>NW_026522047.1:20277500-20915769 GCF_021234435.1 Artibeus jamaicensis
TACCCAAAAAGGACCATCAAGGTCTGCAAATTCGCTTTAATTGGAATTAATATTGAAAAGGACGATTTTAAGGTAATTGTATTAAAGGTATTAGGAAACAACCAGGAGTCCTAAAGTAAGTAACAGTCAGACGTCACTCAGAACTAAATATAATGACAAAAGAAGATACCTGCATGGAGGCAATGAGCTTCGGTACAACATTCCTTCTAATAACATCTAAGTCGTGACATTTATAAAGGAAAAATATCAATTCACTAATATTGTTTTCCTTTCAATGAGACAGCCTTTGTTGTTACTCTTAATTGAAAATGCACACATTTAAAATGTACCAGTTTGACAGCTATGTTAATTTGGGAGGAAAAAGTAAAATACGTTTTGTTTTGTGGATTTTTGGAAACATTAAATTTCAGAATTTACCTCAATCGTATAGAATAATAGAGCTGATGCCTGGGAACAACTCTATTACAGAAACACTAATTATTTCTACATCTAAACATTTCACAGCCCATTTAGTTCTCCAAGATACTTCATTATATCAAAACCATTTCAGAAAAACAGCACTTCCATTGCGTTGCACAGGTATATTTGTGCTATACAAAGGTGCAGCTATCACAAGAAAGAATTTTGATGTCATAGCAATGACATGCTTGGAATAAGTTTCCTATGGGTTTTTATTTTTAAATTGTAAAACTGATTTTAGGTTAAAAATACGTTTTAAAACGTCAACAAATATGTAGAGTTCCCCGTAAGTGCCTGACACTGTGCGTGAAAGTAATATCCTGATTTAGTCAGTGCCTGATGTCAAAATGACTGCAGCAAATCTAAAACATTAAAGTTGTGTTCGGAAATTCTAAAATTCTGAACACAACTCCCCGACCCCAGACACAAACCCAGAGGTTTTCAGATGTTGCAAGATAAGGCACCAGAGAACTCTGACCCGGTAACAAACCAGGTTCCTGCCTTCATGCATTGTCTTTGCCCTCAAGTCCCTGAGCTGCATTCATTCTTCTAAAAACCAAAAATGGTATGTCCAGAAACCTAATTCATTTGATTTAAGTATTCTTCATAATAAGCATCATGAGCTATGTGTGCTCTACATTTTATGTTACATGTTTGTAATGAGAACGAGAACACCCTCTATGTCCAATGCAGCACCATTCACAATAGCCAAACCACGGGACAACCTACGTGTCCTCTCACTGAGAACTGGGTAAAGAAGATGAGGCACTACCCGTACACTGGGATATCACTCAGACATGAAAAAGGATGAAATACTGTCATTTTGTGGCAACATGGATGAACTTTGAGAGTATTGTGCTAAGTGAAGTCAGCCAAAAAAAGATAAAAATCATAGGACTGCAGCCATGTGTGTGTGATCGAACAAAACAAACTCATAGACACAGACAACGTTACAGCTGTTACCAGAGGGGAAGCTGTGCAGAGGGATGAAAAGGGTGAAGAGGGTCGAGTGTAAGTGGCCAGGGGGAGACTAGAATTTGGGGGGTGAGCACACAATGAAATACACAAATAGTGTATTACATAGAATGATATACCTAAAACTTACGTATGTTATTAACCAAGGTCACCCCAATACATTTAACTTTTAAAAACCCATAAAAAGTAGCTTTCAACTCAAATAGTTTAAAGTTCAGCTTTTAAAAAATTTCAATTATTTTCTATTCACTGGAAAATTTCTAAAGCTAGACATAGTTGTCTGCTAGACACTTCGGTTGCTTAAAATACAAGTGAAAACCAATTACATCCACATTTAATATACAAGCAATTAATTATTTCCATTTTTGCTGTCTTCTAGCGAAAGTTATACAGAAATGAGGAACTGAAAGTATCTCTAATGACAAATGATAGAACTTTATTCACTAACATTACTTAAATATGTCAAAGCATATTTCAAAGATCTATAGCATAAAATATTTAACTGCAATTAAATTTTATAATCTAAGCTCCTTAGTCCTAGAAGGTAATTTTTTTGTTTCTAGAGATCAGAATCAAAATTAGCACATTCAATTTGTTAATCTTACACGAAGATAGATAAAGTGTATAAAATTTTAAAGAGGGCATTTAACCATTTTTATCACCCTACTCTTACAATTTGCAATGCAATTCAAGAAACAACATTTATGTTTTCAAATTTATGTGTTAAAAGTTCAAAAGTATAACTAGGAAATGCCCCATGTTTTGCTGTGCATAATGTGCCCCCACGTACAATGCACACTCACATTTTTGTGTGCAACACACACGGGACTGTTACGCCCATTATCACACCCGTGGGATGTAATCATCATACCCATGTATAATGAGCATCCTCATTTTCTCCTCAAAAGTTTGGGCAAAAAAGTGTGCATTACACATGGCAAAATATGGTAGTTTTTTTATCTTAAAATAATATATTGTATTTATATAAATTCAAATATACCTGTAGCTAATAAAATCACTTGCACTAATTACTTTCCTAAAAGTTTTCAAAATGAATAAATACACAAGTAAATATTTTTTAGAAGTAGTTGAGAGAAACGAAGTATCTCCAAGGATCCGTAACTGTACCCTCCCCTTTGCTGGCTTTCTCCCTCCCCTTTGCTTCAAATTCATAAATGATAAAATACAAAATTAAATTAGTCTGTTCTTCTTCTGGCCTTAATCATATCCAAAGCCATTTATCTAAATCTAGGCCTTTGTAGGATACCAGTGCCCATTTTCTAAAGGGTTCACTTTACCTGACTGCAGAATTTCCCCAGGCCCCATGCTTGTCTGTGAGAATGTTGATTATTTTCTGGATTAGCTGAGTTGCTGTCACGTGGTCTCGGTATTTAGCTGCTCTTATCAAATGGTCACACAGCTTCTCATCCTCTCGCTTGTCTGCAGAATACTGGGCACAGAGTGACTGCAATAGAAGAAAAAGGAACATCTATTAATCCCATAAAATATGGGAAAAACAAAATGCATCATGAAATAATTTCTAATATGAACTGAACCAGTCACACATTTTTTCTTTATTTCTTACTGTTTACACTGTCACAGTTGTTCCCACTTTTCCCCCTTTGTCCACCTCCACCCAACATCTACTTTTATATTCTTCATTAACTGAATTACCTGAGAGTTAGTGACATACTATCAGTACAACAATATTCCAATAATTTATTTTTCTACATTCATAAAATACACTCAGAAGTGTAATATTTAAGCAGAGAACTGAATAACCAGGAGAAGCTAATCAGGGAAGATGCAAAGGGCCACATTACAAGTAGCAGAAAGGGTGTTGCATCTAGATTGAGGGGAGTGGTAATAAAAGTACACATCACTGACATTAAATCACTGAAGCTAAAGATGATTTTTAATGAGAAGGTTTAACAAAAAATAGTAAGAGGACTGTATAAAACACTATGAAGAAGACAAAAAATGAAGATTTTGAGAAGACAAATCATTTTTGGATGCAAATTAAGAGAACCTTACCGCAAAGGCATGGCAGAAAAACATAGGTCAACTTTAGAGGAAAAGCAGTACAGCCTGACCCAAGTACAAAATACAAATAAAAAATAGAGGAAGAGCCCTGGCTGATGTGGCTCTGTGGACTGAAGCGTCCTCCTGTAACCGAAAGGTCATAGGTTCAATTCCAGGTCAGGGTACAAGCATAGGGTGCAGGTTCAGTCCCTGATCAGGGCAACCAGGGATCCATACAAGTGGAAACCAATCCATGTTTCTCCCATATCAATGTTTTTCTCCCTCTCTCTCCATCTCCTTTCCCCTCTCTCTAAAACCAATTATTATGTCCTCCAGTGAGGATAAAAGAAAAAAATAGACAAACTCTGAAATGCATAATGAGTATTAAGTACTGCCACTAAGAATCAAAGTACTATATATAGAAAAATGTACAAGGGGGTACCCCCAAAACACCAGAATTATCTTCTGGAGGGCAGGTCCTTTATAGTACAGGCTTCCCCTGCTAAGTGAGTGTTCTAGGAACCCATCTGTATCAGTGGACAAGCTGGCCTTGTTGTGAGAGGCTGCGTCCAGCTTTAGTCAATTTTTTTAAAGACTCCTTCAATGTGTTTGCACATTGCACGATGGGTGATTTCGAGCACACCTGCCCACACCACCCTGAGTGTTCAGCAGTTTTTGACCAAAAATGGTGTGACTCCCACGCTCCACCCTCCCTATTCACCAGATCTTACCCCCAGCGACCTTTCTTTCTTTCCCTGAATTAAAAAAGTCCTCAGAGGGAAACGTTTTGCAGATGTGGAAGTGAAACAAACAAACAAAAAAAAACACAATAGAAACACTAAAAGACATCAAAATTGATGAGCTCAAAGCTGTTTTGAGTAGCAGAGAAACATCTCAATGGGTTTATTGCATCAGACGGAGAGTACTTTGAAGGCGACTGAAGTTTAAACATGTAAGAACAAATGCAAAATTTTTTACAAACTAATTCTGAGTTTTTTGGGGGTCCTCCCCCTCATATAACATGTAGGGGTGTGGGCAGACATAGGTTTTCAGTTATTCCTATGGAAATAATATAAATAAATAATACAATAATTAATAAAGTATAAGAATAAACTCACATACTCATAAATGCAAACCTACTTTTGCCCAACCCTGTATACTTTTGCCCAACCCTGTATATGTGAATGAACATTAAGACTGGGAGGCAAAATGGAAATCAGATTCAAGTATCACCGTTGGTAACATCTCCCTTCAGACTTGGATATCTAACTCACTTTAGCTTCTTTGCCTAACTATCCTCATCTGAAAAAGGATTATAATGGCTCTAAAAACTGAACAATCAGAAGATCTGAGGCAACGTCTGACAGTGTAGTTTTTAAAAACACTATTAAATGAAAACTAGTACTTTGACTGAACCATCATGTGGATAAAATGAATCATGCTAGAAACTTAATTTATAAGAATGTAAGGGCAATTGTTACATGCTATATTAAAAGACTGACCAAATAAACACAAGGCAGTTTAGCTTCTAATTTGAGCAAATAAAAGAAAATGATTAACAAACACTTAAAGGAAGAGTAGTTTAAGTGAAGATAACCAGTGAATTACCACATGGAACAAAATGTCAACCGTTCTGCGGTATTTTCTGAGATTTATTCAGGAACTAGGCAGCCCTTCAGAGGCTGCATCATACCCAATCCAACCATATACTGAAACAGGACACAATGGTACACACCTGCAGAATGTTTATATCTACAACAGTCCCTGCTGTACCCGTCACCTGCCCTTGTCTAACATCACAAGAGAAAATTAAACTATTGATAGAACTTAGAAAATCACTGGCTTCTATACTCCCCTGAAACACCATATATGTTCATATTTAAAAGTACTAGAATTACAAAAATGCATTATTTAATAGCCTACTATATTAAAAATAATTTGACTTTTTCAAGTTGCCTCTCATAAACATTGGTAAGCTCTTCAAGTTTATTTGAAAAGGCATAATCCTAAAAAGAGTCCAAGGTGAGCTAAATAGAAAAATGGTTTCAAGTGTTCTTTAATGGATTCTCCTTTGTAATTTAAACGGCAACTTTTCATATCTGACATAAAATCTATAGATATAAATCACATTAAAGTGCTATTCTTTTCTGATTATCAATCTCTGTCTCATTGTGGAATATTAGAGTCACATCTGACCTTAAAACATGGTAACAGGAAAACAAACAGGAATGTTTTGTAAAGATATAATGAACTCCTATATATTTTTAAAATATCTTTAAAATGTTTTTTGAACATGTTCTTATTAAAAACCAATGATATATTCTACGCGTGATGTATCATTCTACATCCATCACGGACCAGGAATATCTGCTTCAAGATCAGAGACATGTCACTTATTGGTGGGTTATATATTTGTGAATGTTTGTGTGCTTATGTTTGAAGGTCAAATACAGGTATTCCAAGAAAACCTACCAAAATGTGCCATCTATGAACAATGTCAAGGGTCAGGTCTAGTACTTTCATTATTTTACTGCATACCATCTTTTCTGTTTTCCTGTTTTCAACAACACAAACTAGATAATATAACATCATAAGAATGACCACAAAAATATCTAGATCTAAAAAGAAATGAAGAATGCATCTTGGGAACTAACAACTAAAATGTATTTTATTATTGCTACAGAAATCTAAGATTTATTACCAAAGCACTAACAAATAAAGACAATATCAATATACCTACTTAAAAGAAATTCACTTACTTGTAGGCAAAATATAAGGAATAATCAAAAGGAGAAACAATTTAGACTGGCAATTTATAACTTAAGTGACTATTAGAGTTTTTTAAATGTAAATAAAGAAATAAAGCAATATCACATTTAGTCTTCCCTTCCACATGCTATGGTACTACCTAACTTGACTATTTGTCCCTTGCATTCTTAAAGAGACATGAAATTAAAATCAAGCAGATTCCTCGCCACACCAGTGTGGCTCATTGGTTGGAGTGTCACCCCATAAGTAAAGGGCTGTTATTTCAATTCCTGGTCAGGGCACATGCCTAGGTTCAGTCCCCAGTACAGGTGCATAAAACCCCCAGTACGGGCACATATGGGAGGCCACTGCTCAATGCTTCTCTCTTGCATCGATCAATGTTTCTCTCTCTCTTCCTCTACAATGCAATGAAAACATGTCCTCAGGTAAGGATTTTTTAAAAAATCAAGCAGACTGCCCTAGGTTCCTCCTGTTACCTCTAATCGTCCTTTTTGGTGATCATGATATAGACAGACAGTTTGTCAAGACCCCCAGGAAAGGGCACTGAAGGAGTGGCAGGTAGCCAGCCAATACCTTCATGGACTGCCCAAGGCCATGGCAAGGGAGTTGAGTAATGCAGCACTCCCATGGGTCTGTGATGCTGCCCAGGTAACTGAGTACATGCATCCCACCCCAGGCAGGATGGCAGCAGAAGGATGTTCTTACACTGAGCACAGGCAACCCCTGCAATATAGTTGAATAAGAGCTAAAAAGCCCTCCTACCCCCTTCCGATACCAGATGTGGGTGGGACTAGGCAAAGGCAGGTAGATGCACAAGATAAGTTAAAATGGTAGTATGGAAAGGTGCTGGACCAAAGAGGTCTGTCAGTCTAGCCTGGGGGGGAAAAGGGGATTGGAAGGGGGTGGACCCACCCAAAGTGCACAAAAGTCTAGGAAGTTAACCGGTCATTATGAGAAAACACCAGTCCGTCCCATACCCAAAACTAATATAAACCCAGGGAACAAAGAAATCTCTGTCTTGCTTGTGGGTACTGCTCTGGACCTGCACTAGGAAGGTGTACTGGCCTGTCCTCTCCAAATAACCTGAGCCAGCCCATGGCCTCCAGGAGGGAATCTCTCTCTCTCTCTGATCTGGGGGAGCATCTACTTGTGCCTTTGCATGCATGCCAGCCAGAAGCATGGGACCATGTGACCCTAGAAACCACAAGGCCAATGGTGGTGCCGGCTCCACGGGCTGCCTCCAGTGTCATCCAGAAGCAGGACAGAAACTGGGAGCAAGCTAAACTACCTGATGACCACATGGCAGCCACCTCAGGATCCAAAAAATGGTACTTTTAAGATGGAGCAGGAATTCTGGACACCGCCTATGGTTTTGGTGTTGCTGAAGACAGCTGGGTTTTGTCTGGGCACAGCTTTGTGAAATTTATCTTGGCAAAATCATCTTCTCCCATATCATCTGCTATTATCAAGAACCTAGCTCTCAAATTTTTCATATCAGACCTGGTTGTTTTCCTAAACTGTTCCCACATGTCTATCTGTAGAATAATCTCTAGTGATCCAAAAAGTCCCTAGCATTAAATATGCACAAAACTGAAGTCACCATCTTTGCCCCTAATATGCTATTACACTTCAAAGGGCAAACTTTTTTACTGCTACCATCCGTGACTTCCAATGCCCCTCACTTCATACACCATGATTCAATTTTAGCAAAACCTCTACATCACTCTTACCACTGCCCTTATACAGATCTTAGTTCAACACTCAGCTCTTCAAATAATCTTTAACGGCCCTCTCCTGCAAATTAACTGTCCTCTTATAGACAGTCCCAGAATCATTTCTAGAAGAACTTATTTTGGCATAAGCATAAACATATTTACATTTATATACCCAATTCTTTAAAAAAAGTGCATGACTGTCTGAAATATTTAACAATTAAGACCAAATTTTACTGGCTAGAATTTGTGTCTTCTACAATTCAATAATGTGTAGCCTACCCTTTGACATGCTTACCTATACATCCTATATGCCAGATACACTCATGCTACTCCTCAATCATCCTCAAGACATTTTCAAAGGCCAAGGGACATATTTCTCCCATAGCTGTTGCATGTGAAACAAGATTAAAGGCACTTACTGAAAAGGTAAGGTGGTGGGTAATCTGAAGGACAGACTACTAGAGGAAATGAAGTTACACGAAGATATATAAATCTATAAGTCTTCTCAATTTTTCATCTAAACATTTAATGTGAAAAAATCATAAGTTCAAAATAATTGGAAATTAAATAATTTGTATTAAAATTATTATGGGTGAATGATCATAAATAAAATTAGAAATACTTGTGGAAATTAAGCTAAAGCAGCATTTAAAGGAAAATTTATAGTCTTATATTAAGAAATATTAAATATTTAAGGAGAAAGTAATACAAATCTCAACTCATTCAGATAATCGAAGCTATGAAATACATTGCAACTAATTTTACATTCCAGGAATAGAAAACTAAAAATCAATATACTTTGTGTAATAAACACAAAACTCCTTAAGAAAATGCTCACATTCAACTGTACAAAAAATGGGTTGTACATCATGAGAAATGAAGTTTTTCCATGGAATGCAAGGTTAATTACTGTTTGAGCATCAACCAACATAATTTACCATGTAATAAAAAATGGAGAAAAATATATCATCACCTCAAATAGACTTTTAAAAAGAATTTTATAACATTAAAAACTTTTTCATGATGAGGGGGTAAAACCCACTCTACATACTAGGAATTGAAAGAGATTTCCTCAACTTTAGGAAGGGCATCCATGAAAATCATTCAACTAAAACTGGGGAGAAAACAAGTATGTGCTCTCTTATGAATTTCATTCAATACTATAAGCCATCACCCTAACCAGCTTAATGAGGCAGCAAAAAGAAATATAAAGACAGTTTCAAAAGGAAGGAGTAATACAGTCTTCATTTGTAGTCATGTTCATGGATATAATAATTTTAAGACTTCTAGGGAAAAAACCTACTGAATTCTATGAGTTTGACAAGTTTCTTAAATATAAGAAATTACTAAAAATTAATCTATGTTTCTATATACTGGCAATAACCAACCAGAAAATTAAGATAAAGAAATAATATTTACATGTGCCTTATAAAAATGAAATATTTAGCAATACATAAAATATATATATAATAAAAACTATAAAACATTGCTAAGAGAAATTAAAGACTAAATAAGTGGAGAAATTTATACAATTTGACACACAATATTGTTAAAATATCTTTCTTCGAAATGATTTTATAATTTAACACAAAAATAATTAAAACATTAGCAGGCTTTTTTATGGATATTGACAAGCTGATTATAAAATGTCTATGAACATAAGAGAATAATAATTTTCTAAAAAACATTGTAGGCATTTATACTGTTTGAATCATAATACACAATTAGAAATCAAGAGAATTTTTAGGTTATTAAATGAAGAAAGAATATCTTTTCAACAAACGGTGCCAAAACATCTGACTACCCACAGGAACAGAAACAAAAAAGAAACTTGCCTTTTGCCATATATGAACTGTTTCAATTCAAAATTAATCAAAGGCTTAGACATAAGAGTTGAAACCATGACACTTAGAAAAAAACACAGGAAAAAAATCAGATGACCTTGGGGTAAGCGGAGAATTCCTAAAAGGAACCATAAAAGGAAACCAGCCCTACCCTGGCATGAGCTCGGGCCTGTGAACCAGCACGGTTCAATTCCCAGTCAGGGCACATGCCTGGGTTGCAGGTTCATCCTGGATGGGGAGCATACAAGAGGCAACTGATCAATGTTTCTCTCTCTCTATTTCTCTCTCCCTTCCCTTCTTTCTAAAATTAATACGCATGTCCTCAGGTGAGTATTAAAAAAAAAGAAAAACGTGACCATAAAAAATGGAAAAAATGGACATAGTCAAAATTTACAAAATCTGCTCTTTAAAAGTTATCGTTTGGAAAATGGGAGGGAGGGAGGGAGCACTAAGGGGGTGAGCTGGGATGGGAGTAAAAGACAAAAAACTGTACTTGAACAACAATTAAATAAATTAATTAAGAAAGAAAGAAAACAATAAAAGACATTACAAAAAAGAAAAAGGTAAGCCACAAATTGAAAAGAAAAAACACTGCCATACATAAAACTGACAGTTTCCTTACAGAATACATAAGGAACACCCATAACTCTAAGAAAAACAAACCAATTTAAAATAATGGGCAAAAGATTTAAACAGACACTTCACAAAGGACATACGAATGACTAGTAAGTACACAAAAGAAAAACTGAGATCAAATGCACAAAATGCTGTCACTGTATACACACTGAAAGACTATAATTAAAAAGACTGACAATACCAAGTATTGGCAAGGATGTAAAGCAAATGGAACTGTCGCACGTACCTAGCTGGTTGGAGTATAGAGTCTATAGGTATTTTAGAAAATTATTTGGCAGTTTCTTGTAAGCTTAAATGTGTACTTACAATAGCACCTAGCAATTCCACTCCTAGATATTTCCTAAAAATGAACATATTTACACAAAACTGTATTATATGAAATGCCCATAGTTCTTTTAATCATAGAGCCAAACAATGGAAATGACCCAATATCCACCTATAGACGAGTGGATGAACAAAGTTATGACTCAGCAATAAAAAGTCACAAATGAGTCATGCACACACTAATATAGATATTAAAAATTTATACTAATCAAAAAATCAAGACATTAGAGTACTTATTACAGAATTCCCTTTGTATGAAATTGTACATTATGCAAAACCACCTATAACAAAAAACAGAGGAGCAATTGCCTAAGGTTGGGTGTATGTATATACTGAGAACCTGACCACAAAGAAGTACAAGGAAATTCTCTAAAATGACAGAAACTGTCTATATCTTGATTATAACTATAACACAGGTATGCACACTTATTGAAACTCATCAAACTGCATATTTAATTGGGCGTATCTCATTACACATAAACTATACCTCAATAAGGTTTATTTAGTAAGGTTTTAGAAATTAAATAGGCATTGACAGGGAAGAAAGTAATTAAAATACTCATATGCAAAAATAAGCTCATATATCACATAGGTAAATACCTGCCTCAAATCAATAGAGGTCAGATAAGCAATAAAAACACTGGATAAGAGACAAGTACTTCACAAAAGTGAAAAACAGATAATATATAACGAACTGGAGAAGAGATGTACAGCTTCACAGGTAAAAACACAATGAAGTAACACTGCACAACTAACAGAATGCTAAAATAAAAATCACTCATCAGTTGCTGACGAGAAAGTGAATTGCTGGGAACAGCATATACTGATGTTACAAGTTGTACACACTGTTGCAAAACAGCATGGCAATACCTATGATAAATAAAACATGAATATTTTATGCTAAGTAATTCCACCCTACTGAAATGCATGAGCATGTCCATCTGACTGACTTGAAAATGGTGAAAACAACATTATTCCTAAGTTAAAAACTGAAAATAAGCTAATTGCCAATCAACAGAAGAGATTATGAACAATGAATAGTCTACTCATGGAAAACTATTAAATAGCACTCAAAATAAAATAGAAAAATTTAACAAACTGAATGAATTTCACAAACAATGTTGAACTAAAAATACCAAGTTAAAACACAATTTATGATTCCATTTATATTAAGGTTCAAAGTTTAAAAAATGACAATGCTAAAAAACTTGAATGTTTAAAAACAAGTCATTCCATAAAATCATAACAGTGTAACACTATTTAGCCTAATGAAGCAAAACTGGGTTTTGATTAGAGAGAAATACTTAGAGGGCTTCTGACAAACATTTTCTTTACATATCAACAGAGGAGGGTACATTAACCACGTTAAATACACAGTGTTTCTAAAATTAAGGTTCAGTCTGTTTTTGAGAAACAGATTATTAAGCAAATTTTCATTAAGTTTGCATAATGTGAAATAAAAATAAATTTCAGTTAAACATTTCAAAGCTAAAATCTTTAAGAACACCATATAGGCCCTTCTTCTAATTTAGTAACATATAATTGAACGAAGCAATTAAAGTACATTGTTTGTATTTTCACTTTAAAAATGGGAGGGAGGTGGGGAGCAAGGGGCGGGGGAGGCTGGGATGGGAAAAATAGACAAAAAACTGTACTTGAAAAATAACTAAATAAAAATAAAAATAAAAATACATGTTTTTAAAAACAAATCATGAAGTAAATCCTTATGTAAAATAAAAGTAAGTTGTCTCTCTCACCTCCTCTTTGTCAGGCCAATAGTTTTCTAAGGAGCAGGGGTGGGCTGGGGGGTCACTGTTACCAGTGAAACGCAGTTCCCAAGCAAAGTGGAACACACCACACAGTGCTCCGTATCAGCACACAGAGTCCTGCCTTCTTTTCCATGGCTAAAGAATATTATATTTTTAATTAACTAAACATACTTTATGACACTTAAGTGTGTACTACCTCACCTCCCAATCTGTCCCTAAGTCACACTATAAATTACTTGTCTAATTAGAAACCATTTGAAAGGGAAATCACCTAAGGGACAGAAAATTAAGCAACTTTTCAATATTTCACTTTTGGAGGTCTTTGCACTTAATCCCTTTAGCTCGGATTTAAAATTGAATCGGGGAAAAAGAAAAAGGTTATCCACAGAAATCTTACAAAGACTCCTAAAAAACAGACATAGAAAAATGAAAGCTTAAAAACCTCAATAGCAAACGAAAGTCAACCACTGACAATGTGTGACAGCCACCTTTAATTCTGAAGTGATTCTTCTGTCATCCAACGACTCAAAGTATTGATTTCTCTCAGCATGAAAAAGCCTAAGCCAATGAAACAGCTATAGCATCATCCCACCCGATAATAGCATTCAAGGTTAAAACAGGCAGGACACTTATCAAAACAGTATCTCTTCCATTTCTTATTGTTTTAATGGGCTGCATGCAGTGTGCTGGGCTCTTATCTCCTCAAACTGCAGTCTTCAAACAATATTTTTAAATAATTTGAAAAATAAGGTTCTGATTTTTTTCCTTAGGCTTTTGATAATTAAAAAAACTTGTTTTAAAATGCTTTTAGATGATATTTGAAAAAAGTGAGACAACACTAAGAAGGCTGCAGTTTCTACGTGTGTGTCAGATCCAGAGAGTATTCTGTGTTTCATCTTTCTTTGGACTTATTAACAATAAAAACACCACATATGCCTTGCATAAATACCAAAAGCTGATTTCTTCAACAATGCCTGCATATATCATATATCAATCTGGTAAATAAAGTAAAATAGGCTTAGGATCTGTGATCAATAAAAGTAGCTTGAAACTTAAACAAGGGGTAGGGTTAAACTCAAATGATTATATTTTTAAAAATCATAATATAGGACAGTAATATAGCTTAATTTAACATAATATATAGTAAATATACACAGAGAGAGAAATCAAGAAGCTTTAATTTCTTAAGCTTCACTTTTTGTAATGTGCACAAGAGCTGGACGATCTTCAGCAAAACCTATCATCTTTTAACTCAACAGATCCACTTAACCTATAGATTTTCTTAAGCATACAAAACTAGGGTCTCTTACTTTTTTAAGGCTAGTATGACTAAATATAAATAGTATTTACAAATAAGTGAAGTCTTATGCTTAAATTTCAAATAAAAGTAGTTCAACAACGAGAAAACAAAAACAAAAAAATGATTACTTCATTCTTATGAAAACCATAATGCACATTGTGGTAAAGAATGCCGACTCTAGAAACAGACTAACCAGAGTTTAAACCTTGGCTCTGACACATTCATAGTTGTGCAAGTTACTTAAAATCCTTGCACCTCAGTGTCCTCATATAAAAAAGGACATAACGTGGAATGCTTTTCAGGAATATCAGAAAAGAACAGACATGAAACAGTGAAATGTTCCCAGGCGTGTAGCAGTGACACCGCCCATCTACTGCAGGCTTAGCCAAGACATAAACAGTCCCTTTCTTCCCATTTTCAGTGTTTAGGGACAGAGGAATAAAAATAATTATAATATGAGATACTGCGAAAAGAGACATAGATTGTGTATTTGGAAGAAGCGAAAAAGAACTGTGTGGAATCAGGGAAAGTTACACAGAGGAATTAAAAACTAAGTAACGAACAACCAAGAACAAACAGCCCATTTAAGATGAAGAAAACATAACAACAGCACGATAAAAAGGGAAAAATGAAAACTAAAAGAACAAGCTTAAATAAATACCCTTTCTAAAGCAAAGATGAGAGTAACAGAATAAGACATGTAATTACCAAAGCCTTTTCTTTTTAAATATCCTGATATATGCTTGTTTATATTTTCTTTGGGTGTCTAATATATTGTTAACCATTTCCTCCATTAAAAATTATTCTTCAAAGGATTACATAAATCATTTAACATCGAGTTGACTATATTTATATTGCTTAGCTGAATATTGTCATATTGCTGGAACTTCTTTGTTATTTAAATATACTATCAGACCACCTCAAAATAACACATCTGAGGATGAGCTGGCTTTTAGGTACTGCTTCCCAAACTATCTGTAATAAAGAATGAGTTATTTATTTTACTTTTTAAAATACACTGAAAACTGATACTTTTGAAATAATCTGACAATGTCAGACATTCAAGCTATGGAAGATTCTAAGTACGTATTCAATCTGCAGTTATCTCTTTGCGGACTAGTAATAAGCAGCTTGGGCAACTGATCACATTTAAGCCACACTAGCCTAACAGGTATATAGAAGGAAACTATTTTTATCAACTGAAGTACTGCCATCTTGCTCTCTATGATAAAATACTTGATCTTATATTTAGAACAGTACTAATAAACCATAACAGAAACAGTATTCTAATTTCATAAGCACGAATTCTAAGTGACAAATAAGTACTGTATATATACTATGAAGATTTTAAATTTCCTTTCTTATCTGTATTTTAAAGTTAATTAAGGAAAGACCATTTTTACAGTAACATGATGTGGTCAACTATGACATATCATAAACTGAAATCTATGAGGAATATATTCAGGCCTTTTCTTGGAAAAGATTTTTAATAGCATTAAGAGGTCCAATCTCCTATCAAGAATATATTTTATATTGCTAGACTATACTGAGAATACAGAAAAAATATTTTTCAGTTTGGAAATAATTTGGTCAGCACTGCTCACAGGTAGGAGTTAGATTTTACCTATGTTATACTTCCTTTGCTTTTTTTCCTGCTTCCCATCTTGAATGGAGTGCCCAGGAGCATACTAGCTCTGTTACCTGAAGCTAGAGAAGTCCCACTTAGGATTTTCAAACAAAGGCAGAAACATCAGCTAATGTAAAAGTGGTCTTCCTTTGCCCCAACAATGATAGCTCTTTTAGTTTGACAAATAACTCTAAAAATTACCATACTTTTATGTATCATATACATGTACTCTGTATAGGCATGTAAATGGTCTGTTCCAAAGGTACCCATAAAGACTGAAAACAAAACATGCTATGAGTCCAGCTTTTAATCTGGTCGTTATCAAAAAGCTAAATAGAACATGAGATGAGTTAAAACACATTCTGGAAGAATCTCTAAAAATAATGCATTCCAGACTGAATACACCAGACACTGGAAATATACTAAGGAGTATAATCGCTGCATTGTCCAGGAGTAGAATATATACCAGAACATAACATGGGTATACCAGGCTGGGAGTTTCCCTTCAGGAATTCAAGGGTCCCATTGTCATTCAACCTGAGAAAGGCAAACCTTGAACTACGAAAGAACCAATACTCTTTCCTCCTAAGACTGGAGGCAGGTGGGCCTGGACTACAGTGAGCATGAAAGTGGTTCAAGAAACTCTCCGTCAGGGAGCTGAACTAGCCCCTGCAACATGGCAAAGGGACAAGGGCTACAGAGAAAGAGGTCAAGAAAGGGTCAAGCAAAAACCTCCCATGCAGAATCATGACCTGTGAATTCCAGAAGTAATATCCAGTAATATCCAGCTCAGCAATATCCAGTACTGAGCTTTATTTTCCTTTTCTGCATTGTCACGTCCTCTACCATTGTTGGAAACACCACCTGTATGATAGTAAGAAGTGGCTTCCTGAGCTCTGACACAGCCATGGTCTGGATCAAAGCCCTACGGCAGAGCGGAGAGTCCCAGATGAACTGTGGGACACAAGCATTCTTTGGATATTGACAGTGACTACTTACACAGTTATGTAAACAGTAACCACTGCACTACTGAATGCAACATGGAGTCACAGCAGCAGGCACTTTGTCAAATCCGTTGACTCTTCACAAAATCACTGTAGGCAGGCACTGCTATTACCATGATTTTAGGATGAGGCAATGGAGGGGAATGTCAGGTAAAGTGATGCTCAAGGTGATGCAAGGAAAGTTTCTATGTTGCATGAAGCAAGAAATGCCAGCTGTTCAAGCTGGATGTGGAAGAGGAGGAAAGATGCTGGAGATCTAACTGTGAACATGTGTGGATACTGGAGAGCTTCAAAGAATTTCAGAAGGTTCATCTATGTTTTACAGAACACAATAAAGCCTCTGACTGTGTCAATCATGAAAAGCTATGGGCTGCTCTGAAAGAAACGGCCGTGCCTCGGCACTTAAGGGTCGTGATACATAACCTGTCTTGTAAATAGGAAGCCACTCTCAGGACAGAAAAGGGGGAGAAAGAATAATTTCCCTACAGGCAAAGATGTCAGGCAAGGGTGCACTTTATCTCCTTATTTAATTTGGACAAAAAAAAAACCTTAACATATGAAAAACTGGGCTGGACTCGAAGGAAGGAAGAGTAAAAACCGACAGAAGAAATATCAGTACTTAGATATACAGATGACACCATCTTACCAACAGAAAGTAACAATGATTTGAAATGAATTCTGATGAAAGTGAAAGAATAAGTGCCAAAGCAGGATTGTATCTGATCATTAAGAAGACAAAAGTCACAAGAGAAGAAATAAACAACTATAACACAGACAATGAAGACGCTTAAACTGTTACAGATGTTCCTTACCTTGCTTGGTCAGTTCCAATGGAGACTGTAGCCAAGAAATCAAGAGAAGGGTGAGACTCTGAAGGCCAGCAAGGGGAGAATTAGGGAAGATCATCAAGAGCAAAAGATGTACCCTGAGAGACCAAAACCACACACTCATATTTTCAACGCCCATGTACAAATGTGAAAGCAGGACGGTAAGGAAGGCTGACCAAAAAACTGATTCATTTGAAATATGGTGTTGGACAAAGGCTCCACAGATACCTTGAAATGTCAGGAAAACAATCAGGTGGGCCCTAGAGCAAATTAAGTCTGAAAAGGCCCCAAAATGAAAAAAAATTAAAAAGACAAAAATAAAGCGGTCCTAGTTCAGGCACACTTTGAGAAGGTGGGGCTCTTTGGCAAAGACATTAATGCTGGGAAACAGAGAAGGCAGCAGGGAGAGAGGAGGGCCAGCTATGAGAGGGGCTTGAGTCTGCAGGAGTCGTGCAGGGCTGCCGAGGACAGGGCAGTGTGCACACCCCTCAGTCAAACGGTCACCAGGACCTCGAGCTCACTCAACAACGCGTAAGACACAGTGCTGTCTCAGCTCACACAGCCCGTGAAAGAGCCAAGATTAATTAATGCACAAGGTTATCTGTCGGGATGGTCAGAACTATGCTAAACTGCACCGCGGTAACCATGTGGTCTCATTGACTGGGCACTCACACTAGAGTGATCTGGACATTAAAAAGTACTAGAATACTCCTTTAGTTAATGATGCCAGCATTTTATCACTTTCATGCTTATGTATCAACATCATTTTTCCCTAAGGTAAAGAAAGTAATCATGACAGAAAAGGTACGACTTTAAAAATTATATTGTCAAGCTTACCATTTCACTGTCCCTATCCTATAAATGGAGAAATACATAAAAAAAAAGGTTAAGAAGGATATCCAAAACCGTAACGCTTACAAGAAAATACCAAACTGGCATGAGAACTGCCGTTCTAATACTGTGCTATGCTGACTCAAGATCTACTAATCAACCATCTCTTCAGAAATGACAACTGATTATGCAAACTATATATCAAAACAGAAATACAACATAATGGGTGCATCAATCACCACTGGAGACTCACTACGGAAAACAGAAGGATTTCAGTTTTAGCTTCAAAAAAGTTATTTTTTAAAGATTTTATTTACTTATTTTTAGAGAGAGGGGGAGAAAAAGAGAAAGAGAGGGAGAGAAATACTGGTGTGTGGTTGCCTCCTGTGCGCCCCAAAAGGGGACCCGGCCCGCAACCCAGGCACGTGTTCTGACCAGGCATCAGACTGGCAACCCTTTGGTTCACAGGCCGGCACTCAATCCACTGTGCCACACCAGCCAGGGATATAGAAGACATTTATTATATAAAAAATTAAAAGTTAAAAATATTTAATGTCTTCTATATAGAGGTTTTAGATAATACTGACATTATAGCTTATTTCTGAGGCAGCGCAAAAAGTTAAGAGTACCAAGAAGGTATTCTTATGAAAGATATACTTTTGATAAAAGAAATGAAAAATAGAAAGGTGAAACTACAAAGAGAACCACGAGAAGCTAATCAGAAAAACAATGGGTAAGAAAGTCAAGCCCCAAAAAAGCAAAAGGAAAAATCAAATTATTATTAAATTTTTTAATTGTTTAAAAATAAAAAAGGAGGGGTTGGCCATTGATGTCAAATGATGCAGAGATCTATAGAGATGAGTAACAAAAAAAAAAGCCACTGGATAGTATAATTAGATCACCAATAATGTTCAAGAGAACATTTTTAGTTTATTTGCTCCAGGATTGAAGATGAAAAGGGAAGAGGAGAAGCCAGGCAGCAAGACACTGGAAAGTAAAGGGGGTGAGAAGGTAAACATCATGCTAACAAAAAGCTGGACGGAATGAAAAAGCAAAGTAAAAATGGAAGCGTGGGAATTCCACCAGCACTTAACAAGGTTACCCAGCTTTAATATATGATAATTAGAGGAATATAAGTTTATCAACACTGAAAAGCTAAAACGTACTTCCAGAGAGATTGCTCAAAAGGGAAACAAAAATAACTCCCAATATATTAAAATAACATATACCCTGTTAAAAGAAAACCACAGAGGGTAGTCAATAATTACAAGATAGCCAATGACACAAAATAAAAATAAGACCTTTCGATCAAAACCGCTCTCGGCAGTAAGCTGCCCATTTCACACGACTGAAGGCCTGGCACCAAAGTTCGCGGTATTCTGGAAACAGGTATCAAGGCAGATCTCACAAGTAACAGAAGCACATCATCTGAGGATCTTTTTCACATTAAGAACCCTATTAGAAAGAAAACACTAAAAGGTAATTGAATTTCCCTCCGTTATCTTCATCTCTGTCAGCTCCTGCTACAATAACTGACTCTCCAGAGCAGAGATAACTCAATTCTGCCCAGCAAGCATATGTTACGAGTCTCCAAAGCAAACGTGTCTAAATCATTCCGGTCTTCTCTCATGGTTGGCTCTGGATATGAGCTCTGACAGAAAGCAAACAAACATACTTTAATCTTTTCAGTAATTCACTTCTTCGGGCTTTGATGAAAGAAATCATGAGATGAATATGTGAACTACAATTATAAAGTCATCCAAAATGGTTCCCATCATTTAAATAAAAACACTTAATTATGAAAACAATTATTAGTAGATGGCAGAACTGGTCATCTACCCTGTTTCAATTTCTTTACATTGTTTTATCTAAAAGTTTGAGATCAAGAAAAAAAGGTCATTAATCAGATGCTACTTATAATCATCTCACAAATACTATTTCAACTATTTAATCCTCAATAACTTTTAGTAAAATACTTTAGCAAATACAATACTAGAAAATTCATTTTCAAAAAAATGATCATGAATAACTTAAAAAAAAGGTCTGATAATAAAATGTATTGCCCATCTGTATTCTAAACAAGCTAAAACAGAAATGAAAAAAATTAACTAAAAATAAAGAACAGGAGTATGAGAAATCCTGTGTTTCTCAATTTAAGTTACCATCTACAAAAGACCAAAATTATTCAAAACATATGACTAACTTAAATGTAAACAACTAAGGAACATACCATTGCTCTGAAAAGCTTTAATTTAAATTTCTCAAATGAAGATGCTGACTTGGCTACACCAGCCACAAAAAGAACAATAACAATCACTAATACAGTTTAAAATGTTTTAACACACATTATAAAATTTTACCTCCCACAATACAGCTTTAATTAAGGTTTCATTATATCCACTTATAGAAGGGAAACTAACTAAGGAAGTTCACTAAGTTTCTCCTAAGACTTTCCAACCGATAAACAGTGGCGCCTAAAATCGGAACATGCCATCAAAAACTAAGACTAAGGGAGGTTCACTAAGTTTCTCCTAAGACTTTCCAACTGATAAACAGTGGCACCTAAAATCAGAACACGCTGTCTAGCTCCATGTTCCTGCTCTAACCCTGTTAACACTGTTTCAAATTTTGGTTACCCTTAAACACCAGAGAGCAGTTCAAACACTGCAGCCAACAACGCTCCTTGCAATTTTTTAATGTAAAGTGTCCTAAATGGTATTTTATAGTTTAAACTGCCTATTCCTTCATTTCAAGCACAATCAGTGCTTTTTGGATTGGGGAACTGAAATCTGTAATTTGAGAGTACCTCTCATGGATGGCAATTTGAAATAATATTGTGAACTATTACTCTTGCAGGTCATAGAGCAGAAAATAGTTCTGCCATGGCCTTTCTCACTTAACTTAACCCTTTCTATTTCCACAGAGAACTAGCATTCCCACTTTTAATCAGAAAAATAACCCAAATGTGTAGACTAATTAGCATGCATTTACTGAACCATTATTTACTGAGCACCTACTATGTGTAAGGCAATGCACTAGGCACTGTGGATATGTGATAAGAAGACACCAGAAAAGAAACAACAAGGTGCTTAGTAAAGAGAAAATGGGATTCCAATAAAAGTCAAGACAGGAAAGGGCAGCCAACAGCATTAGATAGTAAGGTGACATTTACTAAAATGAAAACAAAGGCAGATGAATACTGGGCTTGGTTATATTGAGCTCACTGTGACCTCAAGAAGTTTCACAGGAGACTTCCTCCAAGATGGAGGTGTAGGTGGAAGCACTGTGCCTTCTCGCACAACCAAGTTTAAAAACAACCTTCTTGCACAACCAACTTTAAAAACAACGAAGTTTTAGCAACAAAAACACAGCCAAACCACAGAAAATTAAACTACACGGAAGTCTGACAACAACGAACCCTTCAGCCAAACCAGTAAGAGGGGTAGAGGCAGCAGCAGAGCAGGGTCAGGCAGGAAAGATCCACCTAAGGGACCTGGGCCCTCAACCCAGGTGCACCAGCAGCCATGGGCAGATCCCAGGTGTGGAGTAGCGGGCGGACCTACTGAGGGCTGACTGCAGTCACACATTTCCACGCGGATAGACCAGTGAAAGAGCGAGCAGTGAGACAGACCGTGCAGGCCCCAGCGAGGAGAAGCGGCAGAGGGGACCGCCTTTGTCTCTCTCTGACCTGCTCCCACATACAGCATCACAAACCAGTGACCTGGGTGGCCCTGCCCTGGTGAACAACTAAGGCTCCACTCCTCATACCTAACAGACACAAACAAATCAAAACATGGCTCAAGAACAACTCAGAGCCCCAGAGCCCATAAATCTAAGTGATGAAGACATGCCAGACTTTCAGATGCACAGTTCAAAACACTGGTGATCTGGATGCTCACAGAACTGGTTGATTTTAGTCACAAATTAGAGGAACATATGAAGGCTAAACTAATTGAAATGAAGGGAAATGCACAGGAAACAAATAGTAATGGAAAGGAAACTGGGACTCATATCAAAGGAGTGGACCAGAAGGAGGAAAAAAATGATCAAACAGAAAAGGATGAAGAAAAAAGAATTCAAAAAAATGAGGAGAGGCTTAGGGACCTTCAGGACATCTTTAAACGTTCCAACATCCGAATTATAGGGGTACCAAAAGGGGAAGAGGAATAGCCACCAGTGGAAAACTTATTTGAATAATTAAGGAGAACTTCCCCAATCTGGCAAAGGAAACAGTCTTCCAGGAAATCCAGGAAGCTCAGAGAGTCCCAAAGAACTTGGACCCAAGAAGGTACACACCAAGGCACATCATCATTACATTAGCCAAGATTAAAATGAAGGAGAGAATCCTAAAAGCAGCAAGACATAAGGGGACAGTCACCTACAAAGGAGTTCCCATCATACTGTCAGCTGATTTCTCAAAAGAGACCTTACAGGCAATTAGGGGCTGGAAAGAAGTATTCCAAGTCATGAAATCCAAAGACCTATATACAAGATTGCTCTATCCAGCAAAGCTTTCATTTAGAATGGAAGGACAGATAAAGTGCTTCTCAGATAAGATCAAATTCAAGGAGTTCATCATCACCAAGCCTTTATTATATGAAATGTTAAAGGGACTTATCTAAGAAAAAGAAGATAAAAAAGATGAACAGTGAAAGGACAGTAAACTCACAGTTATCAACAACCACACCTAAAACAAAAGCAAACTAAGAGGACAGCTAGATCAGGAACAAACCATAGAAATGAAGATCACATGGAAGGTTAGCAACAGGGGAGTGGGAGAAGGAGAAGGGGGGAGAAGGTACAGAAAATAAGTAGCATAGATGGTTAGGTAGAAAATACATAGGGGGCAGGGCAAGAATAGTATGGGAAATATAGAAGCTAAGGAACTTGAGACACGTGGTCATAAACTAAAGGGGGGGAATGGTGGGGTGTGCAGGGTGGAGGGGAATGAAGGGGGAAATAGAACTGTAATGGCATAATTAATAAAATATATTTTTAAAAAAAAGAAGTTTCATGGGGGAGTGGGTTAGAGGTCTGACTGCCAGGAAGCCCAAGCACCCTGAGGAGGCTCAGAGGGAAGGGAGAGAATGCACGAGTGCAGGGAACTAATTTAGAGACTACTAGAATGACAGAAAAATGAGAGGCAAGAGAGTGGAATCAAAAGAAGGTGCCGAGTTTGTTTTTCACTTGCTTAAAGATAACAGATATTGTGACGTGTCCCTGTGCTTTCCCACAAAAAAGGAGAACTGATTCACAGAAGGTAAGACAAACAAGCAGAGTCTTGAGAAGTGAAAGGGGGGGGGGAGGGCTCTAAAAACCAAACAATCAGATTGGCTGCTAATGGGACAGAAGAAAACCCAATATATATTGGTTAGTTTGGTGGTAGATTCAGTATCCATTGCAAGCTGATGAGATCTACTCTTTTTAAAGATGTTACTTATTTTTGGTGTGAGGGGGTAAGAGGGAGAAAGACAGGGAGAAAAACATCATGTGCAAGTCAGTTGCCCCTCGAATGCCCCACAACTAGGCACCTGACCTGCAAGCCAGGCACGGGCCCTGACCAGAATCCGGCCATGAACTTTCGCTTTGCAGGATGCCCAACCCACTGAGTCATGCCAGGAGGGCTGATGAGATCTACTTTTGAGACAAACGTGGGTTAAGGGCTACACATGGCAGTATGAGTGGAGCATTTCATTTTCTTCGGGGGTGACGGGAGTATGCTTCAATTTACTTGGTTATAGGAATCCAGGCCTTCCAGAGAAACTTAGTAGGATGACTGGGAGTTACTAAACACCTAATAAAGTTTAAGTGTATAAATGGAATGTTAAATACATTAGTTCAACTGAATACTTGGCCAAGAATCCAGTAACACCCCGTGGTTAAGACAGCTTAGTAATGTTATTCTCCTCCACATACATGACACAAGCACAGGGACACTATAATCACAACTACCTATCGGCTAATTAACATCAAAATATAACTCATATCAAGATATAGCTTATCTAGGCAATGAATCTGTACCACCAAATTGTTACCAAATATGTCTATGCACAGTACCCCAAAAGTCAAACCCTCAATGTATTGTAAACTATTCTCAATTTTCCCTCCAACATGGCTTTTCTCCTCATTTTCTAATCCAACAGGATTACAGTATCTACCAATTTGGGTAAAACAAACTATTTTAAGGTTTTTTGCAATACTCAATATACTCACCACATTCATAAACTCAAAGATATTTTTTAAAATAATGTCGAAGTGAAATTCACATAAAATTAGCCGCTTTAAAATTTAAATTACCGTGTGATAATCTTGATCATATGTTTTACAGATACATCACATTAGTTTAAATAAACTAGTTTGATGGACAAATCTTATAAGACAAAGATTGCCATGAATTGTGTATACCACATTTACAAGACAGGGTCCAGTGTCATACGCAACATAATTTTTTTAATAAACACCCTGTTTACAGCTGTAAGATTAAAAAATAAGGTTAGGATGTACACCTAATCCATGATGTCATGACACCCAAGGAACCTCTACATAAATCAGAAGCGGAAGAAGTCAAGGATATCCCACTCCAGAGATAATCACACAATGAACTCCAGGGCTGCGCACTTCAGATCTACACTGGCATCAACCCCTTGATAATAAATGAAACAAGTCAGCCACCTCACAAGCACAAAGGGCATGTTAAATACACAACATCTCCTCTTTTCATGAGGAAGTAGTTAACAGAAGAGTTCAGAAAGAATTCAGATATATTATTAAAGATATATTATTAAAGAATTCACAGCATAAATTCATGGCTGAATATAGATAACCTTTAGAATATAAGCTGTCTAGGAAAATATATGCTTCATCCTGTGTAGAGTATTATTTAAGATTTAAGAGCAATATAGTTAAAAATATATTAAACATGAACATGCTTCAATCAATTGGGCTTTATGGCATAAACAAGGGAAATTCTTTCTTTCAAAATAAGACTAGTACATTAAAAATACATGTTTGCTCTCTTAAAAGTGATTCCCATGTAGAACAGTTGAACAAATCTGTTTGTCCACTAAAAATTTAGGTTTTTCCAAAACAATAAATGTTTTGGAAAAACTTGTTTTTACTTAGGCATTTTATTATCATACCTTATAATATCACAATATCTATAAATCTCAAAGCAAGGTAAAGAGTGACATGAAAAACTGTACTAGATAAAGCATAAAATTAAGTAGCTCAAAATAAAGCTACTGTATGCCAGAAATTAATCCTATTCATGCACTTTACAGAAATCTAATGAATGTGAATCAAAAGCATAGATTAGAAATTAAGAGATAAATTGCCTAGATCCGAATTCTAGTTGTAACTCTGGGCTATTTCCTCCTTATGCTGTTTCCCCACTTATAAAATGATATGCAGTAACAGGGCTACCTCAGAGGTTTATTGTCAAAATTAAATTAGTTAAAACACATAAAAACTCCAACTAACGGTTCCTAGCAGAACACAAGCACTCAAAGGATATTAGCTGCTGTAGTCGCCATTATGCCTCAACTGAACAACAAATACATAAACTGCCTGGTTCGAAGCACTTCAATCTCTTGCATGATACACTGTTTAAAAAGTATTTTTCCTCTTTTCAATTCTTGGTTATAAAATTCTCATAATATGCCTCAGCTCCCTTTTTACAATTTTCCAACTATTTTTCTGAAATATTTGCTACATGATCTTTCATCTTATATTCTTACTCCACCTGGAAGACTTTTTTTGTATATGCTGTTTTTAGGCTATTATTTTCATTGGTATTGTTTATCTTCAAATGCAAATACTACAGCCTTAGGGCTATATTAAAGCATTTATTTTAAGATATAACATTTCTGAAAGGGATAATTAAATTTCAATTTACTCCACTGTTATTCTAATAGAATGGTATGCTAATGCTCTTGTATTAAGTGTAAATATTAATTTGAAAAAATCAAACATTTCTGTAACATTAAAATTTTCTCTTTTTGCCTTGGCTGGTGTAGCTCAGTGGACTGAGCACAGGCCTGTGAACAAAAAGATCGCGGTTCAATTCCCCATCAGGGCACATGCCTGGGTTGCAGGCCAGTTCCCAGCAGGGGACGCACCAGAAGCAACCATACATTGGTATTTCTCTCCCTCTCTCCTTTCCTTCCCTTCTAAAGATAAATAAATAAAATTTTAAAAAATATATGAGCTTTTAAAAAATTTTTTTCTCTTTTTGAAGACAAAGAATGCTATGGAGACAATTGGGAAATATGAATAAGCTCCACAGATTAATAGCATTGTATCCATTTTAATATTCTGATTTGATAATTGTACAAGATTAAAACAGGAAATTCTCACTAAAATAATTAGAGATAAAAAGGTATTAAGACTTCTGACTCAAGTTCAGAAAAATAACAAAAAGAGATAGAAGGTAACCGACGATAAGATCACAGAACCTGGAAGAATGGTGATCAAGAGTTTTTGCGCTCCTCTCACAACTTTCCTGTAAGTCTCAGACTATGTCAGAGTAAGACTGACTCATTCTCATTCTCTCCCTCCCCTCTCTTTCTCTACCTCTTCCTCTCTCTCCCCTCCCTCCCCCTCTCTGCCTCTCCTTTCCTCTATCACACACAGACACATACCGAATGAACAAAATACAATGCCCGGCATGGAATAATTTTTCAGTAATATAAATTTTGTTTTGTATTAATAAGATTTTATAGTTTTGTCCCAAATACTACCTGTGCATTTCTTATAGAATTTGACCCCAAATATTTTTGTCTTAACTATAAACAGACTCTATTTCTGCTTCTATTTTTACCTAGCTACAGCTTGCTAGTCAAAAGAAAAGCTATTAATTTTTCCATATTTATCATGTATCCAGTAATCTTACCAAAGTCCCTATTAATTCCAGTAGAAAAATGTTCAAAAATGTCTTAGATTTTCACAGATCAGCGATTTTCAAGTTGTGTGCCGAGAGAATTTTTAAAACATGCAGTACCTAACTACTGAGCCAGAGACATTGACCTCTTTTCCCTTAGATTGTCAAATTAAAAAAAAAAAACACCCAACACAATATCTGTTCAATGTGAATGAATCAAAATAAAATCTTGATTTTTGTCAGACAAGCAAAAAATATTTTTGATGTGCCACAGAATTTTAGTGATTAATTTATGTGTGCCATGAGATGAAAAGGTTGAACATCACTATTCTAGATTATTGCATTATCAAAAAGTAACGCTATATTTTCTTTTCTAGAATTTATATTATCTTGCACTTACAAGAACATCAAAGTAGAGTTAAATAATGACAGCAGATAACATTTTTTCCTAATATTAATAGAAATGGCTTTAACCATTTAAAATGATTTTTAGTAAACAGTCTGGATCATATTCAAATTATTTTCTTACATACTTTTTTTCAGTTTTATTGAGGCTGTTGCTGAAATTATATACTTCTTTCCTCCATGCACTGGTATCTTCACACACTGTTTCTATTTTGATTTGTTTTGAATTTACTTTCAATGTAGAAATCTTAATATTAAATCATCTTTGAATTCCATTAATAAATTCTAAGCAGTCACATTGTACAATTCTTTTAATAGATTGTTGGAGTATGTTGGTTGAAGTTTTAGAATTTTGTACCCATATTCTTAAATGAAATTGATCTTTCAGACTTTTATTTTTCCAGTACCATTTTCATGTTATGATGACTGTATAAAATGCACTGGGGAAGTTTTCATCTTTATTTTAATGTGCCAGAAAATATCAGTAACATTTGAATTACCTGCTCCTAACATGTAAGGAAGTACCCATTATGGTGCTTTTTATTTTTTTCTAATTCATAGCAAATATTCTTATTGAATCTTCTATGTTACCTTCAGTTTGAAATTTGCTAATTTACATAGCTACAAGACCTTTAGCTTCCTCTATGAATTAGCATTTGTTCTGCATGTTCAGGTACCACTGCTGAAATAAGCGACGGTCCCAGGAGGGGTCCATCACTCAGCCCCCTTGTAAGGACCCGAGAAGCCAGTTCCATGTTCCCCCATTTCCTCTGCTACAGATGAGAGTGCTCCAAAATCTCAGGGTAAAGGAACATCATGACTGTGTTCAGCTTCTCTCTAGAAACACAGAAGATCTTACCTCTTCTACAGGGGTTTTTCTTTCCAGTTAACTAGCTCTGTCTTCTTGCCGGAAGGGGCGAAAGTCCTTCACCAATTTACTTTATTGCTAAACTATAGGATTCAATACGCAGCTCCCAAGGTCAGGATCAGGCCACAAACACAGGAGCTGCTGCAAGTCACACGCAGAGGAACTGGAGTCGAGGGCCACAGAGACTCGCACCATCTTCCCAGGCTCTCCCGCAAAGTCGGTCTGCGATTCTAGACGGCGTGCCTGCTCACAGAGCACTGCCACTCCACCCACGCAGTGGTGACTCCTTCACCCAACCACACATTTCACCCACCTCAAATTCTGCGTGCCTGTGAATATCCTCCGCTCGCTGCCGGTTCAGGATAAATTCCGCTTCATTCGCTACTCTTACTAGATGGTCCTTCATTGTTTGGCTCAGCAACCTACAAAGAGATGAATATTATCCAGTAAATAGGAGGTCTGTCAGGAAAAAGTCCAGTCGTTGTTAATATAACACGAACAGTTTGCGTGACATTGATGTAACTTGGCAGACAAGGAGAGTGGACTGGAATGTGCACATGTGAACAGCGATGACTTTACTGCACTAGTCAGTGGGGGCCACTGAATGAGCGTGTGTACTGTGTGGCTGTCACATTCAAAATGACTGAGACAGCAGAGCAACAAATCTACATCTAGTTTTATGTTGAGCTTGAACATTCCTCCACAGAAACTACTCGGATGATTTGGAGGGTTCCAGCCATGGGCAACTGCTGACTGGCAGCTTCGTCACAACAACGCCCCCACTCATGCATCACATCTGTTGCAGAGCTTTTTGTCAAAGCATCAAATACCCGGGTGACTCTGCCCCACTACAGCCCAGACTGGGCACCCTGAGACTTCTGCCTTTTCCCAAAACTAAAATCACCTTTGAAGGGGAGAAATCTCAAACTGTCCATGAGATTCAGGAAGCTATGACGGGGCAGCTGATGGCGAATGGGAAAAGTGTGTGAGGTCCCAAGGTGCCCACTTTGAAGGGAACTGAGGCATCATTGACCTGTGCACAATGTGTCTTGTATCTTCTTCCACAAGGTCTCTATTTTTCATATTACATGGCTGGAAAACTTCTGGACAGGCCTCTCTATCTACACACATACACTATATATGATTACCTACTATGTTTGGGAAGGGACGAGTATTTCCTCTCTTTTCTGATACCATACCCAAAGAAGTACCATTACTTCACACTAAATAACTAAAGAATATAATAGCAAAAAAGTATCTTTCTTGCAAGCGCAGATTAGCTTTTATGAAACTAGCTATGCAACAAAAGCAACTAAAATGTTTAATTAAATTTATGTTTCAATCTTTTTTTAAGAGAGGGGAAGCGGGGAGAGAAACATCAGTGTGTGGTTGCCTCTAACACGCTCCACATTGGCTACGTGGCCTGCAACCCAGGCATGTGCCCTGACTGGGAATCAAACCAGAGACCCTTTTGGTTCACAGGCCAACGCTCAATCCACTAAGCCACACAAGCCAGGGCTATGTTTCAATCTCTTTAAAGATATTGTAGAGTTTCCAAGGCAGCCAAGATTTAAGGAGCCAAGATCCTAGAAAAGGAAACATGCCTAACTTTTCCTATTGACGCATTTGTTATTCACAGGCGGGAAGAGAGAAGCTAAGCTGAACTGTGTTCAGTCTTACAGAGCTGGGACAAAACAATTTAATTTAATAGCCTTATAACCCATTAGGTATATGGGTCTTAGTAGACTATCCAGGCTTACAGAAGTAACCCAGATATACCTTATGAAAAAAGAAATAGACCAGGCCTCAAATATACCATTAAAACAAATCCTCAAACAACATTACGGTGATTTATACTCGGTTTAACCAGCTAAACAAAAAAGCTTTAAAAAAAGTCAGACTTTCACAGGGTAAGGAGAAAAGAACCCAGAAATCAATGCACAAGGGACACAGTAAATACCCAGATTTTCATAAAACCTTGTAGGGGTTGCATGCTAGGAGTCAGCAAACTAAAAGTTTGCTTTTGGACACACTCTCACCAAGATTTTTAAAGCTGCAGTTTTGACTCCATCACCTCAGTCCTCAATTAACATCATCAGTACCTAGTCTAACTACTAATCAAAAATCAGAAGGAAGTCCTCCCAAGGGAAAGATATCATCATCCAGAGACTTACACTTACCCTTGCAATATTAAAAACACTTTCCAACATCCGATCACAAATTAACAGATATAACATCAAATGAATAAAAAACAAGCAGAAACCAACTCACAGAAAATCAAGACACTAAAGTTTCATATCTGAACACTGTAATTAATGTAGTTATAGTTAAAAACAGATTCCATAAAAAAGAATTCCAGTAAATATTTGAAACTATACTGAACAAAACAAACACGGAATTAGTAATAGATTTACAAGCATATGAAACTCAACTGAAGAAGAACGACCTAACTGAAAAAGGGCTTGGGAACAACTATACAGAAGTGTAGTAAAACAATGAGGAAAGTCTGACAAAACACTTAATAGACATAAGACATGGTAAAAAGTCTAACATATGTATGTGGTGTGAATAAACAATTGAGAGATAATTAGAAAAGAGCAATATTTGAACACAATTGAGAAAAAGTTCTCTTCAAAAAATGCACGGTTCAAAACACTGGTAATCAGGGTGTTCACAGAAATGGCTGAGTATGGTCCCAAAAGAGAGGAAAAAGTGAAAGTTATGCGAAGTGAAATAAAAGAAAATGTACAGGGAAGAGTGATGGGAAGGAAACCTGGACTCAAATCAATGATTTGGAACAGAAGGAAGAAAAAAACATTCGACCACAACGGAGTGAAGAAACAAGAATTCAAACAAGTGAGGATAGGCATGGGAACCTCTGGGACAACTTTAAACATTCCAATGCCCAAATCATAAGAGTGTAAGAAGGGTAAGAGGAAGAGCAAGAAATTGAAAATTTATTTGAAAAACAATGATGGAGAACTTGCCTAATCTGGCAAAGGAAATAAATAGACTTCTAGGAAGTAGAGAAAACTGAGAAAGTCCCAAAGAAGTTGGACCCAAGGAGGAACACGCCAAGGCACATCATAATTACATTACCCAAGATTAAACAGAAGGAGATAATTTTAAAAGCAGCAAGAGGAAAGAACAGAATTACCTACAAAAGAGTTCCCGTCAGACTGTCAGCAGATTTCTCAAAAGAAACCTTGCAGGCAAGAAAGGGTTGGAAAGAAGTATTCAAAGTCATGAAAGGCAAGGACCTACATCCAAGATTGCTCTATCCAGCAAAGCTTTCATTTAGAACAGAAAGGAAGATAAAGTGCTTCTCAGATAAGGTCAAGTTAAAGGAGTTCATCATCACCAAGCCCTTATTATATGAAATGTTAAAGGGACTTATCTAAGACAAAGATGATCAAAAATATGAAGAGTACAATGACAACAAACCACAACTATCAACAAGTGAACCTAAAAAAAAAAACTAACTAAGCAAACAACCAGAACAGGAACAGAATCACGGAAAGGGAGATCACATGGAGAGTTATCAGCAGGAATGGGGGAAAAGGTACAGGGAATAATACATATAATTGGTAGGTACAAAATAGACAGGGGGAGGTTAAGAACAGTACAGGAAATGGAGAAGCCAAAAAACTTATACGCATGACCCAACATGGACGGGTGGGAGGGGGTGTGCAAGGCAGAGAGGAATAAAGGGGAGACAAAAAATGGGACCAGTGTAACAGCACAATTAATAATTTTCAAAGCAGCCTCCCTTTGTCTCCATAGAGCTGTCACACTGGAGCCCAGCGGAATTGTGTTGCCAGAGCACAGCTGTGACAGGGGAGCCACCTCGCCCAGGCTGCTCCACAGTCACGCGGTACGATAATTGAGCTCTGTCAGTCATGAGCTCTCTCACGGCCACTCTGTTCCACAACTGCGCTGAAACCACAAGCAAGCTAATCCACAGCTCAGCTGTTTCACAATTGAGCTGTTTGCACTGAATAAAGTCTCTCCCCTTGACTGCACCCCAAACTGGGAACTCCTGTTGGCACTGAATTGGTGGTGACAACCTTTGGTTGACATTACGCCAAGGAAAGGGAGGATTCACAAGGGTGGGGCAAAGCAGGCCATGGAAGATTTCATCACACTACTCATAATGACACACAATTTAAACTGATGAATGGTATGCATCTGGAATTTTCTGGTTACTTTTGGACCATGGTTGACCATGGGTAACTGAAATGATGGAAAGCAAAACCATGGGTAGAGAGGGACTACTGCACTGTTATTAACATAAACAAAACTGGCTCTCAGAAGCAAAATGAGAAATAGATAAGCACTTCAAGTGAGATGGGTAAATCACAGATACAGATATTCAGAATTTTGAGATTTTTACATTTGCATGTTCCTAAGAATAGGGCTTCTGATCAGGTATTAAAGTATAAAGCTACAGAATATTTTTAACAATATGATACAAACTTGATCTAATTGACATATATACATGTATAATACCACATCCACTAAATGAAAAGTCAAATTCCTTTCAGGTAAACATAGAATGTATAGAAGAACAGGCAGAATGTGGGGTCACTAAGAAATCTGTAATGAATTTCAAAGGAAATCATACAAAATAGGTTCTGTGACGCCGCAGAAGTAACCTAGAAGAAAATAAGAAAACAGAACACTGTGCGAAGAGATTTTGAGATGGCCCCTATTTTCCAAATGTCTCCAGTCTACAAGACAATGCAATGTCTCACCTATGATTTTGGGCAACATCAGCAAAGTATTTTTCAAAGGCTATTAAACAGTACACATTCAGGCATCACAGATAAAAACAATCCCTAGTGCAATTTTTAAAATGGTAATGAATAACTTCCTATGACTCGACAGATAGAGAAGGCGAGGGTTTTCACAAGTGCAGATGTGAAATACTGGTGTGTGCTTCTTAGTTTCTCTCTGGAGACCAAAAACCACATCGTGAATTTAACGTCAATACACTGCCTCACAGTACTCAAACATTAATTGAATTGATTAGTCAATGGCACGCCATGTTCCCAGTCCCCAAACAACCAACCTCAAAGTTATTCTAGTCTCCTCCCTCTCCTCTACCAGCTTCCTCCAGGCTCCTAATCAATCAGCAAATATTATATTTCCTCTGTGATATTTCCAGACTGAACTCATGCTCTCTACTGCACAGGCAATGTCCTAAAAATCAAACCTTAATCATTTCATCCACATTATAACTGAAAAAGTCTTCTGAATACTTTAAAATATTTCTCCACAATTCCCTCTGTCTTTTGAATATTTGTCAAATACTTGTTAAACAGCTACTATGTTACTATGAAGACAAGACAAAGCACTAGAGACAAGCTTTCCTTACAGTGTAGTTGGGGAGTAAGAGATTACTATGAGGTCCTGTCCAGCTTTAAACATTAACACAAATGCTATGGTGGACACACTATAAGGTGACCTCCAATTAGGCAAGGTCTTATATATTCTACCCCATTGAGTTTGACCTGGGCAGATTCTGGGACTTGCTTCTACGAATAGAACATACGAAGTCTGTCCAGAAGGTATCCAGCCATGTAATATGAAAAACAAAGGTATTACTGAAGAAGATACAAGAAACATTGCACACAGGACAAGGACACTTCAGTCACTTTCAACTTGGGCACCTTGGGACCTCACAAGGTTCTCCCAATCACCACCAGCTGCCCTGTCCTATTGTCGATGAGACCGGGTGCCCTGAATCTCACTGACAGTCTGAAATCTCTTTCCTTTCAAAGGTGATTCTAGTTTGGGGAAAAGCCAGAAGTCGCAGGACAGCAAACCTGAGCTGTAGTGGGGCTGAGTCACCTGGGTGACTTGATGTTTTGCAAAAAAACTGCACAAGACATGATGCATAAGTGGACATTGTCATGATGAAGCTACTAGTCACCAGCTGCCCAAAGCTGTGCCCTTCTGAATTATCTGAATAGTTTCTGCATAGGAATATTCAAGCTTAACATACAACTTCATGCAGATTTGTTGCTCTACTCACTCAGTCATTTTGAATACAATGGCCACACAGTACACATGCTCCCTCAAGAGCAACTACCTCTCCCACTGATTAATACAATGAAGATGTCATTGTTCACACATGTGCATTCCAGTCCACTCTCCTTGGCTGCCAGGTTACAATGACGTTGTACAAACCATTCTCATTATATTAACAATGGCTGGACTTTTTCCAGACAGACCTGGTATAGCAAAGGCAAGGAGACAGTCATTCCTTAATTAGGTTACTTTGGCACAACAAAGATGACACATTACAAGGCTCTGCCTTAGCAGATTGAAGAGATTCTTCTGCCAGCCTTGAAAAAGTAAGCTGCCACATTGTAAGACAGCCACATGACAAGGAGCTAAGGGCAGCCTCTAGGAGCTGAGATCAAACCCTGGTCACAGCCAACTAGAAAATAGGAACCTCAGCCCTGCAAATGAAAGGAACTGAATTCTGCCAACAACCATGTGAAATGAAAAGAGGACTCCAAGCTCAGGAAAGAAACACAGTTTGGCCAACACCTTCACTGCAGACTTGCGAAAATCTAAGTAGAGGATCCAGCTGAGCTATGCCAGACACCTGACACACAGGCATTGCAAGAGAGTAAATGTGTGTGTTTAAGCTTCCACTTTTGTGGTAACGTGTTAGGCACCAATAGATGTGTAATACAAGTATAACCACAATATAAAATACATGTGCCATCGATAGTTCTCTAGAAACAAAGATCACTCTGAGCTAGCTCCTCCATGAAAAAAAAATAGAAGAGGAAAGGTCACTGCAGACATTACTTTGAACAAAGTTATGAAGAGAAAAAATGTGCTGTATTTTGAACAGAGCCAAACACCCTGTCCTATCATTTAATTTTCAAGACAGACATTTACTATATAGATAGATCAATCAATCAACAAATAATACTGTCTTGATGTTTTATTCTTTACTTTAGTGCTTTAGTATAAAAGTAACATACTGTAAAGAAAATCATGCAATATTTCAATAATAAAGCAACAATTGAAAGCTACCAACCCCCATTTTATTTTTAAAAATAAGCCACCACCATTAACAGTTTATGTTCCTAACTCTACATTTTTCTAAACTTATAGCAACATATATGGTATCTGTGTACATATGTACATACACACAATTATGTATATGTGTATATATGTATGTGTATGTAAAATACTTTTAACACTTGTATTAATGCATTGGTATAGGATGAATAAGTCATAGTAGACAAACCTGTTCATTTTACTTAATGTCGAACCATTATCATACAGAGGATTTCTGTGGCTGGAATGTGCCATAATTTATTAAACTGGTCCCTCATTCAGAGATCATTCATTTTCCCTTCTGGACCTAAGAAAATCACTGCTATTTATCCAGTTACTGAAGCTACAAATGAGTCATATTTGATCTTACTTCTTCAACATCTAATAGACTAAGTGCTGTCCATTCTTCCTCTGTAATAATCTAAAAGCTGTTTGTGTCTTTTCCAGTTCCCCGTACGCACTCAGCATCATGGCTTCAATTACTACAACAGCCTCCAATCAAACTTCTTTCTAATAGTCTTATCAGTCTAGCCAGTGCTCCACAGGGTCATTTTTCTGAAATGAAAATCTTAGACTGCAGACTTTTAAGCAAGTTAACTACATTCCCATGATCGACAGAAGAGAGTGAACAATTGTGGGTGCCTTAGAAACCAGGCTCCTTCTTGCTACTCTTTTATACTCTAAGACTGTTTTCTCAAACATTACACTCTACTTTTGCACCTCTTTGCATCTGTTCCTACTAGTCTCTTAGCCAGGAATGACCTCATTTCTAATTCCATCTCGCCTATCTTATTTATCCTTCAAAGCAAAACTCGAAAGTCAACTAAGTAAAATCTTTTCTGATCCTACATCTGTTTCCCTCCACAGAACTAATCTCCTACCAAGGTGCATGTGCCTTTTTTGTGGTACTTACTACATTGTATCATTCTGTCTGACACCATGTCAATTATGTATTTACAAATCTGTCTTCCATTCCAGACTGCATCAACCTTGTGTAATTTATCCTCATATTCCCCAGACCACAGAACAGTGCCTGATCACTGCTGGAGGCCCAGCAGTGCTTTTAAGGAAAATAAATTTTAACCTGAGCTCATGCCAAGCAATTCTAGACTACTATATGTGAGGAATACAAAGATGCATACAACTATCCACAGGGAGTTTACAATCTAATATAAGAGGTTAAGACTACAAGCAAACAGTGGGGTAATTGTAATAACAACTATACAGCTCCTCAAATACTCCATTCTCTTCTTCTCTTAGCTTCTTCAACATGAAATAAAACTTGCCTGGATTTCCTCCTACGCAGGAGCTGCTTCTCCACTGTCTCCTTTTTCCTACTGCCTCCTATTCTGCATTCATTACCTTTAAATGTTGTCATCCCAGAGCCAATTCTGTGCCTATGACAATTCTGATGTCTGACAATATGAATGAAAATTGAAGACATGATGCTCAAGTCAAAAAAAAAAGCCAGACAGACACCAAAGGACAAATACTGGACGACCCCACTAATGTGAAGTACCTGGAGCAGTCAAGTTCATAGAGAGGGGGTGTACAGTGCTAACTGCCAGGCGCTGGGGGGGAGGGGTAAGGAATGGGCAATTATTTAATAGGTAGTAAGTTTCAGTTTTCCAAGATGAAATGAGTTCTGGAGGTGTATGGTGATGATGAGCGCAAGACAACGTGAATGTACTTAATGCCACTTAACCACACGCATTCAAATAGTTAAGGTTGCATATTTCGCCAGTTTAAAATAATTAAAATTTTAAACATAAACACTTAGTTAAATGCCACAAACACAAACAAGACAGAAAACCGTATGTCATACCATCCCACTCCTCTGCTTAAAACTGAAATGTATCCTTACTGAACGAGATTAAATCCAAATCTCTCACCACAGCTTACAGAGCCCAGAGTGGGATCTGATTCACCCGAATCCCTCTGACATTCCACAACTCATGCTCTCCCTCACTCGTTTTGCTCCAGACACTCTGGCCTTTTATTTGGTTCAACAACATACCAGAATCATTGCCTCCTCAAGGACTTTGTTCTTTCTACCTCTTCACCTTAAAACACTGTGACCTATCCCAAACTGGCTACAACTTCTCTCCATTCAAAGCAATTCAACTTCACAACACTTCTCCGAACACTGTATATTGGACTCCCTGCAAGTTTCCCTCTCCTCACTCTCATCCCATCCTGCTGTTTTCTTCTAAACCTGAATCACTATCTGGATCATCTCATTTGTTCATTGACTTGTTAATCGTTTGTCCTCTTCTCCAGGACAGGAGCATCTCCTCAGCAGCCACAACATCCTCCAGAGCCGCGCCTGGCCACACGCGACACTACGTGAATGACGGAAACTGAGCGCCCGAACCACCCTGCTCTCTTCTTCTGTCCTGTCCCTATGGCCAAAATGTTACTCTCCTTAAGATCCAACTTAATCTTCTTTCCCATTAAGAAATATTCTGCAATTTTGTACTACAAAGACCTCGCTTTATGTCAATCTTTACCAAATGCTTATTGTGTATACAGCATGTATTATGTGTTTATTCAGTATCATAAAAATTATATTTGGATGGGAACTTCTGGCCAAGATGGAGGCATAGGTGGAAACACTCTGTCTCCCCGCACAACCAAGTTTAAAGACAACAAAGTGTTAGTAACAAAAACGCAGCCAAAACACAGAAAATTGAACTGTACATAAGTCCAACAACAACGAACCATTCAGCCAGACAGGACCCATAAGAGGGGTGGAGTCAGGGACTAGCAGAGCGACGTCGGGCAGGAAAGATCAGCCAGACCGACCCACGAGCACAGGCGGTGGTTGGCAGAACCCACATGTGGAGTGGCGGCTGGCGGACCCAGTGAGGGCACAATGTGGGTGGCTGACCACGGTCACATATTCCCAGGCAGATAAACCAGGCAAAGAAGCAAAGGAGCGAGCAGTGAGACAGACCACTCAGGCTAGGGTCCCAGCGACAGGAATTAGAACCTAAAATCACCAATTGGAAAGACTTTCAGAGTTGAGGTGCCAGGAGAGGCTCCCAGGCTCACAGTTTGTTGGAGAGACCCACAGGGTCCTGGAGGGTACACAGGCCCACACACCCAGGAGCTGGCACCAGGGGGGCCTGGTGTGCCTGTGGGAAGCAGCAGAGGGGACCGAAATCCTAAAGAGAGCAGAACAAACGCCACTGCCCCTCTCTGACCCTGCCCCCACATACAGTGTTACAAACCCAGCAACCTGGGTCACCCCACCCTGGTGAACACCTAAGGCTCCGCCCCTCATATGTAACAGGTGCAAACAGAGCAAAACATTATGGCTCAAGAACAGCTAAAAGCCCCAGAGCCAATATATCTAAGTGACCAAGAGATAGCCAACCTCTAAGATGCACAGTTTAAAACACTGGTGATCAGGATGCTCACAGAACTGGTTGATTTTAGTCACAAATTAGAGTAATAGAATAAATAGAATAAATGAAAACTAAACTAATTAAAATGAAGGGAAGTGCACAGGAAACCAACAGTAATGGAAAGAAAACTGGGACTCAAATCAAAGGAGTGGACCAGAAGGAAGAAAATAAATGACCAAACAGGAAAGAATGAAGAAACAAGAATTCAGAAAATGAGGGGAGGCTTAGGAACCTCCAGGACATCTTTAAACGTTCCAACATTCGAATTATAGGGGTACCAGAAGGGGAAGAGGAACAGCCACGGGTGGAAAACTTATTTGAACAAATAATAGAGGAGAATTCCCCCAATCTGACAAAGGAAATAGACTTCCAGGAAATCCAGGAAGCTCAGAGAGTCCCAAAGAACTTGGACCCAAGAAGGAACACACCAAGGCACTTCATCATTACATTAGCCAAGATTAAAATGAAGGAGAGAATCCTACAAGCAGCAAGAGATAAGGGGACAGTCACCTACAAAGGAGTTCCCATCAGACTGTCAGCTGAGTTCTCAAAACAGACCTTACAGGCAAGAAGGGGCTGGAAAGAGGTATTCCAAGTCATGAAATCCAAAGACCTACATCCAAGATTGCTCTATCCAGCAAAGCTTTCATTTAGAATGGAAGGACAGATAAAGTGCTTCTCAGATAAGATCAAATTCAAGGAGTTCACCATCACCAAGCCCTTAGTATACAGAATATTAAGGGGACTTACCTAAGAAAAAGATAAAAAATATGAACAGTGAAAAGGACAGCAAAGTCACAGTTATTAAGAACCACACCTAAAACCAAAGCAATCTAAGAGGACAGCTAGATCAGGAGTGGAACCATAGAAATGGAGATCACATGGAGGGTTAGCAACAGGGGAGTGGGAGGAGGAGAAGGCGGGAGAAGGTACAGAGAATAAGTAGCATAGATGGTAGGCAGAAAATAGATAGGGGGGAGGGCAAGAATAGTTTGGAAAATACAGAAGCTAAAGAACTTGTGACACATGGACATAAAAGAAAAGGGAGGGAATGGTGGGGGAGGGGTGTACAAGGTGGGGGGAATAGAACAACTGTAATGACATAATCAATAAAATATTTAAAAAATTATATTTGATTGCTAGGCATATTTCCCTATTTTTCCTATCAGGCCACAACTAATTGAGAAAAGATACATTTGACTTATTCTTTTTTAATCCACCACAGCACCTAAGGGCACTATTCAGGCGGGATGTGTTCAGTCATTATCTGATAAATGGATAATTTGTGGCAATGCTCCAAAGTAAATAGTCTCAAGTATCTAAATTTACACGATTCAAAGCAAAACTCTAGCTTTTAAGCTATACATAACTATATCAGACATTTGAGATATTTTCACTGCATAAAACAAAATATTGCTATCTAATCTCATCTAAAAGAATATTATAAACTTCATTAGGGCATATATGAAGTATTTAATATTATACTTCCAAAGAAGAGAGGAAGCACATGTAGTTTTTTCTTCATAATTTAAAAATGCTTCTAAATCCAGTATTTCAGAAGGCCCGGGCTACACACTTCCTATTTATTTCAAAAAAATACAAATATGAATTTTCTTTTCATTATAAAAATATATAAATAAGATATCTAAATGAATATTTTAATTTTTACATCTACATGCATATTTTCCTGAATATACAAATTAATCAGTATTTAAACTGTAATTTATCTAACAGTTGTGCAAACTCTTCTTTCCAACTACAGTTTTAAGTATAATAAGCAGTCTCCACATATTAGGTTTACTCTACATTAAATTATATCTCTAAACGCAGAACACAAAATAATTCACATATTTTAATATTAAGAAGAAAAATTATGGATAATTTATATCGGCAGTGCAAGGAGTAGAAAAAATGCTTGTGTCAGCCTTCGGAAACAAACAGCCCTATCAAGTGACCAACTGGAAAAGATTCGCGCTGGAGGCTCCATAAATAACAGTAATGATGACAACCACCTCCCATAACTACATTACAGCCCATCGTCCACATCTGATTATACTAGTCTAGACCTTGGGTAAGCACATCCACGCATCTTCACCAAGAGTTTTCCAATATTACTGCTCTGTTTCCTGGGCTTTCTCTGACCCCCATCAGCAGCAACTGTCAAATTTCTCTACTAAACATCTTCACCATTGATGGGAAAGGAAAGTTACCACCTTTCTGCACCCAAACAGCTCAGAATATGAAAGCCACATTCCTGAATTGGCAATCCTTCTAACAATGTAATTTCTTTAGAATTAACTTCACAGAGCAGTCAGAAGCCAAATCTGAGAGGGGAAAAAATGTTTCTGAAGTCTTCCTTCAGTAATATGACAACTACTGAAACCTAACCTCTCACACTGTATCCATTTATTAATATAGTTTTAGTCTTATTTTGCAGAATATTACCTAACTCTCTATGTAACTGCCTCCTTGCTGATGTCTTTCTTGCTCCCTCCCCTAAAATATACATGGCATATGCCTTAATTCAGGATCCTAAAAATCCTTAAATTGGTATCCTTCTGCTCCTTTCTGATGCAAAGCTCTCTGTGACAACTTAGAGTAACAGACACAAAGGATCTAACCAAAGAATGCACAAGCCTGAAGGCTGACAAAGACCAGTAACCAAATAAAGAGTATTAAAAAACAGTTTCCAAAAATCTTTAGCAGGCTGCATACCAATTTATGTTTTTCTTTCTACAAAATGTATTGGGGTGACACTGACTCTCAAAATCACACAGGCTGCAGGTGCGCAACCCCACAACACATCACCTGTGCACTGCCCTGGGTCTCGGGAAGACAAACGGTGAAGAGGAGACTGAGTTGGGCCAGTGCACACAAATTTAAAACAAATCTGGATCTTTCTCAGTTTAGAACTACACCAGGCAGTACTGACTTCTGGTGGAAGCCAACATCCTTTACCAGGGAGACTACGATGTGTCTACGCATTTCACCACAACTGCAATGGACATAGCAAACATTCCACAAAGTTATTTCTTCCTGAAAATGTAAGTGCTTAGTAATTTAATATAAATTTTAAATTTAACACAAATGTCACACAGTCTGGCATCGAATTCTTTTCCTACACTTATTTTGCTCAATAACCCTTAGCTGCATGTTGTAAAACAGTAACTCACAGTTGCAGTGAGGCTAGTGTTTGAAAGTTAGCATGTTCTACAGGAAAAAAACTTCTTAGAACTGTGAAAGAATTTATTCTCAGGAATGTGTGTATATAAAGAGGGAGATGAGAGAGTTTCACGCAGAAAACAAAGAACGTGGAGGGAAGTGGCTCTGGTTACCCCCCAAACGGGCATCCAGCTCAGGACTGCTCTGCCAGACCCTCTTCCTGTTTCCTGTGACTGCCTCGTCTCTGCGCTGTTGGTAGCATTTGCTCAGCATTTCAGAGGAACTCATCCTTTTAGATCTCTACCCTGACCACCTTATTTAAACGACAACATCCGCAGCCCTACACTGCATCTCCTGAGATTTCTCCTGTTTTTCTCATAGCATTTATCACCTTCTAACATAATATAAACTCTTACTTCTTCACTGTCTATGACAATTTAAATACCCTGTGTGAGAGTGAGAACTATTCTGTCCTTTCGAGAATACCCAATGCCCGAAACAGCTGATGTGAGTAAATGTTTCCCGAATGAACGCGGAGACTCTGCTGTCCTCTGGTTTTCAGCTAACTGTTCTCGAAGTTCAGCTTTCTTTCTTTCTCCAACCCCTAACTTGACTGTTTTTTCTGTAATCATTTTCATTTAACATAGTAAATTATTTCACTTATATATAAGCTGTTGTTATTTTCAAAAACGTGTGAGGCTATCAAAGTTCTGTGCATGTACACACACACACACACACACACACACACACACACACACGTGAGCACATTCTACAGGCAGGCTGAATCCACACTACCTTTTCCCAAAAGTTACTCTGGCTTTGCTAAGAAAGGTTACACAAGAAATCCTGCACTTAAAGCACTGAAACCTACAATTTTTAAGGAGTAGAAGCACAACTTAAAGGCAGCACCATTGTTTTACATCAGAACACTGAGGAGTCACCATAGACAACTGAGATCAAGCTAGAAAATTAAAAGTGAAAAGATTGATTTAAAGCCAAACACAGAAAGAAAATAAAAAATGTTTATTATAACTAACAGGAGAAAATGCTAGTCCTCTTGAACACTAAACATTAATTAAATAGTCTAATTTTTAAAAAGAAAGAATAGCACATATCTCTTCCTAAATAACCCACATAAGCTTTGATATCAATCCAATCCAAGGTTAAGAGTAAAGAGAGGTGAAAGTCAACTCTCAACAAATCTTTGAAACAATGACTTCCTACCCCACCCCCAAAATTACATCGTATCCAAACAACCATATATCAGATTTAATTAACATTTTCCTGTACATTATCTAACTGTAAAAATAATTTTTTAAATTTAACCAGAAAGCATATGATTCTTTAAGAAACACTCTAGAGTGCCCAAGAGATATAATCTAGTTTAATTCAGATTTCATCTTTGGTTGGTTCACATACAACTACATCCTAGCTACACTGTTTACATGCTACAAATACCTTTGTCTTTTGCCAAAATATAACCCAGATAATGGCCAAGGGGGTCAGAATAAATGCCCTGTTTCTCTCCCTCTCCTCCTTCACTTTCCCTTCCATTCCTTCTTCTACTCACTTATTCCAGACATTTATTAGGAAGCTATGATATTTAGAGTGAAGGAAAATGCTAGAGCTACTAAATGAATGCTCAGAAAGCAGTAGTGCAACCTAAAGCAGTTGAATACTGAAGAGACATATAAGTGTATTAGTACTAGAAACATTATGTCTTTTATGAGGGCTATTTACATATTTGGATACCAGTCTGAATTACTGCTATAATGAGCAGATACCAACTATTCCCAGAGGGTAATCAAAGCAATGTAACCAATAGTATGTAGGATAATCTGTCCTTTCTATGCCTTTCAAGGATGGGAAAAGAGTGAAAATAGCAGATTTATAAGTAAAATCCTAGAAAACTATGGGTGTTCTCAAAATCCATTTTTAATAAACTAAACCCAATACTATAATTACAGGTCATTTTATAATTACTTGTGTAATTAACAAAGTACAAAATTCAAGATAAAAATCTGTATCTTAAAATTTTTAACAAATAGATACCTTTAAACTAATTTTCCCAGTCTTTTGAATTTTAACATCAAAAATTTAAAACTGGTTAGTCGATAAAATATAACTGAGAAGAAACATTAAGAAATTATGTAAAAAGAAAGATGGGCAATTTTATATAACTCCTTGACATTTTAAGCTATGAAAATTTGATTTACAGAGAACTGGCACTGATTTTTCAGAATATAAGAACAAAAATAGGACTACCTAAATATATAAAATTTACAGGATGATTAGTATTTGTCCAATGCACTATTCTTCATAGCACAGAAGTCAAACAGGTCAAGTTGTAAGATTCTGTAACGCTCATAGAGCAACCTGCCCTGACCACAGCTGCCTACGCTGGCATTGGGAGTTTAAAATACACAAAAAAACATCTGCTGGACCCTGGCTGGTGTAGCTCAGTGGGTTGAGCACAGGCTGGGAACCAAAACGTCACTAGTCCAATTCCTAGTCAGGGCACATGCCTGGGTTGCAGGCCAGGTCCCTAGTATGGGGCATGTGAAGAACCACCACACCTTGATATTTCTCTCCCTATCTTCCTCCCCTTCCCCTCTCTAAAAATAAATAAATAAATAAATTCTTTTTTAAAAAACCCCATTTGTTGAGTAGAGGACAGGCAGGATGGCAAGGAGAAAGGCAGCTACCAAGCAGCTGGGTATTTTTCTAGTAGCCAAATTAACACTGATATTAAGATACTGAAGTTTCAGGAAGCTACTAAGAACAATAGAAATAAGAAGGAAAAATGTAAAATCTAAACCTTCATCGAAGGGAGAAAGGACTTTTAAGATTCACTGACAATTTTAAAATATAAGCAACAGTTCTACTGGAATGCATTTCAATAATCCATTTTCCAATTAAGCCCATTTTTAAGTGAGGGGAAAAGCAATTAATATCAAATAAATCAAGTATACAAAATAAATCAACTGGAGCCCAATATACATAATAATGTGACGTACCACACTTGATTTCAAGTGTAACACTGAGCCTTCAGATTTCACTTAAGAAAGTTAAAACAATGGTAATGACTGACTTTCCTGCTTCCGTTAATGTGGTGCCACAGCATCACAGAATAGTCTAAAAGAAAGTTTTAATATTCTTTTTTTTAAAGATTTTATTTATTTATCTTCAGAGGGGAAGGGAAGGAGAGAGGAAGAGAAACATCAATGTCTGGTTGCTTCTCATGCGTCCCCTGCTGGGAACTGGCCTGCAACCCAGGCATTTGCCCTGACCAGGAATCGAACTACAATCGTCTGGTTCGTAGGCCTGCGCTCAATCCACTGAGCTAAACCATCCAGAGCTTGATATTCTTTAAATAATATAAATTTGTTTTAAGAAAGTTGTGCCTTTCAGGAAAAATAAAACTCTTCTAGAACAATTACTTGCACATTTATTTTTATTAATTTTTATTTACTGATTTCAGAGAGAGGAGGGCAGAGAGGGGGAGAAAGGGAGCATGGAGGAAGAGCGGAGGTGGAGGAAGAGCAGAAATGGAGGAAGAGCAGAGGTGGAGGAAGAGCAGAGACGGAGGAAGAGCAGAGACGGAGGAAGAGCAGAGGTGGAGGAAGAGCAGAGGTGGAGGAAGAGCAGAGGTGGAGGAAGAGCAGAGGCGGAGGAAGAGCAGAGACGGAGGAAGAGCAGAGATGGAGGAAGAGCAGAGGTGGAGGAAGAGCAGAGACGGAGGAAGAGCAGAGATGGAGGAAGAGCAGAGGTGGAGGAAGAGCAGAGACAGAGGAAGAGCAGAGGCGGAGGAAGAGCAGAGGCGGAGGAAGAGCAGAGGCGGAGGAAGAGCAGAGACAGAGGAAGAGCAGAGATGAAGAGCGGAGGTGGAGGAAGAGCAGAGGCAGAGGAAGAGCAGAAGTGGAGGAAGAAACATGGATTTGTTGTTCCACCAATTTATGCATTCATTGGTTGATTCTGGTACGTGCCCTAACTAGGGATCAAACTCACAACCTAGGACTATCAGAACAATCCTCTAACCAACTGAGCTATCCAGCCAGGACAATTATTTGTGTATTTAAAACAAAGTAGAGATGATAGTGAGGATAATGATTTGATATACCATAAAACAAAATTATGAATCAGGAATACAATGTACCTGCTCAAAAATGTGGAAATACAGTTTTGTAACTGAAATCTTTTAGTATCTGCATATGTACCTACTTTTGTCTTGGTAAAAACTGTCAAAGAAATATTACATGATTATGACACTGGTAGTGATTATTTCTATACATATTGATTGCACAAAAATATCAAACTGTAGACTCAAAAATATCAAAACAACATATTTACAGAGAAAGCATCTTACCAATTAAACAGGTGAGAGCTGAGAGGCATTTCCACTAAACAGTTATTTATGTCTGACCTAAGTAATTGATCTGCTAATGATACCCATCGAGTCCGTTAAACCTTATGCTGTAGTTTCAGACTATAAAGGTCTTCATGTTATTTACACTAATAAAACATTAATCAAGGACCAAATTTATAGCAGCTACTCTATAAATGAGGTCAAGGCAGGTCAGACTTACATAATAAGAAAAAAAAAAAGGCTGGTCTCTCCAGTGAAAAGAAAAACCTTATTACTTATTCTTTTAGCCCCTGGGATTAAGTCTAGTAGCTGAACACTGGACACCACTAATCTATCCATCACTATGTAAACTCACTTAACCTCAATGTACTGGATTATTTATAAAAGGCATGCCCAATCCTCTGATTTAAAAAGAAAAACCCTAAATTGTTCCTTTAAAATATATTCTAACGTCTAAAGAGATAATAAAAATTTCAGATACCACATCTACTATTTCATTAATGGATGTTAGCTGTCTTTCCACCACTGCTTATGGCTTACATTTACTTAAAAGACAAGGCTTAATACTCTCTATAGGCTAAAGACTAAAACGACGGTTTCTAACCACGGGAGGATAACAAATTCATACAAACTAAGAGAATCTTAAGAACACGGAAAAAGGGTTTTAGAAAACCTATGATCACAGATGATATAAAAACATTATTAAAATAACTGTTTCCCCAATAAGAAATAATAAGAACCAGCTATTCTGGGTAAGGATATTTGAGAATATCTTAAAAGAATTAATTTCTTCACAAAATATTAAAATGTTTTATTATAAATGTTTTAATATTATATATATATATATATATAAAATTTTCCTTTCTCTTGGTAAAAATCCTTAAAGGAATATCATAGCTACTGTCAAGATTTTCTGTATAAATTTATGTTTAAGAAAGAATGTTGTTTACATAAAAATTACAATAATTGAAACCAAAACTATACATACCATGTACTTGCAGAGACACTATCATCAATTAAACACATTTACTTAATTTGCAGGGCACTTCTACTCAAGTCAGGGATACATCCATAAACCAGAAACAAAGGGATTCCCCTTCCAGAACATAATACACACATTACAGAAGGAGAAAGACAATAAAGATAAACGTGAAAGCAGAGTAAGAAAAAGACATTTTGAGAAATGAGGTAAAAGTAACCTGGTAGCAGGTTTCAGGAAAGCCCTCTCTGAGGAGGTGATAGATATCTGAACTAGGATTCCAACGAGAAGCCAGACAAGAGATCTGGGGGCAGGTCTTCTGACTATGGTAGAAGAAAGAGGTCAACAACAAGAATGGAACTGAAGACTAACAATCATTTCAGGGTTCTTAAATTTATAGTAATTTTACTCACGAAGTCTGCTAAACGCTGAGTAAGAACAAGTAGAGTCTGTGGCAACCTTTTCTGGGAATGCCCTACTCAACCACCACAGACTGTGGCTACTTACGGAAATTAGCAACTTCATTGATGGAGAGACCTGACTTGATTTGGAAGGCAGGGTGGAAAATGTATAAACTGAAAATAGGAAAAGCCCAGAGCTGTCCTAGACTGAGGTTGTGTTTGCAGTTAGGGTAAGCAAGAGATAGGAGGACAAACCAGAAACTCAAGAGGGATATCCTGAAAATAGGAATTTCACACATGTACAGTACAGATTTAGAAAAAAATGACAGAAGTCAAAGCTACCCCAAAAGTTTTTGTGAAACAAAACACAGGTCTACCAGCTATACGTGGCCAAAGGCTTCAGTGAAACTTCTGACCATTCGCTGACCTCTAAGCTACAGAGAAAGGGGCAGCCCCTGAAAAGCCAGAGTAAAAAATATAAATAATCTTGAAAGAGCTAAACAGCAACATTAATAACAGTATACCACAACAGAGACAAATCGTGCAAATTAAGCCCAAGCAAGTAACTTAGAAATCAACAGACAAAACCAACTCCAATAATTACTTTTAAAAATTATACACTATGATCAAGGAGGAATTATTCCAGTTATACAAAGGTGGCTCAGTATTTCAAAATCTTACTGATTGTTACCTCTTCTACTGCTACTACCCTAGACCTGGTCGGCATCCTAGTTAATGAGGATTAGGGTACTGCAATAGCTCCCCAATTCATCCCTTCACTTCTATTCTTAAAGCCCTGTATGCATTACCAGAGTGATCTTTTAGAGTGATCTGTAACACATCAAACAGATCATTTTCCTGCTCTACTCACAATCCTACAAAGGATATCATTTCTCATAAACTGCAAAGGTTCCACACAAAATCTCGCTTCATGTTAATCATCTCTCTGACCTCAGTTCTTACTTCTTTCCACTTTCATCACGGTTTTATCACTGTGTTGGGCACCTTCCTCAAGTACACCAGGAAGCTTTCTCCTGTACGCGGACTGTTCCCTAGACCTGGAGAGCTCTTCCCCTATGTGGGCTATGGTTAACTCTTTGGCATCCTTCACGCACTTGCTTAAATGTCACTTTCTCAGTAAACTCTAATCTGACCATTCTATTTAAACTGCAAAGCATGACAACCCTTCATACTTCCTTCAAAAATCTCCATTCCCCTCAGCCTGTTCCACATTATATGTTTTGATAGTGCTTACCATCTTTCACATATCATAATAACCCATTACCTATATCATTTACTGTTTATAAAGGTCTGTCGATGACTGTTTGAATGTAAGATCTACAAAAAAAAAAAACAAAGATCTTTATCTGTTTTGTTTATTGCTGTATCCCCAGCATCAAAGATAATCCACTGTACACAGTGCCTTAAAAATACTGGCTGAATGAAAAATAAGAAAATGGAGACTCACAGAAGTAAAAGCACTTTTCAAATAGCAAAGGGCTAATTCAAGGCCAATGCTGTTAACCACAATGCTCTGCTGCCTTCCCTATTAAATGTAACAGTAACTTGCCTAACTGAGAGTATATGGACTTTTATAACAAGTTTTCTTTTAAAAAAAAGAAACCAAGAATTTTCTTTAAACAAATGAGCCAATAAACTACAGGAAATATGTCAATCAGTGTTCTACATTAAGTAGAGCAAGTACATGTTGTTCCATCCACAGGTCTCTCCATCTCTTTTCCTACATGTAAACCTTAAAAGCATCCACCAAAGAACTATTGAAATTCAGCCAAAGAACTATTTATTTCTGATGAATAAGCACTTTGAAATTTTTGCTTAAAGTAATACTGATGTATTAGTCATTCACTCCTTGAGAACTATTTACTGATTTCCTACCACTTGCCAGACTCCAGATTACAGTGTAACCCTGCTTCCCACTTGGATCACTGTAACAGACTTGATACTGTTGCACTGGATCCCAACCAGCTCTCCTCTCCTTCATCCATCCCAAACATTTCTGCCACTTATCTCTCCAAAACCAAACCATCACAAATATATTCCTTTGCTTAAAATCTCCCAAGACTTCCCATCACCTTTAGATGAAAGTCCAAATATGTTACATTAAGCCAAATATGTTACAATAGGTCAGCATCCAGACGCTCAATTCTATTCCAATTCTCACACACACACACCCACATGCACAGACACACACTTCTCTCAGAGACACACTTGAATATCCTACATACCTTCCCACATCACAGTGTATTCAGATATTCTATTCCCTCCACTTGGAATGCTTTTCACATACCCAACCTCCAATCTAGTCATAATCTCCACTTTCAAATATCTGCAGCATTAACCCTACTCATCCCTGAAGAGACATCTCTAGAATCATGTTCCCTGCATAAGTCTTACCTAATTCTTCCACCCTAAATGGTCTCTTTTTTTCTCATTACTACCTTAGTAACATGTACTTAATTACTTCTAACACAGAATTTATCATAAAGCATTATAATTGCAGGCTTATTTATGTAGTTCCAAAAATAGTCTGTGAGCAACTGTAATTATTTGCTGAATGGAAGAATTTTAGTAGTATTTAATACAAAAGAAAGTTAATAGTACCCTTTCCCCCTTTTTTGTAACACTAATTCCTACTCAAACAGTCCCTACAGTGATGGCACCGGTCTCTCCACACTGGTCAGAGCACTATAAGGAAACGTTCCTAAGTGATTTTGCCCAGCATGCCATTTCTGATAGCAGACATCACACCTTGTAATCTACACCTTAGGTCTTCAGTTCATTCAAAATCAGCTGCCACAAAACAGACAGAAAACAGTCTATTCGTCATTTCCCTAAATTTGCTTTTGGCTTTTCATTCTCTCACTGTCTTAAATCTATTTTCTCCCTGTATCTTTTTTTCATCTCTGTACTTTCTTCATTTTAATTTCCTACTACTATTTTTTCCTTAAAGTCTTGCATCTCTACTCTTTACGTGAAACCCTACCAAGTTCCCCACTCTCTCCACTCTCTCATCACATCGCACAACAAAAACTTGACCCCTCTCTCCCTTATGACATAGATCTCATGCCACAACATAAGAGATAATATAAACATCTTAGTCTAATTATTGGCTTTGCAAATATTGTATAACAGAACTTAATAGGAAGTCCAAATAAGTATCAGTTTTCCTTATATCTGCTAATAGAATCATCAATTTACTTTCACTAACTTCAGCTTCACTTACTGAAAAATAAGACTAGAACTTTATCATTAAGCATGTAACAAAAAAGAAAGCCATAAGGTAATTAAATATTGACCTATTTGTAAAAATCACTATCTTGTACATTACTGACAACAAAAACAATAAGTATAGTACCAAAATTATCAGTTTTAATGGCAAAACTACAGTAGATTTTAAAGTAAAATATAATGGATATAAAATAGATTACCTTCCTTCATTGACAAGTTCAATAAAAGCAAGGCCTGCATTCTTCTGAATAGAATTCTGCCACTCCTAAAAAATAGCAGAAAATAGCTGAACAATTTTTACGTAGGAACTTATTTCTTTAAAATAACAATTATTAAGAAATCACACATTTCAATTTCATACCTATTTTTAAAAGTAGAAGTTGTGTTAAACATGCTGCCTAACCAATGCAGCCCCATCAACACATGAATGGCTGACATCAAAAGTAAACTGGACAAGCTGGCAATGATTTGATTCTGTAGAAACTAGATAAGCCTATCTACATTTATTTTGACCTTTTTGTTCTATAACATTATATACCATTAAATTAAACTGTGGACTTCAGAAAAAGAGATACATCACCCCAAATGAAAGGAACACACAGTTAGTTAGTAAATAAACATATTAAATAGTGCATATTCTACCATAAAAATTGATGATTAATGACTGAGAAAGAAACAAGAAAAATTAGTGAATTTGGCTAGACAGTGACCTGGAAAACTATAGTCCACTAGCCTATAAATTAGCAGAAGATAACATAAATATATTAGCTATACATAGATTATCCATTAAAAGCCTTGGGGGGAATCAACCAGTAGACTATGTCAAATCATTTTTTAAAATGTTCATATCAAAACATATATAAAATAAGTGTTACTACAACCAGGGTAGGCCTACCTGAACTGACATATAGCTAGATTTGAGAAATGACAATGTGTGTATTTGTGTGTATGTGCAAATGTAACTATTTTTTTAAGAATTGGAAATATATACAAAATCTTTAAGTTCCTTAAAACAAGAAGACCCTTATAATCTACCTACATTATTTTCCTCAACTGATCTTTTGCTGTTCTTTTTATAAAGCTCAAAACCAAAGGCAATGTTGGGCTACTTACCCCACTGCAACCATAAACCACATTCACACTTTCTGAAAGTAGCACCTTTAAGAGTTTTAAACGCCATGTGATTTCACCCTGATGACTGTTCCTCCTCATGCCAAATTCCTGGGGCCTTATCCTTTCTCTTCTACTTTCTCTTTTTTATATCCAATTTTGTATCACTCTCTATTAAGTTTTGAAAACCAGAAGGGGGAGTCGAATGGCTACATGCTGTAACTTTGTTAAAGGGTTCCTGTTCATGAAGAGTGTAAGAGCACATACTAACACAACACATACAGTAGAATGGAAATTAGATATGTAGTCAGTCAGACAACTGGGAGCTGTAATTGGCTACACCTAGGAGAGGAAATAAATCAATCTGTTGAAGAAAGAGCACTAGACACAAAGGCATGAGATCTATGTTCCCAAACTGATTCAGCCACTAAGAGAGTATGTCCATGGACGCGTTCACTTTACATGTTTTTGTCTTAGATTCTCCCTTAAAATTTTCTTCAGCTCTTATTTTCTGACTCAGTAACTTAAAAATATCTAGAAATTAGTGACTCACACAGTTTACAATATATACTCTCTCAAAATTGACAACACCCAACCAACTGAAACAATAGAGATCTTGTATTTCTGAGGTAAATAAACCATGTCAAGAATAGAAATACCTAATTTAAAAATCCCTCTCCTTCTGGCAAAATGAAATAGACAGATGGTAGAGAAAGAAAGCAATCAAGGTCCGTGAAGGAGCACATCCCTGAGAGAAGAGCCTGAGTCACGCCCGCCACTTGTGTTAGGAAAAAGAGGGAGAAAAAAGCAGAGACCGCAGGCACGGTGTGGGGCGCCGGTGCAGAAGATCCCACACTCCACTCCCCGGGAAGAGCACAGGGAGACAAAAAATGTCAAAAAGTTGCCCTAAACATAGCAATGCTCGGGAACAGGAGAGAAACGGACCTAAAACAGCCTTGGAGAATCCCATGCCCTTGGAAAAGTCAGAAAATGATTCTAGAAAGATATACAAGAAGCTAAGGCTTGGAGGGCAGGAGGAGAACACACCTGTCACTTTGTTGACCGCAGTGAATCAGAAGGGGCAGTGACAGCCTGAAGGATGCCACAGCCAGGGAACAGAAGCAGATACTCGCTCCTCAGCTCTGACGCAACACAGCACTTGGGGCGAGTGACTCAGAAATCTGATACAGCACCACATTATGAAGCAGCAAGATGTCACACTGACTGAGTTTTCGTTTAGAGCTCTGATGAGAAAAATCTCAAAATGGAAACCAACTTTTATAGAAAGAAAAGTTACTTTTCTCGCTAGGAAAAAAGTCAGGAAAAAGGCAAAAGGATATCCTGTATATAGCTCTTTAGATCATACATTTATTACTTAAAAAATTTACTAGTATTCTTCTTCTCAAATAACTTTTGTCTGATCTAAAACTCCAACAGGTGAGGATCTTTACTTTATAAATCACACAAAATTCAAAACTCTACACAAATAAAACAGATTAACACTGGAAAGACTAAAATTTAATAGGTAAACATCAGTTTGATTTTATTGTCATTTATGTATACAAACTGACTTTTATTTATAATGTAAAATCATGAAGTGTAGTATTTAAATTTCACAAAAATTTGAAACAGCACGAGTTAGAAGAAATATAAGACTAGGAAAAGTTGGTGTGACTTTAAAAAATTTACAATCCAAAATTTTTATGACCTAAACTTAACTTCATATGTCACACAAAATATTTTGTTTAACTTAAAAACAAATTAAACATGAAGGGGCATATAAAAGTGGAAGAGCCCATTTTTTTTATAAAAGCTCAGAAACAAAAACTTATTACTACTATTGCATTAGGCTTCTTGTTCTCCCAACATTATCTATAAACCCGTATCTGTGAACTTATAGTAACTGCTATCTAGTCACCTGTAATAAAACTTTTCACTAGTTAAAAAAAAAATAGACAAAATGAGAAATGAAGTAAGTATACAAATCTTAGTTATACTTTTGGGCACTGTTATAAAAATCTCAGTTCTCAAAGATATTAGTAAGTTTTAATTTATCTATAATCCATTTCTAATTATAAATTATGAACATATAATAAAATACATATCAGGTACATAAATACATGCTAGTAACCCAGACAAAAAGAAAGTGAAGCCCAAGAAAACAGAAAAATTTTACAATAAACCTAGGTGTTAGTCAAAGCCAAGTTTTCTCCATAATAAAACATAAAACACTACCTACAATCCTAAGGAAGTTGCCAAAACTAGAAAAATGACTCATTAATCGTGCTATCCTAATGCATTTTCCCCACTTCTGAGATGATTATCAAACAAGGTGTTAGTCTGAACAATTTTATAAGCCACAGTTCAATATAACCTTTAGTGAGTTTTAATAGTTGAAAGAAAATCTTAATGGTTATCGTTTTTCATGATCATTTCGATATTTCATCACAGTATTTACAATTATATAGTGATGCAAAATGCATAGTACATTTGAAGGTCTTGGTTATTCTCATCCCAGAGGTACTGAGGAAAAACACGTTAAAAGCCTCAAATCTAACCACTAATGCAACTAAGTAATTTCAAAACACATTTCAGCACTTTGGAGAGGAAGGACTCAAAACACAGTAACTGAGTCAATAATTTCATACTTTTTCTAAGCTGTATTTAATTGACTATCACTCCCTATGGCCATAATTGTTGACTAGTCAATTTTACTAAAATATACTCTTAGCTTACTAATGCTCTTAAGTCATACAACAGCACCACGATAGTATATATTCATAAAATTATGAAATAAACTTCCACCAAAATTCAAATATGTGCATTTGGTGGTAAAAGTCTGTTTTGTTGGTTGGAGGGAAAATAAAAAACCTTCATTAACAAAATTAAGTATTTTTCCCCCATAGTCAACAAATAAATATACAGAAAAGGGTACAAATTAAAGTGCTATATATTAACTTATATTACTTATATTTAATTCTAATATCCTTAGAGTGAACTTGACACTTTTCTATAAACTCAATAATCTGTTACAATATATTTTAGTGTACTGAACGTACTACGTGAATTTACCTAAAATTTAAAAGTAATTCCCAGAGTTTACACTAAATTTACCTAAAATTTAAAAGTAATTCCCAGTGTTATCATGCTGTAAAGCCAATGAAATCAAGCCGCAGAATGACAAAGACTACATATACTCCATTCTGTCACCTTTAATTTTGGAGGTAGGGTTCAAGTCATAGGTGTTGACACTAAATGCAGTATCGATTTATATTCTGGTGGGCTAGAAAGTCACTAAACTATTATTTTGGTCTTTTAAAAAAGGAATATAATAAGTAACTTCAGGTTAAACATAGCAAAAAACAAGAACAAAGGTAATAAAAAGGAGACAACAGTGTAAGAAAGAGGGTAAAAAACTTCTCTGCAACCCGGAGGGGAAGCATCCTTAGGAAGCAAACTAATGCTTGCTGCAGAACCCTCCAAAGGTCAAGACCAGAAGCACTAAGTCTGAGGATGGTTCAGGGACAGGGATGAAAACACTTTAAATGAATAAAAGCCGGTATAAAAAGAGAGAGTCCCACATCCTCTTCTTCATAATGCATGGCCATTGCCAGCATGATACAAGATTGAAAGTTTACTTTCCAGGGGGTAAACATCTAGATACCTTGAAAAGCCTTAGTTTAAAAAAATACAGTGATTTACTCACTAAACTATGAAACTCTGTGCAAGATTAAAGAAGTCTTTTCTAAGAACAGTGAGAAGCCATAATAAAACTTAAGTGTCCATCAATGGCAAAGATAGGTTATTCCCACCAGTGGACAACTCCCAAAGACACGTAGGGTTTTTTTTTTTATGCAGTACACTTAAATATGACCGGACAGCAAAGTGTCACCAGTCATTAGAGGAAAGACTCTTAGGTGAATGACAAACACCAAACAAACAAACTAGAATAAGAAAAGGGAAACCTCACAGAAGATAGATAGTACTGTTAACATGGCAGAGAAAGTCTGAAGAAAGGTATAATTAATAACATCACAGAGATTAAATTTTTCACGTAAGAAAATCAGGACAGGGACTTTGCTTTATTCCCTGGTATCTCTCTGCTCCCACATCAGAGCTCTCTACAGAAACAAAACCGACAGGATGGTGAAACATATTTTACTTGTTGTAAGGAACTGGCTCACAGATTATGGAGCGTGGAAAGTTTCAAGACCTGCAGGCTGAGTCGGCTAAGACTGAAGAGCCAAGGGCACAATTCTACTCCAAGTCCAAAGCATAGGAATCAGGAAAACCTATGGTCTATCTCCAGTCTGAAAACCAACAGGCTCAAAACCCAGAAAGAGCTCATGCTTCTGTGTGAGTCCAAAGGCAGGAAAGAGCCAATGCCCCAGTTCCAAGGCGTTCAAGCAGGTGGAATCCCCTCCTACTGTGAGGACAGCCAGCCTTTCTGTTCTAGTCAGGTCTTCAGATGACTGGGTGAGGCCCATGCTCCTTAGGAGAGCACCCTGCTTGACGCAGCAGAGTAAGTTCTGACTTCAATGTTATCTCATCCAGAAACAGCCTCATGAGAAAACCCCAGAATAACGTTTGACCCTGTGTCTGCACACCCCCATGGCTCAGCTAAGTTGACACACAAAATTAACCATCAAAGTTTATTCCCACCCTCCCCCACAAAATTCAGAAAACCAGAAAGTGCTCTTAAAAATTAAAAGTAGAGTATCAAACTGAAATTTGATAGCTTATTAGTGGAAGATGAAAAAAATGCTTCTTAAAAAAATGAGAGGAAAAATACATGAGAATGGATATGATAATTAGAAAATTAATCCAGAAATGAGAAAAACAGAAAAAGAAATTCCCATAGAAATAACCCAAGAAAATTTCTCTGAACACATGTATATACTTTTTCAGACTGAAAAGTTGTACAGAAAATACCAAACACAGTGAGTTCTAAAATACACACACATACCAATACTCAATCCAGTAATGACATAAACAATTTTTAAAACAATGAAAATACTAATAGTTGCCAGGGAGCAGAAAATTTGCAGTGATTTTAAGTTCAGCTACTTATATCCAAACAAGCTATCAAATATAAAAAAATAAAAGACATTTTCACACAAAATAGAAAAATTCTACTGCTCATGCATTCTTTCTCAAGAAATCCCTCACCAAGGGATTGTGAGGATGGGCCTCATCAAGGTCAACACAGACACGCAAACATCCTCCTCCACCGCTGTTCCTCTTTAATTGTCCAAGGCACACTTATTGCCACTAGATCTTCTGTCTTTACCTTTTTGGGCTTTTTAATATATTTTACTGATTATGCCATTACAGTTGTCCCATTCCCCCTCCTTCATTCCCCTCCACCCTGCACACTCCCTCCTACCACATTCCCCCCCTTTAGTTCATGTCCATCTGTCACAAGTTCTTTAGATTCTACATTTTCCATACTATTCTTGCCCCCCCCCATCTATTTTCTACCTACCATCTATGCTACTTATTCTCTGTACCTTCTCCCCCCTTCTCCTCCTCCCACTCCCCTGTTGCTAACCCTCCATGAGATCTTCATTTCTATGGTTCCTCCCCTGATCTTTTTAGTTTGCTTTTGTTTTAGATGTGGTTCTTAATAACTGTGAGTTTGCTGTCCTTTCACTGTTCATCTTTTTTATCTTCTTTTTCTTAGGTAAGTCCCTTTAACATTTCATATAATAAGGGCTTGGTGATAATGAACTCCTTGAATTTGATCTTATCTGAAAAGCACTTTACCTGCCCTTCCATTCTAAATGAAAGCTTTGCTGGATAGAGCAATCTTGGATGTAGTTCTTTGGATTTCATGACTTGGAATACCTCTTTCCAGCCCCTTCTTGTCTGTAAGGTCTCTTTTGAGAAATCAGCTGACAGTCTGATGGGAACTCCTTTGTAGGTGACTGTCCCCTTATCTCTTGCTGCTTCTAGAATTCTCTCCATTTTAATCTTGGGTAATGTAATTATGATGTGCTTTGGTGTGTTCCTCCTTGAGTCCACCTTCTTTGGGATTCTCTGAACTTCTTGGACTTCTTGGAAGTCTACTGCATTTGCCAGATTGGGGAAGTTCTCCTTTATTATTTCTTCAAATAAATTTTCCACTTGTTGCTCTTCAATCTCCCCTTCTGGTACCCCTATTAATTCAGATGTTGGAACATGTAAAGATGTCCTGAAGGTTCCTAAGCCTCTCCTCATTTTTTTGAATTCTTATGACTTCATTCTTTTCTGTTTGGTTCTTTCTTCCTTCTGGTCCACTCCATTGATTTGAGTCCAAGTTTTCTTTCCATCACTGTTGGTTCCCTGTGCATTTTGCTTCATTTCACTTAGGGTAGCCTTCAGTTTTTCATCTAATTTGCGACCAAAATCAACCAGTTCTGTAAGCATCCTGATCACCAGTGTTTTGAACTGTGCATCTGATAGGTTGGCTATCTCTTGGTTGCTTAAAAGTATTGGCTGTGGGGCTTTGATTTGTTCTTGTTTGAGCCATAATTTTTTTGTCTTGTCACACCTGTTACATATGAGGGGCAGAGCCTTAGGTATTCACCAGGGTGAAGCAACCAGCGGCTGGGTTGTGACGCTGTATGTGGGGCCAGGTCAGAAAGGGAACAATGGCACTTGCTCCACTCTCTCTTGGATTTCAGTCCCTTCTTCTGCTTCCCACAATCAAATTGGGCCCTTCTGGTGCTGGTTCCCCGGTGAGTGGACTTGTGTACATTCTAGGACCTGTGGGTCTCTCCAATGAACTCTCCTATGAGGCTGGGAGTCACTCCCGGCACCTCAACCCCTGCAAGTTTTTTCTATCGGTGCTTTTAGGCTTTATTTCCCATCACTGGGGCCCTGGGTTGCATAGTTTGTCTCACTACCAATTTTTTGCCTGGTTTATCAGCACTTGAACATGTGTCCGCGGTCAGCCAACCACGTTGGGCGCCTCACTGGGTCCACCTGTTGCCAGCCTGCGCCTGGGGTCTGCCAACTACTGCCTTTTCCTGCCAGGACCCCTCTCTGCTTGCCACCAACTCCGCCCCTTCTACCGGTCTGGATGAATGGTTCATTGTCAGACTTCTGTACAGTTCCATTTTCTGTCTGTTCTGGCTGTGTTTTTGTTTCTAAATCTTTGTTGTCCTTAAATTTGGTTGTGCTAGGAGGCACAGTATTTCCACCTACGCCTCCATCTTGGCCGGAAGTTCTAATCTGCCTTTACCTTTGTTTTATTCTCTACTGTACTCCCAGTGCCAGAACAGTAACCAATGTATCCATAGCAAGTGATCAATAAATGCTGAATCAGTGTACTTTTCAAAAAGGCCCTTATGTGACACAGGAGAGAGACATGAGATTAGAGCATAAAAAAGATAAGAAAAAAATTCTGAGTTGATGGTAAAAAATTCTGAGCCTCCAGATAACAGCTTTCTACAGACCTGAAGAGCAACCAATCCAGATTTAACTAGGAAAACAGACAACTCCAGGCACTGTGCCTCCAAAATAAACAACTGAACCAACAGATACAAGGCTGTGTTTGATCACACTGGTAGTTTTATAGGTCCAGTAAAATGTAGAAATAAATCTGTGGAGAATGTAAAAAAAATTAAATAAACCAAAGACAGATATTATCAACATTAACATAAAGAATGAACGAAAAAGACAAGCAAGTGAAGGAAGGGAGGGAGGGAGAGAGGGAGGGAGGGAGGGAGGGTAATCATGGTATATATTTTGTATTCTGCCATACAAATATTTACTTACACCGTCACAATAATGTAAATGTTAGCTACGGTTTTAACTAAATATTATGCTGTAACTGTACTGGGAATGACATTAGCGGGAAACGAAAAGGGAGAGCAATGTAAATCCTCAACGGTCATCTTCCCCATGGAAGACATTAGATAATGTCTTAAATCTAATAGAAAAATCAAGAAATGGCTGTTGTATCATTTACCAACATAAAGGCAACTAGCAGAGTCAACAACTGAGAGATCTGAGGTTTGTGGTTCCTTGCGGAAATCAGAATCAAGGGGGAAAGAAGAAGTAGGCAGGGGACTGTTGTTTTTCAGTTTACGTATTATACTATTATTAGATTTGTGACATGATTTACATGTTTTGCTTGATAAATCAAAAAATTTATATTATAAATCATATGCGCTGAATGAAGAACAGTAAATAGAAGATAAAAATACACATTTTTTCTCACTAGGCAATAGGTATCTTAAAAAATTATTCTGAAATATCTTTCAACAGCAGCATGAGCATTCAATTTTCACAAATACTGATATCAAACCTACAAAAACATAAATGTATCATAAACTGTTCAGAATTTTTCCTTTTGTAAAGTCAGTATTCTACATTCTACAAAATGAAATTAAGTTCACTGCTATTGCCAATAAAATATTCTCCTTTTTTTGGTAAGTACCGATCTAAGGATCCAAACATAATTTAAATTAAAGAAAGGAATGAAGGATAATTTGTTAACAAAAACCTAAACTCACATTGAACTATTTCATTTTTTTCTTATTTAAAAATATAAAAATTAAAGGCTTGTGCTCGTCAAAATAATACAAAATTATTAATACTTTAAGATGCTACAGTTGCATACGCCTTTGTAAAATAAATCCAATTCATTACACGAAGCTCCTTTTACCTAAGTAGGTGACAGAAGCCTATTAGGAGTCAAGGGAGCAGACCACAAAGGAAAGCTGGAATGAGGAAAAGAATGTCTTACCACAAAATTGAGAACCACATTATACACAGGCCTAAAGGTCAAAACTGGAGAAAACTTGTTCCTGTTCAAGATACAGTGATCTTAAGAGCTCAAAGTCAACTATCAAGGACTTTTCAACAGCGTTTGCACTTTGTGTCAACACTCTCTCAGCAGCGCGTCTGACACAGACTGGAGCGACCTCACTCCGGGAGGAATAGACCGTAACAGTAAAGACCAGGTCTTACTCCATTGTCTCTTTAAGGGTAAAACAAATCCTCACACGAACTAGCAAAATTAGATATCGCCATTTGGAAACTTTTGGTATCAATGATTTTTTGTACACATGTACTTCTAAGCATACATTTTATTTGTACAAATATTATAGCTGAGTTTATAAATGAAACTTATTGCATACACAAATAACTACAATGAGAAGACATAAGAGAAAATTCTTATAAAGTTGAATTCACAAATGGTACAGTTTTATCATTGCTTATTTAACAAATATCTTTTAATGTGTATTATGTGCAAAGAATTGAATTTTGAGAACTATTGGATTTACATAATAAAAAATGCATATTTTTAAAAATAAAAAACAGATAACCATAAAATCAATTATGCGATTACTATAAATATACCTTTAAATTTATAATCAAAAACAATAATCCTCTTGCTATTGTATTTAAGCATACATTAAAATTAATGTATTTGCAAGTGCATTTGAAAATATTTTCAAACATTTTCAGGAAAAACAATCTCCAGCCAAAAATGACCCTAAATAACTTCCAAACTGGTGTCAATTTTGTCAAGATCTCTCACTAATCAACACAGAAAGCTGACTTCCCAAAAAGTGACAAAAGCTGCCACAGCCCTTTGCAGCCACAATCTCTCAACAGATGATCATCATTAAGTTTATATCAGGGCTTCACGTTCGGGAGCTACATAAATGTGTCCTATTAGGACACGGTCAGTCTGTTTGGCAACTCCAGCTCTCCAGACATATGGCAACCGCTGCCCTTTGAGGTCTGGAGTCACGTCTTTAGGGAACTCAAAGCCTGCACTGAAATCACAGGGAGTGTTCATTAGAGACCGCTGGAGAGGAAACATGAAAGACTTCCATTAAAACTATATAAAACAGCTAATTATTTTTAAAAGATTTTTCAACCATCTGATGTACTGAGCTTCAATAAAAAGTACTTACCAACGGAACTATTTTTAAAAGCACTGCTTTCAGGACACGAGTGCCAGCAGCTTTCTTCGCGCCTCCCATCTGCCACCTCCTCACACCCAACACTCATTTTACAAGCATCACTAAGTCAAGAGTTTCGTATCACGGCAGAGAATAAAACTACCTTCTACCTTCAACTTCTTTCTACAAATCACCGTAAACATTCTCGAAATGAAGGTATTTTTAGAGACAAAGTTTTGTTTTCTAAAATCTAGTGTTGAATAACGTAGCTAATCTCAAGCAGTCATACAAGTGCATTTCTTTTTAGATGCACCTTTTTTTAATCCAAAAGTCTACCTCTCTTTCATTTTTAGTCCACTTTAAAATAAAAATCATTTCAATATTATAGGTAAAAATGTATAAATACTAGGAAATCTACAAATAGCATTATCAAATAATACTATTGAAAATATATGTACATTCAAATGTTTAAAATTAAAAGAATGTCAAGAAATTGACATGAGTGCAAAGAAGCCTCATGTCTTTACGTTCTCAGAATTTTGAAAAACATAAAAAGTATAAATATTTTCTAATTAATGATAGTTGCCATTTTAACATTTTGCATGGGTAAACTTTTAACTTTGGAGAACAGTTATTTATTAAGCTTCACAAGAAAACAGTACTACTATGGAATTTTATTCCGGTAACAAACCTCCATCAAGTATTATATAAAGTTCATTAGTTTGCCTCAATCATTTCTTGAATTCACATACATGTTGGTTTCTGACAGCCTAATTCCAAAAAGCAATTACAACCTCAATCCATATGTAAAAAGATAACAGAAAGCAAGTACGTTAAACCAGTTTAAAAGAATACAAATCTAAAGAAAACAGATTACGAATGATTTATATGAATGCCTAGTGCTGAAGTTAATTACAAGTAACCCAATAAAATAGTGCCTTTATTATTGTACAGCACGTAATAGCTCTAGATGTAAAAACCAGAACTCCTTCTGCTGACTTCTGCATGCCCAGTCCCACCGCACACAACATTAAGAATTAAACATGTAGTAAATAAGGCATATAGAAAACAGCAGTCTTTAACTAAAAGCAGAAAAACTCTCCTGCTGCTTAACCATTTGGAGTCTTCCACTCTGAACAGTGATGACTGTAAACTGATACTATGTATTCACTGAGTAAATCCTTAATGTTAACATCAAGTGAGACTTCAAGTTCAGTGTTCAAAGCTTTACATCAAACGAACAAATAATTATGAAACAGCATCACATTCATTTCAGCATTCAACAGGAGCAAATAAGTTAGCTTTTTCATTTTTTATTGAACTTATCTCTTATGTTTATACTGTGACATGATGAAACCTTCAGAATTAGAGTTTTCCAAACCTCACACTGCCTCTGGCTTTCATGCAGCTTTGGTCCCGATTTTAATAAAATACTATCTGAAACACACACCCTGCAGACCACGGCAACACGTTATGGTTGTCAACAGCCACAGCCTGCAGCCAATCAGTGTGCTTAATGACTTCCCTGGACAAGGCCTTTCATTCCAGAATGTTTCCATAACTCTTTCAAATATTTATCAATGCGTTTAATGAGATATTAGCTGATATCAACTGTAAGTACAATGCAAAAGTCCTGAGACACGTTATGGATAAATTTCATCACGCAGGCCATTCTTCGACCTACAGTACTGATGTGGTAGGCCAGTGTTGCTGCATAAATGAGTTATGACAGATGAAGCAGCCAACCAACACTGCATCTCTCTGGCCATCTTTTATCCCTGTTAATTTCATCTCCATTAAATATACATGCAATATCAGTTTACTTTGCTTTTTTTCTTTCCCCGGGTAACTTCACAAATTGAAATTTGTCTCCTAACTGTGCAGAAACACTTCACAGGTAGGGATCTCCACTTCTTTGAGTTCTTAACAGTGCCTGATTCAATTTTCCATATAATAAATATTCAAATGATTGTTAAAGTAGTAATTCAACAGCATTAGTGATGGAGGGAGCACTTGGAGATCTTCAAAAACATTACTAGATGAGTTTCTTGTGTGATATAACAAACTGCCACAAATTTGGTGGATTAAAACACTAGAAGTCTGTTCTCTCACAGTTCTGGAGACAAGATTTAAAACTGGTTTCACCAAGTCAAAAATCAAGGTGTCAGCAAAGTTGTGCTCCTGGAGGCTCTAGGGAGAATCTGCCCCTCGCCTCTTCTGGCTGCTGGTGCCTGTGCGCACTGCCCGCCTTTGGCCACGTGACTTTGCCCACCTTCACTGCCACCCTCCATGTGCCCATCTCCGATCTCTGTCTCTCTGGAAGGATACATGGGATGGCATTAAGGGCCCACCCAGGTACTTCAGGAGTATCCCCTCATCTAAAAATCCTTCACCACACAACGACCCTTTTCCTACATAAAGTAACATGCCGGGTTCCAGGCTTGTGCCAGGGTATTCTGGGGGCAGCCGTAGCTCAGCCTATCACACAGGTAGCTGCACAGGTGGCCACACAAGGCCCGCAGGCAGAGTCTGGCCCTCCACCTGGTTTTATCCAGCCTGACACCTTGCTTCTACCTGGCAGCAACGCCAAGCTCTCGCTTAACTCTTAAGGAGTAGTTACATTTACACACTCCTAAAATTACATTCCACCCTTTGAAGGCAACCGTGGGAGTGATGCGGCCCCTCCATGAAAGTGAGTTTGACACCCCTGTACTAGAGAATCCAAACTAAAGCAAAGAAACAGCCAGTTGAAGAAAATTAAACTTTAGTATCAAGTTCAAAAAAATTCGAAAGATTCAAAAGAAATAAAAACATTTAAAAAAATCAGTATATTATGGCAAGAGCTGGAAACATTTTCAAGGAAGTCAACTTCTGCTCCAAGTGTCGGTTCTCATAGCGATGGACTTTGTGACTGGTTTCATTTGCAGTTCCAGAAATTCGGTTAATTTGTTATGTTTGAAGCCTATCCGGCTCCAAGAAACTGAAAGCTGCGCGGCTGCGCAGGCAGTAACGGGCGGGTATCAGACCGGCAGTGGCAGCACTTCTGATGCCCAACTAAGTGAGGTGGCAGTCCCGCCACGGTGAGGGGGCCTATCAGAAACAGAAAAATTTAAAAAGAAAAAAATTCTCCCCCACTAGTTTGTTTTCTCACTGCCACTGACAAACCTTCTATTTTCTTCTTCAGATTACATTCGTATCGAATGGAATCCTATTCTCGCAAATCTGACTACCACTTCAAAATAGCAATGGGGAATCTTTGCAATGGATGTAAGTGTGAGACAACTCTACACATCAAGCAGGTGTATAGGCTTTCTCAAATAAAGGAATAGATCACCTTTCCGCATAAAAAGGAACAATAGGAAACCAGAATTAAATTTGCCCATTTATGGAGTATCTAATAACAAGAATAACCTTACAAAACAATTGACCCAAAGAGACAATCTGTTATTCTGTCTTCCAAATAAGTAACTTTAAAAAATACGTAACCACTACCAAAAAGAATGCCCTGTGCATCCAGTATTTAGGACATTATAAAGCATCTTCGTACTCACTGTATGTAAAATTGCACTGTACAAAATAAAGTGTACGGTGGATGTTCAGAACGAGTATAAGGTTGGGAGATTTGGGTTTATAGGTAAACTACCAGAAACGGGCAAAAATATATAATGCTCATGTCAAATATCTGAATACTATTTACAAGGCAGCATAGGAATAACTATATAAAGTAAATTAAAATCTGTTAGGAACCTTGAAAATAAGGAAGAGGAGTTTTAATTGAACACGGTGGTAAACTACAGCTCCTCTTAGAAAGAAAATCAAATTTGTCAATATGTACTGAAAGAGGTAAAATGAACAGAAAGAAAAAAGGTCAATTCACTAATTTAGGAATAAGCTGAATCAGTGATTTATTTTTTTAAGATTTTATTTATTTATTTTTTAGAGAGAGGGGAAGGAGAAAGAGGGAGAGAAACATCAATGTGTGGTTGCCTCTTGTGTGTCACCTACTGGGGATATGGCTCACAACCCAGGCATGTGCCCTGACTGGGGATTGAACCGGTGACCCTTTGGTTCCCAGGCCCGCACTCAATCCACTGAGCCACACCAGCCAGGGCTGAATCAGTGATTCTTTACAAGAGGAACTTTTCAAGTGATGCTTCCATTTGTGCCTTCCTGTCTCCCCAACTCTGACAGGACTCAAGTCATAAGGAACTTCATTGATGATGTATTTGGCAACAAAAAGTACAGCTGATAATCAGTACTATACTAACTTGTAAACGGACACCATTTCTCAACTGCGGTAACACTAACACTAGAGGAGTGTTACAAGTAATGCAGTAAAAATAAAAGGTTTTACAGTGTACAAAAGAGGTTCTTAAGACGATGGTGGTAGTAGTAGTCAACATTCCATAATGACATCAGTCTCACTTGTATTTATACCTGACTTTCCGAAACAGCTGTCACTACGGCTGGCCCAGAGAACAGTGGAGCCGTGCCTTTGGAAGCCCATGGAAAATAAGGATGTTACCCATTAAGCTTGTCCACACTGGAAAGGCGCCAAAACTGCTAATCTCTTAGATCCCTCTTCTAACTCCAATATTCTATGTTCAAGATGAAAATGGATTGGACTGGGCATATAACCTCAAAAAAATAATAATAATAATTAAATAATAAAAAAGACACTAGAAAATAATGGTGGACTGAATTTGTAAGTGAAAAATCTAAACAATCAAGTTAATTTCATAAAAAGAAAACAATATTTAAAATACTAAATAAAGAGAGAGGATTTTTGTGTGCTGTGAAGACACTTAGTGTCAGAATCTAATAACTTTCATTTATAACCTAGTTTGCTCTATTGGACTGTCCTACAGATATTTACATATATTATCCAATACAATCTTTATTACATCCATTTCACCCAATAAAACTGTGAGTCTCAAGTAAGTGAAGTAATTTGCTCATGGTTACCGAGTTAGTAAGTGGTAGAGAGAAAAACATTTCTTAAGATTCAAAAATCTAAAAAAAAAAAAAGATTCAAAAAATCTATCAACACAGCATTTTCCTGGCCTAAGCCACTTCTTAAGATCCTATGCAAGGCATCTTTTTGTTGTTGTTGTTGTTACTCATGGAGACAATAGAGTTCAACTCCAGCATATGAAGAACTTACTACTAGAAAAACAAATACATGATCTTCAGGGTGCAAACCTTAGGTTTTGTTAGCCCCACACACGTGCTTCTGGGAGTCCGCGTGATGCAACAGCAGCCTGTCTCACCAGACCTGCCCGACTCAGCGGTGCACAGCAGATGCTGTGTGTATGCAGTTACTAACACACAATGAACGCCCCATTCCTAAATTTATGCTGTTATATATTAACTGTCCATATCAGGGCACTAAGCTTCTACATAACTATTTGATCTCAGCCAACTAAAGCAAACAGTATGAACACTTTCAACAGAAAAATTTTAATCTGGATCCTAACAATCCTGATTACTCTGACTGAAATCCATTTGATTATATACTATTTAAGAAAAATATATGGATGAGAATACAGCTGAGCCTTCGTAGAATGATCAGAGTTTGACATTAAACAAAAAACATTCCCAGCTTTGCACTTTTAGCCTAGCCCTTCTATAATACTATAGAACTTCAGTAGATTAATTTGAAGTAATAGAAAAAAGGACTAAGTAAAACCACACAGCTGTAGCTGAGAAACAGAGGGAACTACCTGAAAAACCCAAGGAAAATGGTATGCTTAGAAGATCTCCATTCCTGTATTCCTCCTTTTGGTACCTCTCTTTCTAATCCAAATTTAAAAGACCAGTTGTAAAACCACAGGGTGCCAAATTAAAGCACACTTTATTTTCAGATGTCTCCATACTCATAGGCTGACTTCCTGTCAGGAAGAGTTCCATTTCACTGAATACCCCAATCAGCAGGAAACTAGCAGAATTAAGTGCCAGTTGATATTACTTTGTTTTGCATTTGCCACCCTTGAGAATACTGTTCAAAGATCTAGTTATACAGTCAGCATGGTATCATCCCTCTGACTAGACTGCCAAGCCACAGGGTGTAGCCCCAGTTACACAAAATTCACCTTGAAAGGTTGTGCTTCCTAAATCCTAGTGCATTAGTGAATCAACAGGATGCCTGTATTTCAGAATAAATCCTGCATCTAAAGTTAAATTATGCTTCTCCTTAGTTGCAACAAAGCAACTTAATATTGGAAAAGTCTGCATTCAGATTCAAATAAAAACCAACTGATGTTCATTAACTCCTCAACTTAAATATTTTATTTTTTAAAAGAACTGTATTTTGTTTTTAATGTTTTTGCTGTTATTTAAAAACACAAAAAAATCCATTTTATAAAAGCACATCATCTGTTATACATTTTGAATCCAACAAAACCATAAATATTTTACAATATTAGCATATAATTATTAAATTGATTTCAGATACTTTAAAATTTTTAGTGCATTTAAGATTTTTCATCATCAGTTAATATACCTTGACCTTGAACTACCCTCTCCAACTTCCATGAACTTCCTGACACACTTCAAAGGAATCTAGTTCCTTATAACACGGTCAACTATTTCTATTGTACACAAAATTAAGTTAATTCTAAGCATTTCAATATAAAACACCTATGTTCATAGATTTTCTCCATTATAAGGATAAACCATGTAGCACCTCTAAGGCAAAACTAGGTAACTACTAGAAACCTATTTTTTATCCTCATGTTAATCACTACCCTACTGATTCTCATCCATTCACAATCAAAAGGTCATAAGCACAGACAATAACAAAGTTCAGACACAATCTACATTCACTAACTCCGTTAGTACATTCTAAGGATGAGCTATAAACATATCCGAAACATAAGGAGGAATAACATTATGACGAGGTTGAAATATTGAATTATATTGATCCTAGTGGGATCATACTACATATAAACTGGTCTCAAAGAAGCCACCTGCCGCTAAAGTCCTAGTTACAATGGAAAAGGTGAGGCTGGTTACAAAGAAAATGAAATGTTTTATATACAACATATTAAAGCCAAGTTTCAATGTCTCACACACTTTGAAGATGGCCTGCTATGCAAGCTCCTTTTATCACACAAAGAAAATAGTAAGATTTTCACTTAACCATTGTAGGAAATAGCTATATAATCAATTGATGTCAAAATATTTGAACTTACTCTTGAATTCAGGGTTAGATCTGCATAAATATTGGAAAAATACACACAGAGAGACACACACAGCAACATGCTTGGTCAAACTTAAGTCGCTCTGAAAAAAATACCACTGTAATCAGTTCTAAAGATCTATCCCTTCAGAAAGACATATAAATTGGGATTTATGTCCAAATTAACTTAGAAAGGAATGAGAACAAAATGACTGAAATAACTTCTTCTGAATGAAGGAAAAACAATCACTGTTTCATAAAGAAAATAGTATCTATAATTTTGCTTATCTATTTATTTTCTTTAATTGCTGCGATGGGAGAAGCAGGGAATGCCAGAAGCAGAACAGGACAAAAGATTTCCTGCATTATTCAGTCTCACTTCTGACAGACCAGTAGCTTTTCCCAAATTATATTTCACAAAAATTTTCCACACACACTATGGCCATAAAAAGGACTGTGTGATCAAATATACTAATTTTATTCCCATTACAGATTCAATAATATGCATTATTATAAACACATTTATACACACAGATATTTACTAAAGGCCTTGAGGGGCTTTAGAGGAAAGGAAACTAATTAAATTTGAAGGAACATTTTCTGCACTTATTTATAGGGCTGTGAGCTTTTTTTCCCACACAACGTCCATTATCATCACACGCTACACACTCTGGAACTTGCTGCACTGGAAAATCTGCAGAGTGAGAGCTGATCAAACAAGACAAGGCCACCACAAATCCATCCAAGGACAATTAGAGGTACTAGAAACTGAGTGGAGAAAACACTTCAGGAACTTTAGAATCTATAAATGCTGATGAAATTATAAAAGTATAGGAGGAACCTGAAATAACACTGAAAATCAAAAAGAGTCTGAAATGATGCATTCATAAAAAGGAAAAAAGCATTAAATAGAAACTCACAGAATTTTTTTGTACTCGACTGTAACTACTCCTTGCGTTCTTAAGTCCTTATAAAATTCTATGTTGTAGTACAATTTTTTCTCTCTCTCCCTAGATTAATGTCCCTTAAACAGAAGGGCTCATCTTAAAAGTATTCGATACATGCCTCCCAAACAATAAATGCAAACGAATAAAATGACCAGGTGCAAAGAGAACTGAGGGGCAGGGGAATTCACAAACCTCTGTAGAGGACAGAGCAATTTGCACTAAGCCTGACACTCAGTGAAAACAAAAATAATTTTAAAAGTAAGGTAATAGCCTCATCATGCTGCTGCGTAACAGACTGATACTACAGGATTTCCTGATAGGTCTTAAAAAATGCATCAGGAAGTTAAGAAGACTTTTTTATATTTCTAATAAACAACTCATACTCAAATTCCTATTTTGTGGTTGGAAAAAAGATAACCCTTTATTTGCTCAATTATTTCTTTTAAGAAACCACAGCATTTTCTTAATACTATATAGTGAGTTTCATTTAAAAAGGTTGAAGTGTACCCTAAATACAGCACACTGAGTATCTAAGTGACACAATAAAAGAACTGTATCTCCATTGATATTAAGTTCTCCAGTAAGTGAAACTCATCCACAATAGCAGGAATAAAATCGGTGGAAACTTGAGCGACAGGAGCGGAGATTGAGAGGCACAGAAAACTTCCTGGATTGAAATGGTTATTAGATGGTAGTGCATATGTCAAAATTTATCAAACTCCACACTGACAATGTGTGCATATATAACACATAAAGTATGCTGTACTGAGGTTGTTTTTTTAAAATAGGTATATCTTGCTAAGCCAGAGGAAAACTGAAAACTATGACCTTATTAATAAATGAACATGACTACAGTATGTAGTAATAAATGACAATAAAAATGAACACTTAATACATACTTAAAAACACAAAAGTATGGTGGTATTTCATAATGAGAAAGACCAAAAAGCAAAAGGCCAATATATGGTAATTTTTGACCAATGTTACCATTCATTTAATATTTACACAATTTATACAAACAATCTAACAATACATCTTAAAGAACTAGAAGAACAAAAGCAAACCAAAGTCAGCAGAAAAAGAGGAACTAATATAAATTAGAACATAATTAAATGAAATAGAGAACAACAGGAAAAAGTTAAAACAACAAAGAGCTGGTTCTTTGAAAAGATTAATGAAACTGACAAATCTGTGGATAGACTAAGGAAAAAAGAGAAAAGACTCAAACTAAATCAGAAGTGAAAGAGAAGTTACCACTAATAATGGTAGATACAAGGATCATGCTAGAATACTATGAAAGCCTACATGCCGCCAAAGTTAATAACCTAGAAGAAATGGGTCAGTTTGTAGAAAGATGTAACCTTCTTAGACTGAATTGGAAAGAACTACAGAATCTAAATATGCCAATCGACAGTGAGGAAATTGAAACCACCATCAAAAATCTCCCAAAAAATAAAAGTCCAGAACTATATGGCTTCCACAGTAAATTCCAGCAAACGTTCAAAGAAGATTTGATACCTATCCTTCTCAAACTCTTCCAAAAAAATTGAAAAAGAAGAAATATTTCCTAACACATTTTTAAACATTTTATTTATTTATTTTTAGGAGAGGGGAAGGGAGGGAGAAAGAGAGGGAGAGAATTATCAGTGTGTGGTTGCCTCTCATGTGCCTCCCACAGGAGACCTGGCCCACAACCCAGGCATGGGCCCTGACTGGGAATCAAACCAGTGACCCTTTGGTTCACAGGCCAGCACTCAATCCACTAACCAACACCAGCCAGGGCCCAACATATTTTATGAAACCAATATTGCCCTGATAACAAAATATGGCAAGGATAACACAAAGAAAACTACAAACCACTATTTCTGATAAACAAATGCAAAAATCCTATACAAAATACTAGCAAATCAAACACAATACATTAAAAAACAATTCATCATGATCAAGTGCGGTTCATTCCAGGGGCACAATGGTTCAAAATATGGAAACTGATTAATATAATATACCACATTAACAAAAGAAAGGATAAAAGTCATATGATCTTACAATATATGCAGAAAAAAACGTGTAAGATACAACATCCACTTAAGATTAAAATACTCAATAAAGTGGGTATAAAAGGAAAATAGCTCAACATAATATATCAAAACTCACAACTTGCAGAATGACCATTATCAACTAGACAAATAATAACAAGTGTTGAAAGGATTGTAGAATAAAAGGAACCCTCATCCACTGCTGGTGGGAATGTAAACTGGTACAGCCTCTATGGAAAACAGTTTGGCGCTACTGCAAAAGCTTAAGAACAGAGCTGATATATGACCAAGCAATCCCTCTTCTAGGTATCTACCTGAAAAACTCAGAAACATTTATTCACAAAACTATATGCGCCCCTATTTTTATTGTAGCATCATTCATGGTGGCCAAGGCACAAAGACAAAGTGTACTTTGATGAGCTTTGGATACTGTGGAATACTATTCGTTCTTCAGAAAAGACAAAATACTACCATTTTTGACAAAATGGAGGGGCCTTGAGACTATTATGCTGAAGCTAAGAATCACACAATTTCACTCATACATGGTATACAAAACTGGAACTCGCAGACTCTGGGGTGTGCTAAAGGGTTAGGGGGTCAAATACATGGTGACAGGAGGTGATCTGACTTTGGGTGGTGGGCACGCAATGCAATATACAGATCGGGTATCATGGTAACGTACACTTGAAATCTGTATAATCTCATTAACCCGTGTTATCCCAGTAAATTTAATTTAAAGTAATACTTATACAATTATATAAATATTTGGATGAATAGTAATTACGCTGGATGTTGGAGATACAATAGAAAACAAAACATAGTTCTTCAAGAAACTTCCAGTCTAACGGGAGAGAAATAAAAATCACAGGCAATTTAAATAAAGAATGAAATTACTATAATATGGGCCAGTAAATTCCTTGGGCCAGATCTCACTTAGGCTTAGGCTGTGAGAAAGACACGGCTCAAAAACCTTTCCAGAGGAAACTGTAAGCTGTCTGAGAAGTGAACTGTTACTCCAGAGTCATGGGGCAGGGACCATGCTGGGTTCTAGGTACACTCTAACAGGGTAAACGGAAACACCTGTCATCTTCATAGTTCTAGAGTACAAAGAAGATATTGACAACTGAGCAAATAACAAACTAGCCCATGTATACTTCAATTTTGTGGTATATTCTACAATGGGCACTGAAATGAAGACATGCAAAATGGCATCAACTACAAATATGGCAATCTGAGAAGAGAATAATTAAGCTGAGTTCTCAATGATGAGAAGAAGCCAACAATTAGAGTCACCAAATTTGAAGAAGGGAGATTTTAGGGAATGAAAAAGCATCTACCAAGACATAAAAATATGGTGGCACATCTAGGTGACTTTACATAGTTGAGTATGGCTTGAGAATGGATATGGAAACATGGTAAGAAATGAGTCCACACAGTAAAGGTCCCTAATAATGTATGATACCTTTGTGTCACAGTACCTTGGTCAGTGAAATTATCTACATTTCTCAAAATACCCATAAACTATCAAAGGAAAAGTTTATGAAATAAAAAGCCAAGAGCAATTATGTTAATGTCACATATTTAGAAGGGATAAATTCAAAAAGGAGAAGGAAATTGGAGTTAGAGAAATTATAGGAAAGTGGAGAGAGAAACATTTCTATAAAGATTCAAAAAGGAAAAATTCAATTCAAATTCAAACAGAAAACTGAAACAAAGGAATCACATGGAGAGTAATATATGGTTCTTATGAACATTATCATTTTTAAATTCTTAATTCAGAGGTATAGAAGGAAACCCTTAAATCAAAAATGACCAAACTCTGTATCATTACCTTCACGTAAAGGAAATACTCCCCAAATAACAACAATCTACACGTTTTGATGTAAAATGTCTTTAAAGAAAAATCAGACTAACACAGTCTTTTAAATTAACATTTGTTGTTGATTAATTACTCAGACAGGATGCCAGGCCAGACTACATGGTACTTCTAGTTTTTCTATATACTCTACGCATTTCTGATAAATGGGAAAAGAATAGATGACCTGGCAGAAGGCTCAGACAATAATATGTGATTTACAGGACATGAATGCAGCTACCATAAGATTTATCTGACAGCCCTCTCCGATAGTGGACTGTTGAGTATCCGATGGAATGATTTCTAGTCTAGAAAGTCTACTACTGAGTAGCCATACACATTATTTATTTATTAGATGTTTTGGGTTGAAACCATTTTTAAATGATGCACTTCACAATGCAGAGTCATAAATTTAGCTTTAAACCCAAGAAGGGAGGTAGTGTTATTGGAATGTATGTCAGACTGAATTAGGATGAGCAACGCAACGCTTTTATAAAGTGGCCTTGAATGCAATGTCAATTCTTTCAAAAATGATATTAACGTCAAATGAGCAAGATACAAACACTTTACACAACAGTAGAGTAATATTACCTGAACTATTTAACATTTTCTTTAAATGCATATAGATTTCTATGAGGTTTATACACATACGGAAGAAATACCAGTCACAAATAAGTTACCTGCTGGTGAAAAACTAAATCTGAAATATAATGAAGAAGTTGTTCAATTTTTTTCTGTGCATCAGAGAATAGTATACAGTTTCCTAAAAAATGTATACTGTCTTATTGTAAAGAAGAAATAAACCACGTGCTAGAGTTTAAATACTTCTTGAATTATTTTATATGGAATTCAATACATGAATAAACCAAATTTAATAAGCCTTAGTGTGTGTTTATGTGAGTATAATATCTTTACCCAAAAGTATTTTAACAAAGCTCTTCAAATATAAATAATAATATTTTGCCTTAATATTAAAATTTAAATGGGACAGAATATGAAATGCTTTCCAATCAACCTATTAATGAGTGAATAGATACTGAAAAATATACACTAGCTGAAACTTTAAGAAAATATATAGTGAAACCATTTCTATGTATAGAAAATACATAGACCTGTTTGGTCTTAGTGAAAGCAAAGCAAATGTGATCATTTCCTCATTTCTTAAATTTAGACTCTATACTCTCTTTTGTAATAAAATGTGGATAATTTTTAGCACCTTGTTTATAAGAATGCCCAAAATCAGTTTTGAATGAATTCAAGAAAAAGGATCAGAAGATGGCTGATTGTCATGAAATTAACACCAACTAATTTGTAAAGTTCTAAATCAAATTTGCAGATGTTAAGTTCATAAGCATATCCCATTATTTATGTGATTAAAAAAAGAGTTTTTGACCTGATCTTTCGATCTTTGGCACTCGATCCTCTCCATCTCCTTTTAAAAAATTAATTAAAATTTTAGCAAGATGCTAGCTTTTCGCTTCCCACCCTATCTCAGACTAAGAAAAATTATCAATCAAACTCAAGGCATCCCCACCCAGTATCTGCAAAATGTCAACTTCAAATCCAATTTCATATCTCCTAAGCTTTCATGTGGAAAAAGATAGTTCGCTTCTTAACAAAATAAATCACTTCTGTGATTGCCAATCTGACCTCTTTGAATTAGGAAAATTCAAAGTGAAAAATGTAATTATCACCCTGGAACAATCTGTATACATCTGGAGCGAATTCTGGCTTCATTTTTCACATCGTTTTTCACACTGTGCTACATCTTAGAGAGATGCCATGGGACTTTTGAAGAACTCATAAAAAATGTGAAGGACTTCAAATAACCAATCATGTATTTTATTCCAACAAAAACCTTGAGACTGACTTTTGCAACTTACTCTTCTAAGTGAGCTTCATACTGCATGTGATTGGATTACTATTAAACAGCACTGTGATATCCATGACAAACAGGTATATTAAAATATATCATTCTTTATCTTGTCAGCAACTACATTCGACTATATAATATACTACATCTGAAATAGGTTTCCTGTATCAAGAACATACTCAATTCTTCTGCACTAGAAAGTGAAACTTTACGATCAAAATTCATTCTCCTTTGAAGAAACATCCAAAACTGTAAGTGCATCCTGCTTAAAGGTAAAAGGAATTCCATGTCACTTTAAGAATGGCAAGTAATAATTTCCCTCCAAGAAATAATCATGCAATTATTTCGATTCAAATTACTTCATAAGAAATTTTGTTAGCTTTTAAATAAATGGAGCTCTCTTTAAAAGATTAAATTATAAATACATGAATCTTGCTAAATCTAAGAATAATAAGCCCACTAGAAACATAACTACTCCTCACAAGTTCATTATAAAAATCCATTAGGTGTAATCTCTAGAAGTAATTGTTCTTACTGCATTTTACTGACAATGCATAGTATTGATTTTTCACACCTTCTATGATTCTTTAATTTGTATTCATGAAATGTCCATCAGCACAGTCTAAATAAATTTGGCAATATAGGCACTAAAATGAATAAATCGATGCAAAGAAACATTAATTTTGCATTATCCTTATTCGTCAGGCAAGTAAACCATGAGAGTTGTAAATGAAGGTCAAAGGTTTTGAAATGGGTCAGAACCCTTGACCTCTAGACCAATACCCTTCCTATTAAAAAAGGCTATTTTAAAGTTTTAAGTAGGGGAATTTACTACCAGCCAGATATCATTTTTAAAAGACTACAAAGAAAACTCTCAATAAAAACATTCATCTATTTAATTGCAAAACAAAAAACATCCCAGGATACATTGTTTTTATGTAAGTTTAAAAAAAAATCATTAAAGTTTACCACATGAGGTATAGGGTTTCTGAACACTGAAAGTAATTTTGCTTTTAGGAATTTATTTACTACGTACATCTTATGAGGGCTGCTGTAGTTTGTTGATGTTTTCCCAAATCTACTCTGCATGTCAAAAATAATTAGCCATGACAAGAATTCAAAATTATTTATCACTCCTTTTATAACCTCTGCACAAAAGGGAAGTAAACCCATTATTCCCAGGGGAGTCAAAAGTGGCGCTCCGCGAGGTGTGCAAATAAATCCGTTTCTGTAACTTTAATACACACAGTAAAAAAAATGTAGCCATCTCGAGATCATTTAATCTGCACATTTTTAATGTGACCCTGGAAAGCTGTTTCCATTTCATCTAACCAGCTTATCCCACCTCTAACTTCAAAATTATCAGCTAGTATCAAAGACAAGGAGTGATCCTTTTACAATACAAAGAACATCATTTTAAAACTGCAAACTCAAAACTCTATTATAGCAAAAATTTCTCATAAAACAATTAAAACTTCCTTGCAAAGTAAGTCGTGTCATTCTTGAATTCAACATTATTCTTGTCACTCACCTGTGAGCACAGTAGCATAACCAACTCCACAACTGAACTACTAGACTTCATGCAAACCAGACCTATTTTAAAGAGAATTTAAAAATAAAATTACAAAGTAAAAAACAAATACGAGGGATTTATTTGCTATACAACTTTGCCCAAAGTGGGCTTTAAAATAAAACTTAACCTACCTGGCTAAGAACCAAAAATGTACACATTTGATCATATGAGTAAATAAGGTACCTTGTAATTACTTTAAACTTGGCATCAAACCTACCACCATTTTTTTTTTACAGACTATTTCTTTTCGGCTTTCAAACTACTAAAACATTTATTACAACTTCATATATAATGACATTTCACAATACTCATAGAAATGTGCACAACATATGCCATATTGATCCATATCATCTACATTTTGTTTGGAGAGAGTTGATTGTTCTACATGCAGAGAAGGGAAATGGCTCCCTGACCTTTGCTTTCTCCACCACACTCTCTCCCTTCAACCCTCCAGCTATCAATCAAGTTTCCATTTTGTTTCATGGCAGCAGACATCCCAAACACTCTTATTAGTACCTTGACCTGTGACCTCACACTAAACCTTAACAGAAGTGCAAGCCGTTGTCTGTTACACGTTCTTGATTTCTTATAAATAAATTCATTTACATTTTCTTTCATGTTTCATTTGGGTTCACCAAAACTATCTCAGCAAAGAACTGCTATACGATTATCTAAAGAACTCTTCAGTTTTGATGACCAATAAAATCAAAAGGAGTTCATTCAAAGAATATTTTATAACCAGCATCTTAAAAAAGCAATGCCAATAATTAAAAGCACTAAATTACTAAATCGCATTACTAATAATCAGAAAAAAAAGTAACTTTTATTCTTTTTTTCTAGGCAAACACAAGTTTAGGTTCCAGTGTGTCAAAACCAAAATAATTACTGGTGGCCCTTACACACCTGACAGGACTTTCTTTCTCCACGTTGAGTCTCCTGCAGGCATCCTATCCCCTCCTCTTCCTCCCCTTTAGTCTCTGTGCTGCAGTTCTTTCTACCCTTTTAGTCACGATGCTTGTAACTACTGATGGCACAGGCTGGTGTTCTTTAGCCTCACCAAGAGCTTTCAAGTCAAACAGGTTGTTTACACCCCTTCACCTTTTTGAAAAGTCAAAACCATTTTTCTCAATGTCTCACTGCTTCATTAAGCAAGCAGGTCACTAACTAAATTGTGGTCTCCGTAGAGCTAAGATGAGCATACCTCCTCGGACCAAGGCCAAGGCTGTCAGAGAGGGTATGACAACTACCTCCCATTGCTGGTGTAGCCCTCTACTGGTCTGAAACCTCATCACTTTTCATAAAATATAACCCAATACAGGAAGTTCCACATACTTCAACTTCAAAAGCCACTACTTCTTTCTACAACTAGGTCTATTCTACTGTTACCAGAATCCCCACTAACTGTCCTTTTATGGCAAGCATTTGGGCCCTGATCTGATTCAACCTTCCATATCCACTTGGATAATGAGCACTTATGATAAAAACAGTCTTAGGGCACCCAAAGTTGGAAAGATTTATAGGTGATCTTTTGTCCCCTTTACAAAATATCACAGACTGGTTCAATACTTACATACTTTAAAAATTATACACTTCAGTCTTATTTCTCAATAATAAAGGTTAGCAAGCCAGAACGTTGATGCTATGCAGCTGGATGTGAAGATTCAGGAATGAGTGCATGCACTGCTCAGCAAGTTGACAGCAAAATGTCAAGTAACATTTCATAATCTGATTAGAACAATCTATGGGTTTTCTGGAGTTGGGTTTTGTGTATCTGGGAAGTGTGGGAGTGGGGCCAGGATGGACATAATCTGTTAGGTCTTAAATAAGAGCTTCAGAAGACAAAAGACACCTTATATTACACTTCTAATGTTAAGCTCCCTGCCCCCTGCTGAACAAGCAGATGCTGTAAACACAAACGTATAAGCTCGGGAGCATAGAAACGAGATAATCCCGAGAAAGGACTTCGTATGAGATGGTACAACTTAATCACACCTCTATTTTTGACCTAAATTTTTGCTTTTGGGTGACAGTGGCTGCATGTATGAAAATGCAACAAATGAGTTCTAAACCAGGAAAGCTGTCCTCATATTTACATTTAGACTCTAAGAATTATCCAGAGGAAGGCCACAAAAGAACATCCATTTGTTTGCAACAAAACTGTAAGTTGTAGAAGTACTGACTTTCATCCTAAACACACACACACACCCAACCACTGCCCCAATTAACAGAGTGAGCAGGTCACTGTGGGCTCACACACACGAGCAGACCCATAATCCGACCTCCCTAAAAGGCTCCCACGATACCTGGGTTTGGTTGGTTTCATTTTTGGTTTATTTTTCAAAAAATATGGAATTTTTGTCTCTTCAAACAAGACAAACCCAAGTTGCTAAGTCAAGAGTTTTATAATCTTCTGGGGGTTTCATAATCAGAGACCACTACAATTTCTTTACAAGAGATTACCTCTCCTCTACCTCTATGACCACTGCTTTCCCTTGGTACTGAACTCGGAAATATTAACTGACTTACTAAAGATTACACTACCAATGCCTGAACCCACCCATCTACTGAGTCTCTCAAGTACACCATGAAAAACTGTCATGACCATTTACCATCTGGAACAAAACAGACCTTTTAAAAAATAAGACATGTATTTTAAGTCTCCCTAAATAATTTACAGAAAGAAAGGGATGATGATAAACATTACTAGGCATTTCAGTAAGAACTTAAGCACAACACATTCAAATTCTTTTTCCATACTTTCCTGGTATTGAAGGTATTTGTCTATCTCCCCAATGAGAAATGTTGGACATTTCTCGTTAACTATCATTCTTCATGAATCTGTAAACATGACATCCATCTTGTGAATACTGATTCTACATTCCAAATAAATTTCTAGTACCTTATCATTAATTCTGGTCCTCCTGCTTGAATTTATATCATTATATGCATTACTGTGGAAAAACTGGATCATTCAAAATTTTGTTCAAGAGAAACTAGCCATCTTCTTTGCTTTACAACTAAAACATTCTCTTCTTTAGATTTACAAACACCATTTGAAATGATCAATCCACTGAATTTTTTAATTTCTGCATGAACTTTTCCTTCTAGTCATCTTTGTGTACGCACCTACCAGCCGTTAGCTCTTGTTCTAGAAAAGGTACCAAGCAAATTGTGGTGCAAATGGTCACAAACAATGGAAGTATACTGTACCATGTCTTTTTAGTAAAATGAAATGTTTCAGGTTTCTGTCACAAAATATCATATACATTTTATAGAATGAATTCCTTCCCATTGAGTGGCCTGCTAAGAAAACCAATTTCCTTTTTGTCTACAGATACATGCTATGCACTAATAAATTCTTGAGTTTGGTAAAAGTCACGAGTGCTGCTCTCTGTCTCTTTAAATTCATCCTCAGATGGTCTAATAATTGTAAAATGTTTCCTTCTGTCAATTTTATTCACCTTACCATTATGATCAGAAAATGAAAAATTCTGAATTCTTAACTATGTTCTATTACAGATAAAAATAAGACCACTAAGATGGTATCCACAGATTTCTTTTATGCCAATATTTCTGAAACTGTTTTCATTATCACTCTCTACTAAGGAACCATTTCAGAACATTCTTTCTTAATTCTACCCCCAAGAAATTTTAATAATAAAGATATACTGTATAAGCGTACTATGACCCACTGAAAGGCCATAAACCACTGTATATATGGTTTTATGTATGTATGTATATTTATATATATAAATTTATATATTTTTTAAATATGTATATATTTTTGCCCTCCCCAAACACTTGTTTTTGCCCCCCTTAAGAAAATGAATTTCTCTCTTCTTAAAATATGATGCAACACCGTAAGAAAACCACAGGTGATCTAAGAATGACAGTTTGTTTTCCTCTGGCACTATTATTCTAGGGGCAATTCCAGTATTCTTGTTTTCTTATTACTTTAATCTTTAGTGTAGTTAGGAATAATTAATGAATAATGATGAAATATAAAAATGTTTTAAGGTACAAAAATTTAAGATCGCAAAGACCCCATAATGAATTTTAGATCTATAAAAAGTATCCAATGACTATACATATAATTATAGAATAAAACTTTTTTAAAGTAATTTTTTCTTGGTTTTTGAGGACCTCTTTAAAAAAATAAAATTCAATCATACAAAGGGTACTTGAAAATGACAGTTAATATCACTAAAACTTGGGCAATTAGAAAACATAGTTCTAGGCATGATGTAATATGAAGTATTACATCTAATTATACTTGTAAATCTAATTTCAAGTCATCAGAAAATAAAGGGCATAGAAAAACCATTACATGACATCACCAAGAAGCAACAGACACAGAGTACCAAACCACGTAACATTCTACAGAACAGCCAACCAGATTTCTTCAATAGGCCAATAGCATGAAAGCAAAGGGAAATCAGGGGTAAACTATTTGACATTAATAAGGACATAAAAGGCATAACCAAATGTAATACATTGATTTTGTTTAGATCCTAATTAGAAAAAATTATAAAAATACATCTTTTAAATAAAGATGAATATGAGCTTAGTATTAGATGACATCATGGACTATTAATATATTTAGGTATAAAAGTAGCAATTATAGTTATATAAGAAAATGTCTTTTTTATGAATTATTTAGGCTTGAATCAACATAATATCTGGAATTGTTTTAAATACTAAAGCAAAATAAGGGAGGTAAGTATAACAAACAATTATGGCAAAACAAAGATGATTTGGGTAATTGGTAATAATAAATTCATTGATATTACATTTCTTACTTTATAAATATTTAAAATATTCATTTAAAATTTCTTAATTAAAAAATCATTTTAATAATTTAAAGGTAATAACTTTTCCAGTGCCCAGTCTCACGGCTTGTTACTGGCAAGGACAGAATTAAAACCAAGGCCTCTTGCCGTTCACTCCGCTTCTTCTCCCCCTGCACCACGCATGCTGCGGTCACATCTACTCCAAACTACTGTTTTGTACCGCAAGTCACCACCCAAAGAATTAAAACTTAAAATACATACAGAAGCTGCATAAATACTCTTATTTTTGTTTGCTGTTTTTCTGAACACAGTGCAATGAGTAGGCACTGCTCAAGCTTACAGTTGGGCAACAGCCATCTGATGAGGCATCATCTTCCTTATCATTTTATCAGAATTTACCAGTAAAAAAACCTGACTCCAAATTTCGTTCAGGGATTGTGAATTGGCAAGTTTACTACTTCTGAGTATCTGAAGTGCTCCTATTTTGTTGGATTTACTATAAAATTCAAAGACCAACTTTTTAAAAAGGAACAATGTCTTTCCTTGCCTGGTATGGCTCAGTGGATTGAGTGCGGCCTGCAAACTGAGTGGTTGCTGGTTTGATTCCCAGTCAGGGCATATGCCTGGGTTGTAGGCCCGATCCCCGGGCTGGGGACACCCAAGAGGCAAGAGATCAATGTTTCTCAGCAACATCAATGTTCTCTCCCTCTCTCTCCCACTCTAAACAAATAAATAATAAAAATCAAAAATGTCTTGCTATACCAAGAGGCTATAACTAATGCATTCATTTTACAGTAATGAAATACAGATCATAAGTTGTCATATCACTTTAAAAAATAATTGTCTGATAATTGAAATATAAGTTAGAGAAAAGTCCTTCTATTTTTCATTCAATTCATTCAAATTTTACTATATCATTAGATCAAATAGTTCAGTTAAATAAATTATATCTTGTAGCAGATAAAGTAAATTTTTACCCCAAGTTTAATTAAATATTTCTAAATCGTGAACTTTCTTTTTCAAATAAATTCAATGCTACCACTTGACTCTATGGAAATGAATCACTCAGCACCAACTCTGTGTACGTCTGCAGCAGAGATGATAATGAAACACCTGTTTTAGCTGAAGTTTATTACTTATAAACAAATATTTTAAGGGTCAAATAAAGTACTGATATGCTATAGGTAACACTCAGATACACATAAACTGTTAGGTCTCACATTTCCATTACATCCTTATTTCTACTGAAAAAAGGGGCTTTTTCACAAGTTTTAAGAAATGTCTCAGGAAAAAAAATGTCTTAGGAGATCACCTAATAACTCTACCCAACAAAAATTTGTGGTCACTAAAGCTGTGAGTTGATTTTTAAAGACACCGAAATTCAGGTAATTACACTTTCCCATGATTTTTCGGCTTCAGGAGAATCACAGTGTCTAGCCTGAAACCACTAACCATGGGCACAGATAAGTCAGATTTAGCGAACTTCTGGTCCAAACACAGTTGAATGCAGAAGTCAATTCTACATGATCACTCATGAAAGCCCTCTAGGTTCTCCTTTAAAAAGAATTCTGGTTATAGAGTGAAGACTGGTATTTTGCAGTCTGTCTACGTTGAGCTCCTACACAGAAGTCATTGTTCTCCGTTGAACCGATACCTGCGTCTGAGGAAATTCAGCGCATGTCTACTTTCACTTGGCTGAGTTACCCTCTTTAATGTTTGAAGACACTCACTATATGGCAAGTGCCCTATGTAAAACAAAAATTTTAAATGACCCACTACTCCTATCCTTTCCACAAATAGCATGGTTTCCAACCCACTCAGCAACCTACTTCTGCATGCTGTTGAGGGTGACACAATTTCAAAGTGTCTTACTTAGAAAAGATCTGGTCATCTATGTATAATACAAGCAAGATACAGTACAATACACTGTTATGTCTAGATTCTATGAGAACCCTTGTCAAAAGTTGAAAACATTTTAACAATGAAAGCCCATGCATCTCTTATTATCCATTTACGTTTTTTACCTTGAAATTTAAATACATGTTTATATAAAATGAAATAAAGAAAAACCACTTACTTGTTCCTTCTATAAGCAGTTCTTGTCCATGGCTACCCAAAAGTGTCCGAGAAAGAAAAGGTGCAAAATCCACAAAAATCTCTCGCAGAAGAGGAGCTGCCTTTTCCAAAGCATGTTCAAGCCTCTCTGTAATACTAATGTAAAAGTGCTGAATTAACTGATCCATTCATTAAAATCTGTCAATTCTCCAGTTTTTAAAGTGAGTTCTCATAGCAATGTAAAACTACATGAAAAATTAAGTACTACCTGAAGACTCATTACTGTGATGCACACCACTCCTGCCGGGACTGCCCTTGTTTTTTCGGACACCCCCAGCCCTGACAAATGTCCTAGTAACAACCACTCCGAGCACTGTCCCTAGTGGAAGTCTCTTTTTTTAAGATGCTATTATTTTTAGAGAGAGAGGAAGGAAAGGAGAAAGAGAGGGAAAAAAAACATCAAGGTGTGGTTGCCTCTCACATACCCCTCACTGGGGACCTGGCTTGCAACCCAAGCACGTGCCATGAATGGGAATTGAACAGGCCACCCTTTGGTTCATAACCCAAGCTCAATCCACTGTGCCACACCAGCCAGGGTTGGAAGTCTTATAGTTAGCCAGGTCAGAGCACTTGATTTTAGCCCCTATAACCTAAACAAACTCCATATATGAAGTCCTTATCAGATGTGCCTATTAACCACCAAAGCATCAACACCTCCGGTTCAAAAACTATGTCTTCACTTCCAAGTTTTCAACTGCAGCATGTAGCAGAGACTCAATGAACGTTTACAAAGTGGAAGAATCAGCTCATGTTCTTTTTCCACTGATGCCCATCTCTGTAATAATTTGTTTCCAATGCAATCTGAACAAGTTTCCAATTGAAAACAGTGTCTGATATTTATAATAATCTCAATTGACACATTAATATTTGTCTTTTTGACTACACGTGTGTGTGCATGCATACACACATGAACACACACACACATCTTTAATGAATTTTTTAAAAAGGCCCCTGCATCTCCAGAGATTCAGAGATATACAGAGCTTTAGTTTCTAATGTATAAACCAAACAAATGCGCGAACAGCCACTACTCACATAAAAACTACTATATATTCACACCACCCACCATATCACTGGTGTGACGCTGGAAACCTCTGCTGCCAATAACCATGTCTTCCCAAGCCCGCTGCACTTTCTCTGAGAGCCTCTCTGGCCCGGAGGGTAGCACACCTCCAAGCCTGCACGTGCAGCCCCTACGCGCCTGTGCAGCTGGGTGCTATGATGGTCCGGCCGTGGTGCGGAGGATGGAGAACTGGCCACAGGGGCTCTACCGGTGGGAAATGTGACAGTTTACAGAAGTCCATCTACAAGTCAGTACCCCTGTGGCTCTGGTTGACTGGCTACAAGGGTTTTTTTCCAGCAATTTATTTATGGAAGAGGAACAGCAAATTTTAAACTTTCAATCTCCAATCATGTGCTACTATCGACCTGTGTATTTAAATAGTTGCTATGTATATAGCATTTATTAATTACAAAGAGCCACTTCTCAAAAAACGTTTACATTTCATAATCTTTAAAAAGAAACCCTACAATATTCCCAACTTTCTAAATGCCATGGAAGTTTTTAAAAATAGAAACAGAAGAATTTTTTTAAATCACTATATCTAGACAGTTTAAAGAGTGATCAAAAGGAATAAATCACAAACATCCAGATCAGTAGCTTAAATACCTCATATTTGAAACTTGGTCTTGTGGAACTGAACCGACTGCTGGAACTGAGGGCAATTTTGCATTAGATGATCTACCACCTTTAAAAGAAAATAACCATTTTTAGGAATTTTCTGTTTTTAGATATAAGGGTTCAACAAACAAAAAATATCTTTATACCAAGTCAACAAAAAAAATATATAATGCAATTTTAAATGTCCATTATAATCTGGATAACATTGAAATCTACTAATTAACACAGTTTTTCTAGAATCATTTAACATACAAACCTCAGTTATAAATTCAGTTATACTCCAACCAATCCTTCATCTATCCATCATATTAACAGAAAAGTAAATTATGACTTAGTTGGGGTCACAATTCTTTGTATTCAATACCAAGTGGCAACTGAGATTTGTAAGTAAAAACTTTTAATTGAAATGAAAAACAATTCCAAATTTAGCCTTAAACAGGTATTTCCTTCATTACCAAGAAAACTGTCCTTATTCAGTCCCCAAATAACTGCTACCATACCCCAACTGCTTCTGAGTCTAGTCTAGCAAACACAGCCCCATGAATACCTGAGAAACCTTTCTTAAATGATTCATGCAGAATTACAGTCCCTCGTGTATATCTTCACTGTAATTAGTATGTACCCTGTTGTTTCATTTGTCACACTGTGTGTCAGCTAGATTTTTAACTGTCCATCTACTAATTTTTTTGGAAGCAGAGACCTCACCTTTTCACCCACCTAACTCTAGAGCCTAGGGAACTTGATACAATAGAAGGCCCTCAATGCATGTTCATTGCAGAGGTTATTTTCTTAATTATTCCCGTCTCCCTTACTTCAGCAGGTCAATCTTCCCACCTCGTAAATACGCCCTTCTCTATTCCCTACTGTTTTATGTTGCTGTCTTCTTCCCTGCTCTTATTTCCTCTCTGATTAACAGTATCAGACACCCCTAAACACTCTTGTATATCCATATTGTTGAATGGCCCAGTCACCCTCTTACAGCATGAATCATTCAAACTGTTTTGTCCTGTGTAAGAGTCATTGTCTTTCTGCTTTAAACAAATAACTGTGCTTATAATTTTTACTTGGCAAGAGAAAAATAACCACCAGGAAATTCACTACCCATGCTTTAATTCTGTCAGAGATAACAGACATAATGGCCAAGTCTTGAAAGAGTGAGTCTAGAAGACTAATATGGAGAATAGTTTACTGAGGTTTGAAGAGTTCTAACAAGAAGTGGAGGAAAAAATAAAGCTATTTAAGCATCAGAATATCCAGGATACAACATCATTAAATTTAAGGTAGAAGTAGGACCTGAAAAACAACAGGAAGAGTCATTTCTTTCATTAGGCCAATATTAGGGAGAAGTGAACGCATCCATGTAAGTCGTATCAGATGCCTGTCGATGGCACTGGGACCACAGGATCCCTGGAATCTAACTGGGACGGCCCTCTACCAACCTGGAGTATGCAGGACAGACATGCACATCCTGCTCGCAGCTGCAATGCAGGAGTGAAAGTGCAGTTTCTGAGAGCCATGTCCTAAAAGCTAGTATTAGGGCAAATACAGGCTGAAATCCCACCACAATGCTATAGAGGGACAGACCAAGAGAGACAGCAAACATGTTGGAGCAAATGAAACAAAGACCATGCGAAGCTGATAAAAAAGGAGGGATATGGGGCTGGATGGATCCTGGAATCTATGCACTATCAGAAGTCTGATGCTTTGATCTGTTTCCCAAACTCCAGACACGGGTATCCTGGAAGCACTTAAAGGAGCCAAAGTGGTGTGTACAAAAGATAGATCAAAGAGAAACAGAAGACAGGTTCACATAGGATACACAAACAAACACAGTTGAAACATGAAAAGGTAGCAAAGCAGGAGCTGACATCTGGGAGCTCGCCTGGTAAAATCAAGTATGCCCAGCAATCCTGGTATTGCTAGGAGCTGGCTTAGAACCCAAGCCAGGTCTTAGTATTCTCCCATTGACTATAAACAATTTCATAGAACATCAACATTAGACAAAGCCATGCCAGGACCATGACAAATCAACATAAAACAATATCACTCTATAATCATTTCCCAACAAACACATGAACTCCATCAAAATGACAAAGATGATCAAACATCCCAAATCCTAGTATGTTGAAGAATTAGTTGGTGGACAATGACAGAAACTTGAGATGAAATCAGACAGAGAAAGACATCAATCATGAGCTCATTTTTTTAAAAAATTAAAGAAATCTCTAAGTAAGAATTCTGTTCTGTATCAACCTATTTCATCATAAGATGCAAATTTTTACACATAGTATCATCTCTCAAATCAATGCATTGTACAATCAAAGGCATCTTAACAAGTATAGTCAGCCAGATGTTGAGACCTAATTATGAGAAAACACAATGAATAAAATAAAACAGTACAATCAAATCTGAGATTTCGTAAAAGACTGAATAAAGAAGCATTGTGTAACTATTTCAATCTTTATTTTGCCAATCTACAACCTCAAGATTACATAAACTAGAGGGAAAGAAAGTTGTATAATCTACACATACTGCCTGAGTACAATGATTTGCTTGCGGTGAAGACGCGTACCCACTAACTGAAGGCCCTACTGTAGCTTGGCTCCAAAGGTCTGAGACATAGCACACTAATCTCCCTCCCCCCCCCCCCTTTACTACCAAAGGACTCCAAATGTGGCAGTAAATGCAGTCGGGTTGAAAAGTTCAGAGCTCTTACCTGAGAATCTGTAATCCTGTGTTATAAGTATAATCAGGGTTTTTTCCTATTTTGACCACAACATAAAAATCCCTGCCCTTTAAGTAGCCAAAGGACCCTTTTTCCCAAACCTTCCAAATAGTCAGACCAAAGGCAGTTAGCTGGAGCAGAGAAGGAAAGCAGTTGTGTCATTGTGAGGCTACACTGACCCGGAGGCAAGGTATGGGGACCAAACAGTGGGAGGACATTTAATCACTAAATCAAACTAAAAAGAACTTAGAAGTAATGGCCTGAAATTCAGAGCACCCGTGTGTGTTATCATGGCTTCACTAATACAGAGATATATAAACGTATATTTAAATGCATACCCTCATTCACATGTAAACCTTTATATACAATAGGTCACCCCTAGCTCTGTCCCTTGAAGGACCTGGGAGCAGCAAGACCTAACAACTCCTGTGCTGATCTTGATTTTTATTCTCCACAAAGAGAGAAATGGCTACTTCAAGATCTGTGTAAGAAAAGGACAAAATGAGAATAAAATAGCAGTTTTGTTTTTAAAAAAGGCAAGGATATACCCAAGGAATGACAGGATATGTCACAAGAATAGAGAAAGCCAGTTTGATGGGACTCCCACTGACTAAGCCAGAGACAATATGAGCATCAAAACAATGAGAGTAACTGATTATATCCATCTAACAAAATAGGAAGTCATCAGGCCATACTGACATGAATAAGTAATTATCTGAGGAATAGGATATTAAAATAATTTCAAAGTACCACCCACGAAACATTTAAAACCGATAAAACCAAAGAGTGACACCATAGAAAGCACCTGACAGTTCCACTGAGACCAAGGATGAAAGCAGTCACCGTCAGAATTGTGACCAAAGTGTGCTTCAGGTGATGCAACTTTCTTTTCTATCCATTCCGTAATATTTCTACCAAACAAGTATAATCTGTTCCTAACCACGAGAAAATATCAAACCAACTCAAATTCAGGGACATTCATTTGAGTTGTCCCCAAGTTTTTACCATATTAAAAAATGTGTTCTTTTATTATTTTTATTTATTTTTCAAGTACAGTTTTCTGTCTGTTGTGTTGAGTATCTTTTTTTTGATTTTTGATTTTTTTAATATATTTTATTAATTATGCCATTAGAGTTGTTCTATTCCCCCGTTCATTCCCCTCCACCCTGCACACCCCTCCCCTACCATTCCCCCCTTTAGTTTATGACCACATGTCTCAAGTTATTTAGATTCTACATTTCCCATACTATTCTGCCCTCCCCCTATCTATTTTCTACCTACAATCTATGCCACTTATTTTCTGTACCTTCTCCCCCCTTCTCCTTCTCCCACTCCCCTGTTGCTAACCCTCCATGTGATCTTCATTTTTATGGTTCTGCTCCTGATCTAGCTGTCCTCTTAGTTTGTCTTTGTTTTAGGTGTGGTTCTTAATAACTCTGAGTTTGCTGTCCTTTCACTGTTCATCTTTTTTATCTTCTTTTTCTTAGATAAGTCCCTTTAACATTTCATATAATAAGGGCTTGGTGATGATGAACTCCTTGAATTTGATCTTATCTGAGAAGCACTTTATCTGTCCTTCCATTCTAAATGAAAGCTTTGCTGGATAGAGCAATCTTGGATGTAGGCCTTTGAATTTCATGACCTGAAATACCTCTTTCCAACCCCTTCTTGCCTGTAAGGTCTCTTTTGAAAAATCAGTTGACAGTCTGATGGGAACTCCTTTGCAGGTGACTGTCCCTTTATCTCTTGCTGCTTCTAGGATTCTCTCCTTCATGTTAATCTTGGCTAATGTAATGATGATGTGCCTTGGTGTGTTCCTTCTTGGGTCCAACTTCTTTGGGACTCTCTGAGCTTCCTGGATTTCTTGGAAGTCTATTTCCTTTGCCAGATTGGGGAAGTTCTCCTTTATTATTTGTTCGAGTAAGTTTTTCACTTGTGGCTGTTCCTCTTCCGCTTCTGGTACCCCTATAATTCGGATGTTGGAACGTTGAAAGATGTCCTGAAGGTTCCTAAGCCTCTCCTCATTTTTTTGAATTCTTGTTTCTTCATCCTTTACTGTTTGATCATTTTTTTCTTCCTTCTGGTCCACTCCCTTGATTTGAGTCCCAGTTTCCTTTCCATTACTATTGGTTTCCTGTGCATTTCCCTTCATTTCAATTAGTTTAGCTTCCACATGTTCCTCTAATTTGTGACTAAAATCAACCAGTTCTGTGAGCACCCTGATCACCAGTGATTTGAACTGTGCATCTGAAAGTTTGGCTATTTCTTCATCGCTTAAATTTATCGGTCTGGGGCTCTGAGTTGTTCTTGAGCCAAGTTTTGATCTGTTCGTGCCTGTTACGTACGAGGAGGTGTTCACCAGGATGGGGCCACCCAGGTCGCTGGTTTGTGACACTGTATGTGGGGGTGGGGTCAGAGAGGGACAATGGCAGTTCTCTCTGCTGCTTTCTACCTCTGGGGCCTGCGAGGTCCATCTTACCACTGCTAGCTCCTTCACCAGTTTATCTGCGCGAGAACGTGTGACCTTGGTCAGCCCTCAGTGGGTCCACCCGCTTCTCCACACCTGGGATCCACCCACAGCTGCTGGCGCACCTGGGTTGGGAGCCCGGGTCAGTCTGGTGGATCTTTCCTGCCCGACCCTGCTCTGATGCTGGCTCTGTCCCTCTTATCGGTTTGGCTGAAGGGTACATTGTTGTCAGACTTCCGTGTAGTTCAATTTTCTGTGGTTTGGCTGCGTTTTTGTTGCTATAACTTTGTTGTTTTTAAACTTGGTTGTGTGAGAAGGCGAAGTGCTTCCACCTACGTCTCCATCTTGATGGAAGTCCGTATTAAAAAATGTTTTGTATGTGCTTACATAAATCTATGTGCACTTCTTTTCTTGAGATAACCTCTTACGAGTCAATAAAGACATACTTTAAATTTTGATAGACACTGCCAAATTGCCTCAAAGAAAGAATAAACAATTAACACCTCTTTGATTACTAGTGAAACTGAAGATATTCTCTCAATTCACTGGAAAGAAAATAGGAAACATAAATGACTATTCTAACCCTTTGAGCATTTTTATTGGAATCTTTTTCTTTATGGTTTGTAATTATGCATTATCTAAAATTAATGACATTTATCTCTGATCAACCATTACCATACTTGTCAAGTTTGTAATGACTTCTGCCATGCAGAATTCTAGAACCCTACCTTTAAACCATCTGTACCAGCATGATACAGAAAACAGAAATACCACATTTCTGTAAGACATTCCAGAAGAGAAGTCTAAAGCTCTTCTGAATGACTTATTCGTGATTCATGCTACCCATTGTTAGTCGAGCATTCTATACATTATTTTCCCATTAAATTCCCAGAATAAATATAAAACTTGTTCCATTCTTCTCAGCCTGAAACTCATTTCCCTTCCAAAAAGCAATGTCAGGTCAACCAAGCTGGGAGCCTTACTGCTTCACATCTGAAGGAAATCCCGCTAACTTCTCAAGCCATATCAATCATCAATCTCACAGAATTTCCATTATCAATTTTCTTAGAACAGATATTCTACACTGGCAGAAAACACTTCCTCACCAGCTACCACCAGCAAAACCGTTTTTAAACTGAGCCCTACCTCTATCGACATTAGGCCAATTTCTTTGATAATAACTACCCTCAGGGGTTGTTACGTGATTTAAATGTTTGGAGAAGCAGTAAGATCTCTGATACTTATTATTAACTGGGACCTTGGGCAAAGTTACTTAAGCTCTCTGTGCCTTGTTTTCGTCATTTATGAAATCTAGAGTGGCACCTACATCACAGAACTCTTTTGAGCATAAATTAAAGTATTTTGAGCCTGGACCACAGAAAACACGCAATGAATGATAGCTTCCCTTCCTACCCTTCTACTCTGTCTTTAAAATATCTTTTAAAAGTTCTATACAAACACACACAAAATGGAATATTCCAAGTCATAAAAAAGATGAACTATTGCCATTTGTCACGACATGGGTGGATATTTAAAGTATTATGTTAAGTGAAATAAATCAAGTAGAAAAGAAAAAAGTATGATTTTCACTCCTTTGATAGAAAACAAAAAGGAGCAAACTAACAAAAACTTACAGAAAACAGAATGGCGGTTACCAATGGGTGGGGCGTGGGGGAGCGCAAAGCGGGTAAAGCAGGTCGAATATATTATAATGGAGGGAAACCAGACCTCAGGTGGGGAGGACACACTAGAGTATGCAGATGTCAATTCCAATCTTTTCTATCTGAAAATTATATAATGTTACCAACTAAATTTAAATTTAAAAAAATTTTAAAGTTACCATGTTGCCCTTTCAGTCTGTATTTAAGGCTAAAAAGACACCCAAATTCTTCAATGATTATTCAAGTGACATTAAGTATAGGTAACTTAAACGAGATGAACTTTATAAAGTACCATTAGAAAATTCACTTTAAGCTTAAGGAACCAAAGGTAAAATTTTGCTGAAAAGTCTAGAAACTGTTAAAAAAAAATCGATCCTAGATTTAACCAATATAACAACAGAAAACAAAACACAGCCATAAACATTAGCTATTGTCCTCTACAAGAAAATCCGTTTATTAAAAGCCTGGCACTTGCTCACATAACTCCCAGAATTCCCTCAAGCTCAATCCTACTGTATCAGTGCATTTGGAATCAACTTTCTCTTTTAGTTAGGTAAGGCAAATCAACTTAATTCTGGGAATTAACTTGATAAGTAGATAAACCCTGCTGGGCTCTTTAATCAGGGGTTTTGTAGATTTAACTGATTCAGAACAGCATGGATCTGGGAGAACTTGACCTTCCTTGAATCATGATCAGTCTTAAGGCAGAACTTGGTCAATAATCAGCAGGTCTGATTACCAGGGCTCAGCCAAACAGAAGAATCCAGATACTGGACTGGTGGATGGCCCACAGCCTTGGTTCCTTTGGGAAGAGGAAATGGCAGCAATCTTCCACAATTAATCTCAGGATGATTACTAAACCCACCTCTAAGGGTAAGCGTATTCCTCCAGGATGAAGTCATCCACAGTGAATCTCTCCTCCATGTCCTTCTCCTTCCCAGTTCACTTTCCTTCTTACTAGGATTTTTGTTCACTGTTGACCTTCCCTCCATTTTCACCATTCTGCTCAACTGAGAGCTAACTGTAAAACGCTAAGGAAATAAATGGCCCCTATCCTAATACATAGGATTAACTTTACAATGAAGTACACATTTCTTCATACTGACAACTTTTTAAGATGCATATATCAATTCCCATTTCACCATCAACAGATTTGTATTTTTTCATTTTTCACAATAAAAATTCAAACTAGAGGAAGAAACGAGGTGAAGTAAAAACAACTTTCTACTCTTCAGTTCCAGGCATTTCTAAGAGTCAGGTCCAATCCCATGGCTACACGCCACTCAGTGAAGTACTTCAGGGACCAGACAGCTTTATTACACTCACTTGCTGCAATTCCCTCAACCCTGACGGCCACAGGATCACCAAACCAGGGTTGGCCACTGATTCTTATTACCAGTGACTAATTAAAATATTTCTGAGACTTATTTTTCTAATTGGTACTAGTTCTTAAAAAATCATCTATTTAGACTACATCTGACATTTTCTCTAGGAGAACTAGTGGTGGTTTTCCTTGAATTATTTCTGAAGTTGATAAAAAACTTCAGTAAGTGGTACACATAAGGTACCACCCACTTAAAAAACAGAAGTAATAAATCTCAAGACAGTGTTTGTATGAGGCTTTAAGCTGCATATGTAAAACAAAATTACTGTTTAAAGTGCTAACTCACCCTAATTTTAATGAGCTAAAATGCTCATTAAAAATCTGAAAAGACCAACAACAATGGTGGCTCTGAAGGAATCAGTAGGAACATAAAGCCCTCCTGACACTCCCCTAAAATTAGCACCAACTTTCAAAACTAAAGACACTACAGCAGAAAGGGATTTATACAAAGTGGTCTTTTTAAATCATATCAATTAGCAATAGCTATAAGAAAAATAAAGTCATGTGAAAAAATAAATAGACCAGTAATTTTATGCAAAGTTGTCCTTCATTCCTGCCAGCGAGAACATGTAATTTCCAAATACACCCTGCATATTTTCAACTCGGATAAAAACAAAAATCAAATTTATTGTTGAGTTAATTTAACATTAAACGTTGTCAACAGACGATCACCTCTGTAAACGCAGAGGCCATGTCTGGCATGTGGAATAATACTGACTTATCTTTCCCTTACCCTTGTGCTGATGAACGGCTCCTTCAAACTAACAGTTCTCCAGACATCCAAAGGAACAAAAAGGAAAATGCAAACAGATCATCCATCTAACATCTATCCAGGGAATAGCCAATTGTTTATTCAAGGCCCTTAAGGATCTAAATAAATAAGGGCCTTCGCAATACAGTATCATTAAACAAATGCCAATATTCAACTCTTAAATAATGTATTTTTAAATTTCCCTTTGTCTCTCTTCTTTCCCCTCTCTCCTCCTGCCCATTCTGGGCCAGCACAGGGAGGGAAAAGGCTATATATGCCCAAGAAAAATTCTTCATTAAATAAAAAATAAACTTTTTACTGAATAAGATAAGCCTCTAGGATCTAATATTATACAAGGCAAGGAATCAAATATTTCTTTCAACATTAACTATAAACATACTAATTAATACATGCATGGCCTAATATTCTAGTAAGTAGTATAACTATTAAATTTTGCAAATTAGCCAACACCAAGCATGTAAATTGCTGAAGAAGAGTCTGCTCAGTTCCTTTACTGGTTTTCCTCATTGATGCCATGCGTCACGGGAGACAACCAGCACAGGATATTTGAAAACAGAGTAACAGCATCTTCACACATATTGGATTCTGGGAAATGAAAACTTGGCTGATGAGAAACTTAAAAATTTCCAGATTTTGATACACTTAGTAACAACTGGTTTTTTTCTTTTAGTTTTCTTTAAAATATGTATATACAAAAAATAAAAATATGCAATACAGAAGTATACCTTGTTCTCTGATAACTCTTACCACTAGTCAAGCTAAATTTGCCATTGTTATTGCTAATAAAATGCTACAGAAGCCAATGAATATTATTCAAACTAAAATCTGAAATTTGTATGATATTCAATATTTGTTCATTAGTCATAGTTTTATTATTATACACTGTTTTAAAGTGTACATATGCAAATCCTCAACTTCTTGCACAATTATAAAATTATCTGGGTGAGAATCTTTGACCTCCCACAGAGTTGAAAACCTCGAAATCTTTTTCTGGGATCCAGTTCTAACCAGTCCTGCTTTCTCTTTAATTGTACTACATGTAAATTTTAGAAATCCCATTTTAACACCAAAATTTCGAAATAATTTTAACTTTTCTGCTACAAAACTCGTATTCTATGGTTTGTATTCACATGGTTTCTTCCAAGTCAATTCCGATTTTTGTTAATGCACCCTGTGCTACCAGTGTATTTTTACTGACCAATAATCTATTACTGTATTTGAACAGTTCATTTTTTGTTGCTACTCACTTGAACTGCAGTCTTTCCGAGGCACATGTTTAAGGCCCATGCAGACAGATATTAACTGTGCTTTCATACAGAGAAAACAATCCAAGATCAAACCAAGACTAATACCTAACTTACCCTGATCTGCGAGAATAAACTGCCCAGCTCAGCATGCAATTACAACAACAACCAATTCATCCACAAATCTTTTATTCCCAAAGCCTGCCTGAACCAGAAGAAAAATAAATTTCAATATAGTCTATTTTTTTAATGGCAAGTAACTTAAATCAAGAGACCCACCAAAAAGAAAACAAAAATCTATCAGTTAGAAATACTAAAGTCAGATAGACAATCGTATTGGGGTTTCAATTCCAGGTGAAAAGAGAACAGGATACAAAAGCAAGTATGGCAGGCAAAAGCACGTCCAGTGGGGCATGGGAGAGTAAGAAGTAGGATAACTGAAAACTCCAAACCCGGTTAAATCCTTCTTATCAAGGCATCACTGCTCAGGGCAGTGGAATGGAACAGAAGTAATAAACTAAAGTGGAAAAACCACGGAACAGTCACGACAGGAGCATACTGACAAGAAAGAGAAAAGGAAGAATCAGGTACAGAAACTGAACAAATGATAAAAAGAAAGACCACCAAAGAACATCTGTAATGACTTAAAAATAAATGACATATTTTTTAACAAATAAGGGGAGATAGGAAGAAGAGGAAAGAGCTAAAAATCCTAGCCCAAAACAGAAAAACCCTGTAACTATTTAAGAAGTGCTACCACCACAAATTATACAAAATTTTACTAATGGGGGGGGGTAACATGAACTAGATGCAAGATTTTGTGGGGTTTTGCCAATAAAAGCAAGAGTTTCCAATTCAGCATATGATTCTTCTGGGTAAGTAACACAGGGTAGAACATATGTAGGCTCACAGTTGTGAGAACACAGAGTTTATTCTTGTATTACTTATTATATTATTTTCCATACAAATAACTATAAAATTACTTTTGCCTCACCTGTGTTATTAAGGATTTATTGGAAAAAATACAATGGCTTCAAAAGGAAATTTATTACACTGTTGTAATCAAATACTGTCCGTATCTCAGCTTTCTGTTTATCTCTTCTGAAAAGTACATGATTTAAATTTTGAAAAATACATTTAAAAGCAATCAGAGGATCATATTCCTTTGTCCTGTAAATTGAAATTCAAGGACAATGTGCTCAAAATATGGTAACATATTTTACTCAGTGTACTGTGAACCTCTGAACTTAAGGAATTCACTATTACTAAATTTAAAAGACAGCACAGTTTCATAGATATTAGTAACTTCTGCCTTGTTTCCCAATGCGGTCCATAGAAATCACAGTTCATTTTCTTTTAAAGGGTTTTGGATGGGGGTAGAAGATCAGCCCAAAACAGATTACCGAACTGTTTCCCCTTCAAAGTCAAAAAGAAGCATCACAGTATAATGGAACAATAAAGAAGAAAAATCTTCTTTTGTATTTTTTCACTAAGACAACGAGGAAGAGAAGTAGCCGATGTACCACACTACTGCAAGATGCTCATGACAGGACGATGGGAAGAGGATGCTGCTCCCAAGTTCTATGGGAACTCGGTACGTTCAAGTCAGGAGCAAAACCCTCTGAGGTGCGCTACTTTATCAAACACACTAACAAATACACTATCAAATATACTATTTTATTTAAAAAGGTAGACTAGGTGACAGGAGGTCTGAGATTTCTGAAAAAATGAACCAAAAACATTATTTCTGATTTAATGTAATCCACCTAGTCATTCCTTCAAAATTTATTTTTCATTCATCTCATTCTAGAGTAACAAGAATGAATCCTTTTGAGTACATGCAATCTAGTGTTAATTTTTTTATGAAATAGCATTTAGAAAAATACTATTTATACAAAATAATATCTCCTTTGCCCTAACTTACTCATTTTATTATCACATAGTTTTCGAGTGTATCTTATATTAATATTAAGCTTCCGGTCAGCACCAAAGGATTTGATCTCACACCCACATTCATGCACCCAAAGGCTTTCGCACTGGGAAGGAGTAGAAAGAGATGAGCAAAAATACCATTTGGCTGGTGGATACACAATGCAATATACAGATGATGTATCATAGAACTGTACACTTAAAACCTAGGTAATCTTATTAGCCAATATCAACCCAGTAACTTCAATATTTTTTTTAATTACAGTAAGCATTATTAAACTACTATGGCTAATTCTAGGATGATGGTACACTTGAAGGCACCATTCCAAGTCTCTAATTCAGAAAAATATTCAAGAGAAAAAGTACTAGATACTACCTAAACATTTGATGATACACAACCAGATTAAAAGACCATGTGTCACAAAAACGTTCTCACACAAACTACTATCTATACAAATCTCAAGAGCAGGGGAAGGAAAAGAATATTTCAAACCAGCAGCATCCAATCTGTCATACAGTGCGGAGAAATATTGAAGTCCTCAATTTAATTTATTTGATACTACTCAACATATTCAGAAAATTATTAAGGAATCGATAGTTACAGGAGGTCTGTCCAGAACTATCCAGCCATGTACTGTGAAAAACAGAGACACTTACTGAAGAAGATATGAGAAACATTGTACACAGGTCAACGATGCCACAGTCCCCTTCAACGCAGGCAGCATGGGACCTGACACAGTTCTAATCGCCATCAGTTGCCCCATCATATTGTCCTGAATCCCACTGATGGTCTGAAATCTCTTCCCTTTCAAAGATGATTTTACTTTTGGGAAAAGCCGGAAGTCTCAGGGTGTTCATTCTAGGCTGTAAGTAGGGGTGAATAACCTGGGTGATTTGATGTTTTCACAAAAAAACTCTGCACAAGATGTGATGCCTAAGTGGGCATGGTGTCATGATGAAGCTGCCGGTCGCCGGTTGCCTATAGCTGCAGCCTTCTGAATCATCTGAGTAACTTCCATGGAGGAATGTTCAAGTTCAATGCAAAAATTGACGCAGATTCATTGCTCTGCTCACTCAGTCACTTTGAATGTGACAGCCACACAGTACACATGCTCACTCAACAGCATCTACCACCTCCACTGACTAGAACAGTGAGGCCTTCATTGTTCACGCATGCACAATGCAGTCCACCATCCTTGGCTGCCAGGTTACATTGATGTTGTTGCATAAACTGCTCTCCTCACATTAACGATGGCTGGATTTTTCCAGACAGACCTCATAAAAGCATAATGAGTTATAACATCCTAAAAAAATGTTTTAACTTTATCAAAAATCCAAAGCTCTGCTAAGATAGGATTGAAAACCATTTCTGTTGAAATCACTGTAACGAACTCACCAGGAGATTCTCCTCCCATATCGGGGGCTCTGGCTGACTCCGCAGGAGAAACCACACTGACGGCATCGGCAGGCGTGTGTGCAGCAAGCGTGGCAGGTAAGACTGATGATTTTTTTGTTGCAATGATGACACTTCTGTAGTAAAACAGAAAACAGGTTTTAAAATACAGAAGGTTAATTCAAGTTAATCACATAAATTCCAAAATAGAAAACAGGAAGCTAAACTGTTTTTCTAATTTTTTCTTCTCTATTTTGATATACAATAAAGAATATTCTCTCAAGAAACTTCAGTGGCATTCATATTTATTGCCTTTATAACTTTCTAAAAGTTATTTTAGAATCGAGACAATGGTCTATGGAAATATGATAATTTCACAGTTAAACTTAGATGTACTATATAATATTCTTTACATTTAGGATCATCTTTAACTATCTAACTTAAAATATAACCAAAGGTATATAAAAAAGAAATTTTGGCACTCAAGTGGAAAAGTAATTAACTTTTTCTTAACCTCAGAATTGAAGCAGAAAACTCAACGTGTTTCAAACAAAGATTTTAAAGCATTGTTAATTTAAAATCATAAAAACCTTAGAAATTTTATAAGGCTAAAAATGCAGATATAAACTATTTGTAACAACCCAATTTTTTAAATCCCCAAGACTGTGTTTAAATACCACTATATATAAAACAGTGCATAGATATAAGTGCTAGATGCAAAGATATCAAATCAAACTTGTTCACCTGGTATATTATTCCAACCCAGGTATTTATGATATACCAATTTCGATTAAAGTATAATACTTTATACCAAAATAATAACTAAAAGACCTTATTAGGCACAACTTTAAAGGCATTTTTAATTGTAGCTCCATAAACATGCAAGAACCCAGTTAATGAGGTAAAGAAGACAGCTGATATATAATGCACTCCCACGGCAGCGCTTACTTTTAATTACCTGGTGTTAACCATAAGCCTAAAGTCTTCAACATTCAATTTATTTAATCACATCTTCTGTTGACAATATTGGAACTGCAAGCTTCAAGTATTCCCTTAACACCTTTAAAGTATTCAGTTTCTAAATAAAAGTTACTTAGGTACTTGATCCCCATAAATTCAAAAGTGGAAATTACCTAATTTCCGTACTTTAAAAATACATTTTGTTTCTGTCGTTATATCAAAAAGAGATAATACAAAGTGAAATAGGTTCCGTCTTACTTCAGTGCCTACCATGTGACAGCAAACACTGTTGCCAATTAAATCAAGTTCTCTTGTGCGAGGCATGGCTTAGTCAATGTACTTGGGGGTAGCTGGTGTCACATCATTATAAGGGTGACTGCCAATGTTAACTATACACTAAAAAATAAAAGCAACAGCCACCTGAGCCCTCGATCCAAAATGGTGCACTTAAATCACGGTGGCTTATATCAGATGAAGATTATTGACTTTGGGGGAGTAAACATGACCCCTGTGTGTGTGCGTACATGTGTGCTGACGGTACAGTCAGAAAACAATACAAAATCTAATCTGTGCATTTGCTACTCTAGGCAGGAATGCATTGTTCAAGAAAAGCTCTAGCTACCTATTCCCTAGCAATCTACTTTTGGGAGAGAAAGAAAGGAAAAATATGAACAATGTACTTTCACATTCGTTTACAAAACAAAGACCGAGCAATATCTATTTTACTCATACAACAGATAAGGACTGGTACTCATCGAAGTGACAGAACATAGTATTTTAAAAACTGAAAATTTTTTATAATTACATTTACGACATAAACCTGCCCTATTCCCCAGCAATTCTTCTCTCAGCAATTTCCTCAATGTAACCTATGTCTACAGAAAAAGTGTGCTCAAAAATGTTCAAAGACATATTGTTAACAGCCAAAAACTGGCAATAGTCTAGAATCCTTTATGCAGAAAGATACATAAAAATATGGTGAGATGGGCCCTGGTCTCATAGCTCAGTTGGTTGGAGTATTGCCCCAATGTGCCATGGTTGTGGGTTCAATCCCCCAGCAGGGCGTATACAAATATCAAAAAATGAACGCATAAATAAGCGGAACAACTAATTGATGTCCATGTCTGTCTGTCTGTCTCTCTCTCTCCACCCTCTTCCTTTCTCTAAAATCAATAATTTTTTTAAATGGTGGTATGCTTGTACAATGGAACAATGTTCAGCAATGAAAAGAAACAAACTACTGATAAACACGGCATGAATGAGCCTCGACAGCATTATGTTAAGTAAAGAAAACCTCAAACGAAATAATGCAAACTTGGTACTTCCTTTTACATGAAGTTCTAAAAAAAGCAAAACTAATCTACAGTAGAAAAAACAATGAAATAATAATTCCTCTGAAGAATGACGACGGGGATTGGCTGGAAAGATGCATGAGGGAACTTTTAAGATTCATCTTGATTGAGGATTTGGGTTAACATAGGAGTATGGATTTGTCAAAGCTCATCAAATAGTGCACTTAAGATTGGTGTCTTTCATTGTATGTGCATTTTACCTTAAACTGTATTGATCTTTAGTTAGAGATCTGCATGCTGAAATGTTAGATTGAGGGTGAACGCATGTGTGCCACTTACTTAGTAATGCATCAAAAAATAAGGTTGACTGATGGAGAGAAGGACATTTATATAGCAAACAGTTAAAGGCTAATTGTGAAATCTAAAGGATGAGTATACAGGTGTTCACTGTATAATTCTTTCAACTTCTCTAGATATTTGGATATTTTTATAATGAAATGTTGGAAAACTGGGGACAGAAAAATATGACTACAGATGTTCCACAATACACACAATCTCTACTTATCCAAGGTGGCATGACTAAATGTAACAAAAGATCACCCAAATAAATTCAATAAAATCTTTTTAAATAATAAAACTATGATTCAATAAATTAAAATAAATTAAAACAAAAGCATTTGACCTCATCTCCAATCCTTTAAACTACTGACATTAATAAAGCTTTCCGTCATGAACAATACCAATTCTTTATTGCAGTTCATGAAATACTGGTTGTCCAAGATTTCTCACATATTTTCATTCCTTACATATCTCAAGTGTGGCTTCCTACACTTAACCCAGCGTTCCTCACATGCTTCTGCTGTAGGCGATTATGGTTCCTGAGCATGTAGATTATATTCCAACTCCCAGCCTTGGTATAGGCTTTTCCTCTGCTGAGATGCCTTCTTATTAGTCCTCACGCCAGCAGACTTCCTTCTCTCCTTTCAAAACCTTGCTCAGAGGTAAGCCTCCCAAGACTCTCCAAGTCAAAGTTCATGATCCACTATTCTTTGTGCTCCCAATCAATCCTATGATATAAACTTACAAATTATTAATGGCTATGATTAAGCACTGACATGTCAAGAATTATTTATTACTCAATTCTCAAAATAAGTCCAAGGTGCATGACTTCCATTTTAAAAATCAAAAAGAAAAACTCAGAAATGTAAATTAACTTCCAAAAGTAAATGACAGAACTGCTCTACAATTCACGGTCTGTCTCCACAAGGGCCTCTAATTCAAACTGCTTCCTCATGTTGACCTTTTTTAAAGTTGTACTGAGATCCAATTCACATACCACCTAATTCACTAATTTAAGTGTTTAGTTTTTACTATGTTCACAGAGCCACACAACCATCACCACAAGCACATTTACATTTAAACATATTCTGTATTATAATCAATTATAAGCAATAGTAATAGTTTTCCAAAATATAAAATTATGTATATACTACTACTAACAAAAATATATCTGCTCACAAATGGAAAAAGTTGCATATGTTAGCACAGCCATATACTTAGTAAAATAAAGAAATATTTATTTAGTAATACATAGAAAAATAAAGCTCATCAACTTCTCACTGTCTGATTCAAGTCATTTCTTAAGAGATAACATAATGCTTCAGCTTTGAGCCATGTAAAAACGAAAAAAATCAAAGTCATAATAATCCAAGTAAAAGGAAATTAAGCAGTAGGCGGATTTCACAATATTTTCATTCCCTTTACCAACTATTTTCAGTATTATAAAGTTTCCATGTAAAAGACTAAAATTTTCAACAGAGGGGATTTTAAGCTGCCATATGTATCATGCACATCAGTATAAATCTAAACTAGTAAACCATGTTCTTATTGTTTAAAAAACAATGTAGAAATTTAAATTTACCACTACTCAAGACTAATCATGCAAGGACTAAGCATTTCATACTTTTTATCAAGCACTTTGGAAAACACAAATAAAATAAAACACATTTGACACAATGTTGAGAGCCTATATGCCAGGTAGGCGATGTGCAGAAATATTTCTAGCATCATCCTCAAGCTAAATCTTAAGTTTCCATTTAAGAAGCAAGCTGAAATATTTGTTAAATTTTAAAGTGCAAAGAACTGAATTTTTAATATGTGCCACCAATTTTAACAAAAAGCCCTTCAAACTCTTTGGCATAGAGAACTTGGAAGACAAATATGTTTTTTAGTTATGCAAGCTAGTGTTCCAAAACTGTCAATTCAAAAGTGTATGTTAAAGTATAAAATGTTACTTATGATACCTTTTTTCTTTACAAACTCACTAACCTTAAGAATAATATTTGTGAGGTACTATGCTAAGTACATACATAGATTATCATATATATTCAACCACCCATGAGTTAAGGGCCACATATTATCCCCATTTTAATGATGAAAAAGAAGTAATTTTCCTTAGATTCCACATAGAAAGAAAGCATAAATACTGTTGACCTTTTTTTTTTTACATGAACTAGGGAGACTTTTTTTTTAAGTTTCTTTATACTTACTAACAACAGACAAAGAGTAACAACATTTTCCAGATCACTAAGGTTCAGAAGTTCCATTTCAGAATCACATCAGTTTCAAATATCACAAACTTTCACATAAATGCTATTTTATTTAACATGCAAATAGTTCAGTAAAAGAGAAAAGAGCATTTTAAACCTAGCACTTTAGTCCCTAAGGATCTAGTTGAAAAGCCAGACAAGCCCTTGAACTTTATCAAGATAAATCCCTGGTATCCACTAATCACCAGAGAGGATCTTCAAATTAGATAAGAGCAAGAATTTTGGCATGGGAATGAGCACAAACACCTTGCCTTCCAAAAAGGCCCACAACCTGGCAGCCTTTCAGCAAGGTTCCACTCATGTAGCTGTTACTCTAAATTTTCCAGCTATTGCTTGAGAGTTGATAAATCTTAAGATATGAGGAGAGTTGTGATTTCTGACAAAGCATTCCAGAGATAAATACATGATCAGAGGGATGCTTTGAAATTCCCAAAGATACTCCACTGGTCTACAGCTGCATGAAAAGAGTTTTCAAAAGGTGTCTCTTGCTAAGAAAAAGAAGGGGGAACAGAGCAGCTGGCTTGCCATCAGACAGTACGTTAAATGCATGCCAGACATGTATGTCCAAATAACATCCTGAAAAATGCCATCCCCTAAATTCCCCTTAGTTTTCTTCTTTTTTGTATTTTTCCCATTACCATTTAACCCCCTTATAACTCCCTTCCCCAAGATCACCACACTGTGGTCCATGAGTCCTTTTTTCCTTGTTTTCAACAAACCCCTTAATACGCATTACCTAGGCATGGTTTCCTAAATAAGTGCACAGCCTCTGCACAGTAGGCATCACTAAGGCAAAGTTGAATTTCTACACTATTTTAAAAAGATATAAATGCCAAAATATATGAAATTTGGGACATTTACAAGAAAACAACTTTCTTGTATTAGTAAGATAAATTTTAAAATCTACTCTCAATCATGTCTGAGTGCTCAAGCTAACTAATACAAATTTAAACAAATTCTAAAAATTGAGAATATTTTAAAAATCTGATCACTTACACCTTTTCCACTCTCATAAACAGCCATTGTTATTAATAGTTTGAGGTATCCTTTTTCAGGTATATATGAACATATTTATGTTTTTTTAAAGATCATAAATCCCAAACTATTTTGTACACTGCTTTTTTCACTAACAATGTATCTGCAACATTTTACATTGATATATAATGTTCTTTTTCTCTCTGCAGTGGCTGCATACTATTTACTAAATGCATAGCCAATAAAACATGTTGCCAAAGATCCCTCATAGACTAGCAAGAACGCTTATGCTGCCCAATGACAGGGTCCAGAGTGAATCCCCCATGGTGCAAGGCTTAGCTCCACCACTGATCAGCACAAGTGCTGAAGTAACTTACTGTCCTCTTGCTCCAGTTTCTTCATCTGCAAAGTACAGATAAAAATAGTATCTATCTACCTACCTAACTAAAAATGCATTTTGAATAGAACTTCACAGAATAAAAGCTCAGTAGGTTTTAGCTTAATTTTGAAATTCCACTTGCAGAAAACATTTGTATACCTTTTGTGTAAACTTCTAGAGGTGCATTAAGTTTACAGATTTTAAATTTTAATTTAATATTGCCATCTGTCCCTCAAAAAATTATACCAATATGCCCTTTCAACAATATTAAAATGTTTCTTCATACCCTCACTAACTCTAGGTATCATCTTTTAAATCTCTGCAAAGATTTATCACACAGCTATTTTAGTATTTACTTCCTTCATTATTAGCAATATAGATCACCTGTACATATTTGCATATTAACAGTATTTTTCTTCTTGCATGAACTACCTGTTCCTGCCATTTGCCAACTTTTCTAGCAGGTAAGTCATTTTATTGACACATGATTTACCATTGTACTGACGGGTTAGCATTACATGTGTGTACTGAGAGTGCAGCCCTTTTACCTGTAACAGGTATCTCAGGTACTTAGTGGCCACAGGCAAAAACACACACGTAACAGGAAGCAGCAGTGACTGAACGGCTCATCAGACAGGACAGCTCGGTTTTTATTTACTGAGTGATCTCTACATGCTGAGTGCTACAGAATAGTCTATCTTCAATATCACTTCATACCAACACATATTGTTCTGCCTTTTTTCCTCGTTAATAGTTATAGAATATTACACAATTTAGGGATAAGGAAACTGAGGCTTGGGAGGATGAGGTAATAGGTCCAAATTCACTAATGAGCAATACAGCCAGAACTCAAACTCAGTGTTATTTACTAAAGTATTTTATTCCTACATTATAAAGCCTATTTTTACAACATGAAAAATACACTGGAATCTAGCAACCACATGACACACTGATGGTCTATTTCTCTGGACATTAGACTCCATCAGTCTCATCGCTCCAGGACACGGACCTAAGACTTTCAACGGTGCTAGCAGAGGGGATAAGATGACAAAGGATGGTGGCAAACATTCTCCGCTAAGATTGTATCCCCTTTGTGTTCTTTCAGAACATCGTGATTACTGTAAAGACTTCTGACCCATCTGGATGTCCCATGAACGACACACGGCAAATCTGAAGTAGAAAACTAGAAGATGAGAAGGAATAAAGGGAACAAGAGACACACAGAAATAAACACCCAGACTGAGGGGCTGCTCTTCCAGACCAAAGGACAACAAAGAGACGCAACAAAACACACCACATTATTCTGAACTGGATCCTTCTACCACAGAAGGCATTACTGAGATAATTAGCAAACCTTGAAAGATATCTGAAGATTAGAAGGTAGTGTTTTATCAATGTTAAATTTTTTTTTGCATGAAAGGCTCATTTTCTTTTCTTTTTGTTTTTAAGATTTTATTTATTTATCTTTAGAGGGAAAGGGAAGGAGAGAGGGAGGGAAACATCACTGTATGGTTGCCTCTCTTGCATCCCCTGCTGGGAACTGGCCTGCAACCCAGGCATGTGCCCTGATTGGGAACCAAACCGAGATCCTCTGGTCCACAGGCCCACGCTCAATCCACTGAGCCACACCAGCCAGGACTATCAATGTCAATTTTCCTATTTTGATGAACGTATTGTGGTTATATAGAAAATATACAATAAAATATCCAAGGAAGATGGAGTATCATACAAACTTATTTTCAAAATGACTCGAGAAAAATAAAAGTTCTTTTAACTGGCAACCTCTGTTTAAGTTAGGGCTTCTTTCCAGATAAAAATATTGATTTTTGAAAAAAACATGTTTAATTACTAATACATATATGTCTTGTAGGCAGAATTTCAGAAAATGTATTAATATAAAAAGAAAAATTTCAGGCAAATCAGCCAAAGGTTTTGTAGCCCGGCAGAAGCCCACAGTCGGCTTTCTCCAGCTATCAGGACTCCGAGGAGGGAGCTGGCTGGGTCTGAGTCTGTGGGGACCCACGGACAGACACACCTGCCTCAAAGACCAGCACAGTGCTAACCGCAAGAGTGCAAAAGAGCTGTCTGTAAGTGCGGGTGACTTCTAAATTGCAACAAACAAAGAAAATATATTTAACATACAACTTGCCAATGTAATTTTAAATTTATTTTTAAATCATGATAGTGTTGGCAAATGAAAATTTGAAGAGATAAACCAACTATAAAACAAAAATATCCTTGTAATTTTTACAAACATCCATTTTTAGTGCTGAAGCTATAACCTTTGCAGAGTTGAAGTCCTGTTGACCCTTTTTAAGTCTTGACAATTTTTAAATACATGCAGAGAAAAACCAAAAACTATTTACAGTACCTGTCAAAAGACCTGAACTGCACTGGCTGCTCGGCAGACAGGTCACCAAGGGCTCCGAGGCAGGGCGGTGGCAGGAGGGCAGGGTCCACTGTGATTCCATCTGCCGGCATGTTAACCAAGCTGCGGAGAATGTCCTTCACGTTGACATTTTTTGAAACTGGACCTGAAGGTGCAGCCTTGTTTTCCAACTCATTTCCTCCACCGTTTTTGTTTTCCTGAGATTTATTGACTTCTAAGGAAAGAGTACACAGCACCTCACTGACTGCATCGGGGCCTGCACTGACACTCAGAGGTGCCGCAGCAGGCGCTGCGTCCGCACTGCTCCCCACGACGGCAGCCGTTTCCTCCCCGACGCCAGAGTCCCTCCTTTGAGCAGATGATGCGCGTTCAGATTCTTCCACTGATGCTGGAGTTAATGGGCTGGGTGCTGCTGTTGTGTTTTCTACATCTTACCATGAAACAAAAAAAAAAGTAAAAATAAAAAATATTTAGAACCAACTTTAAAAAGGTACATTCAGTCCTATAGCCATCTATTATTTCAAATTATGAAATGTATGGCATCTTCTCAAAGGCAAAAATAAATTACATAATCTATAAAATGTACTGAGTTAATGCACCTATAAACAAATTAGATGATATAATAAAATAAAAACAATAAATAATAACAAAATACCAGAGAAAACCGTCCAAACTGAACACGATGTACCAGTGGAGAACAACACGAGGTTGAAAGCCACTGGCCTACAAGAAAAAGTCCCATAAAGTACGAGGCTCTTCAATGATGCGGGCCCACTAGAAAGTAAACTTCACCAGGGCAGGGAACTGGTCTATCACTTCCTCCCCAGCACCTATCATAACACGCCTGGGCTCCCACGATGCCTGGAAAGCAGTCGGGGGTCAATAAACACGATTCGGATGACTGGTCATTTCCAAAGTGACCTCCTGCTACTCATGCCACCACACATTCTACTTTAATTTAGAGCGAATTTTAAAAAGGTACGTTTACTCCTAATCACCAAATTACCTGCAATGTGCTCAATAGGGGACAAAGCTTTCGGCTTCTATGCCTTTATACATTGCCATGTCTTTGAACAGTAACCTCAAGGCCTCGACCTCAAACATGGTTTCTGCACTACTACTAGAAAACTGGTTACTCCTCTTGTATGTATGAATAACCAAATGATCCTTAAAATCTAGCTCAACAAAGAGCAGCACCCTGCCTCTCTGATTTTCATTCCCTCCAATCAGGCATGCACTCTATTCCAACAAAAACCTCCATCTTGCTAAATCCAGCGGTCAGTTCTCAGTCCTAATAGCACTTGGCAAAACACCACAACTGATTACTCCAACACAGTAATACTTTTTTAACTTGACTTACATATACCGTGTGTAATCATCTATCTTCCAGTTTTTCATCTACTACCTCATTGGTCATTCTTCCTGAATTTCCTTCACTTCTTTTTCTAATTTCTGAAGTTGGGGGGACTTAGTACTCAGTGTTTAGTCCTCTTCTCTCACAACAGTGAACTCCTGTAATGGACTCATTCACTCTCAAAGCTTTAAATATCAAAAAAACAAAGAAAACGAAACACCCAGACCATTATCTATAACTGTCTACTCTACATTTTCTATGTGTCAAAGCCATCAACAGTGGAAAAGTGAATGTATCTGCGCCTGAACATGCTCCACCTCCAATCTATCCAACTGTGCCTCATAATCATTCCTGACTGCCTTCTGTCGTTCACATATTCACACCCAATATTTTAACATCCTGTTTGCCACACCTAATATATTAACATCCTGTTTTCTCTACCATCCAAATGCATCCAGAATCTGACCACTACTCACTAGCTCTATAGCCTCGGCCACCTCTTGCCTAGATTACTGCAATATCCTCATAGGTGCACACGGTAGACTGTTGTGTTAATGATCCTCTTCACCCATGCCTCCTGCTATGCCCTCTTGAAAAGTCCCTGAATCTGGACTGGACCTGACTCACTTTAACAAACAGAATGAGGCAGAAGTAACAATCAACCATGTCTGTGCCCAGGCTTTAACAAGGTCTGGCAGCAGGTGCATTCTAGGAATTCCTGAATATCTCAGGGAGCAATATGACTACTTTGCTAGAGAGGACATGTGGAGAGACCACGTAAAAAGATAGAGGCCCCCCAAACCAATGGAGGAAACCGGGGACTTCGGCTGAGAACAAGTATGAAGGCCCCACACAAATCACCCAGCAGAGCCACTTCAGCCAATCAGCCTCAGCTGGCGGAGCCATCCAAGCTGAGGCACTAAAGACATTTGTAGAAAAACCATCTCAGACTTCCCAACACCAGCAAGTGTCATCTGGAGCAGGGATGAATCATCCCAATCGCCCCCTGCCCAAACAAAATCCACAGGACAATGAGAACAAGACTGAACGAGTGGAGGTTCCAGCCACCAAGTTTCAGTGTGATGTGTTACCCAGCGAGACACAATGAAAACACGGGGCTGTCCTTGCCCTCCAGGGTGTATTCTGAACACAGAACCCTGAGTGTAACTTATAAAAACATAATCAAGACAGAAGTCATTTGTAACTCCTACACTCAAAGCCCTGCAGGAATTCCCCATTTCCCTTGGAGTAAATATCCACCACTATTTCTCCTGGTTATATTCCTGATATTTTTGTTTGACTTAACACTAACCACCTTCTAAAGTACAATACGATGTATTTATCACATGTACTTATTCTCTATCTCCTCTCACAAGAATATAAGCTCCATGAAGACAGACTTTTTTTTCCTTTTGGTCATAAATATACCAAGTACCCAACAGGCACCCAGTGAATATTTATTAAATAAATAAATAGCCTCCATTGGGTGGCAGCTATTTCTACATTCAATAGTTACTTTTCTAACTATACATTGTAACTGGCAGCTACTTCCATTACTCCAATTATTACTTGAATTGCACATAACATCTTCTCACCTTTTAGTCAAATAGCTCGTTTAAAGAGTAATAGTAATCTCCCAATTGCAACTAACTACATGGTACTTAAAGTAAAATATTAAGTCATTAACAAAAATAAGTGTACGCTCTTACTTTCTGTATAAATGGATTTCAATTCCAGAATCAATATTTTAACCACTATAAGTAGGTAACATTTTACTTAAATTTTGGATATCAGAAAATAAAATACGGAAACTTACCAGGAAGTGATAAAGTCCCACTTTCACTACCAGATTCCTTAAATGGCTGGCTACGCCTTTCATTCTGAGGTTCCAAAATGTCTCTGTACTTCGAGACCATAAGGACAGAGATAAAGTATACCACGGCCAAGGCTAAAAACTGAGCTTGTTTGCTATCCTCCTGGGGAAAAATAAAAGCATTTGATCATACCACTACTGAATAACATCTCTTAACTTTATTTTACATGACAATATTTAAGTATAAAATGTGAATAAATCTTTTGATATGGGCAGAAAATAATAAATTCAACTGAGCAAAAATTAGACAAAGTACTTTGGGAAAATGCCCATAAACAAGAGGTTTTATGCTTGCAAAACCTGCAAAGAGAAAAGTGGCTTTTTTTAGAGTCACTCACCCTGAAGAGATATATCTTAATATACTTTATAAGAGTAATCAAATAATGATTTTTATTATATATGAATATTTTTACTTCTAATCATAACAATTAAAATCCATAAAATAATAGTTTTCCTAAAAGATGAACATTCAAGAGAAAAAAAGGTTGTCAAACACAGAATAGGATACTAAAGGAATTGGGAGTGTGTTAATCAGTAGAAACAACCAAGTATCAGACTGAAAATACAGTGCATGCAAAAAAGAAAAGGAGAAACTAAATTAACCTCAGAAAGAGTTCCAGCCTTCATCCTAAAGACTCACGTCCATCTACACATCTACACACCAACAACCTCCTTCTCAAATTCCCCATCTTCAAAGGGCCCTTTAACACATCACTATTCCTTAACTTTTCAAAAAATTAATTTAAAAGAAAAACTCAAACTTGCCCACCAAATCCTGAAAATTAACAGTGTTTTGAGAAGCAGAGAATGTTAGGATAAGGGAAACAAAAAGTATTGATGCCCAGCTGATGAATAAATGAAAACTAATGGTACAAATGAAACTACAAATTAATAACTAGTGCCAAAAGTTTCAGTACAATCAATTTCAAGGAAAAAATAAGGTATCAGGCTCTACCTGAACACATCCACTTGATACAATAAGACATATTTATAATCTGACAAGAATCTATGGCACTTATGAAGTTCTTGTGTAAGGATTTATTAATCTTGATCAAAAAGACAAGTGTACTTTCCCCTTTATTATCAACCACCCCTTCTCTCCAGACATGCCCGTGGCCCTCTGCCACGCCATCCTGTCATCTATTACAACTACTGCTAATGATGTCAATGTTAAAAACGTAGACAAATAACTTACTTGGCCTTCACTTCTTAATCTGTTATAAATTATTTATGCCCACCTAAATCCTTATTTAGCCCCTCAGTATGCCCAATGTTTACCAACTAAACCCCTGAAATAAACTGTAGCTGTCATTTACTGAATATTTACTGAGAGCCAGGCACTGTGCTATGTATTTCATATATATTCCTTAACCCATCTGAACAAAATGAGGACTAAAGAAGTAATTTTCTTAAGCTATATAGCAAGTGAAAAAGCAAACGTAAACTCAGATCAGAGTGATTAAATACCTTAGCTCTTAACCTCAGGGCAATCTTGTTTTTATATCCTTAATCTCAGGTCCTTTCTTTCTTCATCATCAAAGTATGATGCTTTTGCTAGAAGAGGTTCTGAGAAGAGGTTCGGGGACTATGAACTTTTCTCTTTTCTAAAACTCCTATAAGGTGACTATATATCTTTTATGATTACAAAACAACTTCAAATATTTGTAACTTTAAGAGATAACAACATAGATAGGAAATAGTCTAATTCTCTGTCCAAAGTTCATGATATGATAACTTGTTAGCAAGTTCCAAAGAGCCATATCATACAAAGCCAGAGTGAGGAGTTTTGATTTTATTTGAAGTCCTATGAGAAGACATTAGAGAATTTTTAAAGCAAAAGAGTTATATCATCTAGTCTAAATTTTTAAAGATTACTCAAAGATATACAAAATTATGGGGCAAGAGACTTAATACCTGCTTAAGAAAAGAGAATGGGAAAAGAAGGAAGCAGCACTATTTGGTTCCAAAATGAACCAGTCAGTGGATTCTGAAGAAACAAAACCTGATGGTTTCTTAATTAAAGGAATAACAGTAGCTACCAAAAAGAAAAAAAATGAAATCTAGGGAGGCGGTCTACTCAAATGGTTAAAATCAAAATTTCAAGAATCAGATTCCCTAGGTCCTCAACTGCCTTCTACCTTCTATTACTTGTATAATCTTAAACAGATTTTTTAACCTCATACTGTTCTCTTCCTCACAGGATTACTGGGTAAATTAAATGAGATAACACATAGAGAGAATCCAGTTCTGTACTTAATACACAGTAAGTGTTCAGTAACTGTTACCTACACTAATAGTTACTGAAAGTATAAAGTAAATTATAAAGTAATTTATATATGTGTATAAAATGTATAAAGTAAATTATACACGTGTATAAAACTTGAAGAACTCAAGAGAGGACTAAAATCCCAAAGGGGAGAAAATTAAAAACTGAAGTTACAAAGTTTACAAAAAAACATATGCAATATAGCGCATCTAGTACCTAACACACAGTAACTGTTCAATTAATATTAACTAATACCTATACTCAAATCTTGGTGGGTAGGATCATGAATGATTTTTATTTTCGTATTTATACTTTCTTATATGATTGAATAATTTCTATATGAAACTTGACCAAATTGTATACCAAAATTAGCTAAAATAAAACTTTCTCATCTTTAAAAAATTAAAACCACCACACACAGCAATTCATCATGTACCATTACATCAAATTTGCATTCCTTTGAGGGGGGAAAAACCCAATATTCAGTAAAACACAGGCCATTCAGACTTGGAGCACTGCACTCCTCTGGGAGCATGGACTCAGAGGTCAGAAGGCCGGGTCTGGGTCCCACCATTTCCTGCTCCAGCTGCTTGACCCAACTATTCAAGTTCTCTATGCCTCGGATTCACCATTTATAAACTGGAAATTACAAAAGCACACAACTATAATAATATGTTCTTTTTAGTATCACTACTCTGATATACTAGCTCCATTTATATAGATAAAACTTTCCAATATTCTATGATTCTAAAATCCTTGTCAAAAAAACTGGTTTCTAGGCCTTCTCTGCACTCAACTATTTCATATCACAAAGAGTTTTCATTCTCAACACTTCCGGCCTGGAGGGAAATACATTTCAGCTAAAAGAGTCTGTGAAAGAAACACTGTAACTTACGATGTCTCTGAAGACAACTGCCCTAAGCCGATTAATATCCATGTCTTGTAGGAGCCTGTCAAAATCTCTCACTGGAGATATACCACCGGTTACAATATCCACTGGACTCTAAGACAAAAAACACATATATGCATTACAGAGATTTTTTAAAAAATGGTACTCCAGGAACCAGAAAAACAAGGCTATAACTACTTGTTTTTCCTATTTCTTTCTCTCTTTCTTTTGTGGACGCTGGGTTAGAAGTAGGGGGTATAGAAGGAAGCAATACAGGAAAAAGCAAACATGCTAACTCACCAAGTACATGAAATACAAATTGACATATTTGAAGGACTAAGGTATCGTAGACACAAGAAAAGTAAACGTTTAGAAAAGCAGACAAGATTAAGTATAAGCAAATCTTTACTGTATGTTTAAATACAAATATTTGAATGTTATGTCCACAGACTAAAATAACTATTTTAGGACCTCTGTCAGATTTATTTAACTTTACAGTGAAATGAACAAATAAATTTAAGACCTCAATCATAAAATAAGAGCATGCGTCTTTATTTAATTAATGACTCTGCATGCTTACCTTTGCCGCAGACTTCCCCATGGGAATCAGGCTGTGCACTGTTTTCTGGCCTCTGGCTGCATCCCCTCTCATTTTCATCTGTGAGTGCTGCTGACACTCTAAGCAATTCCTGACTGCCACCGCACACACTGTTATTTAAGGAAAAGCATGGGTAAGAAAAGAAAATTGCGTTCAAGATTATGGAACTCATAAAAAAAAATCACCTACCGGATACGATTTACATAAGATGTTATTTAAAACAGATTACCTTCAGCGAAGTCCTAAAATGCCCCTGGACTTTCTCACCTACTGTTTGTTTTCCGACTATGGTAGCAACTCTTTTAGGGGCCACTGCTAAGAGGGAGTCAAATCAGTTCAAGAATCTTAACAGGCTGCTGTTTCTTAGATGCTCACCTAAGCTACTTGCAATGATCTTTTATTAAGAAAACAATAGGGGGAAAGAACACTGAAAGAGAACACAAAAAAAACCAGAAAGCAAAGTCCTGGCCAGGATGGCTCAGTCAGTTAGAGCATCATCCATAAACCAAAAGGTCACAGGTTCAATTCCTGGTCAGAGTACCTGCCTAGGTTGTGGGTTGGGTCCCCAGTCAGCATGTCTACGGGAGGCAGCCAACCAACGTTTCTCCTCCTCTATCTCTCCATCCCTTCCCCTCTCTCTAAAATCCATAAGCATGTCCTCAGGTGAGGTTTAAAACAAAAAGCAAATCTAATTTTATGAATTAGTCTAGGATAATAACCTATTACCTTTGTTAAACAGTTAAACTGGAAACTTGTGTATCTTTCTTACAATGTATTATTCTAGCATGATATTAATATAGCAATAGAGTACAGCATGTATAAAGAATATTTATAGGGTCTACATTTTACTGGCTTTCATTAAAACTGCTTAAAGGGTAAAAAACATAAAAGAGACTGTAATTACTACATAGTCCAAAATTACTTCTCTATTATCTCACCAATGGGGTGGCTACTTGCGTTATTTAGAAATTCACTTTGAATATTTTAAATGATGAATTAGGTCATGCAAAATTTACTATTAGTTGTCGATATCATATAATCATCTCAGTTTCCAACCAGATCAGTATCACTTGAGGAATCTGATCAGAACGAGTGGTAGAGCAAATTAGGAACAAAACAGTAAACTTAGGTGGGCACTTTAAGTACTACCACGACTATATAGCTACAGACACAAAACTGAGAAGGAGTGGAATTCAGAAAGATTCCGAAAACGAGCACCAAAAGTTGGAGAAAAGGAACGGAGGGAGGGAGGGAGAAAAGGAGGAAGAATATGGAATACAACTGTTAATTTGGAACCAGGCCCAGGAAAGAGACTTTAGTGCCGCTTTTGTCACAGGTGACGCAAAATCAAGTCTGGGTCTGCATCGCGGTGTCTATAACCACACAGGGCTCCCTCTCCTAGTTCAGCCAGCCTCAGGAACACAGGTCCGTTCAGTGCTGCCCTCTGACCCTCCTTCCCCCAACCGCAGGGAAGAACGGGAGTAAGAAGACCAGGGAGCACAAGCTCAGCACCCTCCACTGCGTGACCCTGGACAAGCTCCTGTCTGAGTCCCATGGCCACATACGTAAGAAAAGATGGTGCTGAGGGGAATCAAACTTCTCCTTGTTTTTTTCTACGGCTCTGAAAATGAGGGCGACTAAATATTCCCTAGCCTCCAAACCTAAAGCTTGAGCATAGCAGAGCCTTGCTGGTGTATCCTTGTATTATTAAGTCTAGAAATGTGCTCTTCTTAGGACAGTGTAAAGATTTTTTTAACTGGCATTAACAAAAACAATGGAGCCTAAATACTTTAATTATATTACCAATAAAAAATGTAAGGAAGTATACTGTAACAGAGAAAGAGTAGAAACACTAAATGAACTTCTATATTCACATTCCAACTTCACCAATAGGCATTTTTGAATTTCGGTAAGTTTCCTATTTTCTCTGATCTTGACTCTCCTCAAGAAAAAAAAGAATGCTGACTGACTGTGAAAATCAGCAGTAATGACAATTACAACAGTCAGTAAGTGACAGCTTGTCTTCCTGTGCTCACCACTTGAATCTTTCTTACTTAAAACTTCAAAGCTCCCTGAAAATTGTCACACCAAGTTCACTACAACATGCTAAGTTGAAAACTATTCTGAATAGCATTTTGAATAAGACTAATCATTGTACCAAAAAAGACTAAGTACAAGAGTATCTCAGTTTACATACACATTCTTACTAAATATGGGAAAATACTTCATTAATTAGACTTTCCGCTCCTAACATTATATTTTCATAGGTATTTCAGACCTATCTTCATAAGCCACACACGTAACGGTTTTGCTTCCATTTCTGCCCCCCTCCACCTACTTCTCCCCATTTCATAAGCAAATGATGAACTAAGTCTCGGTACTTACAACTGGATATGGGAAACCTTCTGTGTGAAGAAAAACAATTTTTTGTTCATCTAACGAAGCCCCTAACACTAAAAATTCTTTTCATGCATTTCACCTCTCCCCTAAGGGAGACTACCTCCAGAAGAAGAACAGAGATTTAATAATTTAATTACCTGCTTTAACAAATTACCACAGCCAGTTTGGATAAAGGCTGTACTTGTATGATGCCAGTTTACAACCTTGCTACTCCAGTGTATTGGTAAGAGGAGCAAAATCAACATCACCTGGACTTCTTAGACAAGTTTAAGCCACATCCCACACCCATATAAGCTAATCTGCATTTTCATAAGATCCTTCCTGGTGATTCATATGTATGAATTATATGTTTTTTCTTTAACTAGTTTTTATTTTTCAATTACAGTTGACAAACAATACTGGTTTCAGGTGTGCACCACAGTGACTAGACACTGAGATAACTTGCGAAGCAACCCCCCCATAAGCCTGGTGCCCATCTGGCCCCCTGCCTAGTCCTTACACTATTTCTGACTCTATTCTCCACGTCCTGCCCCACGTCCCTGTCCCTGTCTTTATAGTGGCGGTTTGCACATGACCCGGGACTCAGACAATGTGAGGCCTCATCCCAGGCCCATATAATCTAATCTGCATTTTAACAAGATCTTCTCTGATGATTCATGTGTATAAGCAATCTTTTTTAAATTTAATTTGAGAAGTACTAGATTAGAGCAAAAAATAATTAGGCAGTGTTCACCAGAATCAACTTAGTAGATTTTTCAAAACGTATCCTTCCACCTTCTACCCAACTTGTCAAACTACTACTACAGCATTGTACACACACAGTCCTTCACTCTCTACAAATTAAAAAGGTAGCAAGCGACAAAAAAATGACGCCCACACATCTTCCCAAGAAGAGAGAGATAATATTCAATTGACTCTAGCTGGATTACTTAAAAATTTTCAAGTAAATGCCTAACTACTGGGTTTTAACAGCTCACCTAGTCGGAGACACTGCCGCAAAATTCCTCCAGATGACATATTTTTTTCAGCTTCTATTTCAGTAAAGCCAAGAGAACTTGCAAATATCAGCACATCCACAAGGCTGATCAGCCGCTGCAGAAACGTCACAGAGGCTTCTATGGAGAGGCCCTGAGTAGGTTCAATATTCTCCAGCTCATGCTGTGGGGAATAAAGTATGACAATTACTTCTATATTCTGGGAAAAATCTAACATTTATTAGATACATCCCTTAACACTCTAAATTTTATAAAAAGCCAGGCTTTCAGAAATCTAGTACCACAGAGTGATTTCCTTCTCATTTCATCTAAAAAATTGCAAAGGAGACACACAGGTGAAACATGTCGATCAGGTTACATGCGCTAGCTGACACATCCCTAAGAAATCAACATTCCCTTTAGTCCTTTCATTCCACTTGCTTTTGATTTACAGCACCTATAATGCATAGTAACCACCACATTCAAGTTTTAATCAACAAAGATGCATAAAAGTCATGTTTTCACACCAATTTTATATAGTAGTTAAGTCCTTACTGTAGCGGATGTAGCAGCTGAAAGCAATGGCAGTATCCCCCCACAAGCCATGACCATATTGTCCATCACTTGAGAGATGAGATGAATTGTGTTGTGTACAAAGATGACATTATCACTGCTATTCACGAAGTCCATAACTGTCTTTGTTGAATGGCTGTCCAAAGATAAATGATGTTTACTGATAAAGCTAAAGAAAGGAAATCACAATTTGCCTACTTGAGGGGAGGGAGGATAAGAAGGTGCTTTTGCCTCCTCTTGAAAGCTGAGTAAGACAATGACGCAGCGGGCATATGGGGGGTGTACTTCCTCAGAAGGTGCAGACCATTCCATGCCAGCAGTCACTAGCCAAGCCCTGTTTCAGCGCTGAAACATAAATACTATTCATCTGACACTTGATACAAAAAGTTGAACTAAATCATCCCTAACTGGGGTCAAAACTCAGAAGCCATGTGGCAAAAATTAAGAGGTAAATGGTGCTAAAAGAGCTAAAGAAATAAATTTTCTACTAACATTTTCTTAGATGATGCCATAAAATGCTTTTAAACAGAATACAAGTAGTATACAATTAACAATAAACAAATTAGGCTCTTTTAAAACTCTTAATCATACAATCACGAATAATCTGAAAAACAGATTTTTATACCAAAAAATTCACTGTAGAAGTGAATATTATTCTTAAGTCCAAATATTTTAGTACTTTTAAAAATAACTTGGTAGATGTACCCCCAGATGAATTATATGCTATAAAACATGCTACAGGAAAAAAATGTTCACCAAATTTTCTTTAAAAGAAAAATCTGATTTTCAAGTTTTTTGTAATCCAGATAGGGTAAGTCATTTTTATGATGGAAAATAAAAGTTAATTCAGTAAAACCTTACCATAGAAAGACCTTATATTCTACTTTTTAACTAAATACCTGAAATTAATTGCAAAATGTTAACTATGTAAACTTCTTTGAAAATAAAGGCTTAAGTTTGTTACATCTTCTATAACAAACATATGGACAAACCTTCTCCACATCTGTATGTCAGTTTCTATTGAAAATAACAGATCAGTGAGCAAACGCTGATGCATCTGAGACCATCTGAACTCGGGAATACGAAACACAGCAGGTCTGGAGTCCCTCCTCTGGCCACCAACAGCATCGGGTGCGACTCCTTGCCCGGACTGCTCCTGTTGCCTTGACGTCTAATACAGAAAATTAAAAAGAGTAACAAAATTAGTTCCATTTCAAAGGATGCCATCAATAAGAAATTTAATAGCTTCTATGCAATTCATCTAACAAATACATTTTAAGATACTAAGGAACCAAATTAGAGAAAATCATTAATGAGAAATAACAGCACTACGATACAGTTAAATCACTTGTCAAATATACTGAACTACCACAATTCAAAATAACTAGGTTGGAACCATGCTAGTATTACCCCCAGCTAATGTAGCATTTTATAATGCTACATTATAAAATTATTATAATGCTATAACAAGGAGTTGTTTGTTTTTTGAATATTAGCATGAAAGAAAGCAGTATCTGGTTTATAAACTGGCTGGAAGTGAGAACAAACAAAAAAAAGGCAGCAGAATAAAGAATAAATCAATGAAATAGGAAGGAAGGAGAAAGAAAAAGAATTTAGAATGAAGTGGGAAGTGAATATGCGACCAACCACTGTCTCATGAATATACTGGTACAGGAGAAAGCTGGGACTCTGATCTCACAGAAGTCCCTCCCACTTACAAAGTAAACTGACTTCATATAAAAACTATACACTAGCAGGTAGTTCTGCAGGAGTGTAATCCTAGATTTTGTATATATATATATAAAAAAAACCTAATGTGAGCACTGTGTGTGGGTTATCAAATAAAGGGTAAATGGCAAGAATTACCAATGTCTGCTTTATAAACTACAATTATGCCAGTCCTGAAAATGGGAATTAGTAATTTTTGGTGATGCTGTGGTGAAAACAATAAAAGCTGCCATTAAATAATCAAATACTAAAAGCCAAATGCCTGGCTAAAGAAATATAATCTTTACCTTCATTGCATTTATGTAATTGCAAACAGGATACAACTAAATTCAACACAAAATAAAATGTAAGTAAATGTGTTTCAAGAAGACAATATATATTACAAGGCCACTGTAATCCAAACAGCCTGGTACTGGCATAAAAACAGGCACGTAGACCAATGGAACAGAAGAGAGCCCAGAAATCAACCCAACCCTCTACAGTCAATTAATATTCGACAAAGGGGGGCAATAACATAAAATGGACTAAATATAGCCTCTTCCAACAAATGGTGTTGGGAGAACTGGACAGCTACATGCAAAAAAATGAAACTTGAACACCAACTTACACCATACACCAAAATAAATTCAAGGTGGATAAAAGACTTAAATATAAGCCGTGACACCATTAAAGTCCTAGAGGAGAACTTCCTAAAGTCATTGGCAGGAAAATCTCAGAAATTTCATGCAGCAACGTTTTTACTGATATGTCCCCTACAGCAAGGAATATAAAGGAAAGAACAAACAAATGGGATCTCATCAAAATAAAAAGTTTCTGCGTGGCTAAAGAAAACAGTATTAAATTAAAAAGTCAACCAACTGTATGGGAAAACATATTTGCCAATGATACCTCAGACAAAGGTTTAATCTCCAAAATATACAAAGAACTTACATGACTCCACTGTAAGAATACAATCGACCCAATTAAAAAGTGGGAAAAGGACTTGAACAGACACTTCTCCAAGGAGGACATACAGAAGATCCAGAGACACATGAAGAGATGCTCAATATCACTAGCTACCAGAGAGATGCAAATTAAAACCACAATGAGATACCACTTTACACCGGTCGGAATGGCTATCATAAACAAAGCAACAAACAACAAATGTTGGAGAGGTTGTGGGAAAAGGGGTCCTTAGTTCACTGTTGGTGGGATTGCAGACTGGTACAACCATTATGGAAAACAGTATGGAATTTTCTCAGAAAAATAAAAATCGACCTGCCTTTTGACCAGCAATTCCACTGCTGGGATTATATCCTAAGAATCCCAAAACATCAATTTCAAAGAACCTATGCACCACAATGTTCATAGCAGCACAACTTACAATAGCCAAGAGCTGGAAGCAACCTAGGTGCCCATCAGTAAATGAATGGATCAAAAAATTGTGGTACATATACACAATGGAATTCTATGCAGCAGAGAGAAAGAAGGAGCTACTACCCTTTGCAACAACATGGATGGAAATGGAAAACATTATGCTGAGTGAAACAGGCCAGGTGTTGAAAGACAAATACCATATGATCTCACCTTTAACAGGAAGCTAAATAACAAAACAAATAAGCACGCAGAATAAAAACAAAGACACTGAAATAGAGAACAGGGGGACAGCGACCAGAGGGGAGAGGGAAGGGAATTTAAGGGGAAAAATGGGAGGGGTTTAGAGGAACAAGTATAAAGGACACAGGGACAATAACTAAGGGGGGCGGACATGGGAGGGAGGTGGGGTGCATGGGGGAGGGGTGGGCTGGGATGGGAGAAATAAACAGAAAACTGTACTTGAAAAATAACTAAATAAAAATTTTTTTAAAAACAAGAAGACAACATAATCACCTCAGGCACAGGCTGAAGAGGCTGAGACGCCTCCGCATTGGTGCTGGCCTTCAGTTCCAGTCTCTCTGTATCTGTGGCAACACTGGAAACATCCAACCTGGCAATTCTCTGCTCGCAAGAAGTAGGAGACTCGCAGGTATCACCGTGAGCATTACTAACCACTTTGGTTTCCGCGGCCAAGGCGGCTTTCCTCCCTTCCCCCGCCACCTGAGCAGGGTCTGACTGCACAGCTGTCTGGGAAGCAGCAGTGTCCGGGGAGGTAGCTGAGGACCCTGATGCTGTCATAGTCAAGATTCCAGAATCTCTAGAATCCTGAGTTTCAGTATCAGTTTGTTTCTTACTTAGAGTTTCCTCCCCTTGGAATCCTAATTTTTGGCCATTACTATACGTGCCCAGCCTTTCCTCAGCATCTGCTGCACCTGGAGACAAACAGTTCTCCTGAAGCTCTGTGGGGTGACCGGCTCCCTCAGTGGGACTAGAGTCTACCTTCAGTTCCACATAGTCATCATCATCTTCTTCCTCCACTATAGATTTATCCAGTAATTCTGGCGCCTCTGAAGCATCCTCTTCTGAAGGAGAACTTACTGACACAGTTACTTCACCGAAAGTCGTATCTCTGCCAATTGTTTTCAAAGTATCAGAGGAAACGGTCCCTGCTTCTATCATGTCAGAAGGTAATTCTACATCAGCAGCATTATCTGCTTCACTTGTCGATGTTTCCTCTAAAGGAACTTCATCCAGTAACTCCTGACTTTCATGCCCAGTGTCCTTTCCTTCATTAGATGTATTATGAGTCTGCGGTTCAATGTTGGATGCAGAGTCTGCTGAACTTGTCTTTTCAGCACTTGAGTTTTCATCGTTATTCCTGACGACACGAGGAGACACAGGAGAATCCTTCATATCTGACTGTGGGGAGCCTCCAGAAACACTGACGCCCCCACCAGTGCCAGAGACTGCTGCAACTGAGCTTGAGGAGCACTGCCCTGGGTCTTCACCAGGATTTCCCTGGTGCTCTCTAAATATATTGGCAAGGTTTTCTCTGTGTATCTCAAAGGTGACCTAGACAAAAGACATATACTCAGTCAAAATATGCAAAAAATAAACAAAGCATGAAGAGCATAAATATATTTACAATTTCTCCAAATACACTGTTTATATAAAGCAATATAACAATTTTCCTGTAACATTCTTATAAAATGATAAGTAAATCCCAAAATTCTAAACAGTTAAAAAATAATCGTCTTGATGCTAACAGGTAGCATGACATCAAAACATTGTAAGAATGTAGCTATTTAGACTATCCTTAAAGATGCACAGGGAAGGAAAACACTATTCTACTGGCTTTTATTAACTTGTGCCAGGATCCAAGTATCTACCATTGCAAAGCACTTGGTGAACTAGATAATATATTGTTTCAACAGCAATGAAAACCTGTTTCCCCGGGATTTATCCGCAGCAGTGATTAAAAACTATCAATTAATTATATTCACAATTGGAGCAGCTCTCCAAATATTAAGCTACTAAAATTTCTCACTAAGCTAAAAAATATGAATTCTTTTAGAAGTGAAGATAAAATTCAATGCTTCCTTAAAGGTCAAGCATAATTCTCAAAGTCTGAACTGGTTACAAAGAGTGTGAAAGTCCCCACTAATCCACCTTCATGCCCTGTGTGTATGAGTGACGGCCACATACTCAAGTCTGTCAACATGCCCATATCGTACTTACCCTTTACCCAACTAATTGGAAAAAAAACTGATTAGAGGAAAAGCATAAAAGAGAGCACTGTGATTTTTAATGTCAAAGGTTTACTATTTCCTATCTTTTCAAGCTATCTTACAGCCAACCATTATGTGATTGTCATTGGTGTTTCAATGAAAAATGCCTCAAAAAGTTATAATGCCCTGTGCAGCTGGTATTTACATGACTTGGGTTCTTTAGGTGATACTTGTATCAATGCAGAAATGATCTCCCAAAAATCAGTTTCCCAAATAAACTGATACTTTAAGAAATCAGATCATGTCTGCCTCTTACTCACAATTCTATAATGGCGTTCGCTCACTCAGAATAAAATTCAGACTCTTGAGTACGGTCCCCAACATTCTGTACTCACCTGAAGAACACAAGTCACATAACTACCACCCACACAGTGATTCTGAAAGCAGGTCATTTATTTCTACAATAGCCAGGGTTTTAGAATGAATTTAGTTGTCAGTAATCATTTGCTATTACTTTATTCAGATTAAGAAATTTTTTAATTTTGCCCTGGCTGGTGTAGCTCATTGGATTGAGCACAGGCCTGGGAACCAAGCAACCACGGTTCGATTCCCAGTCAGGGCACATGCCTGGGTTGCAGGCCAGTTCCCATCAGGGGACTCACAAAGGGCAACCACACGTGGATATTTCTCTCCCTCTCTCCTTCCCTTCCCCTCTAAAGATAAATAAATAAAATCTTTAAAAAAAAAAGAAAGAAATTTTAAATTTTTTTATTATAAAATTCATCAATCAATCTCTTGCTAGTTCTGCCTCCCAGGGATGCCCTGCCTGGGGGGCTTTGGAACCATCTCATTAGGAATTTAAAAGCCTAGATATCTGACTCCAAGATGTCAAAAATGTACAAGAATATTAATTTTTATTTTGGATAAAACCAGTAAATATATATAATGGATTGTACATTCCTCCCGTTTGTAGTCGTTTGTTCTAAGCAGTGCTTTGCCTTTCCTAAGCAAACCAACTTGTTTACAGTTTCTTCTGTTCGTATGAATATTAAAATAGCTTTTACAATGATGAAGTTGTTTTTTTAGTTTTCCCTTCATGTATTCCAATAGCCTAAAAGCAAAATGGCAAATAAGCAATTATCACTGCTGTTATCTTTTTGATACCGTTTTCCTAATGGTATTTGTGACTGTTAATTCCTAATTAATTACCAGATATTGTTCTAAATTACCCAGCTAAAAGACTAGTCATTAATCTTCACAATCATTGGATAGCTAATCTATAGCTGTTTGTGATGTTTGGAAAGCACTTCTACAAACTACTAGGTATAGATACTCCTGAACGAATAACTGTGACATTTCTTTTGCCATTGCTTTCAACTTATTTAGCACTCAAATTTACAAATTAAGAAATAAAAGATGAGGGCAATACATCAAGAAATTAACATTTTAAAGATACATTTAAAAGTTTTTTAACCTATGAAAATTTAGACTTTTAAATGTTAGGCAATGTTTAGGAACAGGCTTTCCTTTTTAAGCAAATGCATCTGTTTCGCTGTAGTTTATTTTCCTAAAAAAATACAAACTGACTATGCCATGCTAACTTCTAATTCTTAGATTACCAACCTTCCCACACTTGATAAATGAGACATCTTTAAAAACAGCAGAATCTTCCCTAGTGGGGTGATATCCATAAGCATAGCTGGAAATATTACCGCCACACAACGTATTTTTACAAAGACACTGATCTAACACCTTGTACAAAAAATGGTATAAGGTCACAGATGTAATAGATGCAATCAAATTATATTTGTTTCTAAAAATGTACTGATCTATTTTACGCAAAGCGCCTTGTTTACACATATAAATACTGCGGTTCAAACCCAACGTTTTCAACACTACCCTAATACATGCAACTACCCTGACTACAGCAAAATCAGAATGAAGCCTAAGCTATACAAAGAAAGCTACCTAACAGCATCAGTTATGAAAGTAGCGTAAGTTCAAGAACAAAGGGGAAAAAATCCCATGAAGGAAACAAGTCATATACATAGTAAGCATCTATGTTCATCATGTCACAAGTTTAACACTTTTTGAACAGGTAATGTATTTTGATGGGGTCCAGAAGACAGCACCCCAAATCAGCATGTTGGCGCACTGAATATTCTAAGGTGAAGGACTTTGAGAAACAGCAGGTACAGGAAGGACTCAGACCTCTCCATCCTTCCTTGAAGAAGGTTACAGATTTAAAAAATATATCACCGCAACCAATTTTTCCAAATAAAACTTCGGAGAATGCCCCAAAAGCAAAAGAAAACTTAAATCACTTATCCAATCACTCCTTCCTAGAATTACAAGTGGTCTGAGAGCACCGACATTAATTACGTAGAGCTACAACTTTTACTTTTAACTTCACTTCTCCATAATGATACAATACATATACACATGGTAACATGCAACCATTAAAATTCCTGTAAGGAAACAACAACAAAAGAAAAAACAAAAACAAAAAGGCCAGACTTATAAACACATCAACAAATGGTTGCCAGAAGGGAAGTGGGTGGGAGGTAGTCAAAAAAGCTGAAAATGTTGAGGTTTTATTACTTAATATGTTTGAAAAATAAAGTAATATTGGTCTTGAAATTAAAAAGAAAAATGGGAATGGGAATACAGTCAATAATATTGTGATAAGTTTGCATGGTGATAGAATTAGTGTGATGATCATACTGTAAGGTATATATATAAATGTCAAATCACTACAGTATAAAGCTGAAACTAATGTAACACTGTGTACCAACTACACTTAGATAAAACTAACTAATTTATTTTTAAAACTAAACTACCCAATGCTAGTGAACTATGGGGGTAACAGGTACACAGCACTGGTGGCAACACACTGAGGCCGCAAGTTCTAAGAAGCAATGGGGCAGTGCACACCAAATGCGACAAAAATATCAAAACGCCTTCACACCTTGGACACTAAGCTAAGAAGGAGTAAAGGAAATGAGGACAGAAGTAACTACTTCACCAATTCCTCTCCTTCCCAAGCACTGAGCGAGGCATGGTGTGCTCATCACTCTCTCATTTACATTTTCTGATGAAAGAACTGAGAGTCAGAGGAGTTTAATAACATCCCCAAGTTCTTCCACAAGGAGTTCAACCCAGACTGCCTGAGACCACAGCTTCTATCCACTACCACACGGCGGCTGCCTGAACACGAGAGCTGGGGAAGCATGGGTTTCCCTAGCAGTGTTCTAGAACAGAAGGTGAACGGCAACAGCACACTACATCCAGCCGCAGCCTGTTGTTCTCAATAAAGCTTTATTAAAACACACAAAAATAAAATAAAATGCATGTCAGAAGTATACCATTAAGTGAAATCACCGTACAGTATCACAAACACTATCACAGTCTTTGTGAGAAAATAATTGAATGTATGTATGTGTATATTTATGCATGAAAGAGAAGATTGAGAACTGCGCCAAAATGTCAACACTAAGTCAGGCACAGGTGAGTGGATAACAGGTGGTTCGTAATCTGCACGTGCACACAGTTGTACTAGGTTCCAATGTACCTACAGTGAGCACACGTCATTTACAAATGTAAAAAAGGACAATAAATACTAGTTGGCTAAAAAACCTGAAAGCTAAAGAATACTTTAGCAATTAACTAGAAAGTGGGGACAATCATGAAATGTGAACATTTTTTATAACTCTTGAAATTTACTTGAAAAATACATAGCTTTATTATATAGCCACCATAAACATACAAAATCATGTGTATTTATATATGCCAGGTTATTTTTTTAATACTTTTATATGCTGGCAATTTTTTAATACTTTTAAGAAACCACTTAGAAAATTCTAAACAAAATTGATTTCTACCTGTTTTTTAAATATATATATTTATGTATTTCTTACATATATAGTTATATATAACCTATTTATTTTTAGGGAGAGGGGAAGGGAAGGAGAAAGAGAGGGAGAGAAACAATGAGAGAGAGACATATCTGATGGCTGCCTCTCATACGGGCCCCCAGAGGGGACAAACCTACAACCCAGGCATGTGCCCTGACCAGGAACTGAACCAGCCACATTTTGCTTTGCGGGACGATGCCCGACCAAGTCACACTGTTCAGAGCTCCACCTGCTTTTTATCCAACCTAAACTGTATTTTTCTTCTGATATAAAATGACTGACATTTATGTTTAAGCCATTTCATCACATTGTTAACAGCAGGTAAAATCTTAAGATCTTATTTCAAATAATCTAAAATAATTAAATACCTTACCCAAACTGATCCTATAGGGAAAAAATTATAAATCATACTGTATTTTTAACTCAAGTGAGAATAACTTTTACTTGATTACTTTAAATCCAGTATCTGAAGTTTTTTAGTGTTATCTGTTTAGAAAAAGATTTTTGGACAGTTCTCCTAATTCAGAATATATAAAATGACTTAAGTTTTAATTAAAGAGTAGAAGCATGTTAATAGACCAAGTAAAAACAGTACTATTTAATTACTCAACTTAATGTTCCACTTGTAGCATAAAAAAGAGAAAAATATAAATATTGAAAATCTAAAGGACACCAGAAAATAAAGGAATTAAAAGATTACTTTTAACAGGTACACATTTGAAGCCCGGTGACCAAAGCAACCCCCACAGTGCGGTTACCCCAGAAGAGCCCGCTACTGCTCGCAAAGCCCAGCTCAGCTGCTGGAGGAGGGAGACACAGTGACAAACAGCTTCCCTGCTACAAAGGTGGCAGGGAATCTATCAAAGTGGACAATAAAATTGCAATTGAGTTTCTTTGGCTTTTTATAGCAGCTGAATGTATCTTAGTGTAACTCTGCAAAAGCTATCTAATTCTATAACATTAGCTTTTTTACACACCAGTTCTTCATCAAAACCATGTTATAACTTTGAGGAACTGAGATTTAAAATGGCTGCAAAAAAGGAAAAAATAGCCTCACATTTCAGTCATTCCAGTATCATATTCATGAAAATATTTATAAAGCTTTATAATTAATATTTGCAGAAGAAAAAAATCTGATGCCATAAGTTCAGTAGAATGTTAACAGCATGCTACAAATTGTTTGCCTAATTACTGAACCACTTCAGCTCTATCCTAAACTTCATTAAATATTAATCTGAAGAGTCTTAATGTATAAGTTGTCCATTTGATCTTAAAAACAAATGCCAAGATATTAAAATTACAAAAAATTACCATAACAGTATTCAAATAAATTACTTCATATAAACCTTAAGAAACAGGGAGGCTTTTAGTCCATAAAGGAAATTCGCACAGAAATCAAACTAGAGGACACTTACTAAAATTAAAATTAAAGGTAAAAATCATAACAACTTACAAGTAACTTTAAATTTTTCTGCCCCAGGCTAAGTGGATTGAGTGCCGGCCTGTGAACCAAAGGGCCTCCAGTTCAATTCCCAGTCAGGGCACATGCCTGGGCTGTGGGCAAGGTCCCCAGTAGGGGGCCCTTGAGAGGCAACCACACACTGATGCTTCTCTCCCTCCCTCCTTTCCTCCCTCCCTCCCCCTCTTTCTAAAAATAAATAAATAATTCTTAAGGAAGCTTCTGCAGCTGTTTCATGGAACACTGGCAAGAGAAGAATGAGACACTAAGGCACACGTGGGGTGGCATGGTGCCACGTGACAGTTGAACCAAACAGCCCCAAACAATGATGATGTGGTTCTTCCTTCTCCTTCCTGCAACGAATGTTTAATGAGCAGCTGCCAAGTACTCAGCACTATGCACCATTCTATGGGAGACATGAAGAAGCATAAAACCTGTCATCCCTGCTAATAGGAGCTTACAATTAACAGCCAAAATAAGAAATCACTTCTAACTAGTAATATGTAGTATGAGAGGTATTCCAGAATCATACACGATTAAATGCTAGTTTACCTTTTCTATATTACTCATTACTGCTGTTCTTCATGACATGACACAGTTATTCCTAAGAAGAAGGAGAGAAGTGGAAAGGAAGATAAAAAGAAAAGATAAAGGATAGAAAAGGGAAAAAAGAGGTGGGCAACTAGACAGTGTGAAAATAAATTAGAGAGTCCACGGCATGTCTGACCAACCAAGGAGGGGGAAGGAAAGCAGAGACAAAACAGACCCAGATTTGCTAAGCTCAGAACAAACAGGAAAAAAGAGGTATGTTGGGGAAAGGAATAAGGCAAATGGCTGGGAATGGATGAAGCGACGTTGGAGAGAAAATAGGAGAAAAAGACGTAGAGGAACAGGAAAGTGGCTAAAAGAAGAGAAAGAGAACAAGCAGAGGGAGACAGCCAGCTAGGCAGTGATGGAGAGCAGCCAGTCAGTGCCAGTAGCCAGGGAAGGGGGTGTGGAAGATGGATTAGTCGCAGGTTGGGAAAGAGAGGAGGCAAGAGAAAAGAGGGGAAAGAAGAGGGGGAAGGAAGGCACTGGCAGGGAGGGCAGGAGAGACACTTAAAGAGACAGCAGGAGAAAATTAAGTGCTGTGAATTCGTAGAGAATGACATCGCCCTGGCTTACCAAAAACTGTCACATAGAAGTGCTTTAACTAGCAAAATCCTGAAAAATATAAAGGATTTGGGTAGGTACAAAGAAACAAAAAGTGTAAGCTGTGAATGAGGAAAAACAAAGATTTAACAAAGTATGATACATGTTAGAAAGACCAGAACCAATACAGTCAGACAGGAGATTTTTTGGTCGAGTGAAATAGTAGGTTAGGTAGGAAATACATTTTTTTCTGAGGGAAAAGTCAAAGATCAGGTAGAAATTATTTTGCAAAAAAAAAAATCTTATTTTTTTTCTAAGAAGGTAAGAACAAAATGTTTATGGAGTTAACATTATATAAGTTATTTTTAGCTTAATAAATCTAGAGGAAAATAATACCTAAGGTTACTAACCATTAGAAATATCCAGAGTAGAAGTGATATGGACATGTATGAAGAATTAGAAATCATTTTTAAAAGTTCAGAGTAGATAAAAAACAAAACTTTACAAAAATAAGAAACCTAACACTATCGGGGTTAGAGAGTAACAATTCTACTCCTACTTATATATAGCAGTGCTTTTCAAATTGAGGATAATTCCATTGGCAAAACATGGAATCTCTTACTAGGGTGTTAGCAGCAATTTTAAATGAAAAAGAAAAAAGGACGACTACATCACTACATACCCAGTTTAATAAGAGTAAATACTGTATCATGGAACCTCTGTTTCAAGTTTGTGGAGGGAGAGGGGTGTGCGGACATGCACACCTGTTCACAATAATTTACTGTGAGCCACAGTATGAAAATGACAACTCTATTAAAACCACTGCCTCTGAGCACCTGAGCTATTCACAACAGTGAAAATGAAGGAACCAAAGCTATAGGTAACAATTTTTAAAAACCCTAAAAACATAAGGTTTGACAGAAAAAGACTGTCACAGAAGAATTCAATAGTATGATGTCATTTTCATAAAACAAACAGGCAACAATAAATAACATTATTCAGTAATACCCTTTTGACTTTTTTAAGAAGGAAATGATACCCACAAAACCCGAAGTACGAATTGGGTTTGAAGGGAGCAGGGATGCGGGGGACAAGAGAACCACAGGGCAGCCCTCCCGCTGGACAGTCACAGGTCCTCCTTCACAAAACCCCTCAGCAGTGACTTCCAACCGGTGGGCAATACCGCCTATTAGGAGCACTGGCCCCTTTTCCCTTAGTCTGTCAAGTTAAAAAACGACACCAGCAACACAACAGTAGTTGTCCACTATGAATGAATCAAAATTATACACATTTTTTATCAGATCAGCAAATGATACATTTTTTGGTGTCCCGCGGAATTTTAGTAATTAGTTTGTGTGCGCCATGAGATGAAAAAGATTGAAAATCGCTGCTTCATAACATAAATACTACACATATTACTGTGGCTGTAACTATTTTAAAAGTTGTATTCATAGCACACATGAAGGGACTGGGGCAACACAAGGATTAATAAGATAAAGGACAGAGCTATAACAAAGGAAAAGTCATTGAGTATTTAATTCTATTTTTATAATTTCACTCATTAACTCTGAATCTCAATTACACAAACAGATACACACTTACCATTTTTAGATCAGACCTTGACTGTTAGGTTGAACAACTTGCCTAAGTTTACACAACTAAAAATTATTACAGGTCAGAATTTAAACCCAGAACTATCCTGTCTCCATGATTCCATGCTCTCCTCATTGCTTACACAAACGAACTGGTAACCAGGTATAAATATTTAGTCAGAACCGCTCAGAAGCACCTCAGACACCTCCTGGTCCAACCCCTTTATTTTGTAGATGGGAACTTCAACGAGACCACAGTGTTGGCCCCCAAAACCCCTATGGCTTCAGCAGTTCTCAAGCTTTTTGGTCTTACGACCCTTTATACTCTTAAACAGTACTAAGTCCCCACAAACATCTTTTATTTATATGGTATATATCTATTACTACTTATCATATTAGAAATTAAAACTAAAAATAGTACACAATTAAGATATTTATAATTTATTAACAGTAAATCATTATGTTAAAAATATTTTTGAAAAATGAGTTTTTCAAAATAATGAGAAAAGTGTTATTTCACATTTGTATCTCTTTAAATTACTGCTTAATAGAAGACTGTTGCATTCTAATATCTACTTTGTATCAATCTAGCGGACTGCACTGTTTTGATGGAAGTATTATAAGAAATCCACCCTCAAACAGATCTGCAGCCAGGCAAGGAAGGCCTCACACGCTCCCTGAAAAGGTCTCCTGGGCTCCCACGGTCTTCAGGCTACACGTTAGGGATTCCTTCTTGGAAGGTTGGATTCCCCTCGCTAGCCATCCTAAGGACTTGGACAATTACAGCATCTACAAAAGTACTGACTCAACATTCACTGTTTAGAAAATCTGAAAAATCTAATTTATACTGGCACTTCCCTAACCTACAATCCCCCCTGATAGATCTGAAATCCAATCCCAATGTATATGCATAGGAGGCCCAAACTCAACCTATTTTTCCCATGGGTGTTTATAAAGTGGGAACAGTCCTAACAGAAGAATCAGTCCAGCTTCCTGCAGCCCACTACAATGGAAACCAGAATAGCTGGGCGTCAGCGCAAACTAAATACAGTTAGACAGGAGGTGGTACACAGTTTCTGCAAAGAACCAAACAGTGAATATTTCAGGCTTGGGAGCCAGATAGTTTCTGTTGCAAATACTCAACATGTGTAGCATGACAGCAGCCACAGAATATATATAAATTACTTTATATATATGGGAGTAGCTGTGTTTCAATGAAACTTTATTTTCAGAACCAGGTCAGGCCAAATTTGGCTGATGTCAGGCAAATGTGATTTTATAAAATCACATGTTTTTATTATTTAGCACTGAATTGTTCTCAAACATAAATTTTTAGGGTGATATTTCCAATCTAAGATGTCTTGGTAACACCTTATGCTAGTAGTGCACCTTCCTCTCCGTGAGGGAGAAAACGGCAGAGTGAGTAAATCTTAGGTACGTTCAAACACGTAAAAGTATTCAAACACATAAGAACCGCATGTTTAAGAACTGACAATGTGTTCCAATACAATGGCAAAATACACCAGAGTAATAACTATAATAGTCAATAAAATGAAACATTTAAAGACATACCAAATTTAACATTTCAGTTCCTTCTACTCAATTTATAATATAATTATATATTTATATTCCTTCTGAATATAGAAAGAGTTCTTAAAAATACCAAAAGCATAAACCATACAAGAAAAAATTTTACTACATTATTTGAAATATAAAATTTCCTCAGAAGACAAATACCATAAAACTCCTGAAATGGATAAGCCACAGACTGGCAGAAGACATTCATAAACAACATAGCTAATAAATCACTAAGACCAAGCATATATAAAGAACTCCCACAAAGCAACAAGAAAAATGCAAATTAGTATTATGGTGGTATAGCATTCAAAATGTATCCAATTAGCAAACTGTTCAAACTCCAGCCATACCAAGTGATGAGATAATATGAAGCAATGAGAACTGATACACCAATCTGGAAAAGAATTTCGATTATCTTACAATGTTCAACACCTACATCTTAAAAGTCAGTAATTCTACTTCCAGGAATATGCAGAGGGAGAAACTTCCAAATATATACAAGATATATCACAAATGCTCATCATCTGGCAAATGGGCAAAGTCACACCATGGAACACGGTGCAGCGGAGAAAAGGAACATGAGTATGTGGTTCAATGTGAACAAACCTCAAACAAGTAAAAACCAGAAGTGACCAGAAAATGCACTCTATATCACTTATGTTAGGCATAAACATTCAAAATAGAATTCTTGTTTAGAGTTATATATATGTTGTTAAAAGTATACATAAGACATAGAAATTAAAAAAAATACCAAATCCAGGTTAGAGGAGGAAGAGGGAGGCTAAACTGGTACACAAAGCAATCGGAATAAGGAACCTAACTTCATAAACAGTGGTAAGTAGATTATCACTCAAACCTTTTTGTATGCCTAGAATATTTCATTAAAAAATTTAAACAAAAGTTACACAAAAATAACTTACAGTGGCTTTAGTTTTTAAAAAATAGATTAGGAGACTCTTCCAAAGTGATTTTTTTTAACTGGCTGAAAGACTATCAAAGGGCAAACCTCAGCCACAGATTTTGGTTTCCCGAACCACTTCTAGGGAAGCAACTGCTCATCTTTGAATATACTGCGCCACCTTGTGTCCAAAGCTCCAAACCACTATAAATTCAGAGTACCAGACCTGAAAATGTGTACTGAATAATACTCTGTTTCATGAGGTTTCACTTTAAGTTAAACACACATAAAAATGACATTTGAAAAAAAAGTTGTTTCTGAAAAAATTGGAAATACTTTATATTTTTTATTTCCTGTTGTAATTGTTCATTTGACTTTCAGAGAATAACCTGCCTTTTTTCCCTTAACTTTAAATATATAAAGTGTTCAAATGAGTAAAACTCAAAATTATAGACATTTAAACATTTAAAATGCTAAAAACACTTCCATAAAGAGACTTACCTTCGAATGCGTAATTGATAAGGTGTCTACCCACACACGCCAGCCACCCCACTCATACTTGACTGCATGGTAAAGCAGGATTCTGAATATGGCATATACCATTTCCGTTATCTTTTGCTCATCAGAATTTTTAGGATTAAAGAAGCAGAGAGAAAGCATCCACTCTTGCCACACAGAACACTGTAGCAAGCTCCTAAAAATTACAAGAGGATTCTCAATTACTTAAATCATCTGAAAGCATTCTAAAAAGTGAAAAGTTCAAAACAAAAGAAACACGACACCCACCTTCATCTAGGCATTGAAACAATTAAAGAATGTGGTCATGAAAACTCAATTTAACTATATGGTACACTATTCGCATACCCTTAATGAAAAAAGCACATGGAAAATTCATTTCACAGTGTTATTTTAAAGCAATTTTTGTTAGACAAATGGGCTTATTCAAACCTAGACCTGAATACTGCAAATAAATACTTTCTCATATGCTCACCTTCTGTTTTCTCTACTGTTATTAAAAAGTTTAATCATGTCAGAAAGAAAGGCTCTGCGTACTTCCATGCTCTCAGGGCACTGCGGAGAATTTCGAAGTAGGGTTGCAATTACTTTTAGTATCTCTGAAAGGCAATTCATAAATTAGTAAAAAAAAAAACTATAAACATTTCATGATGGAAGATCATCAATATATTGCAATTTGTTTCATCCCCCTGACATAAATGTGTACTAAAAACATCCTCTTTCGTGTTCTTGAAAAAAAATAATCATCTGCCAAAAACAGTGACAATACGTTTATTTGCAAGCATCCACAAACAAGAATTTTAATTTCACCATTAGGATGTTAAAAGACACATTTTAAAAGGTTATAATAAATCAAGTTAAATTATGAACAAATTAAAGGATAGTAAAAATACTAACAACTCTCCCTACTCTCTGCCAATTAGTAGTGCTGATCTTCTTTAAAAACACTATAATCAAAAACATCAGGGAAAAAGATGAAATTCACCACTTCAACAAAATTTATGCACCTACCCTTTTCTTTATCATCATGAATTTAAAAAACAATTTTTTATCCTCACCTAAGGACAGTTTTTCACTGCTTGTAGAGAGAGGGGGAAGGCAGAAGAGGGGAGAGAGAAAAACATCCATAAAGGAGCGGATCATCATTTGGCTGCCTCCCAGACACACCTGGACTGGGGCTTGCCCGCACCGGAGGCCCCACAACCTAGGTACGCACCCTGACTGGGAATTGAACCTGTTGCTTACTAGAGAATGCTCCAACCAACTGAGCCACACCTGCCAGGGCTCATCATGAATTTTATAAGATGTCAAGATTTTCTTCCATACTTTAAAAAATAAAATTAGATACCAAAATGCCCAAAGGATACTAACTATTCAATACTCTAAAAAAATAAAAACAAAATTACTATTATAATGGTCTTAATTATAATGCTAAATTTTTTTAAGATAACCATTTTTAATTTTTATTGCATTTATTGGAGTGATATTGGTGCCTTAAATTTCTTATTCTGATCTTTAAAAAAGAAATTTAAAATATGTACTTAAAGAACTTTTAAAAAGAACTATAACTCTGAATTTACAATTAAATACAAATTTTTACCCAATTAACGATTTTTTAAATTATATTTATTGGTGATTATGCTATTACAATTGTTCCAATCTCTCCCCCTTTTCCCCCTCCACCCAGCACCCCCCCACTCCCTCAGGCAATCCCCACACCACTGCTCAGATCCCTCTGTCATGCATATGAGTTTTTCAGCTGCCCCATTTCCTATACTGTGCTTTACATCCCCATGGCTGATCTGTAACTACCAGTTTGTATTTCCTAACCCCCTCACCTCCTCACCCATTCCCCCATAGCTCCCTCCCATCTGGCAATCACCAAACACCCTCCATATCCGTGATTCTGTCCCTGTTCTTCTTGTTTGCTTAGTTTGTTTTTTAGATTCAGTTGTTGATAGATATGTATTATTGCCATTTTATTGTTCATAGTTTTGATCTTTTTCTTAAGTCCCTTTAACAGTTCATATAATAATGGTTTTGTGATGATGAACTTCTTTATTCTTATCTGGGAAGCTCTTTTTCTGCCCTTCAATCAGAAATTCTCCATGGCCAGGTAGCCCCATTGGGTACAGCCCCGTTGGTCAGACCTTGGCATCCCAACACGCCAAGGTTGCAGGTTTGATCCCCAATCAGGACACATACAAGAATCAACCAATGAACGAATAAATAGGTGGAAAAACAAATACCTCTCTCTCTCTCTCTCTCTCTTCCTCCCTCCATCTACCCCTTCCCTCTCTCCCTTCCTGTCTCTCCCTAAAATCAATCAGTCAATAAACATTTAGAAATCCTAAGCCAGCCTTTGCCAAAGTTTTTGGTGATTCTGAAGCAGTAAGTTCAAAAGAACAAACATGTTGATACTTTACCATACTATTAATGATATTGGGGAGCAATTTCTTAATTCTTCTAATGAAAATCTAAAATTTCTCTACCTAAACAACAATTACAACGATGGTGACCATCACCATCATAGCCACTCCTTTTAAGCTATACTGTTGTGAGGTACCATTTAAGAAAATACAGGTGCCCTGGCTCAGGGGGTTGAGCACTGTCCTGCAAACTGAAAGGTCGTCTAAGGGCACTCGCCTGGGTTGCAGGCGAGGTCCCCAGTTGGGGGCCTGTGAGAGGCAACCAACTGTATATCCATGTTTCTCTCCCTCTCTTTCTCTTCAGAGAAATTAAACTTCGGAGACATGTATGTGTTTCTAAATCTAATACTGAAATAGAGTTCCACAAACACAACTCACCATACAAAAAGTCATTAAATTTCAAAGCGCTACAAACCAGTTACTTTAATGTCAGTAATCTTTAAAAAAGCAAGATGGAAAATGTACACTTTGTACAAGTTCTTTAGAATTCTAAGTTAAACTGCGAGGCACACTAAGTTCATAAACAACAAAGTAGGTAGTTTTCAATTTCAAACTTGGTGTTCTTAAACTGACAGTAATTCAAAATGAAAGCCACCCCCATGGTTCACATAATTTAGCCTGACATTACTAAATAGTGCAATGAAAACTTACTGATCATCTGAACATACATTACATTAAGATCTTATGCATGTAATTCTTCCAAATCTCTATATAAACATTCCCACATAGCCTAAGGTCAATCTCAAGTTAAATTCAACATCAAACATAAATAAAACTAATATTGTATCACTACCTGTAATGAAATATTCTTCAATGTGTTTTCAACATTAACCTAAGGTTTTTCACAGTGGAAGCATAAAAAGGAGGGACTGGGCACCAACAGGTGATGGTGCTTCACTCACAGGATACGAACATCCAGTTACTGGGTGACATTCTGAAGATGTCATATACACATGGTGACCACGGTTAACAAAACTGGGCTGTACACTTGAAAGTTTTTAAGAGAATAATCTTAAAAGTTTCCACCACACATACACACAAAAAATTTCAACTGTGAAGGGACAAATGCATTAACTAGCCTTACTGTAGTAAATATTTTACAATATATTCATATACTAAATTTATCATCAGGTTAAACACCTGAACTTACACCATAGCTCAATAAAGAAAAACAAAAGTGAAAAAATATTTAAATACATACGAGGATTTTGTATCTTCACCGAAGAATCAGGATCTGGATGCTGTTTGTGGACCACTTGCGTACAAATCTGTTCTATAAGAATCTACAGATATAAAACAACAGAGAGCATTATCATGATCACTGTACTGCCATCACTGTTAAAGAACTCTAAGTACAATATCAACATGAATTCATACAGTCCAATATTATCACAGTAAACATCCTCTGCATCATATTAAACGATTTCAACATTTTAACTGTTTTTATTGGACCATAAATGAGACATCAAATAGTCAATACAACGGAGTAAATACTTAAAAATGCTGTTTCCTTAATAATTCATATATTAATAGATCGAGATGCAGCCACATATTATTTGATGAATTTCAAAATTGTATGTCAAACCTAAGTGATCTTATTTCATCTATATGCCATCAACTCAATTATACAGGCATTTCCATAAGAAATCAGTGAAGTCAACTTCTAGCTATTCCTACCTCAAACAGGACGTTGTATGTGGTCATTGTGATTAAATTCGTGTGGAGCATGAGTCTCTCAGCTAACAGGGAGAACAATCCATGTCCAAGCATGACCTCAGCTTTTCTTCTGTGACGACATAGAAAGAAGCGTCAAAGGCACAGTCTATGCACTATGTTGTATGAATGACGGAGACACCAAAATGTTTTTCACATTACCAACAAATTCCAACTCAGTAACTCTCCCAACTTTCGTTGACCTAGGACTTACAAGGCCACAAAATCTTTAAAGAGAGAAATACAAAGTACAATTTAAGCACAGCTAAAATTTAAGAAGAAAAGTGTAAGACTAGCTACGCCACAACACTGCAAAAATCTTCACTGAAACCTTCACAGCAGCTGTATATTAACCAGCTGCTGCTCCGTCGGCACTGAGCTGAATGAGCTCCACTAGGGGCGATGACCTAAAGCTGAGTATGTGGTTAAAGAGAAAAACAATGCAGAGGAAAAGGCAAAAGAAATTCATAAAATGAATACCATAAAGATAAATATACTAAACTAAACTTCCAAGCAAGAATATGAAAACTGAAGAATTACAAAATTTAATTCTACATCTGGATCGTCAATTTTTTTTTTTTTTTTTGAAAATGGCTAGACAGTAACATTTTCCGCTTTGGAGACCATATGGTCTCTGAAGCAACAATTCAACAGTTGCTGCCATGTGGAAAGAGAGACAGATAATAACCCAGTAAGTCACTGTGCCTGTGTTAGAATAAAACTGTATTTACAGGCAGCCAGGTATTCAACGGAAACACTACAGTGTAACAACATTTTTCTACCACCAAAATGGTTATTTTTCAGAATAAACCAACCCTGGTACGAAGAACAATAGCTAAGATATGAACGGCTGCATCCAGCTAAGAGAAAAGAATGGAAGTTTTAGTTTTTAATCATACATATAGCAAAGCACATTATGGGACAAACATCCAAGTTAATATGGTAGTTTTTATAACACAGAGAAAGGAAATGATGAACAAGTCACCTGAAATGAAGTCTCCACTGTATCTAGAATTCAATTTATACAAATGTGTTCCCATATTGAACAAAAATAGAAAATTTAAATAATTTTCATAAACAATAACATACTCCTGTTCCCTCTTTATCTTTAATGTTTAGAAATGAGATTAAATTTATAGAGCATTTTCTGAATAAAAATAGAGAAAAGAGAGACTACTTAGTGCAAAATAAGTAAGTAATATACTACAGTCCATTTTAGAATTCACGCATACTCACTTTGGGGCCAGGTGTTTTAAAAAATAGCCCATGGCCTTGAGAGCTTGCACTCGGATTCCTTCACTTGTTGATGCCAAAAGTTTATAGATAACGCTGAATGAATTAAAAAACAAATTACTCCAAGTATATTACTCAAAAGAAAACATTTCAAATATATGTAAAATTTTCATAGTCCTATATTATAAATCTAATTTCAAGTAAGTTATGGGTGTATTTCATATACACTTGTAACATTTTAAAACACTTCTCCACTATAGGTTGTCTTCAAAAACCCAGTTTAGCCCCGGCTGGTGTGGCTCAGTGGACTGAGTGCTGGCCTGAGAATCTAAAGGTCGCCAGTTCAATACCCAGTCAGGGCACATGCCTGGGTTGCAGGCCAAATCCCCCATGGGGGCATGCAAGAAGCAAGCAATCGATGTTTCTCTCAAACATCAATGTTCCTCTCCCTCTTTCTCCTTCCCTTCCTCTCTCTCTAAAAATAAATAAAATCTTTTAAAAAATCATTGTTTAAGAAAAACCCACTGTAAATATAAAGAAACATATAAATTAGAAGTGAATGGAGAAAAATATACCATGCTAACACTTATCAAAAGAAAGCAGAAATAGCTATATTAATTTCAGACAGAGAAAGCCTCAAAGTTAGTAAAATTATCAGGGATAAGGAAGAGAATTAAGTAATGATAAAGGTGACAATTATCCAAGAAGAAATGTTAATCCTTAACATGCGTGTGCCTAACAATAAAGTGTAAGAGTATGTGAGGAGAAGTAGGTGAACTCACTATCATAGTTAGAGACTTCAACATCAGTTTCCCAGAAATGGACAGGCCTCAGCAGGCAGAAAATCGGTAAGGACATCGGTGAATTCAACAATACTATCACTCAACTGGATAGAACTGCTACCTATAGACTACTTACAACAGCAGAATGTACATTTTTCTCAAGCTCACACAGAACATTCACCAAGTAGACCACATTTGGGGCCACAAAACACACCTAAACAAATGTAAAGACTAGAAATTATATACTGGTTGCTCTCAGACCACAGTAGAATTAAACTATAAGTCAATGACAGAAACAGGCTCCAAAATTCCAAAATAATGGAGTTTAAACAACACACTTCTAAATAACATGTAGATAAAAGAAGAAATCTCAAGAAATATTAAAATTATTTTCAACTAAATTAAAACAAAAACACAACTTATACGAGTCCACACAGCAAATGCTATGCTTTAAAGGAAAACTTCCAGCACTGAAAGCACATACTGGAAACGAAGAGCTTAAAATCAGTAACCCACCCGAGGAAACTAGAAAAAGTGGGTAAAACTGACTCCAAAGTAAGTAAGTAAGTAAGATGTAATAGACTGCAAATCAACAAAACTGTACACAGTAAATCAATAGAGAAAATCAACAAAACCAAAACGTGGTTCTTTAAAATGATAATATAATCAATAAGCTAGGTCAGCTTAAGAAAAAGAGACAGAGGACACAATTTATTAACATCGGAAATGAAAAAGGAGCTATCACTACAGATCCCATGGATATATAAAGGATAATTTCAAAACACTATGAATAACTAGGCCCACAAATTCTGTAATCTAGATTAAAGAGACCAATTCCTTGAAACATGCAATCTGCCAAAACTCAAAGAAAAAAAGAGATGCTCTGAATAGGCTTTTATTTACCAAAATACTGAATAAATAATTAGTAATGGTCCAAAATGGAAAGAACCAAGCCAGATGGACTCACTGGTAAATTCTACCAAATATTTAAGAAAGAACTTACACCGATGCTCCACAATACCCTTCACAGAAACAGCAGAAATACTTCCGAACCCGTTCTGTGAGGCACCGTTACCAGAAAAAGGCGTTGCAGGAAAACTACAAACCAGTAGTATCTCTCAAAAGATTTAAAAAATCCTCAAAAAATATTCAAATCTAAAAGAATTATATTCCATGACTAAGTGAGATTTATTATCTCAGGTATGCAAGGCTAGTCCAACATTTAAAAATTAATTAATGTAATCCATTAGGTGAACAGGTAAGAAAAATTACTGATCATATCAGAAGATGTAGAAAAACTATATGCTAAAATCCTACACCCATTCATGTTAAAAACTCTAAACTAGAAATACAGGGAACTTAACAGACTTATCTACAAAAACCCTACAGATAACGTATACTTAAAAGGAAAAAACTTGAAACTTTCCCAATAAGATCAGGTACCAGACAAGGATGCCCCCCTCCCGCCTCTCCTCTCCAACATCATATTAGAAATTCTCACTGATGCAATAAAACAAGAAAAGGGAAAAAACGGTACACAGATCGAGAAGGAACACATAAAAGTTTGTTCACAAATGGCATAGCCACCTATGCAGAAAATCTAGAATGAAGCAACAAAAATCCTGGAACTGAAAAGTGATTACAGCCAGGTTGTAGAATGTGACCGTGACAGTCAACTGCTTTCCTATCTACCAACAATAAACAAGTGTAATGTGAAATTAAAAGCATAACAGCATTTACATTAGTACCCGAAAACTGAAATGCTTAGGTACTCACTGGTATTTACCCAAAGGAGCTGAAAACTTACATCCACACATGCACATTTTAAGTAGCTTTATATACAATTGTCAAAACTTGCAAGCAACCAAGATGTCCTTCAGAACACAAATGGATCAACTGTATACATTCAAATAACAGAATATTACTCAACCTCAAAAGAAATAAACTATCAAGCCATGAAAAGACATGGAGGAACTTGAAATGGATATTACTAAGTGAAAGAAGCCAATTTGAAAAGGCTATTGTATGATTCCAAGTATTTATATGTTCTGGAAAATGAAAAACCATGAAGACATTAAAACTATGGAGACAGGACATGGAGATACAGGGGAGGGCAAGGAAGATAAATAGAGCACAGGAGATTTTTAGGGCAGTGGAAATACTCCACATGACACCCTCATTACAGATACATTTCATCATACATTTGTCAAAACTCCACAGAATGTGTAACAGCAAGAGGGAGCCACAGACTGTGTGTGACTATGATGCGTCAACACAGGTTAACAGTCCCCCTCTAGTTGGGGACGTTCACAATGACGGGGGTGGGTAGCTATACCTCTGAGGGAGCAGGAGGTAGATGAGAAATCTCAGCACCTCCCTCTCAGTTTTATTGTCAATATAAAACTGCAGTAAAATGTTTAGAAAACAGTCAAGTATTACAAAAAAAACTTCTCTGTTCCATGCTAGCTATTTTCCCTTTTACTGAAAACCAAGAAATGAGAACAATTTGGAAAATTTAGAAACTATGGCAACTTTTCCATGCATGTACATATGCAATGCAATGCCTAAAGCTGGCTTTGAGAGAGTTACAGGCTTATTAGTGGTCTTTGGAGATTACCAACATTTTAAAAGATTTTATTTATATTTAGCGGGGAAGGGAAGGAGAGAGGGAAAGAAATTTCAGTGTATGGTTGCCTCTCGTGCATTCCCTGCTGAGAACTGCCCCACAACCCAGGCATGTGCCCTGACTGGGAATTGAACTGCAGTCCCTTGGTTCTCAGGCCTGAGCTCAATCCACTGAGCCACACCACCCAGGGCTGCAGATTACCAACGTTTTTTACATCAATACAAATAAATCATTGTTTAATGGTAGCATATATTTGTATTTGTGAGATATCATCATCATGAAAGAAAACAGGAAAATAAATGGCAATGATGACAATGAATGCTAATCAAAAATAAAATGTATTTTATAAAAGGATTTAAAAGGCAAATGAATGTGAAAGTAAATTTCATATTCAAGTCTCAAAAATTACAAAGTAATCTAATTCTTAAAAAAAATCTAAGGTCATTCAGCCACAGTCTATAGATTTCAATGTGGCAAAGTATAACAAAATTTGAGTATAATACCAAACTTGAGGATAAGCAAAGTTCAATAAATTCATTATAGCCTTTCCTTCCTCATAAACACTTAGAAAAAAATCAGAAACATGATTATCTTAAAATGTTAAGACTTCAAATATGCTTCTATGTAAAAATTTCAACGTTTAATAACTAAGTTTAAAAAAAGATCCAGTATTGCTTGCATATCTAAGACTCTATCATATTCCAATGAATCACTGGTATTAAATGTGTGGGAAGCCTTGATACACTGAGTTCTTACCGTAACCCGTTCCTCTGGTCAAAAGCAGGTATCATAGAGTTAGGGTGCTCTGACATTAATGCGACAAGCAGCTGTAGGACATCCATTAGATTGTCATCCTAAAATCATTTCAGAAAAAACTTTATAGAAAAAAATAACTTATTTGAACACTGAATACTTCTAAAAACAGAAATTTCAACTTCAAAAAATAAGTAGGCATATATAACATATACTTGTTTTAAATTGGTTTACATATATCTGTTCATCTGTACAACTGAAAGTACACAAAACCAAATAGTCAAATAATTTCTTAATAAAGAAATAAAATGCCTCTTATACCACAGGTGGCAAACATAAGGCCCGAGGGCCAAATCCGGCCCTCCACCTTGTTTTATCCAGCCTGGCATCTTGTTTCTACCTGGCGGCAGCGCCAAACTCCTTCCCTCTCATTAAGGAGCAGTTACATTTATACAGCCCTAAAATTACATTCAGCCCTTTGAAGGCAACTGCGAGGCTGATGTGGCCCCAGTGAAAATGAGTTTGACCCCCCTGTCTCACACTAGATCAAGATTTCCTAAAACATACTCTACAGATATTAACCTAACAGGATTTTTTAAAGGAAAATTATACACCAAGAAATTGGGGAAACTATGTTGTTCTTTTAACTATAGCAAGACGGCAGAGCCTTCAACAGACAACAGATGCAGTGACTCTGGCAGTAGTGCGGGGGGCAACACATGATGCACCGCATCCTAAAACTGACCCGAACCGTTCAGTGAGAACCATTCACTGAACCTCTCAAGAAACTGTTTCCAAAAGACGGCCTTTGGGGCAATGGTGATTGGATGGTTCTCACATTATTATCTACTGTCAGCATTAAAGGTATAGACATCAATGAATGTTTACTGAGTTAACATACTACTGTGTGTTATGTAACTTGCTAACATTTACAGAATAGCACAGGATCATATATGAATTCTGAGTTTAAAAAATTTCAAGAAAATTCTTCACAACTGTTGCTGAATACTTCAGTATGTATGCTTATCATTGGGCCAGCTTAGGCCATACTGACCACAGAGGTACGGAAACAGCAGTTGGCTGTCTCTGCTGCCCTGCATCCAGGTTCCACTCACTGCTTTTGAATTGTCGCATAAGTGAAAACTTACGACAGCTACTTGCGGACCTAATCCTCTACATGCTAAGTAATCTACAGCTGGAGCACTGAGACTTTGGAAAAGTGTTATATGAAGGAACCAAAAGATCCCTGAATGGATTCACAGAAAAGACAAGGTCACTGTGACTTCCAGTTTCTCTTTCACAAATTACTTTTGTCCCTTAAGGTTAATAAAAATCAAAATCACATATAACAACATATTACTAGGACGTGCAACTGAAAATCTCCAACTGTTAGACTGGATCAAGAAAATCTAAAAACTGAATGCCCAACTCTACAGTAAAAAGAAATCACAATCATCAATGTCTGAGCCAAAAATAATCCCACTGAGAAATTTAATCTATTTTTTTCTGCCCCAATTAACAAAGATGGGTCCCAACAATGTCTCTCATTTATTAATGATTAAAGAGGGCATTATTTCATACTGCAACAGATACTTATTAACAAAACATGAATTATAACATAAGGTAAATTATTGAAAATGTGTGTTTTATATAACATTCCAATTTCTAAAATTTACTTATTTAAAACACATTTAATCAAATTTTTGGGTTAGACTGCATCTTGCAAATATTACATTTCCCCAAGGCTAAAAAGGAAAAAAACCCATACATATCAACCTGCTCTTCAACCACATAATTTTAAGCCCCATTACAATGAGTTGTTTAACTGAACAGTCATGCAAAATCAACAGGAAGACTGTCTTGGGAATTTTAAAATTCAGTTACTTTTACTCATTTTTGGGACCTGTTTTTTCATTTGTTACACTGGTTCCTGGAAATACACTAAAAGTATTCTTTGATACACTTCATAGTTTAGTTAAGGTCTAATGTTAACACTTTTTAAATTTTTTTAAATTTCTTTTTTAATGAATGTTAACACTTTTAAAGCCTTTCATGATATTTCTCTGAGCCCTCTTATGTTAATAAAGGATATTTCTATGAAGGTTGCTAACATTTAGTTCCAAGATACATTTGTTCCCCATTAGAGGTGTATCATTAATGAAAGACAACTTTTTAACTTAAAAACAAAGCCTGTAATACAGCATGAAGAAAAAGAAATCCCGAAACATAAAAGTCAAATGTCACCTCATGCATAGTGAGCAGGTAGTTAAGAATGGCCTGTAGTTCATCCTCCTTCACTCCAGAATCCTTTAAAAACAGGAACAAGTATCTTAAATTTGCATATTAAAAAACTTTTTAATGGAAATATACACATACGATTTGTCAACATGTTCAGATGCCGTAAATTCAAAAAGATAATGTAATATAGAAACTAAATCTGAAATAAAAACTGAGGATACACTAAAGACACACAGTTTTCAAGACTGCAGACATCAGAAGAGGTCTGATATCAGTATCCTGGTTTTGGTACCTTATACAATATGATAACCTATCTAATAAAGCTACCGAATCCTGAAGTAAGCAAGCCAAATACAGTAATTAATGATAAAGAAAACAGTATTATCCATACCCATCACTCCTCTAAATACAGAACACAGCTTTTCTATTAAATTTGGAAAGTAAAATAAAGTTTCTAAAATTACCAAGTTAAAAATGTTAGGCATTAAAAATTAAGAAGTAATTTCACTGAGAAAAAGAGTAGACTTCTAAATAAAAACAGTATGAAATTTTCAGCCTAGTCTATCAATTATTAACCATAAAACAAAGGTGCACTCTCAAAAAACAATAAGATAATTACGAAACAAAAACACACAACAATAAAGTCAATTTAAAAGATAAATCTTTAAATAAATGAAATGTATCTGAGTCTGCAATATACACTAAAAATTAAATCAACTCACTGTAACATTATATAACAACTAATAAAGCATTAAATTGTAAAGAGTAAGAAATAAAATGCTATAAAAAATACTGAATAAGCCCTGGCTGGTGTGGCTCAGAGGATTGATACCCAAAGGGTCACCGGTTAGATTCCCAGTCAGGGCACATGCCGAGGCTGTAGGCCAGGTGTCCAGTGGGGGGTGCTTGAGAGGCAAGCACACATTGGTATTTCTCTTTCTCCTTCCCTTCCCCTCTCTAAAAATAAATTAAATCTTTTAAAAAATACTGAATAAAACATTGGCAACCAGTACATTTATGTATTGCCATCTTATAATATAAACCAAAACACCTTCCTTAAAAATAATATTGAGTTTTACTCTATCTATAGTAGAATAAAATTAGACAAACTATAGTCATCTCTAAAGGCTGACACACCTATCTGGTATATTTATACAGGAAAATTATCCCTCCAAACATGAATGCCAGGTATAAGGGGCTCCCTAAACTAAAACCTTGAGAAGCTTTGCTGACCACTGCATCAAGCATTGCCAGGGACAGATCAGAAACAGCAAATAGCTGCCTAATGAAAGAATGAGCACACCTGAACTGCTACAGACTTTCATATAACACCTATCACAATTATCAAAAACAAACGTGATAATATCTTTCGAAGTATTTTCCAATGTATAACCCTGGTAACAGAGCAAATAAACCAAGATCGTATTTTATCTGAAATTACAAGTTACAATACACACATGCTTTAGGAGAATAGAGATGAACTCACCCTCATCACTAATTGCTTAATGAACATCAATAAGAATGCTCTTAGAGAAAGTATTTCTTTTTGAGTAGGTCGTGGTCCATCTTTAAAAAAAAATACATATATATACACATACTTAGTATTTCAAAGACCACAAAGCTAAGTATAAAATTTGCATTCCCCATAGTTTTTCCACTTATTTATAAGAATATAAAGGTCAGTATCCTCGGGAGCCTTATGCTCTAGAAAGACCAGCATTCAGTCGCAGGCACAACTGTGTACACAATGCTCCAGTTACACAAAATCGGCTCTGCTCACACTACCACGAAGAAATCTTTAAATATTATCAAAGGAATTTCAGAATATAATAGTGAGGTAACAAATTTTGTATCCAATAATAGGCACTCATTTAGTTTTAAAAGACTCTCAGAATGATACTATGGCAACATAAGTTTCCCAGAAAAAGAAAAATCTAAACTTTTATGTGAGTTTAGTAGAAAAAAACCTTTTTCTCTACTGTTACCATTGTTGTAAGCTAATCCAAAAATCTCAAAAGCACAACTCAACACAGTATCACTCAGGAAGAAGTGAAACATTATGTTGAATACCTCTGACTTCTCTTCTCGAGTAAGTCCTTGGTCACACATGGCTCACATTAAAGTCAATTTTCATGTCTCAAACATATAATTCCCAGAAAGCTTTGAAACCAAACACCCATTGTTCTAAGATCCTAAGTGAGTACCTGTTTTCTGCAATTTTCCCCCCAGTAATCATTATTTACAACTAGTTCCTAGACCACCAAAGCATTAAGACCACCATGACCTTGAACTGATCAATTAAAAGTTCAAGAAAATTGTTGAAAATCTGTTCCACATGACAATTCCTAGACAAAGAATAGGTTACAGAGTTACAATAGAATTATAAAGTTGGTCCATCTCTCTCACTTGAAGTCTCAGACTTTCCCAATGTCACTGATCTATTACACAATCAAGGCCGGAATAAAACACCAATGCCCAGGACAGGACATGATACACCGACGGCACCATGAAACAGTCGTCAGGAAATTATTACCTCGTTCTAGATCCACCACAACCTTGCCAGCTCAGGGAGATCGTATTACTTGTGTGTGTCCTCACAACTCTCTTAAGTTGTAGACAGCACATTCTCTGAGAATAAATCAAGCCTACTTTGAAAGGAATAAAAAGAAGTACTATACAAATATGAAGCCTTATCTTTCTATAGTATCTTTCTACACTGAAGAGCCAAAGCCTTTGAGTACAATCAGAACGGATGTTTGACTCTCCAGCATCCGGTTCCCAATTTCAAGCAAGGCCCACAGTTTTTATCAAGGGACGGAACCCACCCTCACTCTCGGACCGTGTGTTTCGGAGGTGGGAAGGGCTCAGCACCTGGGCAAGCTGATGCGTAGCTGCCACAATGATGGGCACATAATGCAATCAGAGCCAATGAGCAACAAAAACACTAAAAGAGACTTTTTCTGGAAATGCTCAATACGGGCACATGGTCTTCTGCTGGATTCAAAGTTGTGAAAATGTGAAGGTGAAGTGGCTGCTTGGTACTACAAAGGGAGAGAATACATGAAAAAGCCCACAAAGAAGAGCTGGAAATGGAGAGAGACAAACCGTTGCCCAGAGCCACAGTCTGAGCCCCGCACCCAGTTGTACGGAAACGACCAGATTACACAAACTGACTAACTCCCTTTTATGATGTAAGGCAGTTTGAAGCAGGTCCTGCAATACTTACAATCAAAAGAGCCACCAATTGCCAACATTTTTATTTTGACCCTTTCCATGAACTCCTGACATTACAAATGAACATTAGACTTCAAGTCATTTAGTTTCTTGATTACGCAGGAAAATAATTACTGAAATGTTGTGACTTCATTACACTATTTATTAGAAGCAGATATTCCCTACTTCTGCAAGAAAACTCCATCTCCCCCAAAACACTGTTTTCAACGATCTCACTGTGACAACTGGCACCAGCATCAACGCCAGTTACTATGTAGACTTCCTTCTCGTTTTCGGTGACTTCAAACAATCATTCTGGTCATAGGTGCTCCCAAAACAACTCACACCGGCAAAAGTAGCATTTTTTAAATAAAAGTAGCAAGTTATTAACCTTGGGTGGTCACGATTTAGGACAAACATCAATATAATCAATAGATTAAAAGAAAATTTTGCCATGATGAAATTTACAAAAATTTCCATTATACTACAACAGTATTGGTTTAAAAAAAAAGAAAAAATCCTGACTCGCCATATACATAACATGACATATGGACACAGGAAACGTACCTAGTCCTTTCGGGGTGATACCACTGCGATCCTGAGGATTCGCCGCCCAGTAATAGTACTTCAGGGCGTGCATGATGAGGAGCACCGTCCCGACCCTCCGGATGGCATTGTAGATGTTGACAGTCCCGATGAATTCAGTGGACAGGTAAGTATAAAGTGTCAACTGAACCTGGAGAATCCAAAGGAGGAGCTTAAACCAAAGGAGCGAACCAGCATTTTACCCACCTCTGGTAATACCCTCAGGCTGCTTGACTTGAACTGTATTCGTTCCAAAAACTTAAGATGCTGAGCTTGATAATAACTTCCACATTAAAAAGTAACACATGTGAACTGAAACCCACACAAAAAACACACTCCTTACAAAAAAAATCAGGTAAAGTCGTCTTTTACAGTAGCATTATAAAATAAACATGCCTAAAGATATCAAAGTTCTGCAACACTAGTATGCTGTGGAAAAAAACTGTTTGATTCTTATTCAGCAATCAGCAACTATTCACGAACATGTGTAACTTTATAAAATTACTAATGCTATGCTATGTGGTTTTATAAACTTTTCTTGTTTTGGAGGAAATTAGAAGCTAGGAAAAGCTAAAAAAAGTGGTGGTAGCTGAAAAGAAAGTAAAATTTAAGTCAAAAGAAACAAACCCATACAGAATCATGTAAAGCCTACCATAAGAAATACTTACTATAAAAATACAATTTTTAAAAAATTTTATTTATTTATGTTTAGACAGAGGGGAAGGGAGGGAGAAAAAGAGAGAGGAACATCAATGTGTGGATGCCTCTCACGTGGCCCCAACTGGGGACCTGGCCTGCAACCCAGGCATGTGCCCTGACTGGGAATTCGAACTGGTGACCCTTTGGTTCACAGCCCACGCTCAATCCACTGAGCTATACCAGCCAGGGCTAAAAAAATACAATTCTATTATAAGTGTTCATTGCTATAAATATTACGATCCTAACATTACAGTCTGTAAGCATATTTATCATCCCTCCCCTCCAATTAGGATACTAGTAACCTTAATTTCTAGGTAAGTAATCTAAATAAACACACAAGAACTTATTAACTTCAAAACAGAAACTCTTAATATGTGACACAAAGAAGAATATGAAGTGGTGCCCCATCACTGCACGTTTCCTCTGAACACAAAAGTTCCATCAAATTATGGCTCTAAAACTCACCAAAAGCTACACTATTTATAACAGAACAACATAAAGAATGCTTTTGGTCTACTCCAATGATTTCAACCTTTTTCATCTCATGGCGCATATAAACTAATTACTAAAGTTCTGTGGCACACCAAAAATGTATCACATTTTTTGCTGACCTGACAAAAAATAAGTATAATTTTGTTTCATTCCCATCAGACAGCTATTGTTGTGTTGGCTGTTGTCATTTTTTAATTGTTAAATTAAAGGGAAAAAGAGATCAGCACCCCTAACTAAACAGTCAGGTACTGCATATTTTAAAAGTTCTTACGGCACACTAATTGAAAATCCCTGCTCTACTTTAATGTCAAAATCAAGAATTTTTCATTTCATGGGCAGTGGACATACTTTGTAAAATGAACAACTCTAGAAGTAGAGCCAAGGGCCAAACTATTCCTGATCATTTACAACTGAGCATTTATGTTACCTTCCCTGGACATGGAGGACATTTTCATTTTTAACCCTGCAAAATACCTGGTGATTTCTTTACAGAGGGCAAATCAAGTGCCTATCACCCCGCTGCTTGATAAATAAACAATCAGAGCTAAATAACCTAGGGAGTCCATCACTCACCATAAATGGTAAAGAATGGTAGTTCTGAACCACTTAAAATGGAGGCTCGGAAGATGATTATAATTTAGAAATCTACAGATGTACACACTGTAATCCAGTGACTGGCTGAAGAGAACATTATTTTGATGCAGCTACTGCTGCTCAAATGAATAGGCCCGGTTTCCTTTTCATGGAGGTTATTTAACACTTTACGTGCCATGGTTCAAATTCCGAACCGTGCTATCTCAGTTGTCCAGAAAATGCTTATATCCACCTCTATGTACAGCACTCTATTACGGAAACACAATGGTCTGCACACTGTCCCTCAGCAGCTGAAAGCCAGTTAAGAGTTTAAAAAATACACACAAATGTAAGTGAAAAAAACAAAGAATAAAGATGGCTACTGAAATAAGAAAGTTTATGAGGCAATATGCAACTAATTGCGAAATGAGTAGCATAAAGTTATTAAATAGTATGAATTCCGAGGCTAGAGAAACTAGTATAGGATAAGCCAAAACAGTCAGGAAGATCTTCACTAATAGGTACGGTATGAAGCTGACAGCATACCTGAAAGCACAGGTATGCAGACAGGCTTTGAAGCTGAGTAGCAGGGTAGGTAGACAGAACAAAAGGGGAAATTTCAGACAGAAAATAATGGTACAAAAGGTTTCCCTAGATCCTGGATCCTAGATCCAGGAATGGTCCTCATTTCTGATGGTGCCTTCAAATACCTGAAAAGCATTTTTTAAAAACACTGATGTCTGGTGCTCGCTTTGGCAGCACGTACACTAAAAACACTGATGCCTAGGTCCTGTCCCCACCAATTAAATCAAAATCTAGGGTTGGGGGATGGGGTTCTGTTCTTGGTTTTGACTTTTAAAACCTCTCTTGATTCTATCAACAGCCATGGTTGAGAACCACTGCTCTGGGATAACCTTTTGGCACCTGCCTAGCCTTTGAAGATAACTGGAGTTTTTGAGTGAGAAAGCCTACAAAGGACAATCAGCATGAAAACAATGCTAGAAAAAAAATTACTTTATACTGAAAACAGTGGAAGACCATTACAAGTTTAAAGGTTCAGAAATGATCTGATGAGAGTAATATGTTAAAAACACATGGTAATTCTGGCCAAAAAGTGATAAAAATATGGAAAACTGGATAGGAATTAATAGTGACATATTGAGAGAAGAATGGAGACCTCACAACTACTCATTTACTATTTATGAATAAGCCTTTCCTCATTCACACATTGTTTGATCTAATGACCACACAAATTACATGTTACCAACAGTCTTTCCCATCAGACATGAAACGCTAGGAAGGCAGGATTTAGGTCTTTCTTGTTCACCACTTACTCCGTATGTCCAGCAGGAAGCAGCCGCTGAAATGAAGGACTACTGCACACCAGACAACCCACGTCTCCTGCGAGGTCACCAAAAAGACCATAGTTGCGCAGATCAAAGATAAATGGATGTTCTAAATCCCTGCGAGCACCCTTTTACAAAAGCAAAGTTTGATTCATTCATCCATATCCTCAATTTTGGTAAACAGAGGTGAATTTACCAAAAACTACTGAAGCTCAAACTTTATGCCCACTCATCCACACAGGTTCCTTCAAGACCCTACCCCTAATTTTGTGTGCATTTTGTCATATTCTTTTTCTTAAAAAGCTCCTCCCTCCCAAAATTGCATGACCTGCAAATCAAACAAATTTTGGATCTGCTCTTTGTTATAACTACTTTTTAACAAAATAAAAATAGATATAACTCCTTGTAGATATACAAAGCAGACAGTTAAAATAGAAAGTTTAATATTACTAAATCAACTGCAAATTCTAAAGAGGAAATTAAAGAAAATTATTAACAAGGAAAAGGTAAGAAATTGAGTGTAATAATACCAGGAACTAAAGGAAATGATATAATAAAATTTTAAAAACATTTCCCTACAACTAAATATTAATAAGAGCCTTTTGACCACATCAAAAGAGACCCCAAGCCTTACAAATATGCTGTTTAGTAAGACAAAGAAGTGTCTAGTAAAAGGTTTAAAAAGTAACTTGAAACAATCCTTGAAAAGAAATAAGACTGAGGGTCACAGAAGAGAAAGAGGTCAAATCTGAACCCGCAGATAAAAAGCTACAACCCCCAGCTGTCTCCTTTGATTATTTCCAAATGGCAATCAGAGTCAGCAGCTGTTTTTCTCTTTAACATTTGAACAGACCAGCTGAAAATAAGATACTATGACTAGAAACACAAAAAGTCTGTAGACATTTTCTTCTGACAACTAGAGTAAGTATGTGCTATTCTAAACAATGAGAAACATGGCAAGTGGACCGAGGGAGGGAGGGAGCAGAGAGGAAATTAATGGGTTTGAAGTAATACAACTTCTAATAAAAACTGCAGATAATACAGATATGATTATGTAATTTAATAAAAATTTCTGTTTCAAGTTATCCTTAACAATACCACTATTAATATATTTAGGACAATTTAATACATTAGGTTTTATCAAAGGTTTTATTTTATATACTTTATCACAAATGCACAAATATAACTGTTCACTCAGAAGTCACTGGTTTATTGTTACAGTACTAAACGAACTGTGTACAAACAATTTTATTTAATAGTCTGAATTAATGTGAAATTAAAATGATTAAATGAAACCAGTATATCATGGAAGTCTTCAAGTAGGGTGACATTTCAGCTGTTCTTAGGAATTAAACTCAGGAATTAATTCATCATGTTGGCAGAAGGTATATGCTTGTAAAGAGGGAAAGTTCAGTGAGTTAAGGAATGAAAACATTCACACATATATGTGTATTTGCAATAGAACAGAACTACAGTTACAGAAACATTACATTTACACTGGAACTGTCCAGCTTTGATTCATATTTAGTACATCAAAGACTCTCTGAAATAAAATTGTATTTAATATAACAGCAGAAAATAAAGACTATAGCTCTTTTTAAAAAATACTTATACTGCTTTACAAAAAAAGAAACAAGACTTGCAAATTTACCTAAAAAATATGCTTAGCCAAAAAATGTGATCCACTGAAATCTTACATAATAGCAAACAAAAGGATAAAGAAATCCTCAATTATCACTCAAGCACAAAAACTTGAAGACACTAAACAAAATCGATACTCATACTACCTTGGCTGGGGTATGAATCCATATGGCTGGGTTAAGAAGAATGTGATCACACAACTGCTTGAGCAGGGGCAGCCCATTCTGCAGGTTACTCAGATATTTTGAAAACGCAAGGCAAAGTTCAAGCACCGCTCTGCTGACATGGGATTTGGAAGACTGCAAGGAAAGGTATTTCAGAGGTCACTAACATCACTAAGCAGGCTAAGTAAATTACAGGTTGTCAGTATCAGGAAAATGTTGGCCAACAGGCTATGCTCAAAGTTAAAGATGCCCCAAGACTTAATCACTTCTCTAATAAAGCAATGGGGGCAAGATAAAACAACAGAAGGTTACTGTAATTTAGGTGATTTCACATCACCAAGAGACACTTCCAGAGAGAATTTCTCAGCCACTTAGGAGATCAAGTCCATGGCCTGCAAATTGAGAATCAAACATGTAGAAAGCATTTCATACTTTACCTTTTCAAGACTATATCCTATCACTAAAAAGCCCTTGCAGGCAAGCATCTGCTCCTGCATGGCAATTGAATTCTTCAACAACTCCATGATAAAAGCCAGCAAAGTGGAACTGGAATAAGAAAAAAAAGACTAAGGTTTAAAAAAAAAAACATATGTTATTAAAAAAAAGTAAGACAGATGAAGTCTATCATTTATCTTAATAAAAGTTCTCCATTTCAAGGAAATTGAAGTTCTGTTAAAACTGCCTCAGCATTATTCCAACCTAGGATTTTATTGTAAGATTAGGATATACTCAAACATTTACTTCCTGGACTTTATCACAAACATGTGAGTAAGTGAATTACTGAGAAACAATATGACAAACATGCACAAGTAGAGAAAAATAGGCAATAACCAAAAACAAGTAATAAAATAGCTAACATAAATATATAAAGGCTTTAAAGAACTGATCAAACTTAGATCGGCCAGCATATTCACCTTTGAAGGAGAGGCCGAACAGAGGAAAAAAATATTGCGGAGCAAAGAGACTAAGCTAGAAATTCTAAAAATGTGTTACAGTTCCAACTGGCCTACTCTGAAGGGAGCAAGGGGCGCATAAAGGGGACGATAAGGAAGTAAAGCTGAAGATAAAGTGAAATCCTCAAACACTAAGTTAAGAATTGTGTTCATTATCCCAATAGGAAAATCAGAATTCAACAGTGGGTCAAGAAGACCCTTAAAAGTGAATAGCTATGCTTCCATCCTGACTTCTACTAGACACCGGACATGGGATGAAATAAGGTCAGCTGTCACCTCTTTCTCAAAGGCTCTGAGAGTTTCCCACAAAGAAAGAGAAAAGATGACTAGCAGTCAAAACTGCCTTTAACTATCAGCAACTCCAATAAAGATGTGGAAAAGTTAAAATGTAGTAAGCAAGGGAAAAAACTAACTAAGGCATGTAACAAAGATTTCAGACCAAGATGCAAAGAAAAATTCATGAAGTTAGTAATGTGTGTCAAGAATCATTTTCAATTTTTGAAGTCAGTAACACTGACATGTGATACTTTATTACTTTAAAATTCACTTCATTCTTTAAAAATAATCTGGAAAAAGTATTACATTATCAAATATATACACTGGTAGTAGACCTCAAGTTGTGTATCAAAACAGTAATATGAGAAATATTTTCAAAATTGGAGCATGCAAAACTCCTTTAAATTACTCAAGAAATAAACTAACTAATTCTTTTACTATAAATAGCTTCAAAATAGAGCCATGAAAATTTCATTTGGACATCCTCTCCAAAGTTTTATAGCTTGCCCTAGATACCTAAGTCTCTGCCCCTTTTAGACTCAAAACCACAACAGAGAAAAAATGTGCCAAATATACAATCTAATGAAAAGATTAAATCAATTATATAACATCATCAAAATTTTTAGACTTCGATTACATGCAATCAACAAATATGAGGGCCAAAATGGAGGTATAGGTAGATACACTGTGCCTCTTCACAGAACCAAATGAAGAACAACAACAGACTTCCGCCAAGATGGAGGCGTAGGTGGAAGCACTGCGCCGTATCGCACAACCAAGTTTAAAAACAACAAAGTTTTAGCAACAAAAACGCAGCCAAACCACAGAAAACTGAACTACACGGAAGTCTGACAACAAGGAACCCTTCAGCCAAACCCGTTAGAGGGGCAGAGCCAGCAGCAGAGTGGGTCGGGCAGGCAAGATCCACTGGACCAACCCAGGCGTGCAACCCAGGTGCGCCAGCAGCTGTGGGCGGATCCCAGGTGTGGAGTAGTGGGCAGACCCACTGAGGGCACAAGGCAGTGGACTCACTGAGGGCTGACCAAAGTCACACAGTCGAGCGCAGATAAAAACCGGTGAAGGAGTGAAGCGGTGAGACAGACCGTGTAGGCCCTAGTGGCAGAGAGGACTGCCATTTTTATTGGAGGTAACAACATTTGCAGTTCACAAATTTCTTTAAACTCCTGTGCAGCTCAGTGATGATGACAATAGCTTGTGTCAAATTAAAGGCAAAAGGAAAGGCACTCACCATACAGTCAGGTCAACTTCCTCAGATAAGTGCTGCCTATAATCCAGCTGTGCAAAGAGCGGAAACAGCACTTGTACTCCTCCAATTGAATGCATAGCACTTTGGATGGAATGTGTTAAAACTGCCTTGACATCCTTATAAAATAGAAGACACCATAAAGATTCCAGTGATTTCTTTTCCAAAACAACTTTTTTAAAAAGCCTAACAGGAACAATAAAATGTTACACTGCATGTACTTAACAGAAGCTACCAACTACACATCACATCAATAATACATCAAAATTTACCATTAAAAGTATTCTTAAAAGACTCTGGCCAGTACCTGCAGCATGAGTGCATGCGGTGAATGAACGAAAATCGAAGGGTTGTCCTTCGGGGATGACTCGAGGCAAAGCTGGGCATCGGTAGCACGTGGATTGTAGGTGAAAGCAATGGCGCTAGAGAGTTTGCCGTCGTACAGTAAAAGTTTGTGATGCTCAGCAAGGAACAGGTCACTTTCTGCTTTGAATTTAAATGTACCCTAAGAACAAAAAGGAGAACGGTTAACAGCAGAACACCACGAAAAGAAAATCTAGATACAAATCATCACAGATATAAAAATTTAAGGAGACAGACCGCCAATCACTTTCCTAATACTATCAACTATACACATTTAATTATTTCTGAAGTGGGTTAAATTCATGTTTAAAATATAATGGAAAACAAATCAACTTGACATTAAAATCTTGCATTCAAAAAAAATGTAATAGTGTCTTCCCCACAGAGTATACCGTGTCTCTCTTTCCACTGAATTGCCTTTATTGTTCCTTTATTTAAATTGTGGTAAAAAGGACATAAAATTTACCACCTTAAATATTTTAAGTGTACAGTACAATAGTGTTAAGTATATGTACACTGAACAAATCTCTAGACCTTTTACATCTTGCCAAGCTGAAATTCAATACCCACTGAACATCTCTCCTCCACCTCCGCCCATTCCCTGGCAACCACACTCTACTTTCTGATTCTATGAGCTTCACCACTTCCTGTAATGTGTTTACATGGAATCAGATTATTTGTCTTTTTATGAGTGGTACAATGACCTTAAGATTCACCCATGTTGCTACATACTACAGATTTCCTTCTTTTTTTAAAGCGGAATATAATATTCCATTGTATGTACATGCCACATTCTCTTTATTCATTTGTCCATGTACAACTAGGTTGCTTCAACTTCTTAGCTACCATAAATAATGCTGCAATGAACCTGGGTAGCACAAATATCTCTTCCAGAATCTGCTTTCAATTATTTTGGATATATATATACAGACAAGTGCTCAATCACATGATAATTTTACATATATATACCTTATTAACTATAATTATAAGTAAATCAGCTCAAAGTTGATTTTGTTTTCAAAAGAACATAGCAAACATTAAATGGTTCCCGAAAACCAAAGTAGACCAACAGCTTAACCTAATTTTCCCAAATTTTCTTGCTTCATGACATTCTTAGCATCTCAGTAATTCTCATAGGGCTCTAGACCAAAATAAATATTAAACATTTTTTATTAAGTAGTTTGATCCACAAACAACTTCAGATTTTAACAATTTAGTAGCCATTTGAAAAAAGTATGGTAGAAGATGAAAACAAAACATGTTTCCTTCATTAAATTAATTATTAATGGAATGTATATGTCACTGCACAAACTCTCCAACTTTGGAATCAGATTTCATACTTCACCCTCATTTCCTGTTTCACACTGATTTTCCCATGGTACTTGTTTTTTTTTTATCACAGCAACTATTGAAAACTTAGCTGTGTAAGCCCCAGCTGGTGTGGTTCAGTGGACTGAGTGCCAGCCTGCAAACCAAAGGGTTGCCAGTTCAACTTCCAGGCAGGGCACATGCCTGAGTTTTAGGCCAGGTCCCCAGTAGAGGGAGCGCAAGAGGCAGCCACACATTGATGTCTCTCTCCCTCTCTTTCTTCCCTCCCTTCCCGTCTCTCTAAAAACTTGAGATACTATCCCACATGTGACAAGTATACTGTATTTCCCTCAAAAAAATTAAAGTACCCTTTGGACTCCTGTGAATTTCCTGTGGTTCCCCTGATTATTCTGACCTACAGTCAGTAACCTAGGTAAGTTGCCCCATGTATCACTGCCTTCAAATCAAGCTCAACCAGCACTGCGTAAGCAGGGAACAGCACACAAAGTACCTTGTATCCCAGGCCCAGCTGATAAATAGCAAAAATCTGAGCTGCATTAAGAGCTTCACTAAAAAGGTAAACTGCAGTCATCTGACCACAGAATACCCTATTAGCATCTGCTGTTTCTGACGAGCCCAGGAAACATTTGTCAAAGGTCTGTGAAGGAAAACAGAAGATTTTGTTAGAGAAAAAAAGAGGAAAAATCTGCTCCAGAAACAGCCATCTATACTGGCATAAATGTTCTATCCATGCTAAACTACAATCTGAGTAGATTAAAACAGTTCATGTAGCCATTACACTGCACTCATTTCCATGTGTTGTAGTGATCAGGAAAGGTACCACAGAAAAGAAAACACAAAACTTGATGAAAAAGTAAATGCAGGAAGCAGAGTCAAAGAAATCATCAGGGACTCTGAAGGTTCATAACTGGGCAACCCAAGAACGAGACGCAGAGTAGGCTTTGGAGCAGGGAGAAAAACCCTAGGTTTGGAGCATGATGAATCTGCCTTGGCTGTGAGCGCACGTGAACAGAGAAGCCACTGCCAACAGGTCCCATAGGTTTGGTGATAAGTTCCAACTGCAAAGACGGATTTTTTTTTACACTAAATAACTGTGACTTTATTATTTTTTTAACAAAACCTAAAGCTTTGCACCACATTAGTGTTCTAACACAAGGAAAATCCCAAGATTTTCATTGAGGGGAGGCTATTTATACATAGGATATTGATTTTATGTATATTCTTGATATTACATAAAATTCTAAGGACAGACTTTTACAGGCATCAAGTATAGATGATGAGTAAGTCGTGAGAGTAGTTGCAATCCCTCAAAAGCAATTTACAAATCCAGAAAAGCAGTTGTATGTTATTCTTCTAACATAAAAAAAATTCTTTTAATGACATCCAGGTTGCAAAGGTCATATTATAAAACCTCATGTGTACAACAAAAAAAAATTCTTCATCTCTTTGAAAGTGTCATTTTATACCTAGAAACCATTAGAAAGGATGTTGAACACATATATTTATATTAGGGGACATTGAGAACTATTAACACTTGGGTTCTAAGACAAACCACGAGGTCAACTCAGTGGTGAATGGGTGATTCAGTTTGCATTCATTTTCCTGATCTGTGCTTCTTAAGCTCTCAAAAATATAACTAGGTGGGGAAAGAATATTCAAATTCTAATCTATGGATCTCTTTTTGAATCCTGAAAACATTATAACATAAATTATCTGTAAGTTACAAATTATACAAAAAATTTGTAAGCATACATCACCTTAACTCATTCATAAAAATTATCAGAACCCTGTAGTAGACCTCACAAGTTCAATTTGATCACTGGACTAATGACACACTTTCAAGACAACCCCACTGTTACCTATAAATCCTTATTGCTACCCTATCCAGATTAATTTTGTAAAAAAGGACAGAGTAATAGCTATGTGACATATTAACACAATTCTACTCTATTAACATATTAACATGCTAGACAAACTGATTATGAAGACACACCATTGTGGTATTCCAAAATATACGTTCAGTGTAAATATCTTTTATTTGAAAAGTTCATGCTTTTAAAATAGTTTTCTCATCTTAACATTTCAAACTACTTACATCACTGGTGTTGACAAACCACGTTATCTCTCCATAGGAAGCCAGTTCGCCATTCACGTAACACCGAAGCTCACTGTTCTTCCACCGGTTATAAATGTGCACGATAGTTACCATGTACCACTGGATACGCAAGAACAGTTAGGAAGAGAGAGAGGAGAGTGACCCTTCCAATAACTCAACTACACTGATAAAGCAGTAAAAATTAAATAATAAATTACAATTAAAATTATTTACTTCGTTAAATTCAATATTCGACCTCTGGAACAATATATATTGAAGGGAGCTCTCAACAGGTAAAAGCTTAATCATGACATTATTTTCCAATGTTTTACTATAGAAATTTTCAAACAAATCACAAAGAAGTTAAAGTTTAGTACAAACACCCTCTTTCTCACCACATAGATTCCACAACTGTCAACATTCTGTCGTATTTGTTTTATCTATCAACATACCCACCTATCTATGTGGGTATATACACAGTTTGTTGATCAACCATTAATTAATCCATAAGTTTTAAAGTAAAAAAGAAAATACGTTTACTACTAGTAGTAGTTATACTAGAATAACTGCCATTGATATTTTCACCTTGCATTTCTGCTGAGCTCTATAGGTAAATATGCACTCTTTTCACTGCCCACATGGGAGAGGTGAACCACTGTCCAGTGATTTACGCTGCATTTTCTGGAGTTGTGAGTTACCCCACATCACGTCAATAACACTAAAACGATGCATCCTGAAATGTAGCACAGCATATAAACATACTATAACTCAGTAAGATCACATACCTTTTGTGGCTTGAAATCAAATTTCACACAATGTTGAAAGCCTTTTCCTTTCGACTTGATTGAGGTTATAATCAAACAGCCCCCGACAAAGTGAGCGGAATAACCAAGACCTTTGCTGGTTCTGAAACTATAGAGAATAGGTTTCATTTTACCTCTAAATATTCTTCTCACTTTCAAAGTAAGATAATAACACTAAGGGACAGAAATACACACCAATACAAATATGGTTTATCCTTGTCCACATTGATGTTATTTACAGGATCCATTCTGAGCCAGGTGTGAAATGTAAAACCGTTCTGGTAGGGCCACTTGGCTATGGGAGGTAGAGCAATAGCCTGAAGGAAGACACTCCAAGTTACTGACACACGTAAAAAACTTTCGTACTGAAGTCGTGAAAATGAGATTTCACAAGGCTTCATACGATTCTACATCATCATTAAAACATCTAGAGGAAGTCTCTATCTGGAATTCTACATACTCCAAGATATATAATCATGATATTTAATTAAACAACAGAAACATTCCATGTGACCTGATAGACACGCTGAATTGTTTGCTTTATTTCATACAATGACATATTAAAAGAGATCCCAATTAAAAGGGGTAGGTAGTAACATCAAATTGGAACTCTCATTAAAATGTTAAGGTAATACAATGGAGAAAGATGAACAAAAAAGGAAAGAAAAAAAGCTTAGAATATGATATTTTTAACAGCAAGTATAAAGTTGAAGAGAATTAGTTCGTAACATTTTTTGCAGCATTTTTCAACTGTATTCAAAAGTTACTATATAAATGACTCTACCATTTGATTTAAATTTTTATTTAGAAGATCTGAATAATGCAAGGGACCCAGAATAGCCAAAAGAATCTTGAAAAAGAAGAGGAAGCCAGAGGATTCACAGCACCAAGTTCAAAGTCTACCACCCAAAGCTTCCGCATGAACACTGTGTGGGGACGGCGTGAGGATGGACACAGGGGCCAACGGGACAGAACTGAGAGTCACACTGTGCAGGGGCCAATGGGACAGAACTGAGAGCCACACTGTGTGGGGGCGGTGTGAGGATGGCCGCAGGGGCCGACAGGACAGAACTGAGAGCCCAGAAACAAGCCTCATACATGGCCAACTGATTTTCAACATGACAAATCAATAAGAATAGTTTTTTAAACAAATGTGCTGAGATAACTTCAAACCTACAAGCAAAGTATGAAGTTGACCAATACTTTCATTTAAAAAAAAAAAACAGTAAATCTCCATGATACTGGGTCAGGCAAATTCTTCTTAATTATGCCACCAAAAGTACAAGCAACAAGAGAGGAAATATATAAGCTGGACTTCATCAAAATTAAAAACTTTTGTACTTTAAAAGATACCATATCAAGAAAATGAAAAGACAAGGCAAATTAATGAAGAAAAATATTGGCAAATAGTTTCAAGTATTTGCAACTGCCCAACTTTCTAGATACACGCAACGAAGTAGAACGGACACGTTATAGTCTCAGAGAATTATAAATAATTACAACATGCATTAAAAAAAGGTTAATCTCATCGGCATACATTTTATATGTTCAGAACAAATGATATATCCAGTACCAACAGAGTCCAATTATTCTGGAAAGCTTCAAATCTTAAATGCTTATTAACGAAATATAGAGGAAAAACCATATGAGCAATAAAAATTTCCAAATGCTGTGCATTCTATATAAAACATTCAAACGTTACTCTTTAAAAACACTTTCCGTAGAATCTAACAAACAAGTAAAATACTGAGAGAGCCAAAGTAAAAAATGAATAAAAGATAAGCTCAGAAAAAGAACAGGTAAAAACATTTTCAAAAAAATGTTTGCTTATAATAGGCAGAGCAACATAATGAGGTTAAAAAGAAAACTTTCCATAAATAACATAAATACATTACATAATATATCCTATAATATTTGAAACATTACAGATGTTATTAGCATACATAATTATCTTATTTATAAACTTATCAATGGCTTATAAGAATGCTGAGACTGATACAATATGAAAACTCAGGAGTCAGAAAAACTTGGCTAGAAAGTTTCAAAAAGTTACTCTCATTCTACACACCAGATGTAAAAGAAAGAAACAAAACTGTAACAGTACACAAAGATAAAAGTGAAAGTGTTACAAACAAGTATCTGAAATGCATAAAGACATCCTAAGACACCACGACTATGTTGCAAAGAATTGGGCTCTTATTCCACTGCTTCCCCAAGATGTGAGTTGGCAGCTTTGTAAGTTTTTGAGCCTCTACTTCTTCCCCTCTAAAACTGCTAGTACAAGTAACGTGCACAACTGCTGTGAGGATTAAGGTGGTGCGAAGGATTTTCTACCTAATAGGGAGCCTGTCGGAGGTGTTTACAGGGAGGTACCTTGAGGGAACTGAGATTCCCTAAGATTTACTTACTGCAGCACTCTTTCCCGGAAAGTTGAAGAAGGCATCAGGCCCGTACTTCTGAGGCACATGCTTTAGCACAGACAGCAACTTCCCGGCATGTGGAGGCTATGAAAATAATCAGCAGTTCATTCACCGTACGATTCACCACAAAACAAAAATTCCTATTTTTCCTGTAATCAGACTTTGATGTATCCAAGAATAACCAAATAATGCTATAAGCTGAAATGTATAAAATAACCACAGAAAGGTTATTTTCAACTATCTTTAAAAAATAAGCAACACTGCACAACATTTTTTGAAATGCTATAAGTATGAGGTGTTCAGTAAAGATGATCCAATGTCATGTGACAGTTGAAACTCTTCACACTGGCACAGATGATCTTTCACCCTCACAAAAGAAATCAACCTATCACCCACCCCTCTCTAAAACACTGTTTTCAACAATAAATAATGTTTACTGTGTTCTACCTTTAAGGGCACTTTAAAAATAAAATATAATAACCTTATAACCACACTAGGAATTATTAGCCCACTTTAGGAAGAAGGAATCTGAGGCAGAGGAATGTGTCCAAGGTCACACAGGTGACAAGGGTGGGATCAGAACTTAGTCTAACTCCAGATCTGTGCTTTTAACCACAACACTTGCACCTCAATGCCACGTCTTCCGTGTAGCTTCCTACTGCCTTTAAAACAAAGACCAAAACCCCCAGCATGGCCTGCAAGATACTTCACCTACGATAGCTCTACCTACCTCATTAGCCCCACTTTGCATCTCCACCTCTCCCTGTCTCTGCACTCCATCCGCAGTGCCTTCTCTGCCTCCTTCCCATGCTGGAGCCTGAGCACAAGCTATTGCTTGTGCTAGAAATGTTCTCACTAATCCTACTTCCCGTCCCTGTAACTGAGCAAATCTTACCCATCCTTCAGAGCCCATCCTAGTGCTCACTTCCTCAGGGCAGACTTCCCTGACCTCTGAGACTGGATCAAATGGCTCTACTGTATTTCATTCTACAATATACCTCCAGTATACAGCATGTTATAAAAGTTGTAACATTACATTTGATAAATGCCTCTTGGACTCTAATCTCCACAAATGCATTAAAGAACCAACAGCTAAAATGAAACTCATCTACATTTACAAGGAAAAGCAAAGGACAATCAGATATTCGTTTTCATTTTAACCACTTTACCAGCAAACAAGACAAAGTGTAATGCAGTCCCTTCTGTTAAAAGTTCAAAACCATGTTTAACTGTAAGTGAAGTCACTGGCTTCCATTCATCTTTCCCGGTAGCTGCTGTAAGTCATTACTAACAACTGTCCAAAAGAGTGGGAATCTTCCCTTTTAAGTGATCGAGAAATTTTCAATTAATTACATTGCTTATTATAAAAATACAGTAACAGGTAACTACAATCACACTGATTTTTTTAAGACTCCAAAATGAAATAATGAAAAATAACTCTGCATTTAAAATAAAAATACAGTATTTAGCAATTTTCTAGGAAAATCATTCATCAAAATTCCCTTGTCCATGAACCAATCCACAAAAAAATGCAAGGAGACGAGCACATTCCCCCCACGCGCCGGACAGAGGCGCCATGTGTGCACCGGGAAAGCCTTTCAGATCATGATTCGGTGCTCCTGTTCCAGGAATTTTTTAAATGTTCATGCACTGATACACTGTTTCCACATGTAAAGACATTAATGCAACTATTAAAATATGCTGCATATTCCCAAAGAGTAAAAGGAAAACATGAATGAACATAATGCGGTAAACTGAAAGACATTAAAAAGAACCAAATTTACAATAAATATCTGAAATCTAAAATTTACAGAAATAATAATCAGAAATGTTTAATGCATGAAATAAACACAGTACAGAAGATTAGTTCTCTTAAAAATATAGCAATGAACGCACTCTAAAGTGAAGGACCCAGAGAAAAGATTGGGGAGGAAGGCGAACAGGGCTCGGTGACTCTGACTCTGGGACACGGTCAAGGGGGCTGCGTGTAACTGGAGCACCAGAAGGAGGGGCAGGGGTAGAAGAATGTGAATGTGACCAAAATATTTCCCAGTTTGATGACAATTATAACCCACGGAGTCAAGAACTTTAACCAGGATAAACACAAAGAAACCATACAAAGAAACAAAAATTGCTGAAAATCAGTGACAAAATCTTAAAAGTAGCCAGAGAACTAGAGTTTGATACAAACAACAAGGTAAAGAGCCTAACCATCTTAACACAATAACTTAGTGTGTAACTTAGAGCACCAATTTAAATATACTTAAACAGAGCTAGATTAAGGATTAGCTGGCTGAGTCATAGTTATGGGCAATCTCTAGAAGGCACTAAAATAAGCCTCGAAATGCAACAACAACAAAAAAAGGTTTTTGCCAGTGTTCCTCAAAGAGGTGAACATGTTGACCAGCACTCTCACCCAGAGCTAAGACCACTAAATTGCTTCTAGGGAGGTGGGTCCAGTTACCCACAGAGCTTTTGTGCACCGTGTGGGCTGTTCAGACGGGAACCCACTCTTCCACATTTCAAGGTGACAAGTACACTACTCAGACCAACAGAAAGAGAAGCTAGGTGCTGCTACCTAGAACTTTTATTTTCTGTCCCAACCCTCTTCCTCAAAAAGTGCTGAATGCACAGTGAAGAAGAATGATTTGGAGGAGGCCAAAATTACTGCCCAGAACACCCAGTTTCCTTAGTCCGCACTTGCATCAGGTCACAGCAAAAGTACCCATATGCATCTACACGCCATTTCAGTTGATCTCTTCCCCCTGTTTGACATCTGACCCCTCTGTATACTTTGAAAGAAAAAGAGTATTTAGGTTTGTTTTTTACCCATTGTCCTTTATCTCCTTGAAGTTTACTGAAGAATAGCTTCAGTTCTCGAACTGTCAAATTATAGCTAGCCAGCACTCCCAACATGTCAACTAAAAGATCTGAAAACAAAGAAAACAAAATATTAAAAACACTTACATTTCTTGAATGATTAAAATACACCGTGCTTAAGGGTTCAGACACTAAAGTCCCTAGTACGTTAGAAGCTCAACTATTTCCCAAATAAATAGTACTAAATAAGAAAAAGACAGTATTTAAGAATCAAACTGTATGTCTTCACATCGCTGTAGTATAGAAAAAGCCATACCTGCTATCATGCTGTCAACTTTCTCGATTTTCCCGAGCACTTTCTCGACAAGGCCAACTTCAGTGCAGACCTGAAGGTTCCGTGTGCTCTTCTTCAGAACGGCTGTAAACATGCTCCAAACTTCTGCTTGGCAAGTGCTGTCACATTTTTCTAGTAGGTCCACCATGCAGACGATACTCTCGCCTTCTTGGATAATGAAATTCATTTCCAAGTCAAACTGGCCTCCTACCAACTTCCAAAAAAAATTACACACATTAGTACTTCTTCACTCCATGTAACTCAAGCCTGCTCTAAGCTTCAGGTGGGCAGTAACTACCTGTACATTCTTCTCTGCCCCCTACAACATGAAAAGGGTCTTTATTTTAAAAAAAACAGCTCCAAAAATCTCTAAGAAATCTTCAGGATAGCACAAAGTTAAGCAAGACTTCAAACACAGGAATGGAGATATTTTTCAACAAAAGCAAACACGGAATGCCTTAAGTAAATCACTACCTGTTGCCCTGCTATGAATAAAGATCTAACTTACCTCTGTAACTGCTTCTAATTCAGTATTTCATTTAAAGTGCAAAACTGAAAATGGCTCAGAGCAAACACAAAACTTGGAGTTTATCTTTGTCAAACTCCTGACTCACAATACCTATGCATTTTGATCCCTTGCCTTCCCTACCAATAATGAGGGTAACTTTTAGTCACATACCCAAAGCCAGTAATGAAGGGGACTTATTTCGCTGATACCACTACCAGAAAACCCATCCAGAGAAGCTGCGCTGACCTGTCCAGCCCCACCTCACCATCTCATCCACAGCAGCCTCCCACAGACAGGGACCTTTTAAATTTTAACAAATCCCAACTGTTTAAAAGAATTAAAATGCTTTTATAATTACTTTTGCAGAGCTATCCTTTTAAACTAGATTTCTAAAAGATTACCGATACCCTTATCCTTCTGAACACTTCTTGGTTTTTCATTATGCATCCCCAAACCCAAAAAGTGGGCAAGAATTTGGAGAAAGTCCACTTTAAAAAACAAAATACAACGGCTCATAAAACAGTAACAGACATAACCAAATAGAGTTTACTCCAGAAAAGCAAGGTTCGGAACTGGCAAATCAACTAAAACTCCTGGCAGCCAGGGACCAACAAGTGTCTCAGGTTCTGCCAAAGACATACACTGGCATGAGACAGAGACCCCAGAAAAATGAACAGAAGGCAGCGTCCGCATGCAAGGAGATAAGAATTCCGTGCAAGCACAGTGGTAAAGGCACTCGGTTCTTCTAGGAACGCTCTGGCAGATTTCAGCATGCAGTTCTTACACCGTCAGTAACCAGCAGCACAAGGAGAGGACGGGTGGGTTTCTGCTGAAATGGTCCCGTGGTGTGATTGGGCCAATTCTCCTCGCTGCATTGTTCTGGCTATGGGATCCCCTAGGCCACCCAAGATTCTGTAAACTACATCAGAACGCTAATCCAGACTTATTTTTGTTTTGTGAATATATTCGCTTGATTTGTCTTTTTAAATTCTGAAATCATTTCAAAGGTTTTGTCTTTTTGTATTCTGAAATCATTTCAAAAAGTTGCAAAATAGTACAGTTCCTGTATAACCTTTACCCAGCCTGCCCTAACATGCATGTATTTTATAATCATACTGCCATCATGAGAACCAGGAAATAAATGTTCACACAATACCATTAACACATCTACAGATACTACCAAATGCTGCCACCTGTCATGCTAATGTCCTTTTTCTGACCCAGGATCAGCGTCCTGTGTTCTCCAAACTAAGACAGCTGCACAGGCATGGTCGACTCCATGATCTGGAACTACAGAGGTGTATTTGCCAGGTATTTGATGGACTGTCTTCCAATCTGATTGTTTCCTTCACGTTTAAGTTCAGGTTACCCATTTTTTGGTTAAAAAAAATAATTCCCCAGAAGTGATGTGCGTCCTTCTCAGTGTATCATTTCAGACGGTACCTGATGTCAGTATGTCTCAAAGTTTGCTGACATTAGCTTGGATTGACCTGTTTAGGTGGTGACTGTCAGATTTTTTTCCACTTTAAAGTTACTATCTCTCATTAAAAAAATTTTAAGTATCTTGGGGAGAATCCCTTCAGACTGTACAAATATTTTGTTTCTTACCATATTTTTAAGATGCCACTGATGAATCCTACCTGCAACTCTTATTACTGTGGCATTGCTAAGTGGTGATTTTACATTTCCATCATCCTTCCTAAATTTATTAACAGAAAAAAACCTTCTTCCATAACAAAATACGCCCATCACACCTGAAAAGCCTGCATCATGCTCACATGGGAAAACTGAAATAATTCTCATGGAAACGAGACTAGGATCCAGTACCTTCACTATCACTCCCTATTATTCTAAAGATACAGAAGTCACATTTAGTCAAAAGGCAGCAACATGTATACACATGAGTGAAGGGATTAAAATTACAATTATTTTCAAATGATATAATCTATACCTGGAAAAAACAACGAGCTTCAACTGAAAAACTACTATGTTATAGAAAAGTATTTGGTAATGGAACTACTGATACAGTTAACAGTGTGAAGCAATCTCAAAAGATCTATCTGTAGAGCATTTAGGTAATGGAGTTAGATATAAAAACTTCACTTTAGCATTTTTGAGTAGAAAATAAGATGAAACAACCTCCTAAAGAAAACACTGTAAGGCAGTGGTGAGTAAAGTTGTGTATAACTACATAACGGAATATAACACAGCCACTGAAAAGAATGAGGCAGCTCCATTTGACATGTAAAGATCTCTAGAATATATTGAGAAAAGCAAAGTGGAAAAGCATGAATAGTAGGCCACAATAGTAATTGCCTCTGAAAAGATAACTTTGGGGAAAGAGGGCGAAGGGAAAGTTTTTGTATATATGCTTTGGGACATCCTCCACAGAGATCTACATAGGTTGAAACCTAGCTGCGACCTGGCTGGTGTGGCTCAGTAGACTGAGTGCCAGCCTGTGAACTGAATTGGGTGCCAGTTCAATTTCCTGGGCGAGGCACATGCCAGAGTTGCGGGCCAGACGCCCAGTTTGGGGTGTGGGAGAGGCGACTGATCAATGTTTCTCTCACAACAATTCTGTTTCTTTCCCTCCGTTCCCTGCTCTAGAAATGAATAAATAAAATATTTTTTAAAAAACTAGTTGCAGTTAGCTGACTTAAGAGACCTTAACTTCACCTTAATATCACTTATCAATCTTTCATATTGATCTGTTTATTACTATCATTAACCACCCTTCCAAGAAGCTACAGAATTAATTTTTAAAAGTAATTTTAAAAAAACAAATATTTCACTGAGTTTGTATTGTGAAAGCAGTCTCCAGACAGGTGTTTTAAATATTCCTCTACTGCTTTAAATGTTGTCGTATACGCCTTTCAAAGAGGAAACTGATGGCAGGAAGGGCTGCATCCAGACGTGTGGCGGAGTTGATATACTGTATGTATACATATGTATTACACCTGGAAACCACACACGGGCTCCGGAGCACGTCCTGTTAACCCTTTCTAATGGTTATTTGAAACTGATCAACCTTCGAAACACAAATTTCTTCCCTATGACAGGGATCATGATCTAAGTCCAGGCATTGGCTAGTTATTATGTGAGCTGCGGTAATGGCTCCGCGCTACAGAATGTAATCTTCCCAAATGTCACAGTAAGTTATGAATATCTGAGCAAGCCTAATGCACTTTACTAGCCATGAAATGTGAAAATGTAATCTTATTACTTTTTTATGGTTGTATTTTTTTTTAATAATGTAGCCTGAAAACTGATGTATAGTCTTTTTCTGCATTTTAGCATGATTTGATCTCCTTTGCTACATAGAACATTTTTCAAAACTCTCTATTTCAACATGTTTTAGTCTTGGCCTGAACTTCATAAACAATTTTTATAGCAACCTTCAGGGTGGCATAGCATGCTTTCTACAGACTGCAGTTTAATGTACAAGATCATAGAAATTTTAAAGCACATTATCCAAAGAATTAAACCTTCGCAAGTTTTGTATTAGAACTTAAATTGGGCATGATGATTATTTTTTCGATAGTTATATTAATAAAGTGATTTAAGCTGAAATTAGTAATTAAACCTAAGTCACTTGTCATGTCAGAAAATTGAGAAACACAAATAGACCAAGAAATAATCTTCCTTTCAAAGATATATAAAACTGAAAAGACTGCGAACATAGAAAATTCTTATACTTCAAAGTGAAGCAATGTTTTCCATGGAAACTTGCTAAATTTTTCCTTAAAGATGTGACAGAAACAAGGCGTAACAGAAAAACTGGATACAGTACATTAACAGCTTATGGTCCTATCTAGATATTCTCGTCTCTTGTGACAAACCATTTTTTTCTCTGGATCTGTTCACTCCTTTTGTAACATGAACTAAGAGTAAGCTTTTATTTACCTGCGTCCTTTAAAAATCTAATTACTTTTTAAAAGTGCCAATCTCAAGGTATCCAATTTACCCCAAGGAATCCAATCCTTGGTGAAAGTGACCCCATACCCACCGGCAGTCACTAGAAGCTGATCAATAGGGAGAAGTGCAGGGAAAATTACAAAGCTGTGTCATGGGCTGTGATGACTCCCAATGACATCTGCTGCTTCTTCCATAATAATAAAGAGTTGTCACTCTCCCGTGGAAGGTAACAGGGCAGAGAGATCGCTGGATCCTGATGGCTACAGACTGTCCCGGCAGCCTGGGACCACGCAACTACCAAACTTCCACCTGAAGGACAAATACACTTCTGCCTGTTTAAGCCACTGTCACTTGGGGCCTCTCCATCGCATCTGCCTGACATAGATGCTAATGCTATTAGTTGCATTTTCTCAGAAATTGAAAATATGTATATAATGTTATCAAGGGACATTTCCCCATCCCCACCTCTCACAGCACGGCAGGCGTAAACTCCCCACCAGGGTGTATCCTGACCCACCCTTGAGAGACAGCGGTGTGCCGTGGTAGGCTTAGAAAGAGAAGTAGCTCAGTCCCGAATTCCACACAACTTAATTTTTAGACTGCACATGTCTTATTCACTATATATAAATTATAAAGCACAGAGATTCACTACATATAAATAATAAAACACAGAACAGTGATTAAATGTTATAATATCATTAGTGTACATATCTTTTAAAATCATCCCTGACATGAAACAAAATGCAACAAGACTTTGCCTTAGTCAGTTACGAGTACAGAAGAAAAAATGCTGATGGCAATGTAACCATCAGCCTCTACTTTGTACCAACCCTTTACTGAGAGAGTTAGCCAAAACACCTAATCCTGCACCAACATCCACCAAAAGAAAGGCTAGGCAGGCTCTCGATGTGCCATCCAGCGACCACGAGAACAATGCAGTACAATAGTTAACAGCGTCAAGAAAGCACTCTCTGAATTAGAATATGAAATGTGCAATAATTCATTACAATGTTCAATAAAATTTCAGTAAGAATTAAAATTTTCAATAAAATTTTACACATATCCTTGTACCTCAGAAGATCCTTCTGAAATGGTAATATTTGGTCTCACCTCATAAGGATTTTCCCAAGCAGGCAAAGGTCTATTTTATATTCAATGCCTCTAACATACACATATTTATACATTATGTATGACAGTGTTTCTATAGAAAATACCTGAAGACTATGCACCAGACTACCGGTGATGGCTTTCTTGAAAGATAAACCAGGAGAGAAGTCTTGGCTGCAAATTATCCCCTGAAGAGCAAAGGCTCCCCGCCCCATGCAAGGCCCCCCAATCCAGGGTTCCAGTGTCAGAAAGAGAAGTCCCCATAACTTTGGGCTGTAGAGATCAGTGGGGATTGTGGCTGAGGGAGACAGAGGGCTTCTAAAGTCCCGGGCAGTTTCTGTTTAAAGGGTACGTGGATGGACTTACTCAGGCTCCCTCCCTCCCTCAGTTCCCAGTCAGGGCACATGCCTGGGTTGCGGGCCAGGTCCCTGGTTGGGGACATGCGAGAGACAACTGATCACTGTTTCTCTCACACACTGGTGTTTCTCTCCCTTTCATTCCCCCTTCCTGCCCCCTCTCTAAAAATAAATAAATATTTTTTAAAGATGAACTCAAAGAGACCCATACCAAAATACATCATAATTAAAATGCAGAAGATTAAAGACAAAGAATCTAAAAAGCAGCAAGAGAAAAATAGTTACCTACATGGGAGCTCCCATAAGACTGATTCTCAACAGAAACTGCGGGTCAAATGGACTGGCAATGAAGTTAAAAATACAGTACTATTAACAACTGCTTTAAAAAACACTCTGAAATAGTTAAGATGCATCCAACAAAACACTTGCAGGACTTTGATACTGAAGACAACAAAATGATGATTAAGAAACAAAAGATCTAAATTATTATAGAGATATACTGCATTCATAGTCCAGATGTCGGTTTTCCCCAATGATAATTTAAATTTAACACAATTCCTTTCTTAATCTCAACAAGACTTTTAGACATATAAAAATTATTCTAAATTGTGTATGAAAAAGCAAAGGACTCAGCATAGCAAAAATAATCTTTAAACAAGACAGAGTGGGAAGAAGTAGTCTACCCAGTTTGCAGATTCGCTGCTGTGATCAAACACTATGACACACTGCCAGAGGGCAGACCCTCACAAAGACGCCCAACTGAGTTTTGACAACGGCATGAAAGCAATTCCATGGAAAATGCAACAAATGGCGCTAACAAAATTAGCACCATTAGATATCCACAGACTGGTAATTTTCAACCAGTGTGGCATCAGAATTTTAAAACATGTAGTACCTGACTATTTCAGTCAAGGGCACTGACCTCTTTCCCCTTAGATTGTCAAATTTAAAAAATGACAACAGCCAAGACAACAATAGCCATCTGGTGTGAATGCACCAGACGTCTGTAATGAACCATAAATATATAGGTCACATTAAAAAGTTGCAGCTTATTATGCATGTCACATAATTAGGTTGCCTCTGATTGGTTAATTCTTGGTATCAGAAGTCCTTATATGTAAGTACAGGCACCTGATTTTTTTTAAGTCCCTTTGGAGCAAAAAGTAGGTAATTATCAGTATTTTTCTGTAAGTCAATCAAAATTATACCTATTTTTGTCAGATCAGTAAAAAATATATTTTTGGTGTGCTGCAGAATTTTAGTAATTAGCTTATGTTTGCCATGAGATGAGAAAAGGTTAAAAAATCACTGCCATTAATGAAAAATGAACCTTTATCTAAGTATCATACCTTACACAAAAACTGACTCAATACAGATAATGGTTTCAAATGTAAAAACACAAAACTTTTAATAAAGACACAGAGGAAAATCTTCAGGGCTTAGAGTTAGGCAAAGAGTTCTTAGACTTGACATCATAAGGAAGACTGATACAAGGAAAAACTAGTAAATTGGACCTCGTCAAAACTGTTAAATTTACTCTCCAAAAGATACTGTTAAAGAGAATAAAGTGACAAGCTATAGCCTAGAAGAAAGTATTTGCAAAGAACGTGTCTGTCAAAGAAAAATATCTACAATAAGTAAGTTTCAAAATCCAAAAGCAAAATATAAAAAATAAATCCAATCATAGAACAAAAATATCCAATGGTCAAAAGACAAGAACAAACATTTCACGTAAGAGGATATATAGAGGACAAATAAGCACATGAAAAGATACCATTAGCCTTTATAGAAGTGCAAATTAAAACCACAATCGGATGTCATTACAGATCTAATGGAATGGCTAAAAAAAAGTGACACCACCAAAGGCTAGCAAGGATGCAGGAAACCAGGTCAGTCACATGTTGTCACAGCAGGAATGTGAGATGACACAGTCACTCAGGAAAAGTTCGACGGTGTTGTAAAACATCTAAATATGCAGCTACTACATGATCTAGCAAAGGCACTTCTGGCATTCCTCCCAGAAAAATGAGAACTTCTGTTCACGCAAAAATCTGTGCACAGATATTTATAGGAGCTTTATTTGTCATTGCCAAAAAATGGAAACAACTCAGCTGTCCAGCAGGTAGGTTAAATTAACTGGTATATTCATACCATGGAATACGACTCAACAATAAAAAGAAACAAACTACTGATACAACAATCTAGATGCATCTCAAGAGAACTGTGCCAAAGCAAACTACAAAAATGGTGATATAGCCCATGATTCCATTTACATAAAGCTCTTGAACTGGCAAAATTATAGACCCGGAGAACATACTGGAGGTGGCCAGGGTAAAAGGGAAGTGCAGGAGGAGGAAAGTGGGTGTGAATAGAGAAGGGCCCTGCGTATGATAAAACATTCTGTATCTTGGCTGTATCAATGCCAATATTGTACTATAGTCTGGAAGATTTCCCTACTAAGGGAAACTGAGGAAAGGGTACAAGGATCTCAGTATTATCTCTTACAACTGCATGTGAAGCTACATTTATCTAAAAATAAAAAGTTTAATTTGAAAAATAAGTAACTGATGTGAGTTGTGACTTTGTTCATGGAATTAATTGTTCTACTGATTATTTCCCGCTGAAAAGAAAACTGGGTTGCCTGGGTTGCAAGCAAGGTCACCAGTAGGGGGCACTTCATTAACATAGGTGAATCTCTCATTGACAGGAAATAAAAGCCAAATTAAAGGGCAAGGACACACTCCTAAGCACAATTTCTGAGCCACCTAAAGACATACAAGTCCCGGTTTCTTCAATTCTCCCTCCTTCCCCCCCCCCAGCCAGACGGGGGAAAAAATTCAGGTGTATTTAATCACTTGCCCTACACGAAAAGAAAGGTTTGCCATATAAGATACCAAAAAAATGATTAAGCACATATTGATATCACATAGAGCTTAACTATATATCTTATTGATTCAGATCAAATCTTTGCATTATAGAACAAATATGCAAATTTGAGCCTTCAAACAGGAAATGAAATTTTTTAAATCCATTACATAACTTCAGATTCATGTGTGCACTGAAGGCTAATAAATCATTTAAACCTTCATACACAGAACCTTTTTAAATTTGCATTTATCTACAGTAAATACTGCCATGTTCTTTAATAGCCTGCTAGTTCAATCTAGCAAACCAATGATTTATAGCAATGACATATTTTAAAAATCAGAAATCTGTCACTATGTGACAACCAGTCACAAGTCCACTGAACTTACATTACTCAGAATCAAAACATCACAGGATATAAAAGAGATAGCAAAATGTCACGCATTCTACAACTGAATCAATTATTACAGTACTTGAGTTTGATTATGTGTTTACATGTAACTGTTTACAGAATCACATACACTTTAAGAACCCTTATTACTTTCACAACCTCAACGTTTCCAAACTATGTTAAAATACATTCTTAAATTTCAGTTTATAATTTGAAGACTCTACAAATCCTATTTTGAGGAACTGCAAAATTTAGAATATATCAAAGAATGATCTGTATTATTAACTTTTCTCCACAAAAGGTGGACTTTTAGATCTTCATAATAATTTCATACCAATATTCTTTAATTTTATACCAATATACTTATGGAAGGAGATTTATCAGATATAAAAAAGAAACTGTGCCCTGACTTGTGTGGCCTGCAATCCAAAGGGTCGCTGAATCCATTCCCAATCAGGGCACGTGCCTGGGTTGCAAGCAAGGTCACCAGTAGGGGGCACTCAAAAAGCAACCACACACTGATGTTTCCCTCTCTTTCTCCCTCCCTTCTCCTCTCTCTAAAATCGAATAAATAAAATCTTTTAAAAAAGAAAAAGAAGCAGTTTTCACCACGGTAATAAACTGGGAACAACCTAATGCCCACCTTAATAGACACCTGTTTTTGTCTGTACTGTACTCACTGTTCCTCTGGTCCCCATTCCGTTCCTAGCACTCTTCAGGCAGTAAAATCACAGTAACTCACACCCAGGCCATAGAGAGGACATGTAAGTAAGGCCTAGCACATACAGGTCACAGGAATAATCCAAAGGTGACAAATGTAACCTAAATCAGACTGAAAGAAGTCACTACAAAGATTGTGTTTTTAACAGGGAGGAGAAAAAGAAGGACTTAATGGTACCCAAATTGGTAGCTTACAGCAGGCATCTTCCCTGCTATGCGCACGGAGAAACCAATCTACAGCATCAATGGAGAAAAGCCCATTCTGGTGGCACCAACTCTCCGCTTTTAGCACCTGCTTCCAGAGTACCCTAGTTCTTGTATTTTCAATGATCTATCCTGGTCCTACAGACCAATCAACCCCCCAATACTTAAGCTAGTTTCATGTAAGTTCCACCTCTTACAGCCAGAAAGTCCAGACTAATTTCAAATGTAGTCAATTAGCTGAATTGGGACACACATGTAAAACCACATATAATGCAGCCATCTTTTAAGAAAGTTTTCCATTTTCATTCATACTTCCCTTTCAACTATATTACTGCATTAGATCTAATGCCTTTTTATTAAAAATAATTTATTACAACCCTATACGACCCAAATAAAATTCGTATACTAAATTTCACCAACTCTTTTTTAAAAAGCCTCAAAAGTGAGAACACGTCTTACAATAAATGGCATCATAAATTTAAGTTGGCAGATTTTTCGTTAATACTGAATGAAATAATGTCAAAAGTACAACTGATGACATTTTAGATTTGATAAAATGCAATAGATAATAAGACTGACCAAGAAACAATAAGAAAAAAAGCTAGAGTAATGGTTTATTGTAGAACTGTACACCTGAAACCTACATAACTTTGTTAACCAATGTTATGCCAATAAATTCAAAGTTTTTAAAAAGGCCACACAGTGTTCTAATCAAAATAAAGAACAAAAATAATTTTAAATGTTTTCTTTTTTTTTTTTTTTTTTTTTTTTTGCCAAATTCATTTATTAGATACAGTAGTTTGTGGTGGGCGTCTATTAGGTTTTCTATATACAGTATCATGTCATCTGCAAACAGTGACACTTTTACTTCCTCCTTTACAATTTGGATGCCTTTTATTTCTTTTTTTTTTTTTTAATTTTATTTAGTTATTTTTCAAGTACAGTTTTTTGTCTATTTTTCCCATCCCAGCCTCCCCTGCCCCTTGCTCCCCACCTCCCTCCCATTTCCTCCCTCCCCCTTAGTTCTCGTCCCTGTGTCCTTCCTATTTGTTCCTCCAAATCCCTCCCCCTTTTTCCCCTTAACTTCCCTTCCTTCTCCCCTCTGGTCACTATCCCCTTGTTCTCTATTTCAGTGTCTTTGTTTTTTGGGGTTTTTTTTTTCTGCTTACTTGTTTGTTTTGTTGTTTAGCTTCCTGTTAAAGGTGAGATCATATGGTATTTGTCTTTCAGCACCTGGCCTATTTCACTCAGCATAATGCTTTCCAGTTCCATCCATGTTGTTGCAAAGGGTAGTAGCTCCTTCTTTCTCTCTGCAGCATAGAATTCCATTGTGTATATGTACCACAATTTTTGGATCCATTCATTTACTGATGGGCACCTAGGTTGCTTCCAACTCTTGGCTATTGTAAATTGTGCTGCTATGAACATTGTGGTGCATAGGTTCTTTGATATTGACGTTTTAGGATTCTTAGGATATAATCCTAGCAGTGGAATTGCTGGGTCAAAAGGCAGGTCGATTTTTATTTTTCTGAGAAAAATCCATACTGTTTTCCATAATGGTTGTACCAGTCTGCACTCCCACCAACAGTGAACTAAGGACCCCGTTTCCCCACAACCCCTCCAACATTTGTTGTTTGTTGCTTTGTTTATGATAGCCATCCTGACTGGTGTAAAGTGGTATCTCATTGTGGTTTTAATTTGCATCTCTCTGATAGCTAATGATATTGAGCATCTCTTCATGTGTCTCTGAATGTTCTGTATGTCCTCCTTGGAGAAGTGTTTGTTCAAGTCCTTTTCCCATTTTCTAATTGGGTTGGGTGTCTTCTTAGAGTGGAGTCGTGTAAGTTCTTTGTATATTTTAGAGATTAAACCTTTGTCTGAGGTATCATTGGCAAATATGTTTTCCCATACAGTTGGTTGTCTTGCTAATTTAATACTGTTTTCTTTAGCCATGCAGAAGCTTTTTATTTTGATGAGATCCCATTTGTTTATTCTTTCCTTTACATTCCTTGCTCTAGGGGACATATCAGTAAAGAAGTTGCTGCGTGAAATATCTGAGATTTTCTTGCCAATGTTCTCCTCTAGGACTTTAATGGTGTTATGACCACCTACATTAAGAATCTATATGAACATATGTGCCAACAGCAAAGCATACTAATTAAAAAGTGTACTGGGTACTCATATACCATTGTATTCAAACTAGACATCATTCTTAATTATTGGTGAAGTTCCAAATAAAACCAAGTTCAAGAAAAATAATAAGCACTAAACTTGAACTATACTTTAGACTAAATGAACCTAACACACAGATACGGAGCATTCCATCCAACAGCACCAGAATACACATTCTTCTCAAGCACATGCAGAACACTGTTAGGCCACAAAACTAATCTTAAAAATTTTAAGAAGTCTAAAATCATATCAAGTAATTTTTCCAGTGAATTGATCATACATGGAGAGCTTCTGGCCAGGATGGAAGCATAGGTAGATATACTTCGCTTCCTCACAACAGAAGGATAACAAAACCAAAAGAAGGATATCAACCAATTTTAAAGCAAAAAATAACCAGAACTGCCAGGAAATCCAACTGTATGGAAGTCCGACAACCAAGGAGTTAAAAAGAAACATTCATCCTGACTGGTAGGCGGGATGGAGATGGGCAGCTGAGGAAGACATGTGGCAAGTCGACAGATGGCAAACCAGGTGAGGCAGCAGCTGGCAGACTGGTCGGACAATGGCAGACCAGGTGGTCCCACATTCCCGTACAGATAAACTGAAACAACTGAGGAACAAGGCAGACCATGCAAACCAGGGTTCCAGGGCAAAAAACTAAAGCCTCAAAAACCTCTAGCTATAAAACCTGTGGGGGTTGCAGCGGCAGGAGAAAGTCCCAGCCTCACAGAAAAGTCCACTGGAGGGAACCCCGCAGTCCTAGAACATACACAAATCCACCTACCTAGGAATCAGTACTAGAAGGGTCCAATTTGCTCATGGGTTGTGAAGGAAGTGTTTGAAAGCAGGCAAGAGAGGAGCAGGCAGCACTGTTCCCTCTCAGACCCCTCCCATACATATGGCACCACAACGCATTGAAGTGCTTTGCCCTGCCTTGACTAACATCTAAGGCTCCACCCCTTACTATGCAACAGCTGTGCCAAGACAAAAAAAATATGGCCCAAATGAAAGAACAGATCAAAGTTCTAGAAAAAGAACAAAGTGACAAGGAGATAACCAACCTATCAGACGACAAGTTCAAAATACTGGTAATCAGGATGCTCACAGAAATGACTGAGTACAGACACAAAATAGAGGAGGAAGTGAAGGCTATGCAAAGTAAAGAAAAATATACAGAGAACCAACAGTAAAGGGAAGGAAACCAGAATTAAAATCAACGATGTGGAACAGAAGGAAGAAATAAACATTCAAACACAACAGAATGAAGAAACAAGAATTCAGAAAATTGAGGAGAGGCTTTGGAACCTCTGAGACAACTTCAAACATTCCAACATCTGAATCACAGAAATGCCAGAAGGAGAGGAGGAAGAGCAAGAAATTGGACATTTCTTTGAAAAAAATAATGAAAGAAAACTCTCCCAATCTGGCAAAAGAAATAAACATGCAATTCCAAAGAAGTTGGACCCAAAGACCAACACTCCAAGACACATCATGATTAAATTACCCAAGATTAAAAATAAAGAAAGAAACTTAAAAGCAAAAAGAGGAAAGGAGAGAGTACAAAGGTGTACTCATAAGACTGTTAGCTGATTTCTCAAAAGAAACCTTACAGGGAAGAAGGGGCTGGAAAGAAGTACTCAAAATCATGAAAGGCAAGGACCTACAGCCAAGATTGCTCTATCCAGCAAAGCTATCATTTAGAATGGAAGGGCAGATAAAGTGCTTCCCAGGTAAGGTTAAGTTAAAGAAGTTCATCATCACCAAGCCTTACTATATGAAATGTTAAAGGAACTTACCTAAGAAAAAGATAAAAAATATGAACAGTAAAAAGACAACAAATGCACATCAACCAACCAACCCTAAAAAAAAAACCTAAGCAAAGAACTACAACAGGAACAGAATCACAGAAATGGAGATCACATGGAGGGTTATCAATGGGGGAGGGGAGGGGAGGGGAGGGGAGGGGAGGGGAGGGGAGGGGAGGGGAGGGGAGGGGAGGGGAGGGGAGGGGAGGGAGGGGAGGGGAGGGGAGGGAGGGGAGGGGAGGGGAGGGGAGGGGAGGGGAGGGAGGGGAGGGGAGGGGAAAGGTACACAGAATAAGCATTAATGGTAGGTACAAAATGGACAGGGGGGTCAAGAATAGTATAGGAAAAGAAGCCAACGTACTTCTATATAGGCCCATGGACATGAACTGAGAGGGGGTAAATGCCAGATGGAATAGGGGTATCAAGAGGAGGGGAATAAAGGGCAGAAATATTCTGACAACTGCAATAGTATAATCGATAAAATACACTTTTTTTTAAAAAGTGGATCTGCCAACAGTAATCAAGGCTCAACTACAAAAGGAGGGTGTACTCAGCCTACATGAAGGGCGCACCTCAAGTACCCAGCTTGAGTGATAGAGGAGGCTGTGACACTGGACCCTACAGGACACCTACTACTTTAGGCCACACTACCAAGACACGGAGTCACAGCAGCTCTACCTAATGCATAGAGACAAACACAGGAAGGCTGCCAAATTGAGGAGTCAAAGAAACATGGCCCAAAGGAAAGAACAGATATAAATGCCAGAAAAGAAGCTAAACGAAATGGAGATAAGCCATCTATCAAATGCAGAGTTCAAAATACTGGTAATAAAGATGCTAAAAGAACTTAGTGAGGACCTCAGCAGCATAAAAAAGACCCAGTCAGAAGCGAAGGTTACACTAACTGTAATAAAGAACAATTCTCAGGGAAACAACAGTAGAGTGGATGAAGCTGAGAATCACATCAATGATTTGGAACATAAGGAAGCAAAAAACAGTAACAACAAACTAAAACAAAAAAAAAAATCAGAAGAAGATAGAAAGAAAGAATCCAAAAAACTGAGAATAGTAAAAGCAGCCTCTGGGACAACTTCAAGAGGTCCAACATTCATATCACAATGGTACCAGAAGAGGAAGAGAAAGAGCAAGAAATCGGAGACCTGTTTGAAAAAACAGTGAAAGAAAAATTCCCTAATGTGGTGAAGGAGAAGGACATGGAAGCCCAGGAAGCACACAGAGTCCCGAAGAAGACGGATGCAGAGGCCCGCTGGAAGACACATCATAATTAAAATGCCTAATGTTACAGAGAAAACCTTACAAGCAATGAGAAAGAAAGTTACCTACAGAGGAGTTCCCATAAGACTGTCAGCTTATTTCTCAAGAGAAACTTTGCAGGCTGGTAAAGATTGGCGAGAAATATTCAACGTCATGAAAAGCAGCACCTACAGCCAAGATTGCTCTACCCAGGAAAGCTACCATTTAGAATCAAAGGACAGCTAAAAAGCTTCCCAGACCAGAAAAAATTAAAGGAGTTCATCATCACGAATCCATTATTATATGACATGTTAAAGGGACTTCTTAAGAAAAAGACCAAAACTATGAACAATAAAATAGGGTGGGGGAAACAACCCACACCAACAATTGAATCTAAAAAATAAATTAAGCATCAAGAACAGAGACAGAACCATAGATATGGAGAGTGTTTTGATGGTTGCCAGATGAGAGGGGGCATCGATGAATGGATGAAGTGGTGAGAGGATTAAGAAGTACAAATACAGGTAGTTACGGAATAGCCCTGGGGATGTAAAGTACAGTATGGGAAACGAAGTAGCCAAAGAATTTACACACATGACTCACAGACATGAATAATGGTGTGGGGATTGCTGAGAAAGTGAGGTTGCTGAGTGGAAGTGGGCAAAGGGGAAAAAATTGAGACTTAAGTAGTCTCAATTCAATCAATCTACTAATCAATCTTAAGTAGATTATACTTAAGTAGTATAATCAATAAAATATAATTTAAAAAATAGTATAAAGACTTGAAAAGATTTATCTCCAAAGAAGATATACAAATGGTCAACAGTTACAGGAAAAGATGATTAAGTCATTAACTATCAGGGAAATGTAAGTGAAAACCACAAAGAGGTATCACCTCACACTTATAAGAACACTACTGTCCAGCCCTGACTGGTGTAGCTCAATGGACTGAGCATGGGCTGCAAACCAAAGGGTTGACAGTTCAATTCCCAGTCAGGGCACACTCCTGGGTTGCGAGCCAGGCCCCCCATGGGGGCCATGTAAGAGGCAACCACACATTGATGTTTCTCTCCCTCTTCCCTTCCCCTCTCTCTGAATAAAAATAAATAGATAAAAACCTTTAAAAATATTTACTTAAAAAAATACTACTGTCCAAAAAAAAAGACAGTAAGTATTGGCAAGGATGGAAAAACTGGAACCCTGTGCTCTGAAGATGGAAATATAAAATTTTGCAGCCACTATGGAAAATGATACAGAAGTTTCCTACAAATACAAATAGCCCTGACCAGTGTGGTCCAGTTAGATGGGCACCATCCTGCAAAGCACAAGGTCTCTGGTTCAATCCCAGTCAGGGTGCATATCCATACCTGGGTTGCAGGTTCAGCCCCTAATCCGGGGCACATGAGAGGCATCCAATCAATGTTTCTCTCTCACATCAATGTTTCTCTCTTTCTTCCTCTCTTCCCTTCCCTCTAAACAATAAATTAAATCTTTAAAATCATTTTGTAATTAAAAATAGAACTACCGTATTATCTCTCAATTGGACTTATGAGTATTTATCCAGAAGAACTGTAATCGGATTCTAGCAAGGCTACAAGTAGGGATTGTAGTAGAGAAGTCCCCCTTCCTCACCGCGTATGTTCCATGACACCCACGGACGCCTGAAGCAACAGACAGCACCGAACCCTGTGTGTTTTTTCCTATACACACTTACGAAAAAGTTTAAGTCACAAATTAGGCACGGCGAGAGATTCACAACCATAACTAGTGATAAAATAAAACAAGTATATCAATACGCTGTAATAAAGTTATGCGAATGTGGTTTCTCTCAAAATATCTTACTGCGCTGTAGTCGCCCTTCTCCGTGCGATGATGTGAGACGATACAAGGCCTACGCGGTGAGATGAAGTGGGTGGACGCCACGCAGCTCTGGGCTACTCTGAGGGCTACTTGCAGACGAGCGCTGGACCACCCCCAGTTAATCTGATGACCAAGATGGCTAATAACAGACAGGCCGCGTATACAACATGGGTTTGCTGGACAAGGGCATGATACACATCCCAGGTGAGAAGGCCACAAGATCTCACAACACTGAGAATGGCATGCAATTTGAAACTTATACGCTGTTTATTTCTAAAACTTTCCATTTAATGTTTTCAGTACCCACTTGCCCACAGGTAACTGAAACTGTGGAAAGCAATACTATGAGTGACAGGAGACTACTGTATTGGCACTCCAATGTTCATGTCAGTTCTACTCAAACAGTCAAGATGTGTGGAAACAATCTAAATGTCCATTAGTAGAAGAAGAGATAAAAAAAAATGTCTTATAGAAGTACAATGGAATATAATTCAGCCATAAAAAAGACAACAATCCTGTAATACCTGACAACATGAAGGACACTTGAAGACACTAGCCTAAGTGAAGTAAGACAGTCACCGAAGACAAACAGTGCGTGATTAAGTCATACAATGGCAGAGAACAGTGGCTGCCAAGGACCAGAGGGAGGGGGAAATGGTGGTTGCTAATGAATGGACTTAAAGCTCAATTATGCAAAGTAAGTTCTGGAGATCTGCTGTATTTTACACTGTATTTTACACTGAAAAAAAAAAAAGAGGCAGGTAGATCTCATATTAAGTGTTCTTATCACAATAAAGTAGATTTTAAAAGAAATAAAAATGAAAAATAACCATACGTGGGTTGAACATTAAAACATTCCTGAGACCACTTTTTCCAATTCTGCACATGTAAACTTGAAAAATATGCATTTAAAAAGAGGTGAAATGTACAAATATTTTATATTTGTTTATAACAACCTAAGGAAAATCCAAAGCTATGGAAGAGGCTAAGAATACTTATTTTCCAGGTTCTCTTTAGCAGTGACTGAGTTAGTTTTGGGTGGGAGGCCATTTGTCAGGGGTACGATGTGCTGAAGGCAGGGGAGGCAGAGCTGGGAGCCTCCTATCATCGTTTCATCCTTATTTTCAAAATGCTAATGTATTACCTATAGAAAATAGTAAACAACTACAAACGAGTCAGACATCTGACAGCCCAGAAAATTCTGAAAAGATACCACCCCACTGATCACTAACACTGGATCAGGTACTGCAGCCAACTAACACGTCAGTAACAGTGAAGATGGTCTTCAATACACGATCCCTCTTAATGTTCTGTTTTGTCTGGGCATCACGCGGAGTGTTTGGCCCCCGAAGACAGAGAAAAGCATTGTTGTAACAGATGGGTAAGGAAAGAGAATTTAATAAACCAGCTCTTACAAAATAAGCACATTAAAGGTAAAATATCCAAATGGTATTTTTGTAGCTTATTCTCAGAAGTACTAATCCTTTCCTTGCTCTTATGTTGACATTTCAGTCTCAACTGTTCAAACTGGCTAACCAGCAAACCAAGTTTCCTCTAGATAGTTTGACATAATTCAGAACCAGGACAGTAAACAGTGCTGGAAGTTGAAGTATTTAGCAGAGGTAAATTCTACATTTTCCCAGAAGAGCACATTAAAGTCCAAGAACCTGTATTTCCCAAAACATTGATTACTGTGAGCTGTCTATCAGCATGAACAAATGGAGGCACAAAAACTAGGGTTAAAATGAGACAGCTTTGGTAAGAATTAATATTAAATGACTCCCTCAGTATCTTGCCATCAGAAATCCCAGGCTGGGGCCAGAGACAAGCTAGTGGCCTTGAAAGCTAAACAACGTAGAAACATAAGCCTTCACCTAGCTCCTATTAGTTATTTGAGATCCAATATTCACTTAGTAAAACTAAAATATCTACTACATAACTATTTTTAATAAAAGCATAATTTAATTTGGATGAATAGAACTTAAAATAGGTAATACACTAAAAACAAAAATTTTTCTCACTGAAAAATAATTCCAATTGGTTAAGAATATCATGTCAATACCACCATATCGAGCTTCCCAAGAGCATTTTAACCATGTGTAACCCCACTACGAAACCCATCACAGCTCCTAGCTACCACAGAGTAAACTCCTGGGCCGACCCCAGCAAAACCCGAAAAGCCTCGCCTCCTGCCTTGTCCCCGGTCCAACCTTTCTTACCTGTCCAATTACACTAGGAAGAAGCTTTAAAATTCTACTTCCTTGTCTTTGTTCTCTTTTCCTAAAATTCAAAGTTTAGCTCAACTCTCCTCCACAAAAAACGTATTTCCACATAAAACCAAAAAGGAAGTAAATGCTCCCCCCACTCTGAATTATTAAAGCTGTGTGTTCTGCATATACAGCTGCCTTGGACTGCGAGCTATCGTTCCCTCACGCTTGTCTCCATCAGACTGTAAACTCATGAGAAAGAAAACTGCAGAAGGAACTACTGTACATATGCACTAGACTTCATTTTCACAGATTCTAACAACCCTCTGAGGTTGGTACTATTAGCCCCATTTTACAAATACGAGAACTAGATCAGAAAGATTATATAGCTTGCCTGAACTCACAACCCTAAGGAGTGACTGAGGAGTCAAAATGAAGGTTACCCGATTCTGATGTCACACAAGATACTCTCAAAACACATACACAAGTGTTTACTATATAAAGCTCTACAACACAGAGCATGTTTTCATCTTTATAGCAACACATAAAAGTGATGTGTTAATTATAGTTATGACCACCTTTCTCAGGGAAGCATCGCTTTCATATTTCCTTCCTCAATTCTTTCGGAGAACTCTCCCCTTACTTCATATAGCCCTTGTAGGAGACTTCGGTCATGGTGCCCCGTTTCACAGAGGGGCACGAGACCCGGGTTGTGCCACCAGAATATCACATACTGTCAGCGACAGTGACTGCTTCTGTGGCAGAGCTGCAACGTAAGTCAGGCCAATCAGAGCACTTCAGGCGTCTGGGCCTCTTAATGATGTTATTGCTGAACAAGTCTTTCTACCTCATCTAGGCTATATGCACTGGTCCCATCTCAATAAAAAACAAACTTATAAAAGTTCAGTAATTACAAAAGGGATAGTTGGCACACGGCGGCAACAATCCAGAAAAACAATAGGTTCCTCATGTTTTACTAGAATCTATATCCAAAAAACAAAAGTCAGAACTAGTAGAATGCTTTCGGTGAGTACCAAGACAACAAAATACCATTCTCTTTCTAATAAGATATACTCTAACCCCAGCAAGTAAAAAATTCAGAGCTCTAAAGTTCATCTATTTTACAAGCATTACTGGCTTGACCCAAAGGAAAGGAAAATTATGAAAAACATTATAAAAAACTGAAATGCAATCTGAGGTTTATCTTAAAGAAGGGCAAAGTTGAGATACGTTTAAGGTACCATTTATTTGAAGACATAGCAAATCAATGACTTTATGTTAGCCACCACCAGATTAGGGAAGAAATACACTGGGTTGGCCAAAAGGTTCGTTTGATTTTTTCCATCGATGGTTCTAGTAGTACTTAGTGGACTTTAACTTCATTGTAAATGAATTTGTTAGACTGTATTGTGACAGCTGTCACATCAGTGTGCATTTAAAAGAAAACATATTTAAACTGGTAAATTTTTGTATAGCCATTTTAATATTGACGATGAATATAAGCAACATTTTTGGTATATTATGCTTTATTATTTCAAGAAAGGTAAAACTACAACTGAAACGCCAAAAAAAAAGATCTGTGCAGTGTATGGAGAAGGTGCCATGACTGATGGAATGTGTCAGAAGTGGTTTACACAGTTTCTTGGTACTACTGACATTTTGGCCAAATAACTCTCTGCTGTGGGGCTGTCTCATGCACTGGAAGATGTTTGGCAGCACCCCTGGCCTCTACCCACCAGAAACCAATAGCAGGAGACAGCCAAAATACTCAAAATACTCAAATCAATCAAGTTATTGGTGAAAATGAAAAACGTGTTTATAGACTTTTTGGCCAACCCAACATAAATGTGATTCGACTAAGATGAAAAACAGATTTACATCATACTGGCATAATGTACCTCCTAACTATTGTAACTACTGAGAAAACAATCGGACATTGACAGCATAACCTATTTCTAGACTCTCTTATGAGCACCTTACAAAACATCAACATTACAAAAGTGATACAGATGAGCGCCACCTCATGGGCATCTAGAGTAATATGTAGAGAAACCATCTTGGTAATAACTTTTTTAATTTTTTAATATTTTTTATTGTTGTTCAAGTACAGGTGTATCCATTTAAAAGCAAGCCTACTCAGTAAAGACTTGATTACAAAACTTGCTTTTAAAATTTCAAATGTATATGTATCCTAAAAAAAAGCTAGCAAATGCTTGAAATAAACATAAATAACATTTAAGTATTCAAATAGTTTCAACAAAAATCAAGGTAAGAGCTAAACAATGATTCGCAATGACAACTATGAACTAAACATTGTAGAAGAGTTAAACAGAAGCAAAGTCTCAAACAGGGCAGGTAGGGAGGGGGAACAAAACCATCCGTCAGTATGATTAAGAAGATGAGCCAGCGCTTAGATTCGGCAACTCTGGAAGCAACATAAGCTGACCCCTTCTTGTAGTCACTTACAGATTTCCTATTTATTAAAAAAAAGTGAAAAAAGAAAAGTTTCACATTTTCTCTAATATTATACATTAAAAAGGAAAAGGCATTTCCTATTCAAAGAAAAGCAAGTGCTTCCAGACTAAAGCAATTTTTTGCTAGCTTCTCTGCCTCCTGTATAAAAGTTCATTTTCTGAAAGCAATCAGGTGGTTTATGCTCACATGACTACCTGATACCCGACAATGCAGTTATTTCCTACCTGAAATTTCATCCAATGGCAATGTGCTCTCACTGAAGCACTTCAGTGTCACAATGTCTCTCAGTTCCGATTACACGGACTCACTGACTGTAAGTTAATAGCTGGATCAAGTGTCTTCTTACAGTGTTAGGAGTGGCAAACTTAGAGGCCAAAAACTGTAATTTTAAAAAATGTATCAGGTCAAAACTTTTTATTCTACATTAGTATCTCAAAAGAACCAAAATGTATAAAATCAATACTTTGTATGATGTAGAGTAAAAATCTCTAATAATTCTATTCTTGGAACTTTGCAGTGAAACATAAGATAAAAAGATGTCTGAATGAAAATTTGTGTAAATTTTGCCAAGCAAGCTATTACTCAATTTCCTTTAGGAAACCAATTCGTTATTATGAAAAATGGAAAACAAGAGCGAGAATCCAGCCTTTACCCTGTGTTTTCCTATAAGTAACCAAATTGTTGATCTTACAAAGTTCTAATAAAAAAATAAATTTTCGCACACAAAAAAGCTCTTCATATGAGAAAATTCCAGTTAATGAATGCAGAGAAGGACAGACTTAAAACCAAAGTTCGAAGCCCCTGGTGATAATGGATTTAAGTAAATGACTGCTTAATGACTGCTAACACCATTTGGTAAAAAGTAAAAGTTTCAAGGCAGCTTAAAAATGCATGGATCAAGCTAACAATGCCTAAAGGTAATGGATTAGTAATCTCACACCCAAGGATCCTACCGCCACAGGAGGAGACACCCTGGTTTCCCTGCTTTCTGATGGGGTGCAAAGCAAGTACACGGCCTGCCTACAAGGGCTCCTCACGACAAAAACTTCAATCGGAATCTAATTAAGCCTTGATCACTTTACAGAAAATAATCCAGACCATGAGAAGGTCTACAGAAAAAAAATGACTCAGTCCTATGTATGGTGGGAGAAGATGATCTGACTTTGGGTGCTGGGCCCCCAGGGCAATATACAGATCTCACATCATAGGCATCTACGCTCGAAACCTGTATGACCCTATTAACCAACATCACCCCAATAAACTTAGTAAGATTTTAAAAATCTCACAGCTCACAGGGCTGGGAAAAGCATGAATTCTATCCCAAGTAGATCTTGAACATTCAAGATTTTGAGGAGAGACACAAAGGATCGAGTCTTAGTAGTCTTATTTAACTAACTTTAAAGGCTACGTTATGTCCACCACAGCAACGTTCAAACGCAAGCTTCGCCCTGGCCAGGTAGCTCAGTGGGTTTGAGCAGCGCTCCCCTACCCTTTAGCACCAGGGACCAGTCTCATGGAAGACAGTTTCTCCTCAGACATGGGGGACGAGGCAGGGGATGGTGGAGACAGGAGGTGGAGGTCAGCTCAGCTCCTGCTGTGTGGCCCAGGCCAGGGACTGGTGTCAGTCCCCCACCCCAGTGGGTTAGGGACCCCTGAGTTAGAGCATAGGCCCAATATGCTAAGGTTGCAGGTTGGGTCCCTGGGTCAGGGCACATACAAGAAGTAACCGACGAATGCATCAGTAAGGGGAACAACAAATCAATGTCTGTCCAGCCATGTCTGTGTCTCTGTCTCTCTGTCTCTCTCTCTCTCCCCTCCCTCGCCCCATCACTCATCTCTCCTTTCCTCTCTCTCTAAAATCACTTGTTTTAAACCAGCAAGCCTGGACTCTGCCTTGAGGGAGCTACACAGCAGGGCAATGAAAGCAGCAGCTAAAACACCAATAGAAACCCCATCCTTTAAGCCAAACGAATCACAACAGGGTACAGACTATTTCAGAGGTCATGGAGAGAACGCTCTCTGTGAACACACAGGAGTCTCAGACTCATCCCTGAACCAGGCACATGCCAGATTCAAACCAGCTAAACTGAAGCTTTGTTTACTGACCAAATCTCGGACTAACCCCTGAACGGCACATGCACAGGACAGAAGGACAGAAGCAGGACAGCCCTGGCCAGGTGGCTCCATTCGTTGGCATATCATCCTGTACATCAAAAGGTTGAGGGTTCAATCCCTGATCAGGGCATATAGTGAGGCTGTGGGTTTGGTCCCTGATCGGGGTACTGGAGGCCACTGATTGATGTTTCTCTCTCACATTGATTGTTTTTCTCTCCCTCTCCCTTCCTCTAAATCAATAAACGTATCCCCAGGTGAGGATCCAAAAATGGAATAGAGCCCTGGCTAGTGTGGCTCAGTGGATTGAGCACAGGCCTGTGAAGCAAAGGGTCGCTGGTTCGATTCCTGGTCAGGGCACATGCCTGGGTTGCGGGCCAGGTCTCCAGTAGGGGACACATGGGAGACAAACACACACTGATGTTTCTCTCCCTCTCTTTCTCCTTCTCTTCCCCTCACTCTGAAGATAAATAAATAAAATGTTTTTAAAAAATGGAATAGAAAACTTCTGCTCCTGTGTTTTTCTAGCGTTATTCAAAATGTAACCATTTCTATAAGTGGCACATTCTTTTCAGCCACAAAATCAGAAAATAATGTAAATGTTTCCAACCATTCATTTCCACAAGACACATTTCATTTAAAAAAAGTTGGTTTCTCACTCACAGCTAGAATGCTACCTTTAACGACAAAGGACAGGCTGGTCATATTTACAAAAATGCCACTGATTGTTATTTAAAAAGATAAGTTTAGACCCTGGCTGGTGTAGCTCAGTGGATTGAGCACAGGCCTGCAAACCAGAAGATCGCGGTTCAATTCCCAGTCAGGGCACATGTCTGGGTTGCAGGCCAGTTCCCTGCAGGCCAGTTCCCAGCAGGGGACACACGAAAGGCAACCATACATTGATGTTTCTCTCCCTCTCTCCTTCTCCTCTAAAGATAGATAAATAAATAAATTTTTTTAAAAAAGATAAGTTTAGATCTCTCTGTAGTAGAAAAAGTGTCCAACTCATCTTTAAATTTAATCTATCATGCCATACATAACTAGTGAACCTTTGATTATTTTAAAAAATGTATGCCCTGGTCATGGTGGCTCAATGGTCAGAGCATCACCCCACAGAGCAGACTAAAAGGTTGGGGGTTTGATTCCCAGTCAGGGCACATAGCTAGGTTTCAGGTTCAATTCCTGGTTAGGGCATATAAGGGAAGCAACCAACCAATCTTTCTCTTTCTCTCCCCACTCCCTCTTCTTAAATTTTATAATCATTCATCTTATCACGAGATAGTGTTAAAAGTTTATTTTAAGTATCTTTAAAGCCACTTCCCCAGGCACAAGTAAACACACTGCTGAGTTTTACCCTCACCGCTCTAGGCTTCCCCAGGACGCCACGGGTACTAATCCAAATGACGAGCTGCCAGAGAATGGGGGCACCACTGGAAAGCTAAACTTTTCCTTAGTTCTTATTGTATTGCTCACTAAGAAAATAAAGACATATTCTAATACTTTCTTTGTGCACTTTAATGAGTCATCTTAAGCATCCCACTTTGGAGACTATGGTTGCTACCGTATTTTATTACAAAATGATTATTTCTGAGTTTGCAGTTACCATCTAAGTTTCACCAAATCTTAGTCTTCCAAGAGAAAATTATACAGATAGCTTGGATACCTTTTTCAAAATCAAGGATAAAGTTAAATTGTATGTTTGTCTATGTAAAAGAAGAATGGCATTTATATGAACTTCTGAATAAACAAACAGTGTGTATCACTTACTGACAGCATTTAAATAAATGTTAACTTACCTGAAAAGTAGACACTAACATCTTTTTTTCATTTTAGAGATAGAAAAAGGACACTTCCTAATTTTATTTGCCCTTTTTTATTTTCAATATTTTGCCTATATGCTTTCTAACAAGAAATGCAGAATTGCCTGGCCTTTTTTTTTTTTAATATTTTATTTATTTATCTTTAGAGGGGATGGGAAGGAGAGAAGGAGAGAAACATCAATGTATGGTTGCCTTTCGTGCATCCCCTGCTGGGAACTGGCCTGCAGGGAACCTGCCTGCAGCCCTGGCATGTGCCCTGACTGGGAATCGAACCACGATTGTCTGGTTCGCAGGCCTGCGCTCAATCCACTGAGCTACACCAGCCAGGGCTTGCCTGGCCTTTTAAAAAAATAACTACATAAGCTCTGGCCAGTGTGGCTCAGTGAATGCTGGCCTGCGGCCCAAAGTGTCACAGGTTCAATTCTGGGTCAGGGCACACGCTGGGTGAAAGGCAACCACATATCCATGTCTCTCTCTCTCCCTCCTGTCCCCTCTCTCTAAAAATAAATAAAATCTTTTAAAAATAAATAACTAAACATAACTTTTCCTTAATGACAGATTCATTCATTAGTCATATCGTTACTGTTCTGTCGGGGTTTTCTTGTTTTTGTTGGTTTTTTATTCTGGATCCTCCGTACCATTACATTCTCAGCTGTTACTTCTGCTACCATTAAATGAGTGCAAATCACTCGCAAGATCTCTCCAGTATATTATCCCACATGCGCTAAGGAAAGAAAAACAGACAACCAAGTTTAAAAATTAAACGTTAAATATGAGTTAATAATAGAGTAGATTACTGGTTGCCAAAGGCTAAAGGAAAGATGGAACAAGAAGTAACTATTAATGGGTACAAATTAAAACTATGCTGAAATACCATTTCTCACCCATCAGACTAGCGAAAGCTTCAAAAGCTTAACAATACACACTGCGAGTAAACAGACACTTTCATATCATGCTAGCAGGAATGTGAAATGGTTCGACCCACACGCGGGTGGGCATCTTCCAATAGCGAACAGAACTACAACAGCATTTCCACTTCCACCTAACTATTCTACTTTTATGAATGTAACCTGGAGAAACACCTCCAGCCATAGAAAAACAAATTTGAATGATGCTGTTTATTACGGAGTTATTTTGAAACATTGGCAACTATCTAAATGTCCAAGTATAACAGATTGGGTGAACAAACGATGGCACATGCACACACCGAAAAAAAAGCTGAGTGAAATAAGCCAGTTGGTGAAAGGCAAAAACCTTATGACCTCACTTATAAGAGGAATCTAATGAACAAGATAAACTAACAAGCAAAACAAAACGAGAGCCCTGGCTGGTGTAGCTCAGTGGATTGAGCACGGGCCTGTGAAGCAAAGGGTTGCCGGTTCGATTCCCAGTCAGGGAACATGCCTGGGTTGCAGGCCAGGTCCCCAGGTAGAGGCACATGATGGGCAACTGCACATCGATGTTTCTCTCCCACTGTATCTCCTTCCCTTCCCCTCTCTCTAAAAATAAATAAATAAAATATTTTTGTAAGAAAAACAGAACCAGAGACATGGAAACATGGAACACACTGACAGCGGCCAGAGGGGAGGAGGGTGGGGAATAATGGTGCAAAGAAGGGGAAGGAACTACTAGTCCAAGAACGTACACAGACGACCCATGGACGCAGACAACACTGTGGGGACTGAGGCGGGAGTGGTGGGTGGGGTGGGTGGAGGCAGGGACAACTGTCATAGAATAACAACAAAGAAATCCTAAAAAAAAAACACCTATGCAGCTGTAGAAAATGAGGAAGATCTCAAAGAAACGATACAATGTGATTTCCATGAGAAACTACTAAATGAAAATAGTAAAGTTCAAAAGAACGCACACTGGTACTGAGACCATTCAAAGGGAAAGGCAGTCTTTTCAACAAATGGTGCTTGGAAAGGTGGATATCCACAGGCAAAAACAAAAAAATGAACATAGTTCCTTACCTTACACCGTATACAAAAATTAACTCAAAATGGATCGAAGATCCACATGGCAGACCGAAAATCGTAAAACTCAGAAGAAAACACAGGGCGGAAGCTTCACGAGACTGGCTTTGGCAATGACTTCTTAACTGTGACACCAAAGACACCAGCAACAAAAGGAAAAATAGACAAACTAGACTTTGAAAATTTTTAAATTGTGTGCATCAAAAGACACTATGAGCAGAGTAAAATACACTATTAAACAGAGCAACCCACAGAATGGGACAAAATATTTGAGAATCATATGTCTAACAGAGAATTAATAGCTAGAATTTATAGAGAACTTTTAAAAGTAAACGACAAACAACCCAATTCAAAAACAGGCAAAGAATGTGAATAAACATTTCTCCAAATAATATACAGATGGCCAACAAGTACATGAACGGTGTTCGACATGACTAATCACTAGGGAAATGCAAATCAAAAGCATTAGGATGTATCAGCTCACACCCAGTAGGATGGCTACTATCCCCCCCAAAAAAGGAAGAGAAGAGAAGAGAAGAGAAGAGAAGAGAAGAGAAGAGGAGAGAAGAGAAGAGAAGAGAAGAGAAGAGAAGAGAAGAGAAGAGAAGAGAAGAGAAGAGAAGAGAAGAGAAAGAAGGGGAGGGGAAGGGAGGGCAGGGCAGGGCAGGGCAGAGCAGGGCAGGGGAGGGCAGGGGAGGAAAAGTGTTGGAGAGAATGTGGAGAAACTGGAACCCCTGTCCCCTGCTGGGGAGAATGGAGAATGGCACAGCTGACTATAGAAACCTGTGTCATAGTTACTCAAAAAACTGAAACTAGAGTTACTACATGATCCAGCAAATCCATTTCTGGGTATGTATCCAAAAGAATTAAAAGCAAGGTCTCAAAGAGATATTTGTACTCCACGTCCATAGCAGCATTACTCACAAGAGCTATAATGTAGAAACAACCTAAGAGTTGTATCAATGGATGAATGGATAAGCAAAATGTATATACATGCCATGCTTATTATTCAGCTTTAAAAAGGAAGAAGCCCTGGCTGGCATGGCTCCATGGATTGAGCACGGGCCTGCGAACTAAGGGATCGCGGTTCGATTCCCAGTCAGGGTACATGCCTGGATTGCAGGCCAGTTCCAAGCAGGGGACACATGAGAGGCAACCATACATTGATATTTCTTTCTCCCTCCTTCCCTTCCCCCCTAAAAATAAATGAATTTTAAAAACTTAAAAAAATCAATAAAAAGGAAGAAAATCCTACGATATAACAATAAGGATGAGCCTTGAGGACATTATGCTGAGTGAAACAAGCCAGTCACAGAAAGGCAAGTACTATGTGATTCAGTGAGGTACTTAGAGCAGCCCAAGTCAGAGAGACAGAAAGTAGGGTGGTGGCTGCCAGGGGCCGCCAGAGGGGAGGGGGTGTGCAGCTCTCCCTCAGTGAGGACAGAGTTTCAGTTCTGCAAAATGAAGACTTCTAGAGATGGAAGGTGGCGATGGTTGCACAATATAAATGTACTTCATAGTCACTGAACTGTACACTTAAAAATACGGCAAATTTTATGTTGTATATATTTCACCAGAATAAAAAAATGATAGGGGAAAATCATACGCTACCTTTTGTGTAAGAAAGAGAAGATTATAAAACATACATGTATCTGCTTTGCTTAACAAAAGTAAACGTGAAAGACAAATCAGAAAACAGCGAGGCAGATTACCTATAACTGAAAAAAAGTTTCAATTATTCAAGAAATCTTATATTAAATCAAGAAAGATAGCAAAGGAGGAAACTAAAATCAAAACTATGAATTAAACTGCAGTTCACGTTAATACCATAATCATACAAACAGAAGAGAAAAGAGCTCATCTGAGTAATCTATGAACACAGAGTTTGACTGGACAGTTGACCCTTGCACAACATGGGTGTGAACCGTGTGGGTCCACTTACAAGCAGATTTTTTCAATAAATATATTAGAAAATATTTCAGAGATTTGCAACAATTTGACAAAGTTCACAGATGAACTGCATAGCCTAGAAATACTAAAAAAATAAAGAATAAGCTAGGTATGTTATCAAAGCATAAAATGTATGTAGTTACTGGTGTATTTTATCATTTACTACCATAAAATATACATAAATCTATTATGAAAAGTTCAAATAATCAAAACAAGTGCACACAAACACAGCACGTGGTGCCATTCATGGTGTTTTGGTTGTACACCAAGGTGGAGAACAATGAGAGCCCTTTTTCTGGATCGGTTCCATCAATGCTGTGTCCCTGAAAATAGGAAGTACCTTGCCAGTAAGGACCACCTTTTACAGTTGTTTTGATACTGGACAATGCACCTGCCCACCCAGAACCCCGTGAGTTCAACAAAGAAGGTGTCGAAGTGGTCGACTTGCCCCCAGACACATCTCTAATTCAGACTCTAGATCAGAGGCGCATCAGAAACTTTAAGGCTCATCACACACAATAATTTAAGGGAAGGCTTGTGACTCTACAAAGAGTTCCCCCACGGAGAGAACATCATGAAAGTCTGGAAGGATCACACTGCTGAAGGTGCCATCGCTGACACAGAAAAAGCCAGGAAAGCCATCAGGCCCGAACAAACACCTGTGGGAGAACACTGTGTGCAGGTGCTGTGTGTGACTTCACAGGATTCACAACAGAAGCAATCAAGGGAATCATAAAAGAGACTGCGGATATGACGATAAAGGTCGGGGGTGAAGGGTTTCAAGATAGGACCATGGGGAAATGTACTAGCTAACAGACCCCTCACCAGAGGGACTAACAGAAGATGAGCTGATGGACACGAGTGCTTCGGGGCCACTGCCAGACCATAAGGAAGAAGACCCCACCTAAGCTGTGCCAGAAAACAAAAGGCAGAGGCGTCTGATTTTTCCAGACGGCTTTTGACTTCTTTTATGACACGGACCCTTCTGTGTTACAAGCACTAAACTAAACAGTGGCATGAGGATTGGTGCCATATAGCAACACTGTCAGAGAAGTGAAAAAACAAAAAGACACATTTCTATGTGTTTTCATCAAGTTACACCAAGTGTGCCTGCCTCTCCCCCAACCCTTTCAATTCCCTCCACCTCCCCCCACTTCTGTTGCCCCTGAGAGACGGGGACCAGCCCCTCTTCTCCCCCTACGCCAACATGGTGATGACAAAGATGAAGACCTTTATGACAACCCACTTCCACTCTATGAACAGTAAATAACCATCACAGTGCGCAGATAATCAATTTAATCTAGTGTGTATGTGTGTGAACCTCTGGATGTGAGAACCTAGTACCTGCACAGCAAGAACTGTGTGAGACGTTTTCATGTCATCGTCACCATCACTGTCGCCTAAGCAGTCATCATGCAGAACGTCCTGTGCAAGGCCGGTGTGGGAGTGGAGAGACTATCCCTACATAGGCCTACCGCGAGTGATACTTAACCTAAGTTTAACAGTTAGTTTCCGTACTGTGTTGTAACTTTGCTTTCAAAGAATTACATGAATGTACAGAATGCCTTTCTCTCATAATTGCAGAAGCTGCCTATCATCACAGGTGGTTTTTTAATGTAACAATGTTTATAATACTACATTATGAATATGACTATATTATTGTATGCCATAAAAATTTTTATAACTATTCATTCCTTAATGTGTAGGCTAGGCTACCATGACGCAACTGTATTGATTACATTGGGCTACCATAAAGCAATCATATTGCTGCTTCTTCCTTATCAATGCATGAATCGTTATACCCATAAAGAAATATAAATTTTTCACGTTACTCTTTCATTTGATGTCTACTGTTAATAGCACATATAACATATGGAGTGTTTTGTATCCTATAAGACAAAATATACTGATGTAGGTACTGACTGACAGAGGATTCATCTTGTAAACAGATGACAAACTTATGGTAATACCATAAGTAAAAACAGTACCGTACTATAAATGTATTTTCTCCTATGGTTTTTCTTTTTTAATATTTTATTTATTTATTTTTAGAGAGAGGGGAAGGAGAAAGAGAGGGTGAGAAACATTGATATGTGGTTGCCTCTAGAGCGCCCCTCACCAGGGACCTGGCCCACAACCCCAGGCATGTGCTCTGACTGGGAATCGAACCAGTGACCCTTTGGTTCACAGCCTGCGCTCAATCTACTGAGCTACACCAGCCAGGGCTCTCCTATAGTTTTCTTAACATTTTCTTTTATCTAGCTTAATAAGAATATATTATATAATACACATAATACAAAATATGTATTGATAGGCTAGCTTAGTGAGAATACATTACGTAACACACGTAACACACAAAATATGCACTGATAGACTTTATGTTATAGGTTAAGTCTTCCTGTCAACAGCAGCCTATTAGTAAATATTTCAAGAGACAAAAGTTTTACATGAATTTTCAACTTCATGGTGAGTCAGCGCCCCAACCCTGGGCTGTTCAAGGGTCAACTGTAAATACATACCTTCATCACTGATGGACTAAGGGGCTGAACTGCAAACAAATTAATTCTTTTTTTTAGATGGGCTTTTCATGTGTGTGGCAGTATGTGTAAAGCAATTCTAAAATTATTTTAGAAGTACTTTAGAACCGAGTACATGAGATAGAGAGATCATTTTAGAAGCAGAGTTCTCGTGGTAGAGAAGACATACAAATAAGGAATACAGGACACAGGCAAGAATCCTATCAGGATGGACCAGATTCGGAGATATCAGTGTGAATTCGTAAATTCTAAAATGTGTATATGTCCATGTGTGCACACATGTAATTTATATATGTAAGTATATATAAAGTTTAATATGAATGTGTACATGTAAGTACACAGAATTATTCCTTTTATACATATAGATACATGTGTTTCTTCCTTTGTCAATTTAAGGACCACAGAAGCAAAGATACTTCTGGAATAATGAGAACATGCAGCACCCAAATCCTGGTCTCTAAGACCATGCCCCACCAAGGAACCTAAGTTCCTCAGAAAACTGGCTCCTTCCAAGATAAGTATAAGATTAGCCCAGAATATTTAATTACATCAGAATGTACACAAGTACATCAAAATTTGAGCATCAAAATAATTAAGGACAATAAGCCCTGGCTGGTGTGGTTCAGTGGTCTGAGCACTGGCCTGCGAACCAAAGGGTTGCTTGTTTGACTCCCAGCCAGCACATGCCTGGGTTTTCGGGCCGGGCCAGGTCAGGTCACCAGTAGGAGGAGCATGAGAGGCAACTACCCACTGATGTTTCTCTCCTCTGCCTCTCCCCCTCCCTTACCCTCTCTAAAAATAATAAGTAAATAAAATCTTTTAAAAAGACACTAAGTAAACACAACAGGTAAATTCCATACCTGACCCTAGATTGGATCCTAGTAGAAAGGGAGGGTAAAACTATAGGATGTTATGAGATCGAATGACAAAATGTGATATATGAGTGGTACATTAAAAAAACTATCAAAGTTAAATCTGTTAAATAATTAAAGCTGGCCCTGGCTGGTGTGCCTCAGTGGACTGAGTGCTGGCCTGTGAACTAAAGGGTTGATGGTTCAATTCCCAGTCAGGGCACATGCCTGGGTTGCAGGCCAAGTCCCCAGTTGGGGGCATACAAGAGGCAACCACACATTGATGTTTCTCTCTCTTGCTTCCTCCCTTCCCCTCTGAAAATAAAATATTTTTTAATAAATAAAAAATAAAACATAATAATTAAAGCTTTGTATTTTGATTATGTAAGAGACATCTCTCTTCTTAAACATACACTGTGGCATTTAGGGGTATGTTCAACTTCCAAATGTGAGGAAAAAAACTGTCAAACTTTACATATATAAAAAGAGAAGCAAACCATGACAAAACAGATGGGACAGACTGTGAATACATGAATCTAAATAAAATGATATGCAGATGTTCTTGAAACTTTTAAGTTTGCAATTATCAATAAAGTTTTCCAAAAGTCTATGAGATACGAAAGCATTGTTTTAGAGTTTAATAAATAATGTTTTCTCTTTCTCAGTGGTGCATAAAATAATGATTCATCTTACCGTTAACAGAACCTTCGTGTCAATGAAAACTGGTAAGTGAATAGGTAATAAACAACTCAGTAAATTCTCTTGATCCAACTAATAAGCTTTTAGTGAAAAACGCAGAAGACCACCCACCATGTACACTAAATTAAGACTGCTTAGAAGTACAGGAAACTTGGTAGTATCAACTTGTTCTTCAACCAATTGGAACTTTGAGTATTAATTGTTCCTTAGGTCTCATTCTATAATGTGTTTAATTACAACTGTAAATGTATATATACATTGCATATATCGTGTGTCTAATCACAATTGTAAAAGTGTACATAAGTTGTATATATACTATATATATTGTAATGTATATGTACATTGTATGTATAAAAGTATATATACACTGTGTGTATGTATATAGTATATGCATACTACATACATTGGAAGGAAACCACAGCTACTTATAATATGTAATATGCTTTAAATGTTCAAAAAATAAAATGCCCCTTGCAAACTACACTTAGAGGGAACTGAAAAATATTACATTGCTTATTAATTAATAGGTGACTGTCCAATACTAAATACTGATAAAGGACAAACTAAAAAGTAGGAAAAAATATACGACTGCAGTAAATCTGGGATTTAAATATAATAATTAGTATAATAATATAATTATTAGTATAGTAATTAGTAATATAATTATTAGTACTATAATTAGTATAATAATATAAAAAGCATAATTCAACTATCAGAGAAATCCCCGTAAAAATACGATAAATGCTAGAAGTACTGGAGATTTTTACTTTAATCTGCATTTCACGATAAACCTGACAAAAAAAAAAAGCCCACAGAACTAAAATAATGGGTTTCTTCTGTAATCTCCCTGCTCTGTACCACTGCATTTCTATTCTGCGAGGAACAAAGGTAAGATCCCACGAAGGGTCAAACAAATGACTATGAGCACAAATACACATGAACACAGAACCGCAGAATGCAGGGCAGGGCTTCTCGGTACCACCAGGTGAATCAGGAAATGCTGAATGCACTAGAAGCAGCTTAAGCAATTCACTGGACTGGGAAAACAATCTGAAAACCCACACTGTGACCTGTGTATTTACACAAGTGACAGGTGCAGAATGGAAAGTGGAAGGAAAATAACTGTGTACTAATTTCAGTTATTATCCGGTCTCATGATTTTTCTACTTTCCTTAAAAATTTTGCATTCCAACCTGCACCCACCAAATGTGAATTCAGTGAAAATCCTTTCTCTGATGTATATATGTTAAACTATCAAACATAGAAAGGGACTCACATAATGTTGTCATATATAGTACCTTCAATTGGTCACAGATCAATCACCATACGCTGGTCTGGCACTATGACATATTTCATCTAAATTTCTTCTAAGAGGTCAAAAACTGAAATCTGTACTAATGTAAAAATATTTTACTCCACTCTGTGATTGTTAGTATAAAAATTACCATTGACGAGGGAATACTACTTGATCATAAATCTTATCCTTTTCAACACACAGATGGACCTCGAGAGCATGATACTAAGTGAAATAAGCCAGAAAAAGACAATTACCATATGAGCTCACTCCTGTGTAATATCTAATGAACGAAGGAAATAACAAAATAGACTTTAGATAGAGATCAGGCTAACAGCTGGGGGCGTGAGAGTATCTGGGTGTGGAGCAATGACATGTTAAAGGGACTTTTTAAGAAAAAAATGATCAAAACTATGAACAATAAAATGGCAAAAAATACACGTCTATCAACTAAAAACAAAAAACAACTAAGCAAACAAGAAGAGAGACAGAATCATGGATATGGAGAGGGCTTCGATGGTTGCCAGATGGGAGGGGTGTAGGGGAATGGGAGACGAGGGGAGGGGATTAAGAAGTACTGACAGGTGGTTACAGAACAGCCATGGGGATGTAAAGTACAGTGTAGGAAATGGAGCAGCCGAAGAACTTATATGCATGACCCACGTACATGAACAAAGGGATGGGGGGATTGCCTGAGGGAGTGGGGGGTACTAGGTGGAGGAGGAGCAAAGGGGGAAAACTGGGACAGCTGTAATAGCATAATCAATAAAATAGAATTTAAAAAATAAGAATCAACCAATGAATGCATAAAGAAGTCACTCGATGAATGTTTCTCTTTCTAAAAAATCATTTTTTAAAAAATCCAATGAGAGATAACTGTTGTGATCTAAATGACATGTTATGACTTACTATTATAGCTAATATTCCACAACAAATATGCAATTTCTTAACTGATATGCCTTCAACTTAAAAACTAAAACTATCACCTGCTACAAATCTTCACCCTAAACGCTAACCTTCCTTCATGTGCATATTTTCTTCTTTATTGTGCCTTGACTTCCCAAAGAAAGTCCAAACTGTGTGTGGGTAAGTGTGAGGGGGAGAGTTGTAACTGAGTGTTTTCATTCGGCATCTTAGCCAAGACAAAATTTTAATGAATACATGTTGAAATTGAGAATTCCACATCATTTTAATAAACACATGTGCACGTTCTTATTGAGTAAGGAAACAAGATACTCTAGAATGACAGCTAAAGTTCAAATGGCTCTTCACTAACTCCTAAACCAACATCAAATTCTTTCCAGTATATTAAATACATAAACGTTATAAGTAACTATATTTTGAATGCATAAAAGTGCACCTGCCCTGGCCAGGAAGCTGGGTTGGTCAGAGCAACATCCCGACCTGCCACAGTTCCGGGCTGGACCTCGGTCAGAGCCCCCACAGGAAGCACCCAGTGAATGTGCACCAGTAAGGGCAGCAACTAATCGATGCTTCTCTCTCTCTCCTGCTGCCTTCCTCCCTCCCCACCCCTTCCTCTCTCTAAAATCGATAGTACGTATTTTTTTAAAAGAAAAGCACACGTTTTACAATCCATAGACATGAGTACCTATTTATGATGTGAAACTCAACATAATCTGTTAATAGCACTTTCAGGTAGCCAGAATCTAAAAGTCATACTTTAAAAAAGAACTATACCAGGTTATATTTAATATGAAAGATATCAAAGAAAATATTCCACTTCTTCAAATTTGCTTCAAAAGTAACTACAAAAGCAGTGAGGAGAAAAACATTTTTTTGGTTTTGTTTTTGTTTATTAACTAGAAAACAAGATGCAGCTCTAAAGGAAATTTCGAAATCATATTTGCAGTTACTCTTAAAAACACCAAATAACACTGCATACTTCGAAAACACCACACCTCCATCTAGACTGAGCCTCAGACTCTAAAGACTACAACTCATTTCATGGACTTGCAACACCATGCAAAAAAGATCAACTTCACCACCTCATGGTTGATTAAATTTTCCTAACACTGCCCCTAACAGGCCAAGAAAAACATAAGAACGTTGGTTTTGCAATCTTTGACTCTTAGTCAAAGACAAGCATTTTCAAAACTGCAAGACCTGGATTAGAAACCGGTAGTTCTCGAATTTTCACTGAAGCTCCTTGAATATAAAAATCAACCTCTCAACGTCAACTTATTAGATACAAATCGAACTAGATAAGAGAAAAATTCTTTCCAAAGCAGTGTTTTTTTCCTAAGTAGCTTGCATGCTATACACTATACATAGAATTACAAATCTAACTCAGTAATTTATTCTTTTTTAATTTTTAAAAAATTTATTGGTTAGGGCCCTGGCTGGTGTAGCTCAGTGGATTGAGCACAGGCCTGCGAACTAAGGGACTGCAGTTCAATTCCCAGTCAGGGCACATGCCTGGGTTGCAGGCCAGTTCCCAACAGGGGACGCACAAGTGGCAACCATACATTGATATTTCTCTCCCTCTCTTTCCATTCCCCTCTAAAGATAAATAAAATCTTTAAAAATTAGTAATAATAAAATAAAATAAAATTTATTGATTAGAGAGAGAGAAACTTGTTGTTCCACTTACTTATGCATTCATTGCTTGAATCTTGTACATGCCCTGACTAGGGATCAAACCACAACTTTGACATAGAGGGACGATGCTCTAATCAACTGAGCTACCCAGCCAAGGGCCCAGTAATTTATTCTTTTATTTTCTAACCTATGACATTTTCCATGACTAAGACCAAGACTAACATGTACATTGACCTGAGGTATTGTAGACATGTTAAAGGACATGTAGACTTTTTAAGAAAGAAAAAGCTTCCTTCTTAACCAGCGAAGAATGCTCAGACATGATCTACAACAGAAGGTGAGGAGACCTGGTAAATCAGTAGGATGATTAAAACAGGGGAGGGTAGGCCAGCATAGCAATTGTTTCCCGACCAATTGGTGAAAGTCGCCAATGTCATCATGCTACTTTTTTTACTCCACTGAGGATACCAAACATATTTTTTAAAAAAATAGAAATCTACTCACCTTGTAGTGACAAAAAAAGATTTTTACAAGCTTTTTACTTAAGCTAGAATGTTTTTTTTTTTGCTTTTAAATTTTTTTATTTATTGATTTTATTTTTTTTAATTTATTTTTTTAAATTGATTATGCAGTTACAGTTGTTCTATTCCCCCCTTCATTCCCCTCCACCCTGCTCCCCCATCCCCACCATTACCCCCCTTTAGTTTATGACCATGTGTCTCAAGTCCTTTAGGTTCTATATTTCCCATGCTATTCTTGCTCCCCCCATCTATTTTCTATCTACTGTCTATGCTACTTATTTTCTGTACCTTCTCCCCCCTTCTCCTCCTCCCACTCCCCTGTTGCTAACCCTCCTTGAGATCTTCATTTCTATGTTTCCACTCCTGATCTAGCTGTTCTTTTAGTTTGCTTTCGTTTTAGGTGTGGTTGTTAATAACTGTGAGCTTGTTGTTCTTTCACTGTTCATGTTTCTTTAACTTCTTTTTCTTAGATAAGTCCCTTTAACATTTCATATAATAAGGGCTTGGTGATGATGAACTCCTTGAATTTGATCTTATCTGAGAAGCACCTTATCTGTCCTTCCATTCTAAATGAAAGTTTTGCTGGATAGAGTAATCTTGGTTGTAGGTCTTTAGATTTCATGACTTGGAATATTTCTTTCCAGCCCCTTCTTGCCTGTAAGGTCTCTTTTGAGAAATCTGCTGACAGTCTGATGGGGACTCCTTTGTAGGTGATTGTCCCCTTAGCTCTTGCTGCTTCTAGGATTCTCTCCTTCATTTTAATCTTGGCTAATGTAATTATGATGTGCCTTGGTGTGTTTCTTCTTGGGTCCCACTTTTTTGGTACTCTCTGAGCTTCTTGGATTTCCTGGAAGTCTATTTCCTTTGCCAGATTGGGGAAATTTTCTTTTATTATTTGTTCAAATAGTTTTTCCACTGGTGGTTGTGTCTTTCCCCTCTGGTACCCCTATAATTCGGATATTGGAGCGTTTAAAGATGTCCTGGAGGTTCCTAAGACTCTCCTCATTTCTCTGAATTCTTGCTCCTTGACTCTTTTCTGTTTGGCCATTATTTGCTTTCTTCTGGTCCACTCCATTGATTTGAGTCCCAGTTTCCTTTTCATCTCTATGGGTTTCCTGTGGAATTCCATTCATTTCCCTTAATTTAGCCTTCATATGTTTCTCTAATTTGTGGCTATAATCAACCAGATCTGTGAGGATCCTGATGACCAGTGTTTTAAACTGTGCGTCTGAGAGTTTTGCTATTTCTTCGTCGCTTAGATTTATCTCTGGGGCTTTGAGGTCTTCCTGCGACATTTTTGGTCTGTTCTGGCCCTTTAAATGTGAGAAGCGGCGCCTTGGACTCCCAGGTCGCTGGGTTGTGACGCTGTATGTGGGGGCGTGGTCAGAGCGGGGAAATGGCGGTGCCCTCTATCGCCGCTGCGGCCGGTCCAACCGCCCACTCCCTCGCTCGCCCGCAATTAGGCAACCGCAGTCAACTCGCTGCAACGCCTCCCCACTGTCTCCTCTGCAGTCGCTCACCCGGTGGGTTGCTTGGTCGCTCACTAGGTCCAATCCTGGGTTTGGAACCCGTGCGTCTGGGTTCCGCGCCCGGGTCCGACCCAGTCCTCCTGTGCAACCCCTCACGAGACGCCGGTTTCGCCCCTTACCAGTCGGGCTGAAGAATTTGTTGTTAATGGACTTCCGAAAAGTTCAATTTTCCTTGTTCTGGTTGTGTTTTCTGATGCTAATATTTAGTTGTCCCTAAACTTGGTTGTGTGAGAAGGCACGGCACATCCACCTATACCTCCATCTTGGCGGAAGTCCTGTTCATAGGGAAAAGCAATCGGGGCTTAGTGACCACTTCACTAAGCCAGAATGTTAAGGAAACTTTCAATTTAAAAAGAACAAAATACAGATTTCAAGAACAAAAAAGAGGCAGTCCAAGAGAGGTGAGGAGAGACAGATAATTCTACTCGCCACAGGTAGAAGGAGAGAAAACGTACCTTTGTGGAAATTTCCACCTTCCTCTAAAGGACAGAAAAAAATAATAGATGTACCAATCAATTAACAATATACCCTGTGGGGCCAGAGAGCAGAGAAGCTGGCTAAAAACATTCCCTCTGCCTCAGGCAAAAATATTCTTTTTTTTCCTTCTATTTCTTTTTTTAAATTTTATGGATTATGCCATTACATTTGTTCTATTTCCCTCCTCCATTCCCCTCCCCCACCATTCCCCCCCTTTAGTTCATGAACACGTGTCTCAAGTTCTTTAGAGTCTGTATTTCCCCTACTATTCTCACCCTCCCCCTATCTATTTTCTACCTACCATCTATGCTACTTATTCTCTGTACCTTCTCCCCCCTTCTCCTTCTCCCACTCCCCTGTTGCTAACCCTCCATGTGGTCTTCATTTCTATGGTTCCACTCCTGATCTAGCTATCCTCTTAGTTTGCTTTTGTTTTAGGTGTGGTTGTTGATAACTGAGTTTGCTGTCCTTTTACTGTTCATCTTTTTTATCTTCTTTTTCTTAGGTAAGTCCCTTTAACATTTCATATAATAAGGGCTTGATGATGATGAACTCCTTGAATTTGACCTTATCTGAGAAGCACTTTATCTGCCCTTCCATTCTAAATGAAAGTTTTGCTGAATAGAGCAATCTTGGTTGTAGGTCTTTGGTTTTCATGACTTGGAATACCTCTTTCCAGCCCCTTCTTGCCTGTAAGGTGTCTTTTGAGAAATCCGCTGACAGTCTAATGGGAACTCCTTTGTAGGTGACAGTCCCCTTATCTCTTGCTGCTTCTAGGATTCTCTCCTTCATTTTAATCTTGGCTAATGTAATGATGATGTGCCTTGGTGTGTTCCTTCTTGGGTCCAACTTCTTTGGGACTCTGAGCTTTCTGGACTTCCTGGAAGTCTATTTCCTTTGCCAGAATGGGGAAATTCTCTTTTATTATTTGTTCAAATAAGGTTTCCACTGGTGGCTGTTCCTCTTCCCCTTCTGATACCTCTGTAATTTGGATGTTGGAGCGTTCAAAGATGTCCTGGAGGTTCCTAAGCCTCTCCTCATTTTTTTGAATCCTTGTTTCTTCATCCTTTACTATTTGGTCATTTTTTCCTTCCTTCTGGTCTGCTCCCTTGATTTGAGTCCCAGTTTCCTTTCCATTACTATTGGTTTCCTCTGCATTTCCCTTCATTTCAATTAGTTTAGCTTCCATATGTTCCTCTAATTTGTGACTAAAATCAACCAGTTCTGTGAGCACCCTGATCACCAGTGTTTTGAACTGTGCATCTGAAAGTTTGGCTATTTCTTCATCGCTTAGATTTATCGGCTCTGGGGCTCTGAGTTATTCTTGAGCCAAGTTTTGATCTGTTCGTGCCTGTTACGTACGAGGAGGTGTTCACCAGGATGGGGCCACCCAGGTCGCTGGCTTGTGATGCTGTATGTGGGGGTGGGGTCAGAGAGGGAGCAATGGCGGTCCTCTCCGCTTGCCCAGTCCGCCTCACCGCTCACCCCCACCAGTTTATCTGAGCGCAAATGTGTGAGCCTGCCTCCCTGCACCACAGTCTCAGTGCTCACCTCTTCACTGGTTTATCTGTGCGCAAATACCGCCCGCAGACAGCCAGCTGAGCCTCTTCCCTGTGTCCACCCGTTGCTAGCTGGCACCTGGGATCCGTGCCTTCAGCTGCCTGTGCACTGCCCAGGTCGGGATCTTTTTTGCCTAACCCGCTCCGCTGCTGGCTTCACCCCTCTCACCAGTTTAGCTGAGCGGTTCGTTGTTTTCGGACTCTGTATTGTCAATTTTCTGTGTGGTTTGGTTGTGTTTATAATTGTTAAAACTTTGATGTTTTTAGATTTGGTTGTGCAAGGAAGCAAAGTGTTTCCACCTACGCCTCCATCTTGGCGGAAGTCAGCAAAAATATTCTTAAAATTTCATTCCGCCACAAGTTTTCCCATCTTCAGATTAATACAGAAATGACCCATTCCATGCCAATGAACTGACATTTCTAGATAGTAATAAATGATGCAACCGTCCCAATAATTAGGGTCTCCTTCAACTACAATTTTTACCCCATTCCAATAATAACAACAGCCAAAAGAGAAATGCACCAGCACAGGCATCAGAGAAACTGTGCTGCTGTGTCTGTCAGGTGACTGAAGGTGGGCACTTGCAGGAGTGTGCATGTCAACCTCTATCATCAGGATGAAAGCCAATTCAACATGGTCACTCACCTTATTGAAAACTGTCCCAATTGTATCAAACCCAAATCAGTATATTATCTTACATTAGATTAGACTTCTATTTCCAATACTAAAGAAAATATATAGTCAGACCCTATGTATAAACACAATTTAAATTCAAGATCATTAGAAGACACAGATGAAGCAAAACGCCACTGCTCTCAAACAGAACAGTTGTACAGCACACACTGGACCCTGTTACTGAGCTTAGCACTGCTACATTCAACACACACCGCAGACATGACCTCGTCAATCCCACACAAACTTTGACAGCGGACTTCAAGTTCCTAGAAAATTGCTCCCCAAATGTTAGTAATCTTAAAGTATATAGTTCTAAGAAACAAATCAGACAGCTAAAGAAAACAAACATATAGAAGGCACATGACATTAGTTAAAATGACATATAAAGAACAAAAGAATGTTGATAATAAAGTCGATTGATGGGAATGTAAGAGTTCTCTCATGCTTTTGTGTATGTTTGAAATTTTCCATAACAAACTATTTTTTAAATTAATTTATTTTTACTGACTAATAATAGGTCAAATTTTGCATTCCAGAAATTGAGTTTTTGTTAAATATTTATAAACTGTGGGGAGAAAAAACAAAGTAACTAGCAATAAGTGCCTATTAGGTATTTTAATATATAACCCTTAGGGAATAGACAGAATCAACCCTATTTTACATTCTAAAAAATTAAACATCTAAAGGGTTAACTTTCCCAAGATGATAAAGGAGCTTAAGTGAAATTCACAACCAAGGAAGGGAGGGGAAAAAAAGAGAGAGGAGGAAACAAGGAAGGCAAGCAACAGAGGATGGTTAACAACAACCAGAACAACAAAAAACCACACCGTTACCCTAATACACAACAGATAAAATTGGACAAATACACTTCCTAGGAAACTCCCCAAGTTAAAACTCTTGTAAAGTTACTCAATGACAAATATTCAAGAAAGAAGAATACAAAAATATAATTATATTTAAAAACCTGTAATTATTCCATTTCTGTGCCTACTTTACTATCAACATACCAAATCCTAAAGAGATCCCATTTCTTAACCAGTTAAATACATGCTATTAACCAGTTAAATACATACACACCAAAATTACCCCAAACTTTAATATAGTTATCTAACCACAAGTTTGAACAAATTAAGAAAAGACTTTGAAAAAGTGTCATAACATACTGACAGTGATACTTGATATTTGTAATCCAGCAGACGTTAGTAGATCCTCCTTACACAAGGTGGGCAAAAGTATACAGTTGTGAGTACGTGAAACACAGAGTTTATTCTTTATTTACTAATGTGTTATTTTCCATACAAACAACTGTAAACCTACTTTTGGCAACCCCTGTATTTCAATTTACTGTGCAAATGCATTGCTCCCATACTCCAGTGTTTCTATACATGTGAGAATTCTTTTATATACATGCACCTTGCCCTGACTGGTGTGGGTCAGTGGGTTGGGGGTCATCCTGCAGACAGAGAAGTCGTGGGTTTGATTCCCAGTCTCGACACATGCCTGGGTGGAGGGCTGGTCCCTGGTTGGGGAAATACGAGAGGCAACCGATCCTGTCTCTCTCGCACATCTTATGTTTCTCTCCCACTCTTTCTTGCTCCCTTACCCTCTAAAAATAATAAAATCTTTTCAAAAATAATATTTTATTTTTAGTAAAGCAAAAAGAATGCTGCTCTCCTTCCTTATATCGTAACTCACAAAATCCTAGTTCCACAATTTGTCTATATAAAGTTAGAGTAGAAAAACACGAACTGTAGTATGACCACTGATCATCAAGAAAAAAAATCAACTGAAAACTATACATAGACAATAATATATGTTAGGTTTGTGCAGTAAATCTATCACAGAAGCAAATCAATTTCAATGACAGGCCACTTGCATACCAGAGGTCCAGTGCCACGCCTTGGAAAATACTAAAGGCGACATCTGTTCTCTTGCCTCTTCCACAACTGTTTAATAAAAGCATCACCCTTTCCTGTTGATGTGCTCAATGAGGTCACTAAATAAAGGTCACAAAAGAGATTATTAAATTCCACTTCCTTACAGGTTCAACAGACAAGGTCATTTTAGTCTTGGAAGGTAGGCCAACTAAATCTTGACTGTGAGAGTAAAGAAGCAAACTCCAGCACCCTGCATAATGATTAACTATGTCATTAACTCCATTCAAGTTGAATATCACATTCATGAAAGTTTCCCTCCTCCTGGTACACATTTTAGGTTGTGTAATGTGGGAGAAAATCCATCTTTCATAAGGCAAATCTTGATTATGTTTATGCAAGTTGAAAACACTCCAGATACCTTCCCATCGTCAATGACATGGCTGAAAGATGCCATCAGCCGCTACAGTCGACCCTTAAACAACATGGGTGTGAACTGCATGAGTCCACTTATACCTTGATTTTCTTTCAATAAATATGGTAAATGTATATTATCTTCCTTATGATTTTCTTAACATTTTCTCTCTCTAGCTTATTGTAAGAATACAGTATATAATATATATAGCATACAAAATATGTGTTAATCAACACATATTTATGTGTCGATAACTGTCTATATTATCAGGAAGACTTCGGGTCAACAGCAGGGTATTAGTTAAGTTTTGGGGTGTCAAAAGTTATACATGGATTTTCAACTACAAGGGGGTTTTGGCATCTTGTTCAAGGGTTGACTGTATTTCACACTTAAGGTTCTCTGCAATTATATACCATATATGGCTCAGTGGTTAAGAGCTTAAGCTGAAAAATAAAAAAGAAGCTTAGGCTGCATGATCCCTAATTTAAATCTCAGCAATATTACTTGTTATCCTGTGTGTCAGCTTCATCATTTACAAAGTGAATATTATACTAGTAAAGTCTGTTCTGCTATAACTTATCTTTGCCTTCAATTACCTCCTACAGAATTATTCAAGAGGAGAATAATGTAGGAAAATAGCGTGGAAATTATGTTGGTTCAAATGTAATTTATTCCAACAGAATTAAAGAGAAATACTTAGCAACAGATAAAGATCTTTTAAAAAACCTAAATATTTACAGAAATGTTTTCCTTAAATGCAAATAGTGCCTGGTCTAATGGGTACAAGAACTACGCTTTCCCACGATGTCAAGTGTCTGACAGTCTGCGAGGACAGATGAAGGAACTGCAAAGACATTTCCCCTGTATGAACACAATGACGTAATGAAGAAAGCCACACCTGGATCAGATTTTTAGTACTGAGACAAATGTCTGCCTCCATCCAACGAAGGAAGAAGCAGAAGCTCCAGGGTTAGTATCACAAAAGTGACTGATGCTAATGTGAAAATAATAATAGACATTTGACATTGCTGGTATTTTCATTATGGTTATTACTGACTCATTTAGTATTCTGGTTATAAAATTCCACAGGTTTTGAATGGCCCACCCCAATCGTATTTTTTCCCAGTAAGCCCTGTTATTTTTAGCCCTATTATTTTTTTGCAAAACAGAGGGCATTTTGGCAGAAGACCTATACCTACCTAGTAATTGTTAAGAATTGTGAGAGTTAAATTGGCTTAATATACACATCAAACAGAATCTGGCTATTGCTAGCAATCTTAGCTATTGCTAGTATATATTGTAACTCAAAATAATGAATTAATTTCAATTCAAACGCATATAAATAATCGATCTATTTTCCCCACCTCAAGAGCCATAGATATCACCATCACTGAATATAAAAACTAATCCCCCACAAAAAAAGAGCCTGAAAATAGATTAGGAACCTGTTCCCTGCAGCTCCTAGGCTACAAACCAGCATAGCATGTTACTGTAAGGCATATGGCACTCAACTCTAAGAAAAGGAAAGCATTTGTATAACGCATTGTTCTACGACTTTAAGACGGCTATGAGGTCACTAGAGGGGACAGTAATTTTTCAGCTCCACTGTAATCTTATGAGACCGCCATCTTATATATGGTCCACTGTCAACCAAAACATTATGTAGCATATGCCTGTACTATAGTTTATAAATAAAAATATCACTCCAATGAAGTCATTATTCATTGAACAAAAATCTTATTAGGCCAGGAGAAAACCTTTTTTGGTTCTCAAGCAATAGATTTGTCTCTAACAAATGTAGCTAATCAAAATTTCAACAGTTTTTCATCTTTCTATAAGAATATATATAGAAAAGTCATCCACACATCTCTCTCTAAAACTGCGATTTTTACAGAATATAAGTTACTAAAAGACTAATGGGATAAGTAATGAATAGAACTCTGAGAAACAAATACGAAGACCCAGGAGCAATAGAGACAATAAAACTTAGAGCAGGGACATCGGATGGTTAGATAATCCTTTATTAATAATAAAATAATAACAATAATAATAATAATGTCATATGGTGTCCAATTTCCTACCCAAAGTAAAAATTCACTCTATAAAATCCCCAATACGCAAGCCTCTAAAATCTCCAGCAATTCTCTACTTCACAAAGCACATTTCAATCACATATATTAATCCTGGATAACCTAATTAAATCTTTGAGAAACCAAAAAGGACACGCAAGCCCTGGCTGGTGCGGCTCAGTAGACAGAAAGGTAGATAGTTCGATTCCTGGTAAGGACACAGGCCCGGGTTGCGGGCCACATGGCAATCAATCAACGTACCTCTTGCTTGCGCACTGATGTTTCTCTTGCTCTTTTTCTCCCTCCCCCTATCTAAAAATAATTTTTAAAGACACATAACTACACACAAAAGTCTTTAAAAAAATCAAAAACCAATGTTTTATAAAAACCAATCAATTAGAATGAATCTGTATACTCTTAACAACTTAAAAAAATTTTTTTACTGTTTGCTTTTTTACTTTGTATTTTGTCCCCACAGCTTTTAAACCAAAGATGAACTAGGAATCTACTACACTTGGGTTTCTGAATACATATTCCGTTACATAAGTACCAATGAAGTAATATTATTGGGTTGGCCAAAAATTTTTCCAGACAATGGCTCTAGTAGTACTTGTCTTTAACTTCATTCTAAACAATTTTGTTAGATTGTATTGTGATGTATGTCACATCTGCATGCATTTTTTTAAAAAACAGCAAAATTGGTGAATTTTTGTGCAGCCCTTTTAATATTTAAGATGGAAGAAAATACATAACAATATTTTCAGCATATTTTACTTTATTATTACAAGAAAGGTAAAAACACCACTGAAACTCAAGAAAAGACTTGTGCTGTGTAGGGAAGAGGTTCTGTGACTGATGGAATGTGTCAAGAGTGGTTTCCAAGCTTCTTGGTACTATTGACACTTTGGCCAAATAACTTTGCTGTGAGACTGTCTTGTGCACTGGAAGATGTTTAGCAGCAGCCCTGGCCTCTGCCCACTGGCGGCCTATAGCAGGAGACAGCCGACGTACTCAAAATATCCAAATCAAAAACTAAAATGAAAAATGTGTCTTATTTTACGGAAAAAAAACTAAATGGGCTTTTTGGCCAACCAAATAAATGCGGGGAGAAAAACGACTTTAAGAAACTTAAGCCATGGCTGGTGTAGCTCGGTGGACTGAGCGCAGGCCTGGGAACCAAAGGGTTGCCAGTTCCATTCCCAGTCAGGGCACATGCCTGGGTTGCAGGCCAGGTCTCCAGTTAGAGGCGTGTGAGAGACAACCAATCAATGTTTCTCTCGCACATCAATGTACACATCAGTGTTTCTCTTCCATTCTCCCTTCCCCGCTCTCAAAAAATAAATAAATCTTAAAATAAATAAACAAAAACAAAAATGTGTCCTAGACTTTTCAAGTACACAAAAACTATTTAAAATATTGTAAGAAGTGTATTAAAAAGAAATAGTTCATAATATAAAAATACACTACTATATTAGTTCAGATAGGTCAGTATAAGAAACAAAAAGCTTAGTTTACTTGTGTAGTCATTCACAGACAGAAAAAATTTGTTTTTTCAACTCCCAAATGATTTCTCTGTTTAAAATTAACCAATTCAAATGGAAACAAGACTGTATATCCACAGGAGCCTAAACGATCAATTCTATTCTAAGAAATTATAAGTGGTGGTTAAAATTTGGTGGTTTCCAAAATTAAAATTTGGTGGTTTCCAAAATCCACCAATTCACCCAAATTTCTTCTAATTATCAACATTAATAAATAATCCTATAATATCTACTCACAATCTATATAAATATTCATATACTTTGAAATATGCATTCCTCTTCTGGAAATTTTAATGTACAAAATGCCAAAGAAGCACTTTAACAGAAAAAAATTACTCAAAAATAATCATCTCATACACTGAAAACTACAGAACTGTGATGAAAGATATTAAGGAACACCTCCCCATTAAAATCCCAGCCTGTTGGGATTTTTTTGACAGAAATTGACAAACTAATCCTACAATTCACATGGAAATGCAAAGCCCCTAGAATAGAAAAGACAACTTTGAAAAAGAACATGGAGTACATAAATCCCTATTTCGAAACTTACTACAAAGCTACAGTAATCAAGGCAGCTTGGTAGTGGTGTAAGAATAGACAAGACATATAGATCAACAGAAAAGAAGAAAGAGTCCAGATAAAGCCCTACACTTATGGTCAAATGATTTGAGACAAAGGTGCCAAGGAAAGAACCCTTGGTAACACACAGCAGCCAGACAACCAGAGATACCTACACACAAAGGTGATGAATTCAGACCCTTAACCGAGCATTCACTCACGGCATATAAAAATTAACTCAAAATGGACCATAGGTTTAAATGTAAGAGCTGAAACTGTAAAAAAATCTTTAACACAGGATGTAAATGTTCTAAAATTAGATTGTGGTAATGCCTGCATAACTCTATTAACTTATGAAAAATCACTGAATTGTAAACTTAAAATAAGTTATGCTATGTTTTAACTCCATAAAGATGTTTAAAAACAAGTCACTTGTAAAAAATCACAATGGCTGTTAAATAAATTCCAAAAACCACACACTATATTGCAGAGCCAATAAGGCTAGTAATACCTATATAGAAACAAACAAAAAAATCACAAGGTTGAAATATAATGAATCCACTACCTAAAACAGCCAATAGTTATAACAGCATTTAATGTCCCACACTTTTTAATTGATAAGGAGGAGGGTAGAAAGGGGAAAAAGAGAAAGAAAGCGACAGGCAGACATCAATTTGTTGTCCCACTTATTTACACATTCACTGGTTGATTCTTGTATGTGCCCTGACCAGGAATCCAACCCACAACCTTAGCACGTAGGGACAACACTCTAACCATCCAGGCTGTCTGGCCAGGGCCTGCCACACATTGCTTTAAGTGCTTTACAAGTATTTATTCCTTTAATCCTCGCTAAGATGTGGTTTCCCCCATTGTACAGATGGGGAAACTAAGACACAAAGAAGTTTAAAAAAAAAAGTGTTCAATATCACAAGAGTTTTGAGGTAATGAATCTTTTTTCCTCTTTACACAAATACCATTAGCCTATTACATTGTTATGCAACTGAAAAGAAAACTAGTGGACATCCTGGTTGCCTATCCAGAATCCACTCACCCCTTCCATGTCTCGCCCAGGTTTTCATCAATGTCTCCACCCCTCCCCACAGAGCCCGGGTACTTCAGAGGAAACTGACCCTTCCTTAGGTATAGCAGCTGGCTCAGGTTTGCTTAAGCCAATGAGCACATTTCAATGGCCACAGTCTTGTCCCAAGGTACAGTCAGGACTCTGGTTTGGAATGTTCAGACAGAGAGGCTCTCTCGCCCAACTGTCACTGGCAGCCATTCTGCAACCACGAGAGGAACGTTAACAGATCGAAGCTGACATCAAAGAAAGCAGAACAGAATGGAAAGAAACTGGTCTTTAATATTATTTGTTTCTGTAAGTCTTGCCCTACCTTGGACGCCTAGATAAATAAGCCTATAAATCTTTTTTACTGTGCTTAAAACCAGTTTCAAGTTTTCTACTACTTACAACATGAAGTACAAATTGATTTGGGGGAACTCATGAAGTATATTTCTAGAAGGGATTCATTGTAACCCCTGATGGCACACATCAGAATAAAAACATGTTCAATGATTATTTTTTAAATTAAGGTTCATATAAAAGCCTGAAAAGTCGTTACATGTGATTTTATGGCCCACATAATTAATATTATTTTAACATGACATTTAAAAATTTTTTAATCTAGATTTCTCATTCCTGAGAAATCAAAAGGCATCACACCATCAGGTCCTGTTACTACAGGATAGCAATCAGCTGGACTGGAATAGCAGCTGCCCCTTTAAGTTGACAAGACACCCGCTGCACAGGCAACACTAGCAGAGGCCTTGTGTGATGGGCTCCACACCTACAGGTATTAAGATGCTGCACCATTGATATTTAGCAGGACCTATCTCAAATGCCACACAATGAGTACGCTGTTCCCCTTTATCCACCGGGGAGTATGTTCCAAGGCCTCCAAGAGATGAATGAAACCAGTAATAGCACTGAACTCTATATATACTATGGTTTTTCCTATACTGCTTTTTCTCTTAAAACTATTTGTGCACTTTAGGACCATTATTAAGTAAAAGAAGGGTTACTTGAACACAAGCACTGCCGTACTGCGACATAACTGAGACAGCTAGTAAGTGACTAATGGGTAGGAGGTTGAAGCTTATGAATTGTTTATTTCTGGAATTTTCCATTTATTATTTTCAGGCCATGACTGACTGCAGTTAAGTAAAACTACAAAAAGTGAAAATGAATAAGGAGGGGACTACTGTAATGAAAAAATTATATTCTATCTTCTAAGCTTCAACATTTTAATTAAAATCTTATACTCTTCAAACAAAAAAACCCCACAAAAACATGTATTTGTCACCAGACCATAGAAATTACTATTCTTGAATTAAATAGAATAGAGTAATACTCTTCAATACCTGAGGGAAGACTTAAACTCAGCATCAAGTTCCTGAAAATGTCACTACATTAATTATTCTGGGTCCTAAAAGTTTGACATACAGATATGTATGTCAAGTTTGATAACTTGAGCGTACAGATGAAGACAAAACTAAAGTGGTTTTGAAGTGCAACCAGCAAAATGTAAAAGTTGACCAGAAGTTTGAAATACTTGAACACACAGGTGTACTATTAATCAAAATTTATCTGTAAAAGACTTGCAAAAGAAATTATTACAGGAAGCGTAGTAAATTTCAAAGGAATTTATGGCACAGTAAATTTAAGCCACATTAACAAAACTGGGAGGCAGAACTCTATAAAAGAGAAAGAACTCTCAAGTTATATGTCTCTACCACTAAATTAGACAATTTTGGGGAATGGGAAGTTGCTTAATTTCAACAGTACAACTTTATTGTTTCAAGTAGCTAATATGTAATCAGGAAAAGACAATCAGTAAAACATCTATTTTAATAAAAATGCCTAAAAATAGAAAAGAGTTGTGACAGCTATAAATAATAGTGTGAATTCACCAGTGAAAATCCCAGGGAAGAGAGGATAACAGAGAAGCACAGAGGCAGACTCGACGATATCAGCAATGCACTGTTAGGTCAGGTGGACGGTCCACAGGCTTATATTTTTGAAGCACTTCATTACTTAGCCATGTGACATATTCTTTTGTCTGTACCTTATTATCCCTAATTTTAGAAATTTTTATCCAATGTACTGACTGTAAAAAGTTAATGACTACCTTTCTGCATCCACATTGAGTGAAAACAAATGACCAAATGGTTTCTTACTTTGAAAGTCTTCTTAAAGCTTTTTTCCAAAGCCGTTTGAACATTAAATAAGAAATTAAATGTATTGATGGATGTTTCACTATTAATAGTTAGCAGAACTAATGATTTTTGTGTCCTTACACTGGGGGAAGGCTACACCTAAACTATAAATACCTGCTTAGAGGAGCCAACAATTCTCCATCAACTCAAGAGACAGATGTGTTCCTAGAAAGGCTGCCATTCTCAGAACCATCAAATTGTAGGCAATCTACTTAACCTTCCAGTGTCTCAGTTGTATCTGTAACATGAGACACGGGCATACCTGGGTAACATCACAAAATCCAGACCACCACAATAAAGCCACCATCACAACAGACCCTCCAGAGCATTTTGCTGGTGGAGGGTCTTGCCTTCAATTTGTTTAAAAAAAAAACAGCGCAACACCTGTGAGGCACAATATAGCAAAGCACAATTAACACGAGGTACGCCTGTGTATGTTGGGGGAAGAATTAAAAATCATGTAAAGCACCTGGCCCACTGCCTGGTAAATAGTAACTTTTTAAAAAATTACTGTTACTTCATGCATTCTCTTCCTTGAGTAGAATTAAGGCCAAGGCTGGCAACTATCAATTAGGAAATATTTAGGTGCACCTGTATTAACAACACTGTAATGAACTACGTGGCCAGATTCCCAGCGGTTCCGCTCCCCACATTTTCTAAAGACTAGCCAAGACCCTATATATCCACGAAGGAGCATGAAAAGTACAAGGGAGAATGGAAAGGAACTAAGCTAATTCTCTCAACTTTCTCTACACAAGAGAATGATGGTGATGAGTGAGTTAAACGGAACAGATTTTCCCTCTCCCTCTACTGGGACATCTATTGTCCTGCAACATATAGATGTGAAAAGACTTAACCAATAACTTTCAAATCTCTACCAGGCCTACAGTGGTGGACAGCATATAAGCAAACTATTGCTACAGAATTTGGATTTTCCTTAATGATAAAATGCAAGAGACTCGAAGTCCATGAGGACTTCAAAACCTCCTTCTGCCAGGGAATGTTGCATTTCACACACAAACAACTAATTATGGACTGTGTCACTACCACAGATTTGTATTTATCATTCAAGTGACAAGATGTTTAGAAGAAAAAAGTTTTCAAGTGTCTCTATTTTGAAGTAGAAGAATACATTAATCTACCATTTACCTTCTTGAGACTCACAAACTTAAGTACCCACGTACACAAGATCCAAAAACATACTGGTAATTGAAGCAGAATGACAGATAACAGGGTTCTTTATATTATTCTATTTTGTGTGTATCTGAACATTTCTGCAATGTACAGTTAAAAATATATGGGTGTACATTGTGTGTCTTATAGGTGCTTATATACAAGCTCCCAGTACAACAAGCTGAACAATAGGACATTTCTCTAGCAAAGTTTTCTTATTCCAAAAGTAAGTGGATTTCATCAAGCTACTTACAAATTCAAGAAGTTGTATTGCAGGTGACCGGACTATTAGTAGAGGTCTAATGAAGGAAATAATTAACTGCCCTGGAATAAAAGGAGTCTAACCTTGAAAACATGCAGGCAACAAGGTGCTAAGCAATCGTTAACAACCACTGCACATTCATTTTGTTCCCATGTGTTATGTCCTAACACAGGTGAGTATGTGGAAGAGGAGGAAGTACTTAAAAAATAAAAAGTAAGTTTGGCCTTAAAGTTGATGGGCAACAGAGTTTGGAATAAGGAAATCTAAAAAGCCCCCATTAGAAATAACCATTTCTAAGAACAGAAAAGAGCTAAAGGAAAATACTGCATTTCCATCTTTTAAAAATAACATTCATAGCTCATAGTAGTATAACCAGCAAATTCCGATGACCACATATGTTTAACTGCTAGACATGAATTTACAAAAGAAACAAAGATTATGCTATACCTGCCAAAACCCTCTCTTCAAACTGCCATTTTTCACAACATAACCTTAAATTCAGTGCAAAATTTAATATTTGTTAGTTATGCCTAAAATAACACTAGTCAAAATTTAAAATGCTAACTTTTCAGTAATCTTCAGCCTTATGAACAAAAGTTATGTTCAAAACTTATATAGCAAGCTATAACTTAGGCAGACTCAAGAGAGTAGTTTAGGCAGCCTTCGGTCTACATTATCTCTCAAGTGCAAAAAAAAGGTCACAAGAACTTAATTAAAATGTCAAAGAGAAATACAAACTTACACATTCCTCCCCCCCAAAATTTACAGAATAAAAGTCCTCCACTGGAACCCCGCGAAATATTTCCATTAGTAACATTTATTTTCTTAGCACAAAAGTGATCCGTTCATTTTCACAAAAGCTGGAGCATCTTAGTTTTACATAATTTCCCTGAAACTAACAAACACAGAAAATTGTTTCACGTAAGTAAGTAGAATTTTGCGTTTCTACCCGTGGAAAAAGCCATCATCAATCTACTAAGGCACATGGCTCCTCCTTTAACGTCTTGTTCCTCAACCCACTGAAAAGAATATATGCTTTTAAAATAGGCATTTACTTACCAGGTTAAAGACAGTTTCCACAATATCCCTATTGGATACTTCTCCAACTTCAACCAGTCCCGTCAAAACGGCAAATTTCATTCTGATGCCCCTGATGGGAAGCCCTGGTTTCAGGGACAATGCTCCCTCTTCAGCTGAGGGTTCTTCTCCTTTCCCTCCACCTCCCCCGTCATCACCTGTTGGTGGCGGGGAAGGGACATTACTGTCCTCACTAGCCATTTCTAGTTCACGGAAAACTCGAGTCACTATGGGACACCAATCGCTGCACTAGTAATAAGCACACGCAACGCAAAAGGAAAAAGGTCACTCTTCCAAGTTGTGGAGAACCCCCAAAAGCAGTTGAAGTGGAAAGTCCTTGGCGTCGCCCTCCTCCTCTTGGAGAATACTTGTCCAATCTCTCTGCCCGAGGCTGACAACAACGCCAAACCCTATTGGAAGATTAGATAAACGTTAAATAGGCTAGGTTTTGTTTTAGGGTGCTTTAGGGAGAGAGGGGTAATAGTTACGGTGCGTCGACTAAGTTACTGAAGGGACCCCACCACCAGCCCCCGCTCCTCCCCACCTCCAGGAGCTAGGTTCAGAGTGAAGGTGGGCGCAAGAGGCTCCAGAGCAGGTTCACTCCTCCCCCACTCTCGCAGGTTCTTGGCGCAGGGCAACCTCTCCTCACAGGTGCACGGAAAGAGAAACTGTCGCTGGGAGAGGAGGGGTCGCAGGGAAGGAGGGGGCCCCAAGCTGCCATAGAGATAGAAAGTTACTCCTCACCCAGATATGCCGGATCGTCCTCACCCCGCGCCAGGGAGCCGCGAGACGGAGGTAGCTGCGAAGATCCGGGGCAGGAAAAGGCGGGGGAAGGGGGCGGTGATTATTCTCAGCGCTCGGCCCAGGGGGAGGAGTGGAGCACCTCGCGGGCACCTGAGGTTCATCAGGGAGAGGAGGGCAGGTGTGTTGTGGCCCGAAGGGCGGTGAGGCCTGGAGGAGACGGCTAGGAGAGAAGGGGATTGAGAGGTCAGTGCACCTGGTCGCAGCCTCCAAGTTTCCCTAGTCTGCTCCCCGGGAGTCCGCGGCTGCACAGAACTCCATGGCTTCCTGGTCCGCCCCACCCCTGCGATCAGCCCTTGCAAAAACAACCGCGGCTGGGGCTACGGACGCCTGGGCTGAGGCTGCTGGTGGGGGTGAGGATGCTACTGGCCCAGCTCGCCCCGCCAGGGTTCCCGCGGTTGTCCCGGTGCCCACTGAGGGTGCTCCGCGCCGCCATGACAGCGCCGAAAGCTGCCCGGCGCGGCGTGCGCGTGCGCAAGCGAAGGCGGAGGCAACCGCGCGGCGAGGTGGGGACGCGCGGGCGGCCCGGGGGTCCGGCTGGGGCGGGGACGCTGAGCTGGGACTACCTGGCCAGACCTCCTGAGAGGCACCAGAGTGGGCGCGGTGCTCAAGTAGTACCAGGTGTGTTCCCCGCCCGGCGAGGAAACACCTTTCCCTACTAAAGCCGGCTCCTCCCCCAACCTGGGAAGGTGCTTCGCCTGTGTAGAGCCGGTGATTCTGACGCTCAGAACACACGTTGTCACCGTAGGGTCTCCAGGCGCCGAGGGAACCCGCCCCACGTTGCCATGGTGTTTGTTAGACTTGGAGAAGGACACCTGAGGGACCACTAGGAGCCACAGAGGTGGCAGCCCTGGAACCAGCTAGGCTGCTGCCTTCGCCTAAGGGGAACGGAGTCCCCACCGTTGACTGCTTTCAGCTGTTGCCCGCCCGCTGCGTTCGGCGAAGGCTTGGAAAGAGATTTCCACTGTGATGTCCAGCAGCTGCCACCATTTGGGAGGGGGTGGGCGGGGGTCGCGTCCACGAGCAATGGGACAGATTCCTTGCTTTGCAGCTGCTTTCCCCACCAAACCTTTCCCACATTCTAAGGACCGGAGGATTCCTGAGACAGCTGCTCCGAACTGCGTGGAGGGAGGGTTAATTTTGCCTGCATCTCTCCAAAGGGTTATTGGGTTTTTTACCCCCCTGTCGTGATTTTCCAGTGTTAAATTTAGGTTCACCTCCTCGGTTTAGTTTAAAAGATAAATTATGTTAGGAATGAAACCAGCTCAGATCATTATCTGTGACCTTCCCCTCCACCCCCACAATTCACAGTAAAGCATTCTTCCTGATGCGTTAGTGAAAACCAAACAAATACCATGGTGGTTTTTCACCCGTATGACTCTTTGAAATCATAAGGCCTTTAAAAAAATAATATTTAAAATACTGGTAATTCCCTAATATGAAAGAGAAGCAAGTGGGAGTCAAAAGTTATGAAGTACTATGGAGGAGTTAGAAGAAAAATAAATTACCATATATTGGTTTTAAACCATATACTGGTGTTAAGGATGAATAGTTTCCTAGAGAAAAGATTATTTGGGATGGGTTTGAAAATTAAACTGAATTTTAACTATCACATGGACCTTTGGGACGAAGACAACATGAAAAAAAAGACAAGCACGAAGTATCTTTAGAAAAGTGTTACCTTTTTAAAATACTAAAATGAATTCAGCTGCACCAAAACTCATGTGATTGTAAATGTGTGTTAAAGATTTGGTTCCCATACGTGGGTTTAAATACTCCAAAGATGAGGCAAACATTTTTCTCATGACTTGAGTTAGTGATTGGCCCATTGCCAGGGTAAGAGGCAACATCAGTAACTTACCATTCTTAAATCGCTGGAAAAAACTAAACACCTCAGGTTTATAGTTCAAATGGTTAAATGGCTTAAGTCTGGAATAGGGAGTGTGGCGTGCCTGCAGGGGAGAGGCAATTTTCACTTGATTTTTAACACATCTGTAGAGAGGGAGGAAAAGAAGCATTAAACAAAGGGAGTCTTCTTTTAAACCAAAAAAAAAAAAAGATTTTGTTTACTTATTTTTAGAGATAGGGAAGGGAGGTAGAAAGAGGGAGAGATACATGTATTGGTTGCCTTCTGCACGCCCCCACTGGGGACCTGGGCTGCAACCCAGGCATGTGCCCTGACTGGGAATCAAATTGGTGACCTTTAGTCTATGGGATGATGCCCAGCCCTCTGAGCCACACCAGTCAGGGCAATGGGAGGCTTCTAACAGCATTTTGCTCTCTCAGATTTGAGTAAATAGTCTAATCTTGAGTATGTTAATATACCTGCCATGTAAGTGCTAATAAAGTATTTGTTAAATAAATAAACGCCCTCCATTAAGAAGGAGCAGATGACAGTGAGAATGCCTTAAACACAGTGTAGTCACAACTACTCAGTCCAAATGATCTAGGGCCAAGGCTTGTGTCTCTCATGGATTTGCCAACTCACTATTAACAATGTCCTAGTGAAACAAAAGGGGACAGAAGACAGTTACACAAAAAACACTGTCAACCGTATTTTACAATTTTTCAGAATTATTCAGCATCATGCTTTACTTTGCCCTTGGTTACAGTAAGATAGTGGGCAAAAATCAAAGGTTCACTGCAGAAGGAAGCATAAAGTGGTGGGGAAATTTTACTTGTAGCCACGACACAGTTAAAATGTAATGGTTGTATATTCCTGTTTAAGTGTAAAGAATAGGACCATGAAAGTGCTTCAAGATCAACAGTCTTAACAAATACTAAGCTCCTTCATGGAACAATACTTTTAACATTGTACATACTCGATACATATTGAGTATGGATTGAGTTAAAATTCTAAAGATAACTTGCTTTTATTTTTCTGGCCTGAAAACCTTTATTGAGTCTATACAATTACTATCAGTTAGAGGAAGATCTTGGTATATATGGCAATCTTAAAGTGGATATATATATCACATATAATAGAAACACACACTTGAAACCTATATGATCTTATTAAGCAATGTTACCCCAATAAATTTAATTTTAAAATTTGTTTATGTTTCTTGGTACTACAATGGAAGTTTTCTAGTCAAAGGCCTTCATATGAACTATCAGTAGATGTGTTTATAAGGCTGCCTTATTTGTATCTATCATACACTCAAGTATGTTTTTAGAGAGAGGGGAAGGGAGGAATAAAGAGATGGGAGAGAAACAGATCAGTTGCTGAACCTGCAACCCAGGCATGTGCCTTGATGGGAAATTGAACTGGTGCCCTTTTGCTTTGCAGGATGACACCCAAACAACTGAGCCACACTGGTCAGGGCCAGGCTCAAGTCTTTTATCACTGTCTAATTTGTATCTTTCTAATATTACCATCTTCACAGAATTAAGGACTAGACAGCTTTTAAAATGCTAGGACTTGACTTCAGCATACATTGAAACCACAGAAGGAAAAAAAATTGGATTCAGAACAAGAAGACTTAAGCATAACTCAGAGGAACTCAAGCAAAGAGAATGTAATTTCATGATGAAATCAAGATTATTGATCTACAAACCCTTACCTATACACAACGAAAAGAAAATTTTTTTAAATTTTTATTTAGTTATTTTTCAAGTACATTTTTTGTCTATTTCTCCCATCCCAGCCTCCCCCCCGCCCGGTCTCCCCCATCCCTCCCATTCCCCCCCCCCCAGTCCTCATCCCTGTGTCTTTCATACTTGTTCCTCAAAATCCCTCCCCATTTTTCCCCTTAAATTCCCTTCTCCCCTCTGGTTGCTGCCCACTTGTTCTCTATTTCAGTGTCTTTGTTTTTATTCTGTTTGCTTGTTTGTTTTATTGTTTAGCTTCCTGTCAAAGGTGAGATCTCACCTTTGACAAGAAAATTTTGATAACAAAGCTGGGACAGGCACTCTGACTGGTATGACTCAGTGGGGTGGGTGTCATCCCCCCAAAAGAGTTCACTGGTTCTCATTCTTGGTTAGGGCCCATGCGTGGGCTGTGGGCCAGGTCCCCAGTTGGGGGCATGCAAGAGGCAACTAATCGATGTTTTTCTTCCTCTCTTCCTCCCTTTGCTTCTCTCTAAAAATAAATGAAATATTTAAACAAAGGTGGGCTAGGATTTTCTACTAGAAGGAACACCCAACACATTGAATTATAACTTCTTGACATTCTGCCCAGGTATAAGTTAAATGATTACACCTACACAATTTGCTATGCATCTAGATATATATCCCTGAATGGGGAGTTTTCTTCAAGTTGTCACCATAATTTGCCATGTGTAATGCACACAGTTTTGCCCAGATTTTGAAGGGAAAAATAAGGGTGTGCATTATACATGGGTAGTACTAATCCCATAGTTTTAATTACTTTATGATTATGCATTAAACATATAACTCCAGAAAGCAATAAAAATATCCATATGTTCAAAAGCACATGCCAAAATTCCTTTGTAATACAAAAAACAAGTATCCTTTGTAACAAGAAAAACAAGTATCTAAAAACAAAGTATCTAAATATAAATAAATTAAAAATTGAATTAAAAAATTAAAATGAAATATTTTTTCCCGAAAGTTTGAGCCAAAAACGTGGATATGCATCATACATGGCAAAATACATTACTCAGCAGAGCTTATGATATCACAGGCTGGAAAGCTGTGGCCTTGGCTAGCAGCACCCTCCTTGTTAGGAAGTCAAACATTGTATTTACTACCCATTAAAGTTTAGTAATGTTAAATGAAATTGCAAATGTTAGTAACTTTTATTAATAACATTTTATTGGGCATTAGACTCAGAATAATTAGAATTTAAGAGGAAAAGACATTGCCTACTCTTTCAGTTGGAAACTCAAAAGTTTAAGATTAAAAGTTCATGTGATTGTTCAATATGTAGACATTCAAAATGATCCTTATTAATTTTATTACATTTTAGGCACTTCTAAATTCTTTTTTTTTTTTTATGTCACACAAGGTGTAGAGACTGAAAAGGGCAGTCTCTCCACTTTCAGCAATATGCTAGCTAGCCACGGCATACCTTTGAAGACCTAAAATGTTAATGCAGTATTTCCTGTAGTCGACATAGATACAGACTAGCCTCGTTGATTTGTCTTTTCTGTTTTCCCATCTCTATTTTGTTCTTAAGTGGTATGTAAATAGGTGGCCCATATGCAGCATCCTCTTATGAGAGTAAAATAATAACTATCATGAGACTTTGATGAAATGTACCACCACCTCATCCCACCTTTGCAATCTATATAATATGTGCATATTCCCACAATGACTGTAAATATAGTCAGCTAAATTCTGAATTATTTGGCCAGGTGTGGCCTATGAAAAGTCAGAGTGTCCCCCGAAAATGGTACTTATCGAGAGAGTAGTGGGACTTCACATGAGAAATGAGATTGCAGGGAGTGAATGGAAGATGGTGAAGGGATCAACCACAGAACATTTATGTGCAACCCATGGACACCGTTAACAATATGGGGATTGACTTGGGAGGGGGAGATGGTGGGACTGGGTGGAGGTGGGGAAAGGGAGAAAAAGTGGGAACAACTGTAACAGCATAAACACAGAAAATAAATATAAATTTTTAGAAATTTTTCCAAAAAAATGAGACACCAGGAGATTGACTTCAAGTAGGAGAAGAAATTACTTTTTATAGCCCTCATTTTCTGGGGTCTGAACTTTGCATTGTTTTCTAGCACTCCGAGCAGAGAAAGAAAGATGACTTGTGTAATGTCGGGGCTGGGACGCGGGGGTGGAAGAATTGAGGAGTTGTGGCGTAAGGGTCCAAACTTGCAACTAGCAGATAAACAAATCCTGGAGAGCTAATGCACAGCATAGTAATTACAATTGACAATACTGTATTATAAACTTCAAAGTTCTAACCACAAAAAAAGAATGATAATTATGTGACTTGATAGAGGTGGTAATCATATTGCAATATGTAAATGCATCAGATTAACAGTTTGTACACCTTAAACTTACACAATGTTCTATGTCAATTATATCTCAATATTTTTAAAAAGAAAAAATACTTCATGGAGAAAGGAGTGCCTTCAATCTGAAAGGACAAGGAACACAGTATGGCTTGAAAAAAGGAGAAAAGAGTAGTGTTTAAGCCAAGATATCAGTGTGCAGAGACCTAAAGGTGAACAACATGGGTTCCAGAGCCTGTGGGACCTCAAAGGGGAAACGTGCCATGAACAGTCACAGCTGGAATTAGAGATACAAATGTGGTGTCACCCACCATAATGAGAAAGATCACCAGGGCAAGGGGCGAGTTAGGAGAGGGAAAGAACTATAGACTGCGGGGCTTGTGGTAGGAAACAGCACCCCACCCTCCCCGGCCCCAGAGATATCCACATCCTGATTCCTGGAACCTATGGCTGTATGACCTCACATGGAAAAACGACTTTGCAGATGATAAATTGAAGATTTTGAGATTGGAGACTACCCTGGATTACCTAGGAAGTCCCAATATAAGTAATCGCAGGAGCCTTATAAATGAAAGAAAAAAGCAGAAAGGTTAGAGTCAAAGAGAGATTTGAAGGTGCCACACTGATGACTTTGAAGATAAAGGAAGAGGCCGCAGGCCAAGGAGTTCACACGGCCTCTAAAAAGTGGAATAGGTAGAAAAACAGATGCTCAGCTATAGCTCCGGAAAGAGCGTAGCCCTGCCAACACCTTCATTTTAGCCCAGTGGAACCCATTTTGGACTTCTGACCCCAGAACTGTGAGAGGATACATATGTGTTTTAAACACACACAAACACACACACAGGAAAATATATTGCCACCTTTTCATACATGCAGCTAATCTCAAATATAGAAAATGACATCTTGATGGTGCAATTGCCTAATTCTGTGGATCCTAGCTTTGGCCTTGCTTTAAAATAACTTGGAACCTTTTATAAATCTCAAAGCCCAGGCCAATTAAATCAGAATCTTGAGTAGGACTCAGGCATCAGTATTTTTTTACAGCTTCCCAGGTAATTCCAATGTAGGGGCAGGATTCATAACCACTGAACTAACTTATTTCCCTTTAATTCCAGAATACTCCTTTGATGACACATATATAACAGTAAGTTAATGTTAATAAAAATAACTTGTATAAAGATTGTAGTGTCAGTCATTTAGATTATTGGAAACAACCTGGAGTGTCCCTGCATGTTGACAATCTGGACTATATTTCTATTCCAAACACAACAGTCTTCTAAATCAGAGAGAGAGAAATGGGAGCTCCTCGTAAAGAAAAGAAAATAACAGACAGTTGCTAGATTTCATGTAAAGGTAACACAGAAATAGTGTCAACTTCAAAATGGCTTATTTCTAAGGTAAAATGTGGTTAGTAAACAAGAAATTACCATCTAGAAAAGTGTACTCTGATTTCCAAGATCTAAATGAGATTACTGGAAGTTCTATAATAAGCAACTAAGAGAGAAATAATGGAAAAATTATTTTATGCTATACAGTGAAATTAGAAAAGCTTTACTCTTCTGCTAAATCCAATTTCTCTTAATGGGAAATTGTTAGACAGTTTAACTTTGTGTTTAAGCTTCAGAAAAACAAAATGTCTTTTGCTAATGTCATTTTAACCCGTTGAGAAAAACCCAATATAGAAAGTAACACATGGCAGAACTGATCTAGTTCTAGTCCTGTGAGTCATAATCGTACAAGCTTCGAAGACAAAGAAAAAAAGAGAATGAAAGAAAAACGTACTGAATTGAAGTCCTGGAAAAACGAGGTAAGACTAACTTAGGTGGAAAGAAGTATAGTAAGCCACCCCCAACAGTATAATGCACATTTATTTCAGTCTTTCTGTTTTGTTCTTTACAGGTAGATGAGAATTAAGAATAGAATATAGTTTTCTTTTTCATCAATTCTCCATCCACCATTATTAACCAAGGTGGTAGTGTACAAAGTGAACAGAACAAATAAGCAAACAAACTTTGTTTGTTTGTTTTTTTAAGTTCTCAAATATTTGATAGGAAACCAAAGTGAATTCACTTTTTTTTTAGTACTACTCAATTAATTCTGAATTGTGACAATTCAGACAAGGCAGGTAAATTTTACCTTTGCACAACAGGAGGAATGGAAAAAGACAAGAGCCATATCTAGGTTTTTCATTCCAAATCCAAAGACTCATACAACTGGCTGTGTGAAGAATGAATGAAAGCAAAGAGACCATTTAGGGTAAACCTGAAATAACCTAGGCAGGATGAAGGCTGAAAGGGAAAAGAAGGATTTTGTTTTAAATGCATGTGTGTAGATATTTTGTTAAGATATATTTTTAAATTAGAACCAGCAGGACTTGATGCTGTATTTATTAGATGTGAAGAGGTCAAGATGAGGAAAAGGGAGCAATAAAAGGTGGCTTCTAGGTTTTTGATTTGGGCAGGCGGTAGATATGCTGTCTACTCAGGTGGAGATGACTAGCAGGGAGCTGGAGGAACCGTGGACTCACGGGATTGCTTCACTAGCTTGTTCATGGCCTGGCTCCTAAAGGCATTTTAATTTTTTTTCAATCTGAGGTAGATGGTGAGAAGACTCAAGACCAAGACTGGGGCTCTTTGAAATGTAAAAGGAGGTGAGGGGAGCAGAAGGAACTATCAAAGGAGATTAAGAAAGGGGAGGCCAATAACTTGACTTGGATGGAAAATAGTAGGGAGTCACAGAAGCCAAGGGAGGAAAGAGACTCAAGAAGGAGGAAAATGATCCGGATATGACTGTGCTTACTCATAACCCTGGTTAATAAGATATCAGCTAATGGAAAATTATGAGGCATATCTGCACTGGTGGCTGCACCTGTGAAAGAAACTGCATTTGTGTCACAGTGACATTCACATGCTCAGTTCTCCCTACCCTGTTTTCCCACAGAATTTTCGTCATCTGTCACAAAGTTAATGATGATACATTTGTTATTCCTTACTGCATTTCTTTCTTCTACTTTAAATAACACCGAAAGGTCTTACATAATTAGAAATGGAATGCAGATAAATTGTAGGAAGTTTGGAAAATATGGAAAGTTCAAAAATGAAAAAATAACTAATACATCCATAATTGCAACACCCAGAGACACCATCGCTAACATTAGGTGTATATACCCATGTATTCCCACTAAGTAAATGTGTACTACAAAATGGAGAGCATGCTCAACAAACTGCTTGTAGCCTGCTTTTTTTGCTTAGAAATAATGCATTAACATTTTCCATGTCAATAAATAGGCTTCTTTAAATTACATTTATTGGGATAGCACTGGTGAATAAAATGATATAGGTTTCACGTGTACAATTCTATGATACCCCTTCTGTATATTGCATGTATGTCCACCGCCCACCATCAAATCTCCTTCTGCCACCATATATCTGACGCCCTTTACCCTTTACTTACCCACCCACTCCCTTTCCCTCTGGTAACCACCATACTTTTGGTCTGTCTCAATAGGCTTTTAAACGTGGCCTTAATGACTGTATGTGATCACAGTACTGACTAGACTATCATTTATCCAATCTTTTCTTGTTTCCAACGTTTTGCTATTATAAACATAATGAAATTGTGTACTAGTTAAGGGCAAAGGCTTTGACACATAACACATATGGCTTAAATTCTATATTCATGACTTACTGGCCATGTACCCTTGAGAAATTATCAATTTCTTGACAATTTCTTGAAGTTTCAGTTTCCTTATCCATAAAATGACTATAATAGTACTTTGTAAGGATTACAGATGAAGCACTTAGCATGGCATCCAAAAGCACTTAGTGCTTAAATTTTTAAAGTCATTATTGCAATAATTAAAGCATATGTTATTAAACGACTATATTTTAATTTTTGAAAAAAAATTATAAAAGCTTTTCTGATCAACTTAGTTATTTACTGTTCTCTTTACCAGCTAAGCCTGGTCAGCATTTGGGACATCCATATAATCTTTGATCCAGTCACAAATTTCATTAGTTTCTTGGACTAAAAAGGCAATTCTTTGACAACGAGTTCCTTGCTCACTCAAACCAACAGGAATCCATCAAGCAAAACAATTCAACTGCATATTTCAGAGTCAGAATCTCAGATGCAATTCTTCCAGATCACATACAAAAGTACTAATCTGTTAAAATATATCCGAAAGAATCTAAAACTCAACACTACAGACTGGTACAAACGCCTGCTCTGCCTGCTCTGCTCCTCTCTGCCCCTTTTCTATAGGTGGTGAAAGGAGAGAAGGCTAAACAAAGTTCATTGGGCACCTAGGAAGCTGAAGAATTGAGTTACTACATTCCATCTTGCCTAACACATGTCCTAGACCTCCTCTGGCCCACCCCAGCTGCTCACAGACTGCACTCGGTTTCCAACCCTGCCAAATCCTCTTCCTCCTGTGTCAACAAAGAATTATTCTGACTTTCTTTGTAATAAGATGAGTTCTCACTTATGTCTTGGTTACCTTTTTATCGCTGAAAATTCCTTCGGTGTTCCTACCTGTAAGCTATTTGAATCAAAAGTTTTGGCCAGAAGTAGTTCTGGACAAAAGCCGAAGCAGCCAGACACACTCTCCCCTCTATCTCCACTCCCCAGAAAACCTCTATTTTATGGATTGTGGGTTTCTACTGTAATCTTTCTGCTGGGTTTCTAGCGTGCAATGTAAAGTAGAGAAAGTGGAGGTACTGTGTTTACACAGCCCTTATTTCTATTTACAAAATTTCTTAGTGCCGTTTGCAAAGTTGTCTTTTCTTTCTTTTTTCCTTCACCGCTGCACCTGCTGACCCAACTCTAAGTAAGCATCAGCCAAAGAGCAATAAGGAGTGGAGCCAGTTTCTGATGGGGGAAGTGGGAGGGGTACCCATCAAACTGGTTTGACTGCCTGAAGATGACTGAATGACTGATTACCCCAGTTTTAGGGAAGAAAAAGGAACATACAAAATGACATCAATCTCTGGGTTTCCAAACACTGAAATGGAACTTGAAGGCTTGCAAACAACTACAAATACACTCTCCACTTTTTAACCATTTTAGGATTACCAGGGAGACGCAGCTTTAGGGAGCTGCATCGTTCTCACCAACATCACAGAGTCTATCGTACCCTCTTGGATTGAAAAAATTATTATGTCTCCAAACACCTAAACCAATTGCTGGGTCATTGTGACAAGGAAGAAAATGAGTCTCCTGGGTTAAATAAAAGGTACTGAATCTGGGGCCTGTGCGTCTATACAATTTAAGTGCTGGCATTTTGCTTCCCAATTTAGTAAAAACCAGAACAAAAAGGCATACTTAAATAAACATTATTCCTGCAGTTTCCTAAAGAAGTCATTTTCAATAATGAAAAAAGGGAGAGAGTTTAATCCTATTTGAGATCAGTTTCCTATACTCATTTAATGCTTCTAAGTTTCAATTTCATCATAAAACAGAGCTAATAATACCTACCACATAGGCTTGTTCTAAGGATCAAGTGAGAAAAGGATTACACTAGATTTGATCATCACTTTAAAAAGAAACTTATAATATTTATAATGAACCTATAATAGAAGAGAAAAATAATAATTTTTCTTTAAGAATCACACAAACTTAGTGTTTTTCTTAACCATTGGAGCATTAGAAATAAATGCCCTCATACTCTGGAAAGATACAAATGATTCCTATCTTCAGAGTCACTTTAAACTGTCCCTCCTTTTCACATCCAAATGTTCTCTGTAAATGAAAAGGAGATCGGAGCAGGGAGTATAGATAGGTGCACCATCAGAATGAGCTGGAGAGGAAAGGGTCCTAAAAAGGAAGAAGCTGACATTGTTGAATGCCAAAGGTAGCTTGGGAAGGATGAGGACTGATCAAAGCCTACTGGTTTTTCCACTGGTTCAGGGGAAACTTCAACAGAACTGCCTCAATTAAGTGATAAGGAAAGCCAGATTCCTGTAGGTTTGGAAATGAGTGGGTAATGACAAATAGCTGGAAGAGGATAGACCCTATTTCTGGGAAACGCATTCCTTCAGGGTTGACCTCCAGCCCAGCAGGACACGTCAGTGTCTTCCAGTCAGTGCTCCTGCCGAGACTTACACCAGTGATTTCCCATTTGCAGGACATTGTTCTTGGTCTTCCCATTATGACCTGAGAGTACAATGTCGATTACTCTGTAATCCCACTGTTTCTTCCCATTTGCTCCAGCTTAATGTGTTCTGTGTTGCCTCGAAGCCAGTAGCATGTAAGCTGTAATTTTCTGGCAGCACTTACCACGTTTAGCCCACTATTAAAGTTAGGTAGATGTAGGATTTCCTTTATGAGTTTGTAAGGAATAAAGCAACTTTAACAAATACTAAAGGCTACTTTTCATATTAAGATACTACCTATTCAAATGGGTAATAGGTGTGTAGATACAGACAAGAAATTTTAAGTCAAGAAAATCAATCAAGAGACTTTAGAGTTTCAATTTAATCCAAAAAAACATGGTGGGAGAACAAAGGGGGGAATTTAAGGCCTCAAGGAATTGTGAGCATCTGCAAAGTACGCTCACAAGGAGACCTAACCATACACTCCTAGCTGGGCAGCCATGGCGGGTAGCCATGCCCCAGGCCCAAAGGAAGCCCTGCCCATTGCTGCTGTGCATTGAGGTTAACACACCTTTAGAACATCCCCTTTCAGGGGACCACCCTGAAGACAGCACGTAATCTTAACTATAACGTAGTCTGATCCCTGCCTTGCTTTCTCCCACCTTTGTGTCAACTTTCTTACTTTCATAAAGGAAACTGCAAAACTGTTATTCTGCAGAACATCTGAGATCTTGCTCCACAGGATATATTGCCAGTCTGGCTCAAATAAACTCATAAAAATTCTCTACAGGTTTGCATGTTTCCTACCTGGATAGCACTTACTGAAAGCCTTCTATGTGCAAAACACTGTGCCCTCAAGGAATTTCAGGCCTAATGTGGGGAGTTAGCAAATGTTTTCTATAAATAATCAGATAGCAAATATTTCTGACTTTTGCCCTGGCCAGCGTGGCTCCGTTGGTTTAGCGTCATGCCACATGTATATGTCACCAACCTCTGTTGGCGAAGGGTCGCCAACTCGATTCCCAGTCAGGGCATGTGCCAAGGTTACAGGTTCAGACCTTGGTCAGGGTGCATGAGAGAGGAAACCAATGGATGCTTTTCTCCCTTGCTCCCTCCTTTCCCCTCTCTCTAAAAAATAAATAAACAAATATTTTTTTAAATACATTTTTGCCCTGGCTGGTGCAGCTCAGTGGATTGAGCATCGGCCTGAGAACCAAAGGGTAGCAGCTTCGATTCCCCACACATGCCTGGGTTGTAGGCCAGGTTCCCAGTAAGGGGTGCACAAGAGGAAACCACACACCAATGTTTCTCTCCCTCTCTCTTTCTCCCTTCCCCTCTCTCTAAAAATAAATAAAGAAAACCTTTTAACAAATTTAAAACTCCATGTATTTTTGACTTTTTGGCCCATGTCACACTACTAAACTGCCATTACAGCAGGAAAGTAGCATGGACACACCTAAACCAATCAGGGTGGTTGTTTTCCAATAAAACATTACCTATGAACACTGAAATTTGAATTGCACATAATTTTCACATGTCATAAAACATTTTTCTTCTTTTGGTTATTTTTCAAAAATGTAGATAAACCTTTAACCCTCCGTATGTGTAGGTTTTACATCTGCAGATTTAACCAACCTCAGATCAAAAACATTTTTTGAAACAACAAAAACGCCCTGGCTGGGGTGGCTCAGTGGACTGGGGGCCGGCCTGCGAGTGGAAGGGTCACGGGACTGACTCCGGTCAGGGCGACGCCTGGGTTGTGGGCCTCTCTTCTGTAACAAGAGAGGCAACCAGACAGTGTTTCTCTCTTCTCCCTCCCTTCCCCTCTCCCTGAAATAAATAAATAAAAATCTTTAAAAATACGTGTAAAAAGTTTGTTTTGTTGACATATACTACGTAGTTAGGCCTAATGTGGCCATGTCTATACTGAACATACAAAGACTTTTTTCCTTGTCATTATTTCCTAAACAACACAGCATAACTATTTACATAGCATTTACATAGTGCTAGGTATTATAAGTAATCTAGAGATGATTTAAAGTAGACAGGAGGATGTCCATAGGTTTAGAATGATTTATAACACTACATAACACCATTTTACATGAGGGACTTGAGAATCCTCAGATTTTGACATTTGAGGGGGTTCTGGAACTAATCCTGCACGGATACTGAGGGCCAACTGTACATACATGAAGAGAGAAGCTAAGCAAATGTGATAAACGATTAACAACTGAAGACTAGGTGAAGGGTATATGGATGTTCACTATACTATTTTTTTAACTGTTCTGTAGGTTTGAAATTTTTCAATATAAATTTTGGAAAAATTTTAAAGTAAGGAGACTTAAAACAAACAAAACCCACGCATCAGTGATAACCATACATTCTGTAAATTTTATACAATTTACATTTTTGGAGTCATGAAATCAGTGTCCCAATATATGGGGTAGGTAAAAAGTAGGTTAATAATAATAATAAATAATACAAGAATAAACTGTTTTGTGTACTTGCAACTGCAAATCTATTTTTGCCCACCCCTCTATATTCAATAAGGTTTATAATCAATTCTAAATATCATTGATCTAAAATACTCCAAGATAGTTCCACCCAATCAGGGAATTGTTTGTGGGTGACTTTAATTTTATTTTGGTATACCTTGCCGTATTTTTTAACTTTGCTGTAAATTAACTGTATTACTTCTATAATCAGAGCAAGTGGCTCTTTTAAGTCCTTGAAATATCCATCTCTTCTATACTATAAGTAAAAATGAAGAAAAGCAATTAAGATCATTAACTTTTAAATTTTTTTATTTATTTATTTTTAGAGAGAGGGGAAGGGAAGGAGAAAGAGTGGGAGAGAAACATCAATGTGTGGTTGCCTCTCATGTGCCCCCACTGGGGACCTGGCTTGCAACCCAGGCATGTGCGAGAATCAAACTGGTGACCCTTTGGTTCACAGTCCGAGCTCAATCCACTGAGCTACACCAGCCAGGGCAAGAGCATTAAGTTTTAAAAAATGAGTACACATAATCCAAGAATGATTACTGCCCAAATTTCATTCTCTGCAAAGCACTCTTGCTCACCCAACTGAGCCAGTCACTCATTCATTTGTTTATTCATCAGTAAAACACTATCAGGCCTGAGCTGCTATTTACACAATTCCAGTGACTGCCATTCACACAGAGTGTTCACATAGACCAGCCATCCCTGGAGTGTGCGAGGCAGGCAATAAGCAGGTATCAGTCCAGGCACTTTGTAAGCCCAGAGGTTAAAAAACAAGTTCTTACACTGTATTCTAATTGCACATTTCATTATTTCTCTCAGTCCAATGTAACCCCGTGAGGCCAGGAACCACATTCAGGGGTGTCCAACCCCCTGGCCTGCAGGCCTCATGCGGCCCAGATGGCTATGAATACGGCCCAACACAAAATCATAAATTTTCTTAAAGCCTTTTTTTTTGTTTTCATTAGTGTTTGTGTATTTAATGTATGGCCCAAAACAATTCTTCTTCCAGTGTGACCCAGAGATGCCAAAAGGTTGGACACCCCAATAGATGGTAAGTTCGATTTCCAAAGGAGGTGATAACTAATGAGTTTACCAAGTAGAATCAGAGAGGATTTTGCCAGAAAAATAAAAATAAGTGGGAAGGCAAAAGAGGTCTGTGTATGAATGAAAAGTTCTGTTTGTCTGGGAAAGAGAATAAGAGTAAAGGAATGGAGACAGACCCATCTTAAAGGGATTTGTGAGTCACAATAAAGAATTTTTTTTAATTTTTATTGTATTTTTTGCCATTACCTTTTAGTCCCCTTACACTCCCTCTCCCCAGCAATCACCACACTGTCATCCAAGTCCATGAGTCCTTTTTTCCTTTTTGCTCAGTCCCTCCACCCCATAGCCTCTTCCCACGCCTAACCAGCTGTCATCCTGGTCTCCATCTCAGTCTGTCCAGAAAAAGAGTTTTAAGGATAGGAATGGCCTGATCAGATTTCGTATTCCCAAACCCAGGACACTGGCCAAAAGGCAAGATCTTACTGAAGACAGGGAACCTTGTTTACAAGCTAAAGGCTAAAATCAAGGGTATATAACTTGACTCTGTAGTAGACTAAATTTAGATGGGAGGACAAATCTTCATTTTTTCTAATCTAATTGAAATTTAGGAATTCCTCCAGCTATAAAAGAGGGCAATAAACCACAGTACTGCTAACAATATCTGTGACTTTACAACCAACAGAAATCAGGTATTTTCATAATACCTTCCAGTTATTGTAGACATCTCAAATATTATTTTCATCACAGTGAAATAATAGTAGTTATCACACCTGCTGCTAGACCTTATTATTAACAGATTAATAAAGAAATACCTAAACTGCAGTCGTATTGTAAATATCCTAATAACTGCCCTGCAATTACTGTTTCCTGCTTTATACAGGTGAAAACATCCCTCCCTGGAAGGGTTCATTGGTGTCACCGGTGGACAGACAGGTCTGTGGCGCAGCAAAGGCTTCAGACCCCCGCACAGGCTCAAGTTCTGCTGGAATACCTGACTCCTCTAAAGCACCAGGCTCCTCTCACTGACCCCCACCTACTTTCTCAGTCTCTTCTGCTTCAAATGCCAGTTCTTTTCTCCACCCCCAGCCCAGCAACTTCAGGCTTCACCTCAGGATTCCCTGCACCCGCCCCACTCCCCACGCAGGGTGTCCTTTCTCTGTACTGTCATGACAACCTGCTTTTACCCCCAACGTAGTATTTACCACATGGACCTGCATCCCACAATTTAGCATTGGAAGTCTTAAATGTCACAAGTGGCCTTGAAACTCCAGGACATGTGGTAGTTTGTCAGTTCGCTCAGGCATGAAGAAGGATTGTTTCTGCTGAGAGGGAGTCACTGACCCAGTCAGGAGATTGACCACCCAGGGTCCACATTGCTACATGATGTTATTGACCACCCAAAACAATGCTATAAATAAGGTTATATGATCCCCATTTTACAGAGGGAGAATTTGATGAAATCACAGATTAGAGTAGAATTTGAGGATCTGGAGATGCTTAAAGGTCTTTAGTCACATCTGTGACTGTTTCTAAATCAACCATAAGGAAGTGAGCCCCCTGAAGGTAAGAACTAATCCCTCATCAAAGGCACACACCGGGCCTGACAATAAGTGTGTGCTCACTGAATGGTCTCTGATCCAGGAGAGGAGGAGTCCTAAGCATTCAGTCTTCCCGCACTGAAAGGGGATTTCCTGCCGGCCATAGTCTCTAACTTGATCCCCACGAATTCCCAGCTCCTGGAAAAGTACCTGGCTCATAAAAAGTGAGAGTATTTATTAATTCACTGTCTGACTGTACTGACTTGTGCTTGACACTTAACACACATTTTCTTTTATTAAGGGCTGTCTATAAATGTCTTTGAACAGTAATGTACAAAAGTATAAATAAGACCAATTTTATAGATAATGAATAATTATTTTCAGTTTTAAAATTTTCTATCCTTTGGAATAACTTGAACATCACTTTTGTTGATTATTAGAGGAAGTTTTTCCTTAAAAATGAGGGGAAAGAAATCTACATTTTGATTTGGCTCTTAATCATTTATAAAAATACAACTGGCACATAGAGGTAAGTGTGCTTTCCTATAATCATATTTTTCCTTAGGTCCAAATATAATAAAAATAAAATAATATTTTATTTATTCATTTCTCAGGCTAATACATTACCTTACAGAATAAAAACAACTGGGGCAGAAATAAATATAATCAAGGGAAACTCTTCATGAAAACTTTTATTAAACTATAGAATTGACTTAGCCTTAAAATTTGATTTTGAGAGGGATGAAATTTTATGGTAGTATTACATCAAAGAAAGAAGAGTACATCTTTTTTTCATGTCTAAAGTGCGTTAAGTATAAAAAGTGTCCTATCTCAAACTGCTTTCCTTCCTGAAGGCTCCAGAAATAGGCACTTGAGATTCAAACAGGAAATGTACAAATTTCCACTTTAAAGCCCCTTGCCCTTTTCCCTCATTAGCTTCAGTTGAACTGAGCTGCTCAGAGAGTCACTAATAACTATGTGTCCCATGTATATTTAGAAGCCACCTTGCAGAGGCATTTGTCTTTGTCACTAAGTGTGGAGTTTCGATAGCATTTTAGCATTTCAGTTACTGTGTCTGACTTCTGGGCTTTACAGAAGCCCAGCTTTGTGAAATTAATCACTTTCACTTTTCAAAAATAATGAATTTTCATGTTATTACAGACAACAAAAGCATTTGGCACTATTTCTTTTTATATGCTATGCAATGAAAAGAAATTTACTAATGCTTTTTAAAACAAATTTTATAAATGTATAGATAAAATGTAATAAAAGAAAAGCAGCTTCAGTTCTTTGTAAATTTGGTGATACGTTGACACACAGGACCACTTTATTGAACCCTAACACACACTGAGCCTACATATAAGTGGGGTGATATAAGGCATCACAATAATCTCCTGTCAATGTTCTACCACACCTAAAGAGTCAACAATGAGAACAGCCATTAAAAATTTTCTTTTTCTCACTTTTTTATTTATTCCTGTATTTTTATTTTTAAGGAAAGGGAGGGAGAAAGAGAGGAAGAGAAATATCAATGTGTGAGACATGTATTAATGATTTCCTGTTGTACACCCCCAGCCAGGGACCCAACCCACAACCCAGGCATGTGCCCAGACTGGGAACTGACCTTTTAGTTCACAGGCCAGCACTCAATCCACTGAGTCACACCAGCCAGGGCTAAAAAATTTTCTTAGCATACGAACATTTTCACTGTGGTAAGTCACTCTGTTAATTTCATCTAGGACTTCACTACTACCTGTCATCTAGAGGAAACCATGGCCCTGAAGAAATGGCACACAAGACAGGTAAGTTTTTATGGAGAAAAAGTTCTGCTACAGAAAAAGGCCCACATCTTGATGTCCCAAAGTAGGGACCCAGCATAACCAGGGATGACTGCCTCATCATCTCTCTCTACAACAAGTTCCAATCTCAAGGAACTTCCCTTGAGTTGGGAAAGAGGTAAAGAAATTTAGCAGTGTTAGTCAAACCTCATACATATGTCTTGCTAAGTGATGACTCTAAAAGACAAATTCCCAAAATTTCTACCCACAGCACAACAGAGGCAAAGATTTTGTTCACATCTAAAGAATATCATGATCTTACGACTAAACGGCATGAAGTAAATAAAGAAAACATTTCCTACGTGTTTCAGTTAGGATGACATGAAACAGAGACATTCATTTGACTCTCCCTCCAACACCACAAAAACTAAAGAAGCACAGGGATAACAGACAGCAGCGTCAGAACTGGGGAAGCTGAAAACAAATGAGACCAATGGTAACTGACCTAGTTCCAAAAAACCTGAATGCCCAGACAATTGAAAAACTAAAAACCAACTCAATTTATTATGCAGGATCTTCAAGAGACATTGCAAGTGGCAGCAGCAGGAACTTCTGGAACTTGCAGTTAGAGAGACTAGGACAAAAGCAGTTTGATCTCCCTGTTCAAATGGGGAGCAACCGCTCTTTCCCGAGGCTGGTGATAGAGCAGACATTCGTGCTCAGAAGAAAGTAAAACTTAGGTCACTAGACTATGAAAGTGCATGGCACGGTTGAGGGGGACAGGTGTTGTACCCCAAACAGTGAATTTATCACCTTTATAAATAGTGAATACTTATTGCAGAGAACCCCAGCTCCCTTGCCTCACTGAGTGCTGAGAAAGCTGGCAACCGGGCTCTTACCCACCCGGCAGGAGATTAGTTGTCTCTTTCCTGGTGAATCTAACTCAGCAGCTAAACTTGCCCACCCAACTTCCCCCACAATGAAGTATAAGTCACTAAGCACCATATTCAGTACATTCTATGAGTTTTTTAGTCCATCATGCTTAATCATGGGGTTAAGTCTTCATGCTTAATTGTAGGGTTACAGAATCAAGAATTACCAGTTATCGAGGGAATCTTCTAAAGTGAAAGATACAGACAAATACAAACAGGAAAAAAAAAGCAACTTAGAAGAATCAAAGACTATCCAGGGAGAAAAAAATGCTTTAAAAAGAAAAAATGTCATTAGTATCTTTAGAGTTAATTTTTTTTAAAGCATCCATGAAACAAGAACAGGATGCCATAAAACAGTAATTCTCAGAAAACACTCTTTCTCTCTCTCCTCCACTCGACCCCTCCAGAGCGTGCCTGCTTGAATCTTTTTTTCTTTTGCCTCTGTGACTTGTTTCCTTAGCCCAGGCTTTTATGGCTCACTCTTAGTACCTCTGTAACTCTCTAAATAAACTTTCTCTTATAATTTTAGAAAAAAAAAAAGAACCCACCAAGAGCTGGGGAAAGCCAGTGAAGATGGATTCTTAATAAGTGACCCATTGTGAAGCTTCAGAACACAGAGAAGTCACTCTACTAGCTTTCATGGGGAAAGTCAACAGGCTGGTTGCGCCCAAAGGACAAAGGAACAACGGTTTCTGGCTTCCCAACTGCAGCACTACAAGTAAGAAGATAGGCTTTCAAGAAGCAAGAGAAATTCATTAAAAATTCTGAACAAAATGCTCTCCAACATAGAACACTCTCCCCAGAAATTATCAATCACAAAAGGACTGAGCCCTGACCAGTGTGGCTCAGTTGCTTGGCCGTCATCCTGCAGAGCTAAAGGGTACCAGTTTGATTTCCTATGGAGGCACACGCCCAGGTTTCACGTCCAGTTCCCCAGTTGGGGGGTGTATAAGAGGCAACCAACCAATGTGATGTTACTCTCTCACATGGATGATTTCTCTTCCTCTCTTCCTCCCTTCCCTTCTCTCTAAAAAATAATAAATTTTTTAAAAAATACTGCACTTACTAGCAAAAGAAACTTTTTTAAAAAATGAGGATCGAACAAAGATTTTTTCAGACTTCCAAGGTCTCAATTTATTTTCCTTGTATCTTTTCTTAAGAAGTGACTAGAGGATGTGCTTCACCAGTAAGAGAGATTAAACCAAGAAAGAGAAAGATCTGCAGCACAGGGAGGTAGAGCTCCAACAGAGAGGGAGGGAAACCCCACATGTCGACTGTGCCCCACACATTAGGGCAACAGTCCAGACGGGGCAGTAGGACTGGAGAATCAGGCATGGACAGGACTGTCATCACCAAGATCCTCTCTGCATTACACCGTCGTTTAGCCTGAAGACAGAGTGCCTGGGTGAGCCTGACCCAGGTACTCATGTGTGTGTGGCCTGTCTTGACCACGCTTTGAAGTTCTGCTCTCCTCTTCATCTGACGACAGTCATTTCACCCAAAATATTCTGGCCTGACTTACTTCTAAAACCTAGAGATGGGCCATAGGAGATAAAACCAGAAACTAAATAGCTGCACTCTCTGGCTAATGAAACTGCAGCTGTGTAACCGGTACCTGAGCCACACTACACCCATGTCAGATGCGTGGATTCTAATGAGCTCTCTGCTTCCCAGGAATGACTATAGACAGAGAAAACCTCTTGTAAACGCTCAGAGGTGCTGAAGCCAGACTCTGTTCAGCATATGTTTTCCTGGTGGCCTTCAACAATGACAATATTGCCTTTTCCTTAGACAACCAGGTTTGTGATTGCTACGCTAGTGTTCAAAACTAAGTAATATATTCTTTAGGGATATGTGCACAGATAGTGGGGTTTGGGGGAAAGCAAATGAATGGAGGACACAAAACCGAAACAGATGCCTCTTGGGAGAAAGGATGTGACGGAGAGGGCACAGAGCACCAGCACCAGTGAGGATGCGATTCCCTCACCCAGGTGGTGGGGACACGAGTCTATTGTGAGCACTTAAAACTATAGATACGTGGTTTATGCACTTCATTTAAATTATTTAACTGCATCTTATTAAAAGACACTTCTATCTTACAACCAACTTTGATTTCAGATCTTAATCAAATCTGAAGTGCTTATTAAAATTCATCTCTCCTGGTGTAACTATTTATTTCAAATAAAAGAAACTAAAAGAGAAAGAAAAACCTATTTCTCCTATACTCATGGAACATTCCATCCAAAAGGAAATCAAATGATACAATATTCCTGCTATGTAGGAGACAGAAAACAATTTTCTCCCAAATAAGTACAATGAAACATGAGTTGCACTAAGTTTTCCTTTGACTGGCAATATACTCAGTTACACTGCAAACATAACAATTTAGGAGTATTTGCTCAGTATTTGTGATAAATCTATAAGCAGCTCTATAATCTATTCCAATAAATTAACATTATTTAATTATGTAATTTAATAATAGTATATTAAAATTAGAAGATTTTAATGTTGCCACTAACTTACTGATCTCAGAATGATTTACCCTTTTTGAAATACTGAAGTATGTACTCAGAGTTACTTTTTAAATTGATTGGGGCAATCTTAAGTGAGCCTGCTTACCTTTAGTTTTGAGACTAGCTGATGAAATAGAGATATTTTTGATATCCCTGTTTGGGATTTTGGTTTGTTTTATTCTTAATTCCCAAATTATTGCCGAGGTCAAGTGAAGGACTTTTACAAAGGTTCAAAATAACATGCAGATATTTTTCTAGCATGACTAAATATAAGCTATAGTTAAGAAAATTTTAATATTCCTCTGAACACATTGCTTCAGGCAAATATCTACTTTTACCTATGTCCAGGGTAAAAGGGTTTCTGATTCAGCACTCATGAAAACTGCAATTTGCCTTATACCTGAAAAATTATAATTATATCTACTTTTTCTAACATGTACTACAACTGCAAAGCAAATGTCCATCGAAAACTAAAAATAACTTGATTGTTCTAGTTATCAATAGCCTAGGTGCTTTCCATATAAAATTCCCTATTGTAAGAAGTGAGGTCTTGCCCTGGCTGGGTGCAGCTAGTTAAAGCATCATCCCTTGTATCAAAAGGTTGTAGATTTGATTATCAGTCAGGGCACATACTTAAACTGAGGGTTCAATCCCTGGTTGGGACATGTATGGGAAGCAACAGACTGATGTTTCTCTCCCCCCCCCAACTCGTTCTCATCAATAAACATATCCTCAGGTGAGGATTAAAAAATAATAATAAAAGTGAGTTCTTCCTAATTAACTAATTAAACAGAAGTTTATTGAGTACCCATATGTGCCAAGCACTGTACAAAATAGTATTGATAGTGCATAAAACAGACAAAATGCCTGACCTCACAGAGCTTATATTCTAATGGGGAACAGATAATAAAAATACAGGTACATTATATAGCAAGTAAGACAGTAAGAGGAAATGTTAAGGAAAATGTAGTAGGCAAAAAACGTGTATGTCATGAAAGTTGGAATCTTAACAGAGGAAGGCGTCACTGAGAAAGTGGTATTTGAGCAAAGAGTTAGGTAATAAGGACCTGAGACTCCACAACATCTGGGAGAAGAGCATTTTCGGTCCAGGAACCAGCAGGCACAGAGGCCCTGAGATGGGAGTGTGCCTGGTGTGTTTGTGAAGAGGACCAGCGTTGACTGGAATGGAAGGAGCGAAGGTAGCTGTAGATGAGATCAGAAAATTAAGGGGCCAGATCGTGGCTGGCTTTGTAGGCCAGTGTGAGGCGTGCGATGGAAAGCCATTGAAGGGTCTTGAGCAGAGGGACAGACATAGTTGGCACCAATGTTTAAAGAGTCTCTCTGGCACTGGATGGAGAACAGGCTGAAGGCAGGGTGAAAGCCCAAGTTAAGAGACGATGACAGCTTTGACCATGGTGGTGGCAGTGGTGCTGAGAAGCGCTCAGATTCTGAATGTAGTAGATTTTGAAGACAGAACTGCTGGGTTTTAGGTGTGGAACAAAAAAAGAGAGAGGGGTTGAGGATACTTCTAAAGTGAGCTACTGGAAGAATTCACTTGCTATTACTGAAAAGGGGAAGGTCCTGGGTTTATAAATGTTGTGAATTTATTTCTAAATACTGTTCCTCTTACTTATCAAGTAAGGGAAACAGTGAAAATTTTATGGTGAAAAATAATTATTTATAACTGAAAAGCAACTTAATTTGGGTGACTTTTTTATTGCAGAGTATCTGGCAAATGAAAAAAAATTCACAATTATTCTTTTAAAAAGCACTTCTATAATATTGATAAATGTGACTTGCAATCTTTGCTCTGAGCTGCTTAAGTCCTTGTTTCTCATTGTGGTTGTTAAAGTGCTGGTGATACACGCTGGTATTGTCTCTACAGCACTTTAATTGTAGGTATTGCCTCTTAGCCTCTCCATCTTCTGACTTTTAATTATACTTATAGAGAATCATACATAACATTTCCACAGTGACTACTCATGGCCCTATACTGGTAACTCCTCAACCTGTTTATTACGATGTAGACAGGGCAACAATATGTACCTCTACTTCACAGGGTATATCTCACTATAGTGTCTTTTTCCATTATACAAATAATCAAAATCTAAAAATATATGCTCTTCTCTTCCTTTTTTTTTTCTTGAAAAGTAAAATTCTTTGTTTTGAGGGCTTTGCTCTTATTTCAACAATGGTTACTGTGCCTGCATTTTATTCTGGTATTTTTTAATATAAATATATTGTTTATTTCTATTAACTGGTTCTTGTTTTTAAGATTCTAGAATTCTGTGTTTACTGCCATGGTGCGTACTGGTCTGTTTTATATTTTTTTAACCTTAAAATTAATACAGAATCACATGTTAGAGCTGGTTGAAAGCTTGGAGTGATCTGATTGGACTTAAGGTCTAAATAAGCAGGCACGCAGGCCATTTATTTTAGCCATTTCCAGTATCAGGGAGCCTACTACACCACGTAGCTGTCCATGTATTTTTGAAGAGCTCTAATTGCTGAAGTTCTTTCTCACAAATAATTAAAGCTGGCCTTACTATAGCTTCTATCAATAAATCCTGGGAGCTACAAAATGCACAACTGCCTTTAATTCCGATATCCAGAGTTATATTCACAGATCAACCAGTCAGTAACTAGTTATGTGATGTTAGGTTAGAATCATAAACACTATTGCAGAGTTCCTACAATAATTGTAGGAGGCAATTAAGGCAATGAAGCCTAAGCCTCATTTTTTTGATCTATAAAATGAGGATGTTGGACCCCTGAATGCACCTTCTATCTCTTAGGTTCCAGGTTTCTTGTGACTCTTCCATAGGATTTTATGATACGTGCGAGGAGATATCAAATTTCTCCCTAAATTTACCTTTTCCCTACCCTAATGCCCTGAATTCCCTCAATGATTCCTTGTGTAACAGTTGCTAGCTCCTCCACAATCCTTATCACCCTTCCCCAGATATACTCTAGACAGTCAATATGCATAAAGACAGCACCCAGAACTGATGAAAATAAATGATCTAGATGTAGTCTGGGTACTGAGTTCCATGCTACTAGTACTCCATTGTCCTTGTATTAGTTATCTATCATGCATAACAAATTACTCCTAAGTTTAACAGTTTAAAACAGCATCAAATACTTATGAACTCACAATTCCATGAGTCAAGAATTCAGAAAAGATTTCGCTGAATGATTCTGGCTTGGGGTCTTTTGTGAAGTTGCAATAAAGTCATCAACCAGGGCTGTAGTCATCTCGAGATTCAGCTGGGGCTGAAGAATCTCTTTTAAACTAATTCATGTGGTTGCTGGCAGGCTTAACTTTCTCGTGGGATATTGAATAGGGCCTTAGTTCCTCATCACACCACGTGGGCCTCCCCACATAAGACTGTTTCCATCATGATGCATCGTGACAGCTTGCTCACTCTAGAGGAAGTAATCTCAGGGAGGGAGGGAGGGAAGCCACAATTTTTTTAATGATATTGTACAGTCTCAAAAGAAGTATCCCATCACTTCTGCCATGTTCTGTTTGCTAGAATTGAGTTACCAGGTTTAGCCCACAGGATTACACATAGACACTAAACATCACAAGGCAGGAGGCATTGGGGGGCTACCTTAGAAGCTGCCTACTTCAGTTGTGAACCCCATCTTTCTATAAATGCAGCCTAAGATTGAGTGATGGTTTTATGCCAATGGTTCATGTTGAGCTTCTAGTCAGCTAAAACACAAAAAGTTTGTTTTACAAGACCATTGTTTTTATATTTAATCATTTGAACCCTGGGGCAGAAATTATCTCAGATATTTTCTTTCACTTGCCTCTAATCCATTTTTTAAAAATTACCTCCTTTATCTTATAATTTAAACACCTATTGAGATAATGAGTCTGTTAAAATGTTTCAGATATTGACCAATTTACTTTCAGTAACTTCCTCTATATCTCCTAAGAACTTAGGGGGTTGAAAGCAGTACCATGAGTACATGCAAGACCTTGTTAAGCCTTAGAGATCTCCTATAAAACTTGATAAACGTTCTTTATTAAATTAATTGATGATAACCGTAAATGAACTTGTATTTGTGTTGGTCTCTTAAGGGCTTTTTTCTTTTTTAAAACATTGCTTATTGATAGAGAGAGAGAAGAAGGGAGAGACAGAGAGACATTGATTTGTTGTTCCAGTTGTTTACCCATTCAGTGGTTGATAACTATGTCCCTGAACAGGAATGGAACTCACAACCTTGGTGCATCAGGATGATGTTCTAACCAACTGAGCTACCCGGCCTGGGCTTTAACGGCCCTTTCAATCTGAGTACCCAAGTTTTGCAGTTAACATCCTTAAATTTATGTATATAAATTCTATTTATTTTTAGAGAGCGAGAAGGGAGGGAAAAGGAAAGAGAGAGAAACACTGATGAGCAAGAGAAACATAGACTGGTTGCCTCTTGCACACCTCCAACCAGGGAACTGGCCCAAGACCCAGGCATGTGCCCTGACTGGGAATTGAACTGGCAACCTTTCACTTTGCTGGACACCCAACCCACTGAGCCATACCAGTCAGGGCTACTTTCTATTCATTTGAGTTACTTAAAGACACTGTTATTTGTGACCAAAAAAATCTCATTTTTCTAATCCAGATGAAATAAAGTTACTGTATTTTTCAGACTGTAAGATGCATCTAGGGTTTAAAGGAGGAAAATGAGGAGCCCTGGCTGGCATAGCTTGGTGAATTGAGCGCGGGCCTGCGAACTAGAGTATCCTGGTTCGATTCCCAGTCAGGGCACAGGCCTGGGTTGCAGGCCAGTTCCCAACAGGGGATGCATGAGAGGCAACCATACATTGATATTTCTCTCCCACTCTTTTTCCTTCCCTTCCCCTCTCTCAAAAAATAAATTAAATTTAAAAAAAAAAAGGAGGAAAATGGGGGGGGGAATTCTAAGCAAAAAATGTGGTAAAAATATTTAATAACATAAATAACATAATATTTCACCAATGTAAATGCAAACAACTCAACAGCAGCATTAATGACCCTTATTCCTCCCAAACTTGGGGGGTGGGGTACCTTATAGTCTGAAAACTATGGTAATATTAGATACAGTCTTCACTTAGAGATTTATCCCACACTTGGCTGCTCTCTAATTAAAGTGTCAGTACACAAAGAGAATATACAAATTTCGAAAAATGACACAATCAATAATTTTTAGGCTAAAGAGAGACAGACAATTCATTATATTTTAAAAACCAACGATATAAAATTGTATTTAGTGCTATAAATTTTGTCTATTTTAGTTTCTAAATAATTTCTTTTCCTTTTATGGAGAAAAGAAAATCTAAAAAAATAAATATGAATAAAATGCCATTTTTAAATGTTGTAGCTGTGCTGTACTTGGTTTTGCAAAATATGAAATGAATATCTTTTGAATGATATCTTTAGCAGCATAGATGTGTACTACAAATTAAGGAAGTGTATTTCAAGTTAGGAACCAGTGAGTTGACTCGATGTATTCAAAATAAAATTGTATAGGTTTTTGATAAGTGGGAGAGAAAGCGGTTTCACATTCTTCTTGCCCCTTTCAACAGGAAGAATCATTTTATGCAGAGTGAAAAGACCTGGGCTCTGGCACTGCCTGGATGGTGTGACCTAGAGGAGTCGTTGATTCCTCCGTACCTTGGTTACCGGTCTGCAAAAGGAAGTGCTTGAACCAGGGATTCTTTCAGACATCACTCTCTTCCCCGATAATTTCAGTCCAACATTCTAAGGAATTGCAGAGAAGGAAAACATAGGCCAAACTAGACGTGCATCTGGGTCCTGGCCCATTGCTATACTTGGGGATCTTCAGTTCTCTTTTTCCTCAAAGAATTTATTTTTTAGAACAGTTTTAGATTTATAATAAAATTGAAAGGAAAGTACAGAGACTTCTATATACCCCCTTCCCTCACAATACATAGCCTCCCCCATTATAAACATCACTCACCAAAATAGTACTTTTTAAAAACTAAGTATTAATGTACATTTATACAGCATAATAATCCAAAGTCCATAGATTACTCTAGTCTTCATATTGTATATTCTATGATTTTGAACAAAAGTATAATGACATATGTCCACCATATAGTATATTTTTACTACCCTAAGATCATTAATCTTTCTAGAAAGAACAAATATTTTTAAATTATGAAATGCATACTTTTTATAAGAATCTCAAATATTTCAGAATAATACAATTTAGAAAAGCAAAGTCTAGCATAACCATTCTCAGAAGTAATCTCTGATAGTTTTTTGCATAAAACTCTAAATTTTAAATGTGCATTTAAACTTTTTAAAATTTATTTTTAAAGGGGGGGGGAGAAGAAAGAGAGTGTGAGAGAAACATCAATGTGTGGTTGTCTCCCGTGCTCCCTACTGGGGACCTGGCCCGCAACCCAGGCATGTGTCCTGATTGGAAATCAAACCGGTGACCCTTTGTTTCACAGGCCAGCACTCAATTCGCTGAGCTACACCAGCCAGGGCTAAATGTGCATTTTAACTTATGTGTTTAGATATAACCTAACCTAAATATTTAAGGAGTACCTATTATGCACCTAGATTACATAAAATCACATGAGTATTAATTTGACAAAAGTGTAACCATATCATTTATCCAATACATCCTAATGAAACCACTTTCTTTTCTCATTTAATGAGGAATGTTGGAATGCTTCATGGCATTCTCTTGCTCCATTACTGGACTATTCATTTGTTTCCAATTTTCATTATAAATACACCTTCAGTGGCTATTCTTGTGCTTTTATCTTCACACACTTGTGAAAATTTTTCTCAAAAATCAATTTTTTGAAATGAACTTGATGAATCAAAGGATACACATATTTAAAATGAATCAACAATGAAAATTACTATCCAAACCAGTACGATGTGAGTGCTTATTTCTAAACACTCTTTTCCACACTGGATATTATCTATCTTTTAAATTTTTCCTAATCTGGAAGGAGTAAAATGTTCTCTTGTTGTTATATTAATGCACATTTCCTTGCTGGTGAGGCTAAGCATCTTTTCACAGATTCGTTTGTACTTCTTCCATGACTCACCATCTGTGGAATTCTCATCTACACTTACTAAGGAATGGTGACAAATTTTGTAATTTATTTAATTGGAATGAAAGCTCCTAAAATCTCACCCTTTTTAAAGTCTTAAGAGACAGAGACTGTAGTCTTTGGTTGATAAGTTACACTTGGTTTCATTTTGAAATCTTTTTGATGGTCTGGAAACATATCGGTTGCAGCAATAAAGATGAGTGCTAATTTTGACTCTGCCCCCAGTCGGTGGCAAGAGATGAGCTATTACTTTAATTGTTTCCTTCACTTCCTCAAGACATTTAAAGAGCTCTCTGGAGGTAGTTGTTATGTCCATACAGAGAACAGTACTTTGGGGGGAAAATATGTGCATAAATCACAGGGTAAATATTTGAAAAAGTAAAATGTGCATTTGGATATGATTCATCATTGTTAACCATTGACATTTTCCTATGTACTTCTACCTTGATTCTGAATATATTTGTAGAATTAAGAGTTTTGTGAAATAACAGGACCTAAGTAGATAGAAAATTAAATTGCTTTCATATTGAGATACTATATAATTTACATAGTATTCAATTTACCCTTTAAAGCATAAGTTCAGTAATTTTTAATATGGTTAGAGTTATATACCATTATCTAATTTTAATACATTTTGACCACCCCAGAAAGAAATCCTACACTTATTTGTAGTCATTCCTCATTCTTCTGTCTTCCCCCAGCCCCTGGCAAGATCAAGGTGCTGGCAGATTTGGTTCTTGGTGAGGGCCTTCTTCCTGGCTTACAGCTTTCCACCTTCTCACTGTGTTCTTCCATGGCAGAGAGAGGAAGCTCTGGTGTCCCTTCCTTTTCTTGTAAGGGCACTAATCCCATCATGGGGGCTCCACTCTCATGTCCTCACCTAAACCTGTCTACCTCTCAAAGGCCCCACCTTCTAATATCATCACACTAGAAGCAAGGGCTTCAACACATAACTTTTAGGGAACGTTCAGTCCATAACAGGACCCAATAGTAACATTCCATTACATGGATATACCATGTTTTGTTTATCCATTCATTAGTTGACAAGTATTTTGGCTGTTTCCACTTTTTTTCACTATTATAAACACTGGTGTACAAGTTTTGTGTGGACACGTTTTCCATTCCCCTGGGGTTGCAATTAGGAATGGCATTATTAGCTCATACAACAACTCTCTGTGTAACTACTCGACAAACTGTCAATCTGATTTTTCACGTGGCTGCACCATTTTACAATCCTACCAGTAATACATGAGTGTTTCAGTTTCTCCAAATCCTCACCTACACTTGTTACTGTCTGTCTTTTCCATTATAATCATCCATGCTAGTGGATATCTCACTGTGGTTTTAGTCTGTATTTCTTTAATGACTAATGATACCGAGGATCTTTTTGTATGCTTATTGGTTGTTTGTATATCTTCTTTGGAGAAATGTCTCTTTAAGTCTTTTGCCCACTTTTACTTGGGTTATCTGTCTTTTTACTATTGAAAGTAAGACCTCTTTATAAATTCTGGATACAAGTCCCTCATCAGACATATGATTTACACCTATTTTCCCATTCTTTTGAGTTGCCTTTTTACTTTCTTAATAGTGTCACTTAAAGCACAAAGGATTTAAATTTTTGATGATAAATTGCTTTTTGAACAAGCCTTTGGAGATCTGTATCAAGAATACTATTTTTCTGAACACAAAATGAATACTTTCATAGAATTTTATAGCAGATAGAAAAGTAATTCAGGAATATATTAAAATATGAACAAGAGAAACTAATTGATAATTAAAAGAAAAATATTTTGATGGGCAGGAAATTAAATTTCACATAGTTAATATATAAGAATAAAGGTGCTCTAATGTATATTGACTTTTTTCATATGTGTAAATGCATAAAAAGCAGATTGCAAGAAACTATTTTATAAACACAAGCCATAGAAAAATCTGTAGTTACCCTTAAACCTGACTAAATAAAACTGAAGGGAAACAGAGTTGATTGTGCAGGTTAGTAGGGTGGTGTCTATAAATGACAAATGGCTGTATTAAAGAAGTTATTACCTTTATATACTGAACTACTGCTAATGATATTTTAATTAAATAAAAGTTGCTCTTGAAATAAATCTTTCTGGTAAATTTCTCCTCTCTCTTTGGAATCTTCGGTAGTTAAACAAAAAACTAAATTCAATATGCATCTGAAACTTTTACAGCAGTTCATGCAGAGCAAACAAAGGTAACAGCTTATAAATTCTCCTTACCTCTGGAAAGAAAACAGGCATATGAAATATGAACCACTGTTGTGGTCACTCCTGTTAAAATACTTCTCCAGTGTACTCTGGGCTAGTCACTTCCTTCTTGGAAATACTTTTTATCATGCTGTAAATAAAGATGAAGACAGGAAAAGTCAGAGAAGGGAAGGACCAAGAATTCAGGCAGGTAGGTGAGGATGAAACAATGAAAGAGCTCTTGAAAGGAGGATTGGAAGTAGTCCCTTCAGTTTGTCAGTAACACAAGCGAGGAGAGGGCAATATGGAGTCAGAAACCTGCCCATGCACTTCAGTCGGGAGAGTGCAGAACTGAAGCAGAGCTTAAGTAACAGATATAAGCACCAGTGGCAAGTGGGATCTTCACACCTTGGAATGTTTTATGCTTCTTGTTAAGAAAAGAATTAGAATTTCTGACCTGGCCTGAATCTGCAATGGGGGGATCAGTGGCTAAAAGGAACAGAGTGGCAGCTTTTGACATAAACTAGTCCTGACAAGATATTGAGGGCTGGGTATGTGGGAGAGTTTTTTAAATTTTGGATCCATGTATATTCTCCAGAGGGTTCTCTAATTACACTGGAAAATACAGGAGTTACAGAGGCATTTTAGCGGCATCTGGGGAAAATCAGTGTTACCAAGTGGCACTAACATTCAGTAGATCAGTTTGAATGATTTGGCTGTAAACAATTAATATAACAATAATACTCAAACAATAAGGAAATTTATTAAGTCATGTGACAAGGAAGTTCAGAGGCAGGGCAGGATGGATAGATGCATTTGCATTATAATGTCACGCAGGGTCCAGAGTTCTGCCATCTCATCACTCTGTCATTCTACACCCTTCAGGTAACAACTTCATCCTCAGGCAACAGAAGGATGACAGCGGAAATTCCTGATGTCATAACTCACACATGTCAACATCCAGAGATGAAGACCACTCTCAGGAGTGAGGAAGCACTTCTAAGAACCCTGGCACAACTGGTCACATGACTAATTTGGAACCAATTACTGGCAATCGTAATAGAATAATCATGACTAGTCATCAAAAGTGGATTAAATGTCAGTCAATTTTTTATACCCAGAAGGATTTTGCTTTTGCTGGGATTTCCTGAAATTATCCCTTAAAGTACCTATAAATTATTGTGTTGTAATTATCAACTGATATCACTAAAGGGACATCCCTAAAGAGGTATCAGTTAATCTTCTGGCCAATCTGTTTTGGTGAAGAACTTCCCCACCCTCCTCCCCCAAGCCATGAATCCCTAACTGAGGTGGTATTATCCATTTATGATAAGTGGGTATATCTGAGTACCTGCCTTGTAAACCGAACTTACAAAGCGATGCAAAGTGTCTGGGAGATAAATTCATATTAACTATGGCACACATGTATGAAGCAGTTTAATTACATATAATTCATAGGATCGAGGTTCAGAATTAACGATACAGAAACTTATGCTTGAACTCAGGGGAGCAGGGAGTGTGAGAGGAAGCACTGCGACACTGACACTGTGCGATGACACCGGAGCTGATCTAGCGTTGCAACGAAGACTGCAGGGACGGAGCAGTAAGGGGTGATGAGCAGCAGGGCACTGCCCCCAGAGCCCACACGTAGTCTTTCGGGTGCACAGCCATGTGTGCCATCAGCAGGAGCGGGTGGGTCCTGACCTGACCGTGACAGGGAAGGCCTAAACCTCTCACTTCTGGACGAAGAGGTTAAACAAGTCCCACCTAAGATCACTATTTCCAGGTACCTAAACTCACCAGCAGGTTCGTCTTCATTCCCAGCCGGCCTAATAAAGGTGCTGACAGAGCTGAGAACTACTAAGTAGTGCAAAATTCCTGAATGAAAACACCCAGAAGAACTTTTTTAAAGGGATGTTATTTTTCATGTGTTAAAGGGAAAAAATCCCTGAGTATACAAGTTATAAGTGAAACCCACAAACACACACAAGCACACACACCAGGAACTGTAAGGATTTTTCCCCTTGATAACTCTGATTTCATTAGATATATACAGTAACAGTGGTTTTTGAACTTTCTGATCATAACCCACAGTAAGAAATGCATTCACATGGAGACCCAACACACACACCGTCTTTAAAATGTTCATAAAAGAAACTCGCTAGGTACATGATAGTTTCTGTTCCACTTCATTTAAAAACACATGCTCATTGACACCCACTAAATTGATTTCATGACCTCCCATTGGGTCTGACCTGCACATTGCAAAACATTGTTCTGAGGGAAATGGGTAAGGGGGCCCTGGCTCCCTTAACATAAATCACCCTTCTGTTCCTCTTCAACAGGCAGCGGATGGAAGACCTTCCCATGGTGGACAATGGTGCAAAGCGGCTGGGCTGCTTAAGCCCAACTTTAATGTCCCGAGTTCCACCTTCCTTCTGGAAGCTCACAATTAGTGCCGCCACCACTGAGCTGGGCTCAAGGGGACCTACTCCCATCTTTTAGCCTCTGGTGTAAGTTGGATACAGCCCCCGCCCCCACCTTTTTTTCTTTTAACTGTGGCCTAGTTAAATCCATCTGAAGCATTTAAATAAGACTTTACCAAAGGCCTAGGGATAACAACAAGAGGGAAATGAACAAAAAGAGTAACATGAACCTAGATAATCTTTTGTTAAGCAAGATAAGGCTCATTCATCTTCATCTTTGGTACCACAGACTGCAGAGGTCAGCTTTTTTTTTTCCTCTAGGAGGGCCTTAAAATGAATTCTCAAGAAAACAAAAGTGACTCCCAGCCAAACACCTGCAGTTCCCTCTCCTGGCCCTGTAGTTCGTGGTTTCTTGTTTCAGTTCCCACCTCTTCTCTGATAGTAGCACAATAAACGTTCAAGTCCTTGGCGAAGGCCCTCCCCCTCCCCCTCAAGAGCACGGCCTTGCTCAGTGGCTTTATCCTTCTCAGGCTATATTGTAACAACTCTTAGAAGGGATGTACACAAAGAAGTCTTTTTGTGAGTCCCAAAGGACTGATTAAAATAAGTATGTTCAAACTTCCAGAATACATTTACCATAGCCCTTCTGAAAGGAAACTATGATAAGCTCAACTGGAATAGAGACATGATTAGAGCAGCAAAAAATCATGCTTCTCAATTTTAACGTTTTTTTCCCTCCTTTTTCCTTAAGAGCACAGGCTGTGGAATCAGGTGTGAAGTCCAACTCTCCTTCCCTTAAAGGGCAAGTTTATCCTCTCTGAACCCGTTTACTCATCCATAGACGGACCTAAGTAGTACTCAACTCACAGGGTAGTAAAAAAGGATTAAGTGAGCTCCTCACAAAATATGGGTAATCTATTTAGCAAATGATACCTGCTACTTATTAGTCAGCTGGATATAGAATAAGAAAGCAAATATAAATTTCTTCCTTAGCAAAAAGTGTTTTAGGCTGCCCAGTATTTCCTGGTCTGATGTTTTCCCTGGGGAAGCTCTAGATACTACCATACCTAGAAGGATACTGCTATATGTCTTCTAGTCTGCTAACTCCTGCTACAACAGAAAACCGCAGGTGCAGTGGACAGAAAAAGCAAAAGGGCAAATAAAGTTCTTCATGTTTCTTTCTATTCCTACTAATTTAGGGTCTTCAAGGGCTTAGAATATTATAAAAGGTCTTGGCCTCCAGTTCATCTCCCTCTAAGTAAATTTGTGATGCCAGATGGATTTCCTAAAGCGGAGTTTTAGGAAATCCTGACATCCAACACTTCCCTGCTCAACACATCACCATGGCTCCCTACCACCTACCAAAATAACTGTGAATTGTGTATTTTGGTATCTGGCATACCATATGAAATAAGAGATTCTAACCTGCTTTTTAAAAAAAAATTTAATCCACTTTTATTGTTGAAATCAGTTTGCTTTTTGTATTTGAAAAATTTTATTTCTTAAACTGGATAATAGGTACATGGGGCTTTTGTTGTTGCTGTTATTATGGTAAAATACAAATAACATTTACCATTGGCGTCACTTAGTACACTCACAATGTTGTGCGACCATCACCACTTTCTAGTCCTTGAACATACTCGTCACCCCAGCAGGAAATCCTGCCATTACAGTTTCTCCTCTTTTCCCTCTCCCCTCAGCTGTGGGGTACCACTGACCTGGCTCCTGTCATTAAGGATCTGGCAACTCTGATTTTTCAGTAAGTAAAATCACACAATATATGGTCTTTTACGTCTGGATTTTTTTGCTTAGCATCATGTCTACAAGGTTTGCCTATGTTGTATCCTGCCACTCTTTTTTATGGCTGAATAATATTATGCTTATTTATGATTCGTTCATTCATTCCTGTGCATGTCCTGACCATGGATCGGACCCACGGTCTTGGTGTGTCAGACGATGCTCTAACCCACTGAGCACCCGGCCAGAGCCCGCACTTCCCATTTTAATTTTTGTTTTCTATGCCTTATGTGTTTTTGTTCCTTTAATTTTTTTATCCTTACCTAAGGATATGTTTATTGATTTTAGAGAGAGAAGGGTGAGAGAAAGAGATATTGATATGAGAGAGAAACACTGATTGGTTGCTTCACATATGCGCCCCAGCTGGGGATCAATCCCACAACCTAGAAATGCGTCCAGAATGGGAATCCAACCCACAGCCTTCTGGTGCACAGGATGATGCTCCAACCAAGTGAGCCATTTGGCCAGCACTAATTTATTTTTTTAGTGCACAAAAAGGAGTATGTATGTGTCAAGAGTGGTAACCTGAATTGTTCCCTAGCCAATATATTCTGGGCTTCCAACCTGATGTTTAATACACTATTACAGACACCAGATGACAAATACAGCAGAGTCTTGCCCAGTGGTTCTTAAAACGTGGATCCCAGACCAGCAGAATCAACATCACCTGGGAATTTTAGGAAAAAAGTCAATCTGTGCAATCAAACTTGGACTTGAATTCCAGCTCTACACTTACTGCTGTGTGATCTGGCACAAACCGCTGCACCACGGAGTCTTGTTGCTTCATTAGCTTATCCAAGCCTGCAGCTCTGTTGTGAGGACTAAAGGAGACTCAGTGAAATAATGTAAGTAATTCTACTCCTGGGTCAGGACTTCCGTAACATTACTTTTCTTTCCCACTGCCATAGCATAATAAACACTTCTACATTTTTTCCTCAGTATTTTCAGTGTAACTTCCAGGGGTTTAAACACTTAAACCACTTCTCATTTCAACAATTACTAGGAAGAAAAAATGCAGAAACAGGCACAGAAATAGAAAAGCATAAGGTTGTTTGGTAGTTTAGCAGAGAAAGACAGAAATTCAGTCCGAGCTCATCTTTCAAGGTGCTCAGAAAAATTAGGTGGCAATTTAAATGTTATCCTGGATGCTGGTGGATGCTCTATATTTAATTTTCATAAAAACCTCACAATTAAGGCAGACAGAGAGTAGTTTTTCCTAAACACCCATTCTTCCATTCTTGGAAAGCAACAGAAATTTTGGTGGGAACACAGCTGTACAACTAAGGTTTACATTCCCCAGTCTCTCTTACAGCTAGAGACAACAAGGTGGTATGAACAGAATGGAGGGGTGGAATTTGTGGCTGATGCTCCGCAAGGCAAGAAACACGCCCTCCTCTTTGCTTTCCCTCTCTCTGTTGGATTAAATGTTGACGTTTCATCTTGGACCCCATGGATATGAGAAACACATCATAGATGGTAATGACTGGTGAAATCATTAAAATCTAACTCTCTAACACCAAGGTGCCTATACACCAGCCCTGGACTGTATACACTTAGTCACATAAGTAAATAATTTCTACCTTGTTTATGCCACTATTATTTAGGTCTTTGTTACCATTTCTGAGCAAAGTTATTTAACTCCCTGGGCTGTCTGTGTGTCCTCCCTAGATTTGGGCAACATGTCAACCTTGAACTGAACTTCCAACTAGTAAAGGAGAAACAAATTCAGGAAGATTCAAAACATTTCTTAAGTCTAACTACTCTATAATAAGGTGAAACTGCACCAATCTACACGATACCAAGAGTGACAACAGCAGATTGTAGCCCTCCACGTTCACTCTGAGATGTCGTTGATTAAAAGGAAAGTTCCATAACTTGTACTTTTATAGTATAAGGAACGTGGTTTCAATTCCCACCTCAAAACAGCAACAAAGGCAACAACAAAGAAAGCATCTCCCGAGCGTGTGCCGTTCTCAGTGACAGCAATGGTAACAGGGAATCTCATTTGACTGCACCACTGCGCTGCTGTAACGGCACTAATATCACTGTGCACGGATTCAGTCTCAGTGTTCCTTCTCAGTTCCCTGGCTCTGCCTCCTGGAACAAGTTCCTTCTTCCTATCTGCTATCCACAACAAACCAGTCAGGGAGGGTAGGCGGGGGAAATGGCTCCAATAAGAGCAACACTCGACATTTTATAAGGTTATGAATAGAGAGATGGCAACCTGAGTGTAAGTGAGAAGCTGATATTTATTTTGGAGAGAGAGAGAAAAGGAAAGTAAATAGTTACCTCGTGCCTTCTAAAATGTTACACCCTGTTCTAGGTTTCTAACATATACTATTGTCAATTAAACCTTAAAATAACCACAAGGAATAGGTATTAAAAAAGGAGACAACAGACCCAAAATGGAGTAACTTGTGCTAGGTCCTGCTTCAGCAAACCAAGATTTAAAACTTAAGTGCAGTTTCAGTTTCCCAGGAATGCAGACTTTCAACAGTCAACATGGATCACCTGGTCCGCCCTGATGAGACAGTCTGCCCGATGGACCCCTTCAGTTCCCCTCAGAAGGATGACCTTCCTTGAAACAATGCCTTTGTTGCTAACATTTTCCTTTTTATACACCCCTCTTTGCACCTTTAAAAACTTTTTCTTCGCTATAGCTCTGCAGAAGTCCTTTCTATTTGCCAGATGGGATGCTGCCTGATTCATGAATTGCTCAATAAAGATAATTGGATCTTTAAAATGTATTTGGTTGAATTTTTGTTATTTAACAGTCTTATTCTCACTTACTGGTGAGGGGAAAAAAGACAATATAAAGTCACATAGCAGGTGACAGAGCAGTGATTTGAAACTAAGTCTGACTACAAAGTCCTTGTTCTTCTTACTTCACCTTATTGCCTTTAAACTTTTTCAAAAACTTCATTTTCTCATTTTCAAATGCATCATCTCCTCTATATAACTCTGAGGATTATCTTGGAACTTTAAGATATTTACTAGGCCTTTAATGTGTTTGGCAGTCCCAATAAAATATTTGGCAGCCCTGACTGGCATGGCTCAGTGGGTTGGGCATGGGCCCCACAAACCAAAAGGCTGCTGGTTCGATCCCCGATTAGGGTCAGGGCACATGCCTGGGTTGGGGGCCAGGTCCCCCGGTTGGGGGTGTGCAAGAGGCAACCAAGCGATGCTTCTCTCACACATTTATGTTTCTCTCCCTCTCTTACCCTCTTTCTAAAAATAAACAAATAAATGAATTAAATCTTCTTAAAATTTTTTTAAAAACATTCAGCAGCAGTTAGGGAACCCAGCTGATCCCTGGTTCTACAAAAAAAGGTGCAACTTGGAAAGAAAAGAAGGAGCTTATGCCAAAACGCAAACGGGTGTACTGTTTCCTTGACAGCCAAAGTTTTACTATAAAGGAAAAAGTCAGCTGAACTGAACATGTTTAGTGACACAGTTGGTTTCATTCTGTCAAAAGCTCCTTAGCTCACTGCCCACTGATGATACCGTATTTTGCCACGTATAATGCACTCCCATGTACTAAGCACACTGACATTTTTGGCCCAAACTTTCAGGAAAAACATTTTGCATTTTACTTTTTTAACTCAATTATTTATTTATTTATATTTAGAAACAAAATCAATGATCATATTCCAGGGTATTATTTTGCATACAATATCATTATTGCTTTCTAAAGAGTTACTTTTTTAAAAGTTACTCTTTTTAAAAGAGTTACTTTTAATACATATGCATAAATAATTGGAAACATTTACATAGATATGGAATTAGTGCTCTCCATGTATAATGTGCATCCTTATTTTCCTCGCAAAAATTTGGGCAAAAAAGTGCCCCCTACTCATGGCTGAACATTGTTGACCTGTAACTACAGTGACAACTGTGCTTGGGAAGTGCCCATGCAGGGCTCCTTTCAGTGACCCCATATGTAACACCTCTGCAATGAGAACTCATTATTACACACTATTTTCACTTTGTAAACAGAAAAGCAAGGAGGGAAGCTATATTCCCAAAGGAAATGGGCAATTTGCTATACGGTAATAATATTAATCAGGATTCACCCTTTAATTGATTGAGTCATACATCAAGAGTAGTGTACAAAGAAAGATATTTTGGACAGAGTCTGCCTTCTACCCAGAGGGTATCTTCCCTTACCCCCAAATCATTGGAAACAATGTGATTAACCTTGATTCCTCTACTTCCTTTCCACATAAGAATTCATCAGCCCTGGCTGGTGTAGCTCAGTGGATTGAGTGTGGGCCTGCGAACCAGAGAATCGTGGTTCGATTCCCAGTCAGGGCACATGCCTGGGTTGCAGGCCAGTTCCTGGCAGAAGATGCACAAGAGGCAACCATACATTGATATTTCTCTCCCTCTCTCCTTCCCTTCCCCTCTAAAGATAAATAAATAAATAATTTCAAAATATTTTTAAAAAGAATTCATCAGCACATTCTATTGGTTCGTATCTTCAAAATGTAACCAGAATTTTCACTGCATCCCTTCACCCAGGGCAACTGCATTTCACAGCTCCAGAGAATGTCATCTGCGTCTTAGTCTCCATGAATGGTGTCCTGTTTCCACCATGCTCCACCCTTAGCTCTTCCTCCTCTACCTCCCTAACCAAGCTCCCACATCTCTTCTTGATTCGACCCTCGCTTTACCACATTGTTTTCCCCACATAGCAGGTGCAGGGTCACTCTGATGCTCAAAATCCTCCAATGGCTTCTCATTCCACACAGAGAAATGTCAACTCTACTGTAGCCTGCAAGCCTCCACATTATTTGAAGGAGTCAACAAGGTCACTTTCTAAACATGATAGGGGATAGGACTGAGGTGGGGACAGGAGGAACATGTGAGGGATTGGAATAGCCAGACACTGAGAGGCAGAGGAAGGGTACCTGACAGGGAAAAGGACTGATAAGGACCCCAAAGACCCAACTGTGAGATATGATACCATTAATTTCTGATAGTTCAAGTCTGAAATGTGTAGTGATCATGCCATGAGGGTAAGATAAACAGAGAAAAATGTTATGTTTTTTGCTGCAAAACAATTCCTTCCAACACTTAATGACTTGAAGCAATAAGCATTATTTCTCTGCATGTCAGCTGGGTAGTTCTGTTCTGGGCTGATTAAGTTGGATTAAATGGTCTAGGATGGGTTTATTCACATCCCCAATGGTTGGTAGACTGGTTGTTCTGGAGAGACCTCAGCTGGGTTACTTATTCAGCTTCAAATGATCTCTCATTCTCCAGCAGGCTAGCTCAGGTTTCTTAAATTAGTGAGCTCAAGTGTTCTGAAGAGCAGAAAGACAGCAAGCCCTGTACATGCCAGCATTTTTTCTAAGCCATTGCCCAAGTCACAGTTGTTAATGTCCCTTGACCAAAGCAATTTTCATGAATGAGCCCAGAGTCAGTGTGGGAGGCAACTGCACACGGTCACAGACACAAAGGGGAATGAAATAACTGGGGGCAACAGTACCATGGAAGGTAGACTGCATACTGATCAAGGTTGGGGTTTTCAGGGCAGGGCCTGAGAAGGATACGGCTGCAAGTAAATACAGAGTTTTGGTGAGAAAACCCTGGGCTGCAGCGGGGAAGGAAAAGAAATAAGACCAGGCAGTATTTACACACTGGGACAAAATGATGTTATTTTGAAACCCATGATAATTGTATAGAAGGAGTTCCCAAACCAACAAGCAATCCGGACACTATGTACCAGCAAGTCATGTCAGTTCCCACAGGTTAAGGGCTCAGTTCTAGGAGACTGCTGCTCGCCTTCAGATGCCAGTCTCAAGTCCTGGTTAGCACCTGTGCTTCTGGTGGACCAACTTTAGGTCAGAGGTCCCAACAACTCCCCTCTCCTTGGGTTCATCTAATTTACTAGAGCCATTCACAGAACTCAGAGAAACATTTCACTTACCAGGTTACTGGCTTATTATAAAAGGACAGGATTCAGGAATAGCCAGACGGAAGAGACACACAGCAGCTGATACAGAAGGGGCATGGAGCTTCTGAGCTCCGAGAGCACTGCTCTCCCCACACCTCCATGTGTCCACCAACCCAGAATTACAGCACATTGGGCCTCCTGGGCTGTCCAGGAAGGCTAAAGCCAGAAGCTCAATTAAAAAAAAAATCAAATTAAAAAAAAAGAAAGAAACCACACACAAAAGAAACAAAAGCTCAATTAAAGCCTGCAGGACTCTGGCAGTATGTGCAAATTCTTTCTAGAAGAGGATATCTTCATCCATACTCCAATTCAATGACCAGTATACAAATATAACTAGGAACTCAAGGAAACTAATCTTTCATGCGGGAGAACCAGCACAAAAATGGACAATAGACGCAGTCTGGCAGAGACTTCAGACACTGGAACTACCACACAGTGATTGTAAAACAATTACACTTACTGGGTTTAAATCTATATTGAATATGCCTGCCAAGAATAAGAAGCAACAGTAATATAAATGGGAAAAAACTAAACAGAACTTTTAGAAATAAAAAACTCAGTAATAAAATTTTTTAAAACGTTGGTGGGTGTAATAGATGACTCACAAATGAAAAAGAAAATTAATGAAATACTGACACCTTACTAGGTTTGATATATTCTGACATTTTTCTACACCATGGCATTCTATCTTAATTTTGAAATCCTCAGATGGTTGAGACCCAATAAACTGATTTTACATCCCCATGCTGTCTTTTTTTCAATATAATTTAAACCGATGGCTGCTCCATTTAATGGAACAGTGTCACAGACATGTATTTTTCGAAGCTTTTATTACAAAACAAAGCTGAGGATTGCCATACACACCACTGACAAATTCCTTATGTGCTAGTGTTGCTAGAACAAACTAAACGGAGCTGACTTCATTAATCCCTCCCCTGCGGCTCTTTCACTTTTGGGCAGAAAGAGGAATCAGATGGGGAAGAAGGTGACTTTGGTTTTTATTCTGGGGCATGTAACCTTGGGGCCTATAACATTTTCCATTGGGGAAGTTTTCAACTAGTGAACTGCCACCTATAACACAAACTTAGTCAAGGTTACTGTGAGTACAGAATAGAGTTTATCGGACTCAATATTATATTTGGAAGAACTTACTGATTTCTACTGGTTACTAGTTTTCACCAGACTGCAATTAGACAAGAAAAATAATGTCTATGGGGTTTTTCACAAAGCTGATTTATTTAAAAGGATTGACCCTTTTGCGGCACAGAAAAATAAAAAATAAAAGGGTCGACCTTTTAGAAGATATGTTCTACATTTTTATTCTGGGGGTCAAAATAATTTAAAAAGGAAATAATGCTGATAGTAAATGGCAGCTGTATTTTGGTTTTTTTTTAATAATCTGGTTAAATTTTAAAATTATAGTCCTATTGGTTCCCATAATTATTTTGAAAATCTGGATTGATCCATAAAGTTCAAAAACTAGGACCAGCACTGATATCATCTACCTCTTATTTGTTCATCCAAGAAATATTCTGAGGACCTACTACGTGCTCAAAAATGGCGCACAAATAGGAAGACTGCCCTGTGTGCCTTTCCACTCACAGTGAGCAACAGACACCTTTAATCAAGTTACTAAGAAGTTAAGCAGTGCTGGGTTTCCTAGAAGCCTATTTGGGAGAATCAATCACTTACTGAAAGAAGAAATAAAGCTGAGTTGTCTTGACAATGCACAGGTATCTGCCTGCTGCTGAGGGAAAAGGAATGAGGGCAAGAGAAAACCGTTTTGTTCAGAGAATCTGAAACAGTTCTAGGTGACTGGAGTTGGAGCACCTGGTGAATGCTAAGATGTGGTGAGGGTGAAAAGAGATTAAGTGATTGATTGGGGCTTGATAACGGTTTCGGTAGGCTTGGCTAAGGACTTTGATATTTTTTTTTAATTGTGGTATAAAAAGAAAACAAAACCACCTAACAGAAAAATGTGCCATCTTAACCACTTTAAGTGTACAGTTCAGGATTAAGAAAATTCATATTGTTGTAAAATAAGGACCTGGACACTATCCTATAAGCAACTGAGATTAATGGAATTATTGGAAGATTTTAGGATAGGACTGGAGATTTAGAAAGATTGTTTTAGAAGGTGGGGGTGGTAGGAGGTAGGGGATGGAGGCTAGAAGGGGCCACGGGACGCTTCGAGGGGAGTGTAGCTTGGTCACAGGGTTTTTTGCACAGGGGAAGTTAGAGAAGGAACTCGGCATACCCATGGCTGAGGTCCAAGCCTACATGGGCCAGCTTTCCAGAAGCTGGTGGGCCACATCCAGCCAGGATATATTTTATTAAACCCCTACAAGTAAAGAAAAAATGGGGGGGGGTGAGTTGCAAAAATTGAACAATTTGATCTCATACAAAATAATTTCCAGCTTTTCTTGAAAAAAAAATCCAAGTATCTGGGAACACTGGACCCATAGTACCTCAAGGGAACAATGAGCAGAGTTCGCTTAACAAAAAAACCCCACTATATACGAATGTACGAGAAATATGTAAGAGTACACAAATCAGTGTACAGCTTGATGGATGTTCACGAAGCTAACATACCCCACTAACCAGCACCCATATCAACAAGCAGAATATTACCAGCACCTCCGATGCCATATTTATTTAATCTTACTAACAATCTTATAAGATAGGTTATATATTACTATTGCCACTTTAAGCACGGAGACACTGAAGCATAGACAGGTCACAAGGCTTAATATCGTTGACAGTAGCTTTTGAACCTGGATCTGCTGATTCCAAATCCTGGAGAAGAAATAGGTTTCCAGGTGAGTCAGTGACTTCAGCTTTGAAAGACGTTGAGTAGGCACCTCCTTCCACGGAAACTTGCTTCCGTGTCTCAGAGCTTGGAAACCACAGGTAACCCGAAGCTTGCACCTCAAGTCCGCACCGCTCGCGCGGGCGGGGAGCACAGTTTCTCAGCGACAAGTCCCCCTACACTTGAGGGCGCTGTCGCTGCAGCAGCTGGGGGAGTGCCTTCCTGTTGTCGCGACATTCTGGAGGAGGGAGAAACGCAGGTCAAAGGTCACGTCGCTGGCGAGTTCCGCCCCGTACGCCTAAGTTCTCGCGCGAGTTCCACTTCCGCCCTTTTGGCTCCCTGAGCAGCACCATGGCGGTGGGCAAGAATAAGCGCCTGACGAAAGGTGGCAAAAAGGGAGCAAAGAAGAAAGTGTAAGTGGCGATTTTCCTGGCTCTCTGCTTTTCGGGGTCCTGTTAGGATCGGCGGGATGGTCGTGGGTCTTGGTGTGGGCCGGATGGCGAGGATGCCAGTTGGATGGAGCTGGCCGTGCCGGATTGGTAAACCTCCAACTGCGCTCTGCCGGATCTGGGTGCTGCGTCGCAGCGGGCCGGCTGTCTTCCCTTTGGCTGTCTGGGCCTGTGCGCACCGCTTTGAGCTGGATTGCTGCCTCGGAGTCGGCGTTGGCGTGTTGCGTATTGTGGGCTCACGGGCTTTTTAAATGCCGCAGATAATGTAATGGATGCTTCAAAGCTGGAGTTGAGGAAGGCACTCTCGTCCATTCGGGACCCCGCACCGCTCCTCTACTTGGGCCGGGTGGAACTGGGGAGCTCCAAGTAGGCTCGTGTGAAGAAGCCCTGTAAAAGCCTGGGTTCCCAGGACGTGCCCTCCTGTACCAGGAAATTCAAGAGACCTGCATGTTATTGGGAGGCAGTGCTGCCTGCGTGCTGGGGAGTCCGCACGTTTGTGGCTTAACTGTGAGACGGACGGACACTGGGAAGAGCTCGAGCTACATACGTGCCCTTGAGAGGTCTGCTTGCTAGTTAGCCTTGTAAAGTCATTAGAAGAGGCAAGTAAAAACATGTGATCTGCGGTAAAAGTGAAGCTTTTTTTTTGTTTTTAATCCAGGGTTGATCCATTTTCTAAGAAAGATTGGTATGATGTGAAAGCACCAGCTATGTTCAACATAAGAAATATTGGAAAAACACTAGTCACGAGAACTCAAGGAACCAGTGAGTATCCTATTCTTGGTTTGTATATATTTTAAATTGAGACTGTATGTATCTTGGTCTGCTGTTGTTCCTGTGGCAGGAGAAAGGAAATGTCAGCTCTTGGTTGCAGCTCTGGCCCCTGTGGTGCGTATTTTGAGGACACTGGTGGAAGCAAGGTGGCACTTTAACATTCTAAGGTCAACTTCATGCATGAACAGTTACCTTCATTGGCTTGACTCTGCTCATGTGGTTCCTAATGTTAATAAGACAACTGATCTTGTTTTATAGAAATCGCGTCGGATGGTCTGAAGGGCCGTGTATTTGAAGTGAGCCTAGCTGATCTGCAGAATGATGAAGTTGCATTTAGAAAGTTCAAGCTAATTACTGAGGATGTTCAAGGCAAAAACTGCCTGACTAATTTCCACGGCATGGATCTTACCCGTGACAAAATGTGCTCCATGGTCAAAAAATGGCAGGTGAGAATGAAAGCTCTTAGCGTCACGGTGCTATGGCGTGCATGGTCAGAGTGATGTCACATCAGGGTGTAATGTCAGCAAGGGGCATGTCATACAGTTCAGGTTTAGGTGATCATTTTAAAACCTTGATGTTTTCTTGATAACTATTGAGTGCTTACGCTGGAATTGACCATTGAACTTGAGCAACAACATGGAGCAGACCATGATCCTCCTTTTTACTTAAATAGAGTTCAAAATTTATTACTGGGTTAGTTGGTGTTGCATAGATCAGTGGCTGATTGAGAAACATCTAGGTTCAGGTTTGTAATTTTGCTTGTCTTCAGACTCTTTGGACCTCAAAAGCTAATGGATTTTATTTTATTATATTTTTGCTAATGGATTTTAAACTGAACAGGTGGTTTGGGCTGGTCTTAATTACTTCTGGCAATATAGAGTATTATATAGAACACAGTAAAGTTCTGGTGTAAAGTGGAAGTCTTGACTTCTGTTTCCCAATTGTATTCTCTTTGGCAAGAAACTTCAAATTTGCTAAGCCATGATTTCTTTGTCTTTAAAACGTGGGGAAGAGTGTCATTTTATGGAGTTAGGATGAAATACATGTTTAGCACAGAGCTTGACACAGAAAGCATCTAGTAAACATTAGTACGAGGTAGGAAATAATTGTCTTGGTTCAGATATGTCTGGGTAACCATCCAGTCTACGATACTTTGTATGTGGGAGTGAATGATGGCAGAACATTACAGTTCCAGATGATACATACTGAGTATATAATTTTGTTTATTTCTGACATTCCCCTAAGGTTCTGTGGTTGCATTTCTGGGAATATTTTAAGGTCCTTTTGCTATAATTATATTCATTTTTTGAACCGAGATATGAAACTTATAAAATGCATAGGAAGAAATTCAGTTTTTATTGCTACCTGAGAGTTTTTTGTGTGTTTTGGCTGTGAAATTGAATATTTGTCAGCATGGCCTTAGTTGGAACATAAATGACACTTAAAAGCATATGTATTCAGTGATAATAACATTTCACCTATCCAGAACACTTTTTTTAAAGATTTTATTTATTTATCTTTAGAGGGGAAGGGAAGGAGAGAGGGGGAGAATATCAGTGTATGGTTGCCTCTCATGGGTCCCCTGCTGGGAACTGGCCTGCAACCCAGGCACATTCCCAACTAGGAATCAAACCGCGATCCTTTGGTGCGCAGGCCCGCGCTCCAATCCACTGAGCTATACCAGCCAGGGCCAGAACACTTTTTATTAAAAGATGAAATAAGTGTTGACATCCATATTGTAGTCTCATAGAATCTATTTTCTTGTGTTGCTGATTGAGGGGAAGAATGTTAAAGGGTTGTCGTGTATTTGTAAAAAGTTGGGGGGTGGGCGCTATTGCCAGTGATGGTGGGGATAGAGGGGAGGAGGGAGGATCGTTGAGAGGACCTCTTTAATTGGATGTGAAGGATAGTAAGAATTTGGTAAGTTCATTTCAAGGAAGTTAATTCTGGAAATTTGATAATGTAATTTGTTATACTTTATGCATGATGAATACTTGACCTTTCCCTTTTTTATATTACAATTTGAGGGATAAAAATTGATAGTATTAAAACCTGTTATATCTGCCCTGGCTCAGTTGGTTGCTTCTGTACACCAAAAGGTTGCAGGTTCGATTCCTGGTCAGGTCATGTACAGATTAGATGCCTGTCAGTCTCTCCCTCTCCCTCAAATCAGTCAAAAAAAAAAAGAAAAATCCTTGGATAAGGATTTTTTAAAAAAACACCCTGGTATAACTGACAGTATCTTTTTTTTTTACCCCACCCCCCAGACCATGATCGAAGCTCATGTTGATGTCAAGACTACCGATGGGTATTTGCTTCGTTTATTCTGTGTTGGTTTTACTAAAAAACGCAACAATCAGATTCGGAAGACCTCGTACGCTCAGCATCAACAGGTCCGCCAAATCCGGAAGAAAATGATGGAAATCATGACCCGAGAGGTGCAGACAAATGACTTGAAAGAAGTGGTCAATAAATTGTAAGCATTTCTTTTCTCTATCACCACAAAACCCTGAATCTGATTAACCCTCAGGTGAGGGAAAGCATCTGAGATAAGGTGGAATCAGACCTGTGTTTAAATTCTGTCGTGAAACCATCTAGCTACCTTTCTTGAAATGAAAGCATGCTAATGGCTCAGTAAATCAGATTTGGTTCTTGTCCTTGTTTGGCTGAAATTATCTCATGGCAGTGAGGTTGAATAGAAAAACCCTCCACAATCAGTAATGCATGGGAATAAGTGATGACAAAATGTTTCGGTCCCAAATGATGTCCAGTGATAAAATTTAACATTTTTCTGATGTTCCCATGCAGCCAGCTGACTAAGGGGGTGTAATGGAATAGCCAGAAGGCTCGGATGCTAACTCTGCTCTATAGCAGCTGTACAGTTCAAATCATTTCACCTTCACCTGTAAAGGGGCAGTAGTAGGCTAAGGCACTTAAGGAGTCAGTGGATTAAAGGTAGGGGAGTTTCCGTGTATATTTACTCCAATTTATTGTTACTGGTTTGCAGGATCCCAGATAGCATTGGGAAAGACATAGAAAAGGCTTGCCAATCTATTTATCCACTTCATGATGTCTTTGTCAGAAAAGTCAAAATGCTGAAGAAGCCCAAGTTTGAATGTAAGTAAAAAAATCACTGGATTCCGGTGGCAGAGGGTGTGTGTTTCCTGTCAAGCTTACACAGTATTGAAGGACCATTGTTCAAGATATGGTACACCGTAACTAACAGAATTTTATTCTTCTTTCAGTGGGAAAACTCATGGAGCTTCATGGTGAAGGTAGCAGTTCTGGAAAAGCAACTGGGGATGAGACAGGTGCTAAAGTTGAACGAGCTGATGGATATGAGCCCCCAGTCCAAGAATCTGTTTAAATACAGACATTTAATGGCAGCAAATAAAAGGGCCTATTTGTGATATTTTCTCTAATCATTCTTTTAAAACAATCTTATAGGTTGGTGAATGACATGCTCTGAATTGACAGCAACATGAACTTTTCTGGATTTTATCTCTTGTTCTATATAGCTGAGAGAGGGTAGTGATTATTTTAAGCTGTAGTGATCTGGAGGTGTTAAGAGGTGGCTAATAAAAGGAAATCCTTTTTTAACATGGCTTAAAGTTTTGCTGGTTTTTAAGCCATTTGGAAGGCTTGTTGCAATGTTGCAGGCAGTATCCCCGGAGTTTCTGAAGTTGAATGTGATGCCGATGCCCAGGGACCTAGTCTGAGAACTACTGTGGTAGACTGACCAGTGGGAAGGACCCATTGCCTTTTAGTTTTTTGTTTTTAAATACAAGTGCTCTTTCCTGTAGTTGTAAAATGCCCCGCTGTGCATCTGAACTTGGTTAAAGAAACTGGTTTCTCGTCTTAATAGACGGGCATTTAATGCAGCCCGATACCCAGTATTTACTCTTCCACCCAGTCTGTTCTGCGCCCTTCCCCTCTTCAACCCTTTCTTACTCACACTCTGCTGATTCCCATTCCTTTCGCCCTGCCATCTGTGCAGGGGTTCACATTTTCTGCCTTGTCATTGGGTGATAGGACATCTTTGAACCCAGGACTAACTTCCTTATGCCTAATCCAGGAGTGGCTCTGGCATTTCTTACCTACCTCAAACCCCTTGCGGCAAAGTTGAGCGTTAACTACACTATATTTACTTTGTCGAATCTGCTGCAGTTGTGGCTCCCGTCTCCCATGTCCACAGCCCTCTAAGGAGGCTGTTGCTGTCAGGATTACAGTTGGCCTTTGTTGCTAAATCCAATGGTTCTGTTCTTGGCCTTCATTTTACTTGACCTGTATTCGTGACATTTGACTGTTGATATCCTCCTGTTCTTAACTGTCCTTCAAAGTCCCACAGATGTTTCCTCCCACATCACTTGTTATTCCTTTCCTAGTTTATCCTGAGACCTTGGTTTTGGAGAGCCCTAGGCTCAGTCCTTGGCCATTACCAGTACTCCCCAGAAAGTGACCTGTGCCCTTTTGAGGTAATATGTCTGTATGTGGGGGAAAATGGGTCATGAGATGCCTCCATTTCAAACAGGTTTTGGGTCCATCTATTGTGACAGTAACACCAAGGATTAGAAGATCAGTTTAAACACAGGCTGTGATGACTAATGGTTTGCTCTTAGAATATATCAGGGTGGTGCAGAGCTAGTGCTCCCCCCACCCCTTGGCTTACTCAGTGCTGGAACCTGGAGAGGATGAGTGAGGTCAACACCACAGGTTGGCCTCATCTACTGAGCCCTATGGATAACAGTCTTCATTATGAGGTTCTAACCTTCTGTGTTAATCAGTGCCTGAGGGAGGACCATATTCACGGTCCAATTCCAATTTTTACATATTCATGCAAAAATTCTAGCTTGTCCAAGAACGTGTCGTGCAGAGTGAATTGAGGCAATTGGCTGTGGATTCTGAGTGTTCCTGCCTGCTTTTGGGTGTGCCATGAATATGATTCTCTGCTCTTTATCTGGGCCATTTCTCAGGGTTGTATTTGTGTCGTGGGAAACCTTGAGGGATGAGGTAATGTATCCCCCAGAAAAAGAGCAGGCTTGCTTCCACTTAGGTGTCCTATGTAATACAACCCACTGCATAATGGGCCTTTTGCATCACCTTATGGGACTGGGGGAGGAGGGATGGGAAACAAATGAGCAGGAAGCTCTGACCATTAGCTTTTGCAGTAAGAGTCCTTTGACCCAGCAGTCTCATGTCCTGCCTGTGTCCAATGAAACAAGCAGGCTAACTTTGGTAAAATGTCTATAGACCGCAGATTCTGGCATTCCCTTTCCAGTTGTTTTGAGGCAATATTTCAACATGTATCTCTAAAATGACTTCTTTAAACAATCATTAACACCTCTAAACTTCTTATAATTCATATAATTCCAGTCACACCACTTACTGGGTAATTCTTAATTGGATATAATGTAATAGGCAGACCACTTACTCGGTAATTCTTAATTGGATACAATGTAATAGGCAATAGATGTGTGGAAACTAGGAAGGGTAGTTAATATTCACTAAGACTGTGAAGTGAATTTTAGAAATAACTAGGTGTAATTAGCTTAGTCTGCAGTACTGTAATTGTTTTGTGTCAAAATACAACCTCAGTGACTGAAACTGATAATACAAATAGAAAACTGTTCATAGGCTGTGGAGTAACTAAGACTCAACAGTGGAGAGTAAAATGGTACAACTATTTTGGAAGATGGGTGGCTTTTTTTTTTTAATCACATATTTATCTCAATTCTAGGATTTCTATATATGAAATTCTGTATGCACAAAGACTTGTCTAAGAATGTTCATACCAGTCAATAATAGTAAAAGTGGGAAAAAATTGTTCACACTGGCTTTATTCATAATGGTTAAAAACTGGATAAGACCCCAAAAGACAACAGATAAATTAGTCCTGACCCAAGGAGCTCAGTTACAGCATCGTCCTGATAGGCCAAGGTTGGTCGACCCACATACAAGCAGCAACCAATGAATGCATAAAATAAATGAAACAACAAATCAATGATTTTTTTCTCCCTCTAAAATCAAATACAGTGAACAAATTGTGGTATTTTTCTATGATGAAGTACCACTGAGTAATAAAGGGAATGAACTGCTGCACACATATTGGATAAATCTCAAATTATATTTGAGCAAGGAAAGAGCAGATGCTACATTGTTTCTAATAAGTTCCTAAACAGGTAAAATGAATCTGGTGCTAGAAATCAAAACAGTGATTGCTCTGTAGGAGGTGGGGTAGGAGAGGAGGATGTAACTGCAGAGATGAGCAGCTTTCTAGGGTGATGAAAATGTTTTATATATTACATAACTACAGACTATTCTCAAAACTCAGAATTGTGTACTTAGTTATCGGCATTTTATGCAAGTCATTCCTCAATTTTTAAAAAAATGTGGATCTGACCAGCTAGGGTATTGACTTGCTGCATTGTTGTTTCTCTCCTAATCAGGGATATGCTTTCCACATGATGAACTTGCCCATTCATACCTATCCAAATTTGGACCAAACCTAGATACACTTTTTCTGTTGTGGGCTTCCTCATTTTCATGGTATTCAGGACCTGGGCTCTGCAGATAGTTTTGCATGGTGGTCTGGGCATCACCTGCAGGAATTACATGGCCAAATCTGAATATGATGTCCAGTAATAGAGGTCAGGGTCTCTATTACTGCCATTTAAGGTCTGATGATAGTGATCCTCATTGCCAAATCCTAAAGAAGAAAATCTCACTTTCTGAAGGTTGAGTGATTTGGCTGCTGACTCTGTGGGGAACATCAGTGTGCAGCCCTCTGCTCAGCAGGGATCCGGATTCTCATCTTCCCTGAGGTACTCAGCTATGGCTACATCATTACCCTTACTCTCTTCATAAAGCAGTCCCTCCCTGTGTCCATCAGATACAGGGTCCAGCACAAGTAACACCCCTTTTATTACAACATTATAAGTAAGCATGTAATTCTGTAGCATAACAATGTCATACTCAAGCACTCTGTGTGACACTTTAGGTTAAATGTTCAAATTAAAACTAAATTTTTACCCGCATATTATTACCCTACCAACCACACTCAAGCAGGCCTTACTTCTGCCGGACCCTGTAGCCCATGATGCAGAGGCCAGCCATTCCCATGCACCAGGAACAGCCCAACAAACCTGGTAATTAGTCTTACAGACGCAGTGTCTTCGTGTCCTATTTTCTTTTTCTCTCCGACCTTGACTCCAACTTCCTCATTGCAGTGGACAACTACAGGTTTTCTCATAGCCCAACAAGGCCCCTCGGACCAACAAAGATGCAGACCTCTGCCTGCTCCCCCACGTTCATCCCCCCTCTGTATATACAGGTGAATTGGATAATAGTTTCAATCGATTTGATATTTTGTATGTTTAAAGAGAAGACAACACTGTCTCCCTAGAACAGTCTCAGGTATAGTCCTGCGCTGGAGGGTTAGCCACAGGCTCTGAGGAAGTAACAACTCTGCTCCAGCTGTTGGCCAATTGGGGGCCTGGGGAACAATGTGGTGGGCATGAGTGATCCCTTGAATCAGGGCTCTATCCAATAAAAAACTTGGATATGATTGGGGAAATAAATGTAGTTGTTTCATTTTAATTATAAAGAAGAACTAAATATGGGCCAATATTTTGGTATGAAGATTGTCAGTTAATTTCTGTTAAGACAGGATAGACAACTGGTAGATAATTGTCCTTTCTGAATTATGAATTTGAACATTTATCCTGACAAAATTTTCACTGAGTTATTGCCTAGTTCGCAGAATTTAAAGATAAACAGTCTATGGTGTGCATGTAATTATGGTTCATTTTTTAAAACCCAGAATGTGTCCCAGACTCGAATAAAAATTCATTAGCTTAACAGTGCTTGAGCTGATGTATTACACTCCAAAATGCTAGCAGTGTTTTGTGCTGCAGGTGTATCCAAACCTAGGTTTAGGATTGCTCTGCCATTACTAAGAGCGGAGCCCTACAAGACACACCTCCTCAAGATCTGATGTTCCAAGAATTCAAATGTTCCCTATTAAACAGAAAAAGAAATCCCTATTAATAGATCACTTCATATTTGAGTTTCTAGGTAACATCAATATAAACTGTCTACATAAAACTGAGAAGCTGAATAGGCTTGTTCTTGGAAGAAATTCAAGGCTTTAATTTATTCATTGTAACTTGTTCTATTTCTATCATATGTAAGAAGTTACAACTTATACAGGCCAATAAAACAGATCAAGTATATTTGTTTAACTGCTAGAGCAATGTACCACTTCAGCACAACAGATGGAAAAACTGCTGAATTGGGAATCAGTAGAACTAGGTTTTGCTTTAGGTTCTGCCATACCTGTATGGCCTTAGGCAAATCATTTAACTTCTGCAGGTCAAGCTGTGGTCTGCAGACTCCTCTGTGGCTGTAACAGGATGAACTTGCCATTAGGTGAGAGGCCCCTAGATGGTGCTGTTGTTCTGAGATAGGCTTTGTATTTTTTTTTTCTCCCCTCTATGATAACAGTGAAGTAAAAAAGCTTAGGTTAGAAAATGATTTCCTGTTAGTTCTGGAAAATTTCACTGTTAAGAGTTCATTCAGTGGCATTCGAAATGGCATTGAATTATGAGTCATATGTATGGCCCATATGCATTTGACATTAATTAAAAGGAATAAACCATTAATGATTATAACAAATATCTTCTTATAATACATCCATATATTATTCATCAGTATTTCCCTAGGTATATTTACCTAAACTTAAGAAACTGAATAAAAACTAAGCAATTATTGTTAAGAATATCTGTATTAAAAACCCTTTGAAAAAGGATGTATATATTATAAATATCAGTTTTAACAACACATTTTGAGAAATGCACTGATATATCATTTGGAATGTTTCAGACTGTATTCAAAACCTGTGTTTTCCATGAGCACAATGAAAAATATATTGTTATCCCTCCAACCATGTAAACATGATCATCTTTTAATGAAATCTTGCTGTTTTTTAGTGTTCAAAGGGGGTAATCAAAAGGGTAAGAATAATATACTGACTTAATCTAGTTTCAGTTAAAACAAAGAAAAAAAGGATTAGGAGATTCTACTTTGAGGAGGTTTGGCTGAACAATCCAGGCTTTCTCCTAAAACTCCTGAAAAGATACATTCCAATTTTTACCCTATAAAATTCACAGACTCTAAAAAGTATGCTCAGTCAACACACAAAACAGGAAAGTCCCTATGAAAACCCATACTGAGCTACATTTTGTCTTATCAGTGAGTAGGTAATAAATGACAACCAAAAAATGTAGCATGATAAAGTGAAATGACATAAAAACTTCAAATTCTGTTTCAATAAAGACTTCTGTCAACAAATTAAAGAAGAAAGCTACTAGATCTCAGTGGACCCAAGACATATATGTAAGTCATCCATCCATCCATGCAACCAACCTTTACTGAGGCTATACGGAGCAAAGGGCTGGAGTTAAAAGATACCATTTCCATCCTCAAAAAATTCAGTCTGGTATGAGAAGAGGACTGAGAAGTTCAGTTCAGTTTATTATAATGTCAAATAGATGTACAAGTATTGCACTTATCATTCTGCTGACAGAAGGCTAAAATTTAAGAGGATATTTTTCTCCAATAAAGCTAAGTTTTCATGATCTTTAATATGTTAAGATTACACAGGCAAAGAAATATACATCATGTCCTATTCCAGACACACACCCTACTTCCTATTATACGACTTGCTGCAAATGGGAATTTAATTGGGATAGGGCTTTAAGTCATCCATTTCTTATGAAATTGAGTAAAATTTGACAAGAGTTTTCTTTATATTGTCTTCTTTACCGAAAACCTATAGGGAAAACAGCCCTGTTATCAATTATAACCATATAGCTGGGAGATGACTTTCAACCAAAGATAAATTTAAAAAAAAAAAAAAGATGAAGTAAATAACTCCCCGCACTCGTATTCACATAATGGTTTGACCGTTGTCTGCCTACCTCTTGGACAACGAGAAACAGTAACAAATACTAAAAAGTGGCCCCGTTTATGAAACTCTTCTGAAAAATAGAAGAAAGCCATGAACATTGTTGGGAAAAAGTTGTACATTTCCAGTGAAATTCTGTTTGGAAGATTGTCTTCAACCTATTTGGCTTTAGCCCATAAACTGTAATTGATTTAGTCCTAAAAGAACCACTTTTTTCTTATGCCTGGTATGCATAACAATGGATACAGCAGGGACGTGTGTTTTTTTATTTAATATAGGGATGAGCTGGGAAAAATCAAAAGAATATTAGCCTTTAGTCTTCTCAAATTGTTTTTCATTCTGATTATATTGGGAAGAAATGAGCTGTGGGGGCTTGGCACTGTTTTCCATCTTGACAGTTGCTCTGTGTTCTGAGATGTATGTGATTCATAATGTACCACTATAACAAGACACAGCTTTTCTGTATTACTGGGGTAACACAAAGAAAATGAATTTTTCTTTGGGTACCAGTAATTGTCAAAAGAATGATTGCAGAATCAGAAAATGTGCTTTATAACAACTCTGTTAACATAAAGTATAAATGGAGGAAAGAAGTAAGTAGGGCAGGTACGTAGAAGGGTTAGTCATATTAGCAAGGTATCTCGGGACGGTTTTGGTTCTTTTGACTAAGATGCATCGAATTTTAACCCCCTTGAAATCCTTGGACAAAGGGGGAAACACTTACTAACACAAGTAGCATTTGGTGACTATGAGCTGACTCACCACATTCTTACAAAGGCTCCAACTAGTGAATAAACTACCTGCTTCTCAAACAAGGATTTGCCCTGGTAAATAAGGAGAATGCACTCAAGCTGTTAGAACCAATTTGAATATCAGAAATGAAATGTATCAAATGTCCTGTTTTTAAACGAAAGTAAAAAAATAAAGAAGCATGGTTAATTGACTCTTGCTGATGAAAACAGATGTCCAAACGCAACTTTTGCTTGTAAGCCTCCCTGTGCAGTATGTCACCGGGCACTTTCCTGGGGGAAGTGTTCGTCTGCCTTGCTAATCTTGCTTACAAGCAAGATGTTTTCCTCGGTAGAACGCTTTCTCGTGGGTTTTCACATGCATGTTTCTACTCTGAGTGAAAGCTAACTACAAAATCTCTGCTTTCAGAAAATTCTACTGTACCATATACAGCATAGATACTTCTTTCAGTTTAAAAAAATAGTGCAAAAACAAAAACAGACAACAAAACACCGCATCTGATAGTCAAAGTGATAGTTCAAGTGAGTTCTTGTGCTAAGGAACAGTCAAGCTTCACCTTCAGCTGACTTGTAAAACCTGAACATAGTTTTTGGGAAATATTCCAGATTTTCCCATTAGTTCTCCACTCATCCAGTCATCATCTACAGATTCCAGCTCTGTTATTATATCTCCAGCCTGTAAGAAGCCAGAATTGGAAATAACTGTTAGTTTCTGTCGAGTATAAACATGGTGGGCAGCCCGTCTGGAGAGGCCTGAATAGTCTTCTCTTAGTTTAACTTGTTTCTCATGCTCTGTGGAGAGGATCACATGATACACCCCAAAGATAACCTGCACCCAACGATGCCATTTGTGCACCTTTCCCCTCAGAGCCATTTTGTTGCCAGTGTCACCCCTGTTGCACTTTCATTTTCCTGCTTGTGTTTTGTGCCCCCCAATTCATTTCTAATGTAAATTCTTCTTAAATAAATAATGACGGCTACCATGTATGTGTGTGTATATATACATAAATAATGCCATCTATCATATATATGTATGTATATGTATACACACACACACACACACACACTCCCCCCACCCCATCTCACAACAATTTCTTGAGCACCTGCTACGTCCCAGACGCTGTTGTTCTGAACAGCAATGACTGAAGGGCCCATTCTGGGGTGGGGAGACAAACAAACAAACCGGCAGAGGAGGAAGGTGTGGGCTTGGTGGCCACCTCACTAGGGCAGCCGGGGAAGGCCCCACTGGAAGGGACATTTAAGCAAAGAGCTGGCAATGAGTGAGCCGCGTGCTTACTGTATGCCTTGTCCCATTTTATGGACCTTTAGGTCTTAACTCATGTAAACAACACTGCAGTCCTAAAAGTAGATGCTATTATGATCCCCACTTTAGAGAGATATTTGTACAGATTTCCTTACTTTAAAGAAAAGGAAATTTAAGCTCAGAGAGACCAAAAAATCTGCTCAGTGTTGCATGTGTAGCAGTGTGCAGAGACAGGATCCCAACCCAGTGTGATTTCTGGGCCCATGTGGCTAACCATTGGAACACACGGCCATCACGTGTTCTAGCAGACCTCTTCAGTGAGAAAGGCTTTTACTGTAACTGCCTTCTCGAATTACCTTGAGCATTTTGTACTGCACATTTATTCTTCCACATAATGGTATTCTCTACCATTTGCTTTATTCCATCCTCCCTGGCCTCATCAAATCTGCATTCTGTCTGAAAGAGCTTCACCCTGACTCAGAACACACTGGTTTGTCCTCATCCAGACAGTTCAAGGGACTGTGTATCTATTTATGTGTGAATTATAACTGCCTAACAGATGATATGACTTTTGAAATTATCTCCTGAAACTATTTTGTTCTTTATTGTTTCTAACTATTTCTCAGAATCTGGGTTTAAGATCCTATAATGGTCCAAAACTACCCTGGCTACTTTAAAAAATATCTTTATCAGGCTGAATGAATTTATTTCAGCCCTGGTACACAGCCTTTTGGAAAAATGATTTGATTTAAGGCCTTTCTTTATGGAAAATGAGCAAGAAAAATGCTTACTATCGAATGTCATGGATTTACTTTGCTAAAGTCTGTAAAACTTCTGGCTATTCAAAGTTTCTGTTATAAATAAGTTCCGTCTGGTTCCTAAATTATAGCGTAATGGCTGACTGAACTATTTCCCTTAGCTCTGTTCCACACGTACATGGTATGTCAGTTTTCTGACAGCTAGAACAATAAAAAAGTTTTATCTACTAATATTCTGTGCGTATTTAATAAAATATTAGTGATCAGCGACACTGAAGGCAGTAAAGAACCCATTACCTAAAAGCTCTAGAACTATATCTTGCTCACAGTTAGCCATTTGTAAAATGATGACCACCTAATTTTCTAAAAGATAATGTGAGTTGTTACTTATAAGCAAACACTCTATATAAAAATAAAAAGAATAAATTATGAGCTACTGACTGTAAAGACTAAAAAGGACTGGGGCAACAGTTTCCAAATACCTGGATTTTAAGAACCAAGAAATTTTAGAAAAAAAGGAAGGAAGGAAGGAAGGAAGGAAGGAAGGAAGGAAGGAAGGGAGGGAGGGAGGGAGGGAGGGAGGGAGGGAGGGAGGGAGGGAGGGAGGGAGGGAGGGAGGGAGGGAGGAAGGGGTAGGAAAGAGATACAGGATTACCAATTTATAATTTTGCATAGGAAAATCTATCATTTACTAACAGCATTTTGTAATAGAAATTACACTTTAATATGAAAAAGATAAAAGAAATTCTTGGAAGAAAGGAAAAGCCCATCACAAAGGAGGAAAGCTGGCAGCCTTGTAATGGACATTACTTCAGCACGCCCCTCTGACCCTGGCACTGCCCAGCCTGCACACACCCAGGACTGCCCCGGCTTCCTTATTTTGTTGTAGACGGGCAGGTTGTAGAAACCTTGTTTGGGCTCCCACTGTTTTAAGACTCATCTTGTCCTGTCATTCCTTGATGCTTTCATTCTTATGGCATCTTGGCTCTGACTGAGCATGTCCAATGATGGAGAATTTACCGCTGTCTGACACAGGCTCTTCTGAGAGCAATGATGACCTAACCTACCTTCCTTGCTCTGGCCCAGTCCCAAAGTACTACCAAGGGGGCTTTCCTCTGACTACGGTCCAACTATAGACTGGGGAAACAGGATCATGAAAATATTTTGTTTTTACTGAAAAAAAAAAAAAAAAAAAGGGGGGGGGGGGGGGCACTTTTTGATGAAGACAGATTAAGTAGCTTAAACTTTTGGGATGACTTCCCAGTCAGTGTTTTTCTGAAGAAGACTTCAGCGTCTTATGAGGCCTACAGTTGGTACCTACAGCGTCTGCAGTAGGTACCAACTGATTTCTCCATTGATTTCGCAGACATGACAACAGCAGGCTACAAGGACCATGTGGAAAATCATCCTTTACTAGGGCTACAAGTGAAAACTCCAATATTACTGAGATCTGATGTTACAAGACCTAGGCATCAGGAATTGGTTTGGGGATTGTGGCGCTATCGAGCCAATGAGGTTTTCTTTGTGTACCTGAACACCTTGCTGATAATTTATACCTGCCCTACTGTCTCTAATCCTGTTCTTTAGATTTAGGGTATGGGACCTGTTCATTCCTAGCAAATGGTCAATAAGCCACCTACATGTTTCACCTCTCAGTGAAAAACATTTCATAATTTATAGCTGCTAAATACAGGTACCAAACCAAACCAAACCAAACCAAAGCCACGTTCTTACCTTGAAGGAAAGCTCATCTTCATTCTCCCCATGGAAATCATACAAGGCTTTGGCCTTCCTCCCGGCCTTCAGTGCTAAAGGAGACATGCTTTTTGTCTCAGCTGTGAAAACACACGAAAAAATAGAAAGACACAGGACTGAAACACAAACATCTTATGAAGCCCTCCTGTCATTCCCAGGACAGAATATTTCTTTCTTTTCTTTGTTATTTTTTCCATTTAGTTCCTTTATATCCTCCTTATCCCCTCCCAGGACAGAATACTTTCAATTAATTTTGAATTTATTTAACTTGCAAAAATGTTAAGGATGTTTTTTAAGCAGGAAAAAAAATTAGAGAAAATATATTTAGTAGACAAAATTGGCCATTACCAAGTGAAGACACTTTTATCTTTCTTTCCTGTAACTCTTAACAAAGTATACGAGTATAAAGAAGAGAGTCTACAAAACTTGATGTATCCACCCTTTGAAATGTAGGCGAACAATTTAAACCAAGCATGGACAGAGGGAAAAGAAGTATGCATCGGTGTGGAAGCTCGGGGCTCCCGTCAGAGGGCAGGAGTCACCTGCTGTCGTGGCACTGGGGCAGGGCCGCACGAAGACTGCTGGGAAGATCCCCTCCCTGTCACGCAGCCTGCCCTTGTACCAGTCGCGGTCCAGATGCTCGAGGATCAGGATCCGGTCTCCCCGCCTGAAGGGTAAGTCGTCACTGGTCTCCGCCGTGAAACTGTAAAGAGCTTCACACCATTCTCCAGAAAGACCGTTACCCTGTCACAAGTCAGAAGTTCGATAAGAAATGTGAGATTTTATTTGAAATTCATTTCTACAAAGCTTAAAAAATGGTGGGAAAAAAGCTAAATAAGGGGTCGTAAGATTTCACAGCCCAAAGCCTTCTTAAAATCATCCAACAATTTATATTGCTATCAATATTCAGAAGTAAAAATTTCCAATAACTTTTTATCATCAAATATGATAATTTTTTATGATGTAAAACAATGTGTAGGTTTTCTGCTCTTAAGGATATATGATACTTAAGCAAAAACTTTTTTTCTAGCCCTGACCTGTGTGGCTCAGTGGGTTGGGCATCAGTCTGCAAACTGAAAGGTCACCAATTCGATTCCCAGTCAGGGCACATGCCTGGGTTGCTCATCAGGTCACTGGCTGGGGACATTTGAGAGGCAACCGATCAGTGTTTCTCTCACACACTGCTTCCTTCCCTGTCCTCTTCCCTCCCTTCCCATCTCTTTAATAAATAAATAAGTCTTAAAAAAATATATATGTTAAAAAAAACTTTTTTCTAATTAGGAACAATGACATTAGTTATATGTTAACAATTAGGTAAAAGCATACAATATTTATGTATAGTATTTATGACACTATGAAAAATTCTAGTAAGGCATATCATTTCCAGTGAAATTCTTCTAAATTGTGAAGGATCAGAATGGGCAGTTGGTCTTTACTTGATTCAGAAGCTACCAGATTCCATGACGTTGGACTTCATTCACTCACACTTCGGATTTTACGAGGCACAGTGAGCCCCCGGGCTGGCAGAATAACCACCTGAGCGTTCTGGGCTAGCCGACGGATTGCGCCGACAAGAGGGAGCATTAGAGGGAGGCTGTGCATTACCCCAAATGCACTAGAGGGAGGCTCTGCCCGTGAAGGGGCATCTCTGTCGGGAGGGGAGCCCTCTGTTAAGAAGCCCAAGCAGGGAGAAGAGAAGGCCTGAGCTCCAGACCCCGCTCCGCCTCTTCTGAGCGACACCGGGCAGGATGCTTCCTTTCTCTGGGCTTCAGCTTCGCCTTAGTGTTGCCGTGGGGATTAAATCAGGACTCACGTAGAACACTGAGCACAGTGCCGGGCACAACTAAGTTCTCGACAACTGATGGCTTATAAAACAAAGGAAAAAACATGCAAACAAACCCCCTAACCTGGGCCCTCTCGCTCCTGCAGTACCACAGCCAACCCTACATCTCTTGGCACTCGTCACTCCCCCAAAATGTAGGCAACCAGGTGCGCATTCCCTTCAGGAGACTTCTGTCACTTTCTCTCCTCTTTGACCTCATCCGTAGGTGGGGACGAAAGAACTGAGAGACACACAGTCCAATTACCAGTGACACTCTGGCAAACAATGATCCCATCAGGCCTCACACTTAACACATCACAAAAAACACTGGAAGTCACCCACATTCTTGTAATTGGTTTTATTTGTGCATTCACTGGTTGATTCTTGTATGTGCCCTTATGGGGATTGAACCCACAATCCTGACGTGTTAGGATGACACTCTAACTGAGCTTACAAACTGAATATTAACAATTTAAATACATTTACTTCTAGTCTTTTAATGCTGTATATTCAATTTCCTATAACATTTTATTCCCATTACATTTATTTTATAAGTCTAGTTTTTCACGGCCTCAGAAGTTTCTACCAATAGTGATCATATTTAGGTGTTTTCCATTTTTCCCTATTATATAATAACATGACTATGTCTGTGGCTTAAACCTTTTTTTCTACCCTACTTGTAGGGTTAAAAAAAAATCATTTGTACTTTCTAGTTTTTAACACTCATATAATTACTTGTTTAGTGTTGAGTTGCACTGAATATTTGTTAATTAGATTAGGTTAAACGACATTTTATTGTTGCTTTACAAGGCATTTTGATGACTACTAAGGTTAAATATTTTTTTAATATCAGCCACTTACACTATCTCTTTATCTCTTTTATTTTGCAGTCACGTCTCTTTCCTTGTTTTCTATCAGGGTTTGTTTGTCTTTCTAATCTAATTATATGAGCTCTAGATGCAATAAAGTTATTAACCCTCTAAGTACAGGGATATACTTAGGTTTACAGTTGTAATACAAGTAAATAATACACTAATTAATAAATAATACAAGAATAAACTGTTTTCACGTACTCACAACTGTAAACCTATATTTGCTCACCCCTGTATTCATTTCCAACATTTACTATATGAATTGAAAAATGACTTCATAACAGTGTCTCTTGATAATTACGATTTTAATATTCCTCCCAGAGTTGAAACCTGGCTTTCCTTACAGTTGACTATTTAAGCAGCCTACCTGACAATCTGCTCCAGAATCTTCTTTTCTGATCTTCTGTGGTACCTTTGTGCCTGCATTTAAAAAAAAGTCAAAACTTCAGATCGAAAGACCGTATAGCATCGGAGAAAAACTGCAGGAGAGACTGAAGAGTCTGCCCCTCTAACTCTGACCCAGCACCGCCCTCTCTGGGCCCTTTTCCTTCACCGTAAAGTGGAGGAGGACACAGTTAATTGTACTGTACAGCCCATCTCTGTTCAAAGTCTATGATTCTTCATCGGCCATTTCTGATATCAAGCTATTGCTAACTACCTAAAACACCCACACCAGGTCTCTGAGAGATTACCACAGTAGTAACTATGCCACACAAGTGACCGTTCAAAAATACCTTTTATAATAAGGCGATATGGATTACTATGCAGTTTAAGTGTTATATTATTATTTGGTTTATCTGAATTAGGACAGAACACAATCAAAAACAATGTTCTCTGCACTTACTGAGAACATCTGTACCAGAGGTGGGGCGGTCCTCAAGGAGTTCCACGAAGTTCAGGGGGAAGATCCCGGTTCTGTCTCGAAGCTCTCCTCTGGCCCATTCTTCACTCACATACTCTTTAAGAATAATAATTTCTCCCTCCGAGAAACTTAACTCATCCTTCTGGTCTCCAATATACTCAAACCGAGCAACACATCTTGGACCTCTGAATAGAGATTACATTTATGGGTTAAACAAGAGAGTACTGATTTCTAAAATGCTTTAAAGCCTTCTTTCATTCTGTCTTTCAATAAATAGTCTGTGTTTATTATGAGACAAGGTATACTAGGCATAATTTAAACTTTTCCATGAGAAAAAAGAAGCTACATTTCTAAATGACAGGCCTTACTTTTTAGATATGAACCTGTGTTCGCTCAGGAAGGCTAAAGGCAATGTTGCAGAGACAACATCGAAGTCCCTAAGCTGGTGGTCAGGTTACACTGCCATGGCTCGTGATCACTTTTGCTGCATCATGGAGTCTCCCCAGTCATCATGTCTTTGTATTCTTGGACCATGGCAAATCCATGGCTCTGCCTGAACCCTGAGTTTAGGAGGGCTAACCCTGAGAACCTCAGGGCAAGACATCAGACTTTTGTGACAGAATGCAATGGCCATCAGCTGGGCAGAGTCGATGCTCTGTATATTTTGAATCAATCATCTCACTACAGATGAATGGTCTTCAGAACTAGAAGGTTTGAAGAAAACAGAAACTTATCACACTTAATCTCATGCCTAACACTGTTGTTTTTAAAATAATCTTTTTACTAGCTTTAAAAAGCCTTCATTTCTGAGCATTACAATTGAACAATCCTTAAATGAGCTGTAATTTTGATTTAAAAGAAGATAAAGGCAGACATAAAACTGTGTCTCTGGAAGGCATGATTTAATACCAAACCTTCCATTTGAGGCTTTAGAAAGGAAATTTCAATGGCAACAGGCCAAGGAGATGTAACCACCTAAGGAGGAAAGGTTGGTACCGGCTCCAGTGAAATAGTGATTTAGGTCGGAATCTAAGACAGATTTAAGAATGGACGCACGGCTATGAAAGCCCACTTCAACTTCAACCCGCTGACACATTAAACACAGCTTAGAAACAGGAGAAAAACTGAAGCTGAAATAGAATTGACTACTGTGGCATCAGAAGTTTTCTTGTTTGTGGTAACCTTTGCATTTATTTCCTAAAGTCCTCAGGGAGCATCTCCTTATGTCTGACCTATTCAAAGACAGGTTTACAGTCTTCAGCAGGTAGTGAATTCTATTACGTTGCTTATTTCACTGGAAGATAAAGTTGCACTGTGGTTGTGTTTTAATCACAGAGGAGTTACAATGATGCATAAAAGGATAGATAAATGCATGAAAAGGTCTTCAGACATAAAGGGAGACCCCTCCAACTTAACTCTTCCTTCGTTTTCTTCTCGTTTCTCTTAAGAACAAAACAATACAAAATGTCCAGCAGTTTTTGTAGCGTTCATATTTTCAGACAAAAGTTTTGAACCTTCGAAAAATGCGTTGACAGATAAATACCAGAAGCCCCAAATACAATACACAGGATGCCAACATGGGCTTTGCTGAAACTGAGGCCAGGCAGCGGGGAGCAGCGAGGCCGCCTCGCCGCCTCCGTTCTGCGTCGACAGAGGACTGGCTTAGCTCAGCCTGTGCCTGCACATCCAACTTTCAAGGGCATTTTAATCCACTACGACTTTCAAATGAGTTTTCCTCATAATTAAAAAGAAACGCTGGGAATCAATAATCATGCATCTGAAGTACTTAGGCTCAGTATTATGATAGAAATGCTCACTTCCTTTGCAGTTTTGTACCAAAGAATGCAAACAAAACTTACTTATTAACACAATGAGATGAAACTGATTCTCTTTTCCTATTTCCTCCTTCTGGAACATCAACCTAGTGAAGACGAAGCAAGACAACACTTGCATTTTTTTTTCAGATTTTAGTAAGGTGAATATAAGGCTAGGTAATTAGGAAATAATGATCAAAATTAACAAGTTTAGATAGGTGTTTAACTGATTAAGTAGTACCATAGGTGCTAAAGGTAAGAAATTCAGAATTTGGGTTTTGAAAACTATATATATATCTCCTATGATGCAGCCTTCTTTGAATAGCCAGTCAATCATTTTCTTATTTGCTTGAATAAGCACATTAATATCCCTACGGCTGACTGAGTTTTCTCTTTCCCGTGTCCTCCAAGTTAAGAACGTCAGATGGGGAGGACTGGAGAAGGGACTAGGCATCAGCCGTCTGCGCACCCCTGCCACACCTACTCAAAGAGTAGGCAGAGTTCTGCAATACTTTCCTGAGCCCAAAATAAAACATCTTAACCAAACTTGTGGATTCTCTCCATTTTCATAACTCTGGAATATTTTCCCCCCATCAGTGCCAACAGGGAAGGGAAAAAGGAATTGGTACTCAGTGAGCACCTACTAAGTGGCCAACACTTTACTTAGTACCTCATTTACCAGGCTGGGTGACGCTAGGCTGTAACAAAATATTTGACTGTAATGTATTCAGTCTGAAAACTACTGAAGGCTTTGAGGTCTCTATTAAATAAGTCAGTGCCCTTCTGGATGAATTTTAGAAGCTCAAAGTTTCACAATAAATTTTTTAACTCACAGGCTTAGAAATAATACTTAAACCAATAATGTGGCAGATTCGGGGTAATTGATTTCAGTGAGGTAATTGTGCTTTTAAAGTACTGCTACAGTGGGCAGAAAAAAAATGAGGAAACGTGCTAAAACTAACATTATCCTTAATATTAATTTGGGGAATGTGGTTGGATTTTTCCCAAGAATTGGGGAATGTATATACTAGACAATGTTTAAGGCCCACAGTTTTAATTCAAGAGACTCAAACTCATTTATATTGGAAAAATACAGGTTGTGTGTTATATTTGTTTTCTAAGTCTCTGTAATGAAATATTAGTTGCTTCCCCCGCCCCAAGAGCTATTAATGCTCAACCACTTAAATAAGCTACTTTTATCGGTAGTTCCCAACACCAATAAGCTACGTCTGAGACTGAGTCACACTCGTCCTGTTGTCACACAGTCTGAGTTTATCCCCACGTTTCACAGCCACTGGGTTCAGCCATACAGGTCAGGCTGCGAAGGTGCATAAAAATCTGACAATTAAATATAACTTTTCCCAATCAGACTTTAAATTATCATGTAAAAAACCATTAACGAACCACCAGCTCCAACAAAAGTACTTTAGTATCCACAAATCTCATTTTCTAAGAGGTGGAAATATAATCCATGGAACAGAAAGAATGAAAGAAACCAAAAGTAAAATGTACTTAAAAGAATAGGAAAGTGGTTATTCTTCCAAGACAATTTTGTACTTCTCCAGTATTGTCTACTAAATTTTTCAAAGAATTAACATATGTTCCTAAGTGCTTACCAACCCTCCAAGATTAGCTGACTCACCAGTTGACTTGAAGAGTTTTTTCACTTTAGGATTTCAGATAGCATTTAGGAATTAGGTTCTATACCCCATAATATATTACCAATTAACCATTAACCAAGTTGAACAAACCTTCATTTATCAAATTTTTTAAACACCAAATGAATCAATGGAAGACCGAAAACTACATCTCAAGAATCTAGGCATCTGGTTACTTTTTTCAGAACATAAGACCAATTAAACCAAGCACGATCCACTTACGATTACTTTGACATAGTTGGCAGGAAATACCCCAGTCTGGTTTCTACACGTCCCTCTGTACCAATCTGTATCTATTTTTTCCAGAAGATAAACAATTTCTCCAGAAGTGAGATTCAAATCATCAACTTGCTCTGCAAAATAGAATTATAATTATGTATGATAAATTATTCTGGTTGCAGATTTGATTAAAGCAGAGCACGAAGTATTATTTAGTCTGTCCACCGAGGCAGTATGTTGTACAGATTCTGTGAACAAATTATACTAATCAAATCAACGTAAAATGTATTTTTTAAAAAACATTGCTGTTATGAGCTTCCTATTTTTAAAATTTATTTGTTTGTTTGTTTGTTTGTTTGTTTTTTAGAGAGAGGGGAAAGGAGGGACAAAGAGTGGGAGAGAAACATCATTGTGTGAGAAAGACATCAATTGGTCACCTCTCACATGCTCCCAACTGGGAGCCTGGCCTGCAACCTAGGCATATGCCCTGACTGGGAATTGAACCGGCAATCTTCTGGTTCCCAGGCCAGCACACAACCCATTGAGCCATACCAGCCAGGGAATGAGGTTCAGATCAAATTAGATACATTTAGCCCTGACTAGTGTGGCTGAGTGAGCTGGGTGTGGTCCCACAAAGTGAAAGATCATAGGTTTGGTTACTGGTCAGAGCACAAGCCTGGGTTGTAGGCCCAGTCCCCAGTTGGGGGCATGAGAGAGGCAAGGGATCAATGTTTCTCTCCCTCTTTCTCCCTCCCTTCCCCTTTCTCTAAAAATAAATAAATAAAGTTATAAATAAATCAAAAGTTTATCTGTAGCTTCGGATATAAAAAGTATTTAAAACTTGATTTTAAAAATCTGTATTTTCATCTCACAGTTGGTACTCACTGTTTTGAAAGCATTAAAATGTTTGTGACTGCTAGGTTTGTTCTTATATATGGGAAATACCCGCTTTCTCTCTCATGGGGAGTTTCAAAAGAAAGGGTATACGGCTAAGCTCTCTAGAACTCCTGGGAGCAATCGATGACTGCTGAAGGCAGGTGACTGATAAGACGACCTCTCCAGTCTAGGACTCTGCTGCACAGACACTGAAGAAAGACATCCTCAGAGATTAACCGAAGGAGGCCATCTGCTCCTGGATCCTGGGGGCTCCTCCACTTCACTACTTCTGCACTCACCTGCTGGGAAGTCATGAAGAACGACAGCATGAGGAGCGCTGCTGTTAATAGGCTTCTGAGGGTGGCTCGCATCCTTAGGGGGAAAACAGGGCTGTGAATGATGTGCAGGATGGATGCGCGATTTACATTCACGCTTGGGCCCATTTTTTCCCCCTCACTACAGTCCTCTTGACATTATGGGTACAAGATGCAAAACACAGAGTTGAGCCAAATAAAAAAATCAACATCAAGTTGAAAAGGCATGTGTCCTCGCCAAGGGAGGCTAAAAATAACTCTCAATTATAATATCCTCCAGCATTTTTTAACAGAGTAAAACAAAAGGGAATTACTGAAATTTCTTTTTTCCACCAGAATCTATTTTATCCCCGAGCGGTGGTTTTTGACCTCTTTACCCATCAAGAGTAGCTTTCTCCTATAACTGTGAGGAGGAATAAATCTTAAGAACAGAGCCTTAAAAGTCGCATCTTCATTAAGACGGGAAAAGAAGAAAGTTCTATAATTGATGCTCTTGCCTTTCATAATGAAATGAGCTAATGACTTCCACAAAAGTATAATTCACAAAAGTAAAATCCATTTCATTTATTACCACTTAACTGAATATTTTCTCTAATTGAAAAGCCAACACTACCTCCTATGCCCGGCCTGAATTTTCTATTTAATCTGACTGGTTTATTCAATGGCAATTCTAAGTAAATTAGCAAAGAGAATTCAATATTCTCTAACCATCTAGCCAACTGCCATACATCGACTGGAGAGATGGGACACTTGAAGAGTGACCTTTTCTTATTAACAAGCAGCTGCTATTCTTAGTTTCTTTACATAAACAGAGGCTAAGATTCCATATCATCATCACCATCATCATCAAATCTGACTGAAGGATATCATTTGGAGTTACAATGTTAAAACTCTTCAGCACTGGCAAACCAGTGAAGTAAAGGCAGGCGGATTTCTGTGTGCCATCTCATCTCCCCACCTCTTTCAATGACTCTGTCCCCTCAGGGGTGTCCCCACCTTCTGTTCCTCTGCCCCTGGTCACGATGTGCTGGGTTGATCAGATGGCACTGTGGACAATGGCCCACGGTCTCCATTCCTATTCTGTGGCTTCTCTGCTCAGACTTTTTCTGGATCTGAACAGCTTTTTCAACCAAAATGCACCTGTGGAGGCGTGCTGCCCTCTCTCAAGTTAGGGAAACTGAAATACCAATTTAGGTCAGGAGAGTAATGGCTAATGGCAGTTTATTAAATGAGCTTACCAAAGTAACACTGACGTTGTCTTAGGGACTGCTCAGCACTTTCCCCAAATGCATGAACATCATGGGAATTTCAGGGATTGTAGAAAAGAATTATACGATATTTTAAGTCTGAAGGGGCTTTTAAAAATTATTATTTACATAATTTATTATATGTACACGTGTGGATTTCATTTTTTTCTGATGTACATGTGTGGAAAAGGACTGACTATTCAATACATTGTGTTAGGCTAACATCCAGTCAAAAGAGTGGTGTAGGTAAACTCAGCACTCACATCCTCCCACAACCACATCAAAATTACAACTAAACTACAGAACAACCATCATTCAGAACCACCAGAAATCTAGCTGAACAGAAGTCCTACAACTAAGGGTACAAAGAAGTCATATTTAGGCTGGTAGGAAGGACGGAGGCAGGGAACAGGAGGATCTCACACCCATGTGTGGCGAAATCAGGAAGGGTATCTAGGTCACTGAGGTCCCGCTGAGGAATGAGGAGTTCCAGACCCACAACAGGCCCCCTAGCCCAAGGTCCCAGTGCAAGAAGAGAAATCCCCATAACATCTGGATGTGAAAACCAGCAGGGATTTAGGCTGAGGGAGACAGAGAGCTGCTGGAGTCTCGGGCAGTTCCTCTTAAAGGGCCCACACATTGACTTCCTTGGACCCAGTCTCACTGTGAGCTCCAGTGCTGGGGCGGCAGCTTGAAAGGCACCAGGAATACACAGGGAGAAACTGAATAGTCTGGCATCAGGGCAACAGCTGGAGGGGTAGCTTGCTCTCAGACAGAAATGCTGGCGGAGGCCATTGTTCTTTTGCTGAGCCCTCTCCCACAGAGCAGGCAGGTGGATACCACGTCTGAGTCTCTATCAATATGGCTCATGCTGTTTGCCCCACCCTGGTGATTCCCTGAGGCCCTGCCCCACCCAACATCTGGACCTACCCAAGCTGTTTCCAGTGGCTTTTCCACACAAATGGCCTCTATTCAGACTTTCCTAAAATCTCCTGAACAAACCTGGGAACGTAGAAGAGGTGGGATAATACCTTGGGCCTCCCAATGAGCTCCCCTCTCTGCATGCATTACCCTGGCGATGCTGCTCACCAACCTGGCCTGGGAGGTGAGGGGCAACAAGAAAACGCCAAACAGAGTTGGCTGCAAGGGGTCAGTGCAGTTCGGACCACACCGTTGGGGTGGATATCTGGTGGGTAAATCTAATATATTCAAAACTTTTTAATACTACTCTAAGTTCTAAAACAAGTTGGTAATTAGAATAGCTAATATTCATTGTTCACTCACCATGCTAATCGCTGTGTTAAACACCCTATGTGCATTAATTAGCTCACTTAATCTTTTAAACATCTTTTGATACATAATTCACATATCTCATAAAATGCACCCATTTACAGTATACACAGTTTTACTAATTCACAGGATTGTGCAAGCATCCCCACAATCTGTTTAAAACATTTTTTATCACTTCCCACAGAAACCCACCCATTAGCAGTCACTCTCCATTTACCACCATTCTCCCTGCCCACTCCCCCAGCCCTAGGCCGCCACTAATCTGCTTTCTAGATTTACCTGTGCTGGACTTTCATATAAATGGAACACACAACATGTCAATTCTTTAAACTCTGTGAGGAATTATCATACCTATTTCACACATTAAAAAATGCAGTTTAGAGATAACTACCTACCTGAGGTGGTGGAAGGAGAACCGAAAACCATCTCCCTGAAGCCAAAACCCACGCTCGACCCAGGTAACCATCTCCCACTTCCCCCAAAATATGCAGATTCAACCTCAACTGACAGCATTTTATATTTGGTTTCCTAAGATAGGGGCAAGTATAACACATTTTTAGAAATCTTTACCTTAACACCAGGAAAGATTTACCTTTCAAACAGGGAAGAAAATCTTTACCTTTCAAACAGGGAAGATTTATTATCGAAAAACTGTACGGCTGGCCACGCACCCAGAAGCCCAACAAGGGCTTTGTTTTAGTGCCACCTATAGTTGGCCATTGGAGGCAACTGCAAATCTATGGTATGAGATGAGTACATCGTTTTTAATGTGGAAAGAAAACTGGACTGCTTAAAGAAAACTTCTCATCTTTTTAGCTTCTATTTTTCACGAAGAAAAGCTTTATGGCAGCCAAAGTTCCACAATTACCCCTCAGTGTGTTGAGAGAGGAAGGGCCGCTGTGACCGATGGGTAAGGCTGCATCAAAACGAAGAGGGAAGGAGTGACGGAAGAACTTCCCCCACGTGACTTAAATGGAGGGTTTTCCCAGCAGCCCAGCTGCAACTAGCTTATCATGTACCTTCTCTGCTCTCTAATATACTCATTTTAATTTCTCAGCAAACATCAAAAGATAAGGTGCCTTCTAAAAAGAAAGATTCGGACTAGATTATGAAAACCCAGATGAACGGGGAGCCAAATACTTTACTTGGATTACGTGTTTGCTGGGTATTATTTTTCATGTTTGCTACATTAACAGTGAAAATTTAACTGGCTAACTAAAAACTCTTTTAAAAATATACCTCTAAACATATTTCAATGGCATTTTCTGTTGATAAACAAATAACCTTCAATGGTCATTGTATTCTCCCTGGATCCACAAATTTGTTGGGCCTAAATTGAAACTTCAGGTTGTTGGGTTACATTTCATTATTTTAGGAGCTATAATCAGAAAAAGCAGGTTTACACAAAGCTTAAATCATAAAGGGAAGTGCTTTTTTTTATCTCAGACTGAGCATCTATAAGGGCCCCTTTAAAATAATTATCCATTCTGCTAGGAAACTAATCTCTGGCACTTCAGTAAACATCTTTACAGTATTTTTAAAATAAATGTCCCTCGCAGTTGAAAATGAATGACCTAGTGCTCTGGCTGCTGTAAGTCAGCATGACGTGAAGAAGGCAGAGCACGTGGTCGTCGCTGTGTATCAAGGTGATTAGTAAGGCAGTGGGCGAGTCTCTTAGAAGTAATTTATTCTTAAAATGAAATAAAATGCTACCATAATTTTCACTCCGGTTAAGAAATTCTAATACAAACCTGAGGATGAGATGTAATTAATAGTTCTATGAAATGAGCTGCCAGGGGTGAGAGGAGGGCCATACAATATTAATTCCTTACGTTGGGTCTGCTCCTAAGATGTTCATCAAGTGGGGTGATAATCTTCATCCGAGACAGGTGAACTCTGCCAGTGTCTTCTCCCTTTTGGCATTCGAAGTAATTATTTTCCGCCTGCTTCAGCATCACAAGCACATCCCCGCGCTGTAAGGTAAAACACCACTTCTGAAGCAATTATTATTTAATAAAACATTATTACTTTTCCCACATTTTAATCTTTGGAGCCTAAGGCATTTAATAATGCAGTAACAGAGGCTGATGACTTTTCTACATTTGTCAGTAAAGAAAGGACTCTACTTTACCTTACAAGAGAGTTCTCCGGGGCTCTGCGGGACGATGTCTTCACTGGCAATTCCATGAGGCACAGACAGCTTAAATGTAAACCAATAAAAGGATTACTCGCAATCAAATCACCTCCTCATAAATCGCTGGTCATCTGGGGATTTGACAGGTGTGCCTGAAGAAGTACAACTTCTGCAGGAAAATCTTTGCGTGGCTTCCTCGTGCTCTAGGTCTAGTGGGGACTGAGTCCTCAGGGTTGTGGCGCTGAGCCCGCAGCCGCCGCCGCCGAGTGTAGCCTGAAGTTCTCTTTAGTCACCAGAACCAGGAAGCCCTATTCTACAGGAGAAGGTCCACCAAGCCCCCTGGGTATCTGAAGGATAGTCAGCACCAACCTCACAGCCTGTCGACGGCCACCTTGGAGTTGAGGTTCTCAATGACAGTTGTCTTCTGAAGGCTGACGGAGGACTGGCCCCTCCACTATAGTGCTTGGCTGACCGCTTCCATTTGCCTTGAATCTCACCTTCTAGAGAGTCTCTGCCACCAAGCATCTACTTCAGCCCAAGTCACTGCCTGACCCCAGTCACTTTCCTAGTCCACAAGGCCCTGTCTGATCTTGGAATGGTTTTTACATCTGTACCCCACCCCGGCCAGGGGACTCTGTTCCTTGCCTTGGCTAATTCTGGCTGACGAGTATAGGTCAAAGAGCCTTTTTAATATAAAGACATATCCAAGAAGATGCAATTGCATAAGCTCACTCAACAAGGCAAGAGAACCTGCTTCGGCCCTTCTATCACTCAGGAGCCAACACACAGAGAGCGAGGGCTGGGTGGTGGTGCTTCCTGCCAGAGTCTAGGGCTCCCAATGTACCCAGGTCCCTGGTTAGCCATTTAATCATGGGACAGCTTTGGAAAAATGGGACTTTAAAAAATTATTTCATAATGAAACATAGTACTGCAATATGCCATTATTTTAGATTTACTGAGTTCCTCAAATGTTTTATTGACATTGCACAGCTATCCTGAGGACCATGAGCAAAATTTGGTTTCTCCTGAGTATAGCTCTTCCTGGAATGGTCAATGCGAGCACAGACTTCACAACTAGTAACACTGTTTTCTTTTCTTTTTTTTAGTAACACTATTTTCATAGGATGGCTTAACGGTTAAGAGCATGGGCTCAGAGTCAGTTGATCTGTGTTCAAAAGTTGGCCCCACCATTAACCAACTCCGTGACCCTGGACGCAGGTCACAAAGCTAGATACTGAATGGCTCTGTGTATTATTTCCTTCATCTGTGTAATAAACACAGTGACAGTTATCTACCTCACAGGGCTGGTGTGAGGAATAAATGATATTTGGCCCATAATTAGTACTCAACACATCAGCTACTATTGTTATTTACTCTCTGTGTTTAAGTAACCTAACCCAAAAATTATCCCTGGGTTTTAGCAATTAAAACTTTCATCAGTTTAAATGAATTTGATTATATATAAATACACTATCTCTTTCTTATCTGTCTATGGAGGATTTTGAAAAATCCCAATGGCTTAAACCAAAAACAATGTCTGGCTCAATGATGGAAATGTAGCAAATATAAAATTATTAGCTGCTGTCTTTGGCCAAACCTACTGTCATACATTTGTTTAAAAAGTACAGATGGTTCTGCTATCCTTATCTTTATTTGTTCTAGACTTTACCAGGTTAACCCGACCATGGTGAAGAGAGGACGCCAACTTTGTTTTTAAGTATGGGAAATGACTTTAAGGTCCTATGATGAGAACGAGTGTTCAGAGGAGAATAAAATTAATAACTCCACTATCTCAATTACTGATGAAAACTTCGAACTGGTAACTATCAAATGGACCATGATAATTAGGTTTATAAAAGGGGAAAAGCAGGGAAAACCCATCCATCTAAAGAAGACATTTCTATTTTAAGTTTAACTCTGTGGGCAAGGGATATTTAAAATCTGCTGGAGTTACTCTCCTCAGTCTCATCTATTGGGTCGGGTGTTTCAGAGCTTCTGTTTGGTCCATCCCTGTCTGCACTACTTCCTCTTCCTATACTTCTCCTAATAATGAAACCTCGCTTTAAAGACCTCAGTTAATTAAGACCTAAGTAGGCCTATGACTACTTATTTAAAACACTCTTAGGTTGAAGGGTTAAGTCCACCTTTGCCTCTTTTAAGGAATACTGGATCTTATACATTACTTTAGGATAAACCTCTTGACCACAAACATTTTTAAAAGCAAAATTTACCATGTATTTCCTGTAGAGAGGGTGTCCTGGTTTAGGGCGAGGGGGGAGCACTGGATCTTGACTTTTAAAAACTTGACTCTTGGCTTTTGATAGTCTGGACACCAAGTGATTTTGTTTCTTCTGAAGATCCATGTCAGAAGAAGACCGATTAAAAGGCAGTTTTTTATTTGATGTTCTGGTTGCAGAAAGTCTGGGGGGAGGTGGTCGTTCAGGGGGTGCCTTGGGGGGAGGTTGCCGAGCTGGTGTGACTTTTCCATTTACGGGTCTGAAAGGCAATGTGGGAGCTGTGAGTCAGTGTTTGATCAGTATTAGGTTCTGCTTTGTCCTCTCTCAACACACACGCACACACATGCACACGCGCACACACACGGAGCTTTCTACTAGGGTAATACAATTACCTAAACATGCAGGGCATGCTATTTCTGAGCACATGGCTGCTGCATTAAACATTATATTACTGGAGGAAATGCCATGATGTTCCAGCTCCCTCTTATCTTGCACTAGAGATTCATTAGTTCAAGACAAACAAGCATTTACTATCATGAGCTCTCCAAGGCCCCATTTGCTCTTAACCATGCCATGACTGTTTTAGTACACTAAGCACTTTCCACCAAAGTCTGAGATGAAAAGCTTGCAATGATATATCAGTTTTGTGTGATGTGGTCAAGTCCATGATTAGAAAAGGAACTTTACACCCCCCCCAATATTCATGTTATAAGAATTATCATTCCAACTCCGGTTGAGATAAAGATAAAGAAAGTTGTTTTGAAAACGAGATAGGATAATCATCCTTTACTTTGAAAGCCTTTCTCTAGCCCCAATGACAAATATAATAATTTCCAACATACACCTTCTGACAGCATCACAGTTCTTTGTTCAAACAGCCCTGGAACTCAGGAAGGCAGGTCAACACTGAGCTCACTGAGCCTGTCTCCCTTCGGAAATGCCCAAACCAGGCTGGTTTCTCATACCAGCGTGGAGTGTGTGCAGGTGTGACAGTGTATGAGTATGTGAGTGTGTGTTCATTCCAGAAGTGGAGTTGTTTTAGGTTCAGAAAGGAGTCTTGTTCATTTGAAGAAAAGTAACAGAGATCCGTGTTTGAGTTCTGTGAGTTTTCAGACTATGTTAAAAGAAAGACAGTTCCTACGACCTGCTGTCAGAAGCAGACGGTGGCCTGGGTGAATTCACGAGTTTAATGTATCTCTAAAAGATCTAAGGCCAACAGTACTCAGCTGTGATGGGAGAAAGGAGGAGAGTCCAGTCTCTGAGCCATTCATTGTTGTCCCGCTAACTTTTTAAAAGCTTTCCCACACTCACCTTGGGGGCAGCCTTGGGGGTCCTCGCACAGAACCTCCGGTTTGCCCCGCCTGGTCGGATTCCTGCAAGTATCAGAATGTTTTTTTAGTTATAGTTCCCCTGAAATAAGACCTTGTCAAGAGGAACTGTGGACAACTTCTTGGCTGGATCTATAAATGAAAATGTAGCTGAGTTAGAGAAAGTAAAACAAGTTAGAAACAAAGTAGGGTCAGTTTTTAGTCTTGAGCAATATTAACTCATCCTGAGTTCCCACCTAAATTGTCCAAAGCCTAATGCACGGAAAAAACAGACAGGAGGAGACCGGGGATACTGCCCCACCAATTGCCTGCGTGGTTACACACCCAGCCCATCCATCAGGTACCAAGGATGATGTTTTAAATCATGACAAGTTAACATAGCAGCAATGTAACCAGGAATTGTAGGGAATTAAAAAAAATCAAAAACACATACAACAGCCCTGGCTGGTGTAGCTCAGTGGAGTGATTGGGGGTCTATAAACCAAGGGATCTCAGGTTCAATTCCCAGTCAGGGCATGTGCCTGGGTTGCAGGCCAGGTCCCCAGTGCATGGCGTGTGAGAGGCAGCCACACATTGATGTTTCTCTCCCTCTCTCCTTCCTTTCCTCTCTCTAAAAATAAATAAATAAAAATATTTTTAAAAACGCACATGCACACAACATATGGCCTTTATTTATCCCATAAGACATGCCCTGCTGCTGGTAAGTAAAGCGGTGACTGCTGTGCTTAGAACAGGCAGCTCCCTCATCACTGGGTGAGTGACGCGGTGGGTCCTGAACTTGAGGGAGGTGGTAGCAATAAAAGAAGCTCAAGGGACAGCCTGAAAGAAAGGCATGTGTAGAGGAACAGAAAAGGCCCCCAAAAAGCAGAATAACCACTACAGCAGAGGAGTGGGGTGTGCTGGGAAGACTTTTGTAGGAAAGAATATAGGGAATAATTCAAAAAAACAAAAGACAGCTTGGGATGTTTTAGCTTGACAGCAGATGAGAGAAACTGGAAGTGTGCAGATCGACAGAAATGTTTCCTGTGTGTGGGGAGGGGTTCCAACTGGGCTATTTAAATAGCTTTCCTGGACATGTTCTAGCCCAAGGATTGGGAAATGAGTATAATACGTGGAAAGTATTTTCAGATGTTATGCTGAATGAGAAGTTAAAGGATTTCAAAGCCAAAACTTCTGTTTCTGTAGGGCAAAGTCCTCACCAAATTCTTCAAATTCTGATTAAATCTCTCTCTCTCTCAACCTTTTCTTCTTTCTAAGCCCCTAACTCGGATATCCAGAAAATGATATTTCTCCAAGACCTCATAAGGGGGGGGAAATACCAGCCTTTTAAAATTACACTGCCTTTTTAAAATAAAACTATACCTTGGGAGACCTTTAAGCTAATTCAAACTGTTTCCCTCTTTCACTTACATATACATAAGTACATTAAAAACTCACTTCCATGGTTTTTAATTCAAACAGCATGTTTATCATTTTTCCTTAAATACCAAATGATTAATTGCCAATAACTGCGACCACTGAAATATGTTTCAATGTTTTAAAATCCCATTTTTAAAAACAAATTAAGCTTGCCCTTAAAACTTGGCTGCACTAACGAGTTCGGTTAATGTAGTGGAGTGTCAGCGGCTCATAAACCTGCAGCGTCCCAGACTATATTCCACGCCTTATAAGTACGCGGCTGCCTATATGTCCCCTGACAATTACTGCTCTGGCACTTGAAAAACTCATTTACTTCTTTGCCCACTTTTAAAATGAAAACAAGCAGAATAGGCAGGTAGGCGGGATCTTTTCTTGCTTTTCCTCATCATTACAGTTGTTAGATACGTTCATAATTAAAAACCAAAATTTTAAAAATACAGATGTATAAATTTGACATAGAAAGTTACAGATGTACTGTAATATATACATATATACATATCATATAGTCCTAATCCAGTACCAAACACTAGATACACTTTTCTCCAGATGGTGTTATTTTGTGACAGTCTTAAATATCTCTTTCTCGATTTTCTACAATGAACAAACTCTAAATCAGAAAACAAAGCAGTACATTCACATCCCCAAGGAATGTCGGGCACCTTTGGAAAGGCACTGCTACATCTGACACACTGAGGATAGGGGACTGGTTCCTGCAGAAGCCCTTGCCTTAGTATTTAGTCAAATTCAAGTTTATGCACAGGTTCTGCCAACAGTCTTTGAAACACTTCTGTTGATCGAGGCTCTCCTCCTCCTCTCCAGTACTCCGCACTCAAACGGAGCGTCTCGGCGTATGCTTTTCATAGTATTTCTCTATTCTGACATCCCTGCATTCTGGCTTTTGATGTGTTTAGATAGGTATTTTAGTTCCTGGAAAAGTTGTTTTTTCTGGTGTACTGTCCCTATAGACATTGTTGTTTATCTGCTTTGGAATTCTTCCTTACCTTCTAATTTCAAAATAATTTCCTTTCTTTCTTTTCTTTTCTCTCTCTTTTTTTTTTTTTTTTGCTGTATTTTCAAATGACAGACACTTCCCCCAAGACCACACTCGTGTCTGTTGGAATCACTGAACAGTCTTGGGAATGCTGCTTCTCTACCTTCTCCAGGAACTGGCGCCACGCCTATGTCCTGAATTCATGGTGCAGATTCTGTGCTTTCGCTGCGATTCTCTCCGGCCCCAGCTGGCAGCCTCCTTGAGAAAGAAGGCTCTGGGCACCTTGGGTTCCCGTGGTGGGCATCAGGGAACACAGAGACACCTGGCCCTGCTCACAGAAGGACTCCAGTGGCTCCCGGGGCTACTCACCCTGGAGTCCCTTATCATTGAAGTGAAGCAAGTGAGTTTTTGCAATGACGGCCATTTGTCCTGAGATGGAAAGTTCCCCAGCACTCAAGGCAGGAAAAGCAGTAGAGGCTTTTTCCTGTGCCTTATGGGAAGACACAGCTCGCAGAAGAGCAAGCCTATCCTCGTGGGTCATTACACTGGAGAAATGGTTTCTCCAGAGATCTTCACCCATACCTGACGTCTTGATGGCCTCTGGTGTAAATTCCATTAACTGTAATACTCAGATAAAAGGAATTTCTCACAGAGGTGACTTTCTGGACCTGGAACCTAGTTGTGTGACATCAGCCAAATCATTTCATCTGTGGTCTGTTTCTCATCTTTCCTTCCTTCAGACCCAGTGTGTCTAGTATGGTACGTATTTATTACGGTCCCGCACAGAGTGCTTTGACTCCCCTCTGTAACCAGTGCAGGACAGGATTTTCCTTATGTTGTTCGTGTGAGGTACGAACAATTATGAATACAGCTTATTCTAACGATATAAACTAATGGCTTAGTTCATTCTAACTTCCTTTTCTTGTTTTTCTAAAACGTGGGTTGCTTTGTGGACTGCTTAACACCAACTGTAGTTATACCTAATATTTTAATAAAGTTTTATGATTTACAAAGCCCGTGACTTGATGAATGACATGTAGGCCTACTCATCACTCTCTCACTCTTTTAGAGCCCTGCAGAGTAGATGCCAGTGACCTTCTCCACTATGAAAACTGGGGATCTTCCTATTCAACAACAGTATGGGAAGGGCCCGATCCTCTTCCTCTGGGATTTCTTGGCCCAGTTTTAATAAAAATTTATTACTGAGCACTTTGAAAATGCAAGTGATTGCTAAATTTTAATTCAGCCTACAGGAAAATCTCATTAACTTGACATTGGCTAATTCAATTTAATGCATTCTTCAAAGAAATTTCTCTTCAACTAGAAGATTAGATGGTTTGCATGTAAAAATAAGCATAGTTAATGCACAATGTAAAACTATTATGAAATTTGAACTGAAAATTTGGTCCACAGATTTTAAGACTCGGTTCCTTTTGAAAGAAACCTTAAAGATGGTCACATGTGAACTTCAAAAAGTACGAAGAAATGGTATCAGGTTGAAAAAATACATGTTTAAAACTGTCCGCCATCTGTTAACAAGTACATAGTAAAGCACTCTTTTTTAAATTCAAAAATAATTTTTTCCTAAATTTCAGATTAACAAATTCTTATGGTAATTATCTTAAAATTATGCCATTAATTGACATTTTAAATAAAAACTGATAAAATAAATTTCCACAAATACTATAGGTTTTTAGAAATTTTTTTCATGACTTTCTCATTATCAGTGCCATTTAAAAGACACTGCCATTATATTGGTGTAAGACAAATTATTTTTTGATGAAATACAATGAATTGGCCTACTTCTTTTTTTTAATAGGAATTTTTTAAATACAAAAAACAATCACATTACATAATTACATGGGCTTGGAAACTGAATTGTAATAAGGGCATTTAAAAAAAATCTGACCAGCCGTAAAATAATCTGGACATCAGCTGAGCTCTTAAAATCAGCTCATCGATTGGTCCTCAACCTGCAACAGTTTACAATGACCACTCACCGCACTTCCTGTTCTGTCAGCGTTACTGGGTTTTCCAGAACCTGTGCTGGACGTGTTCCCAATGGGCTTTTCAGTTGGGAGAGGAGGTGGGCTCTGTGGATCTTCATGTAAACCTGGAAGAATAGTAACTCATCAATAACCTCTGTTCTTTGGGGGTTTCAAAGGATGAAATAATTGCAGTTTGGTTCCTGAGGAAAAGGGGCTTCCATAAAAGATCCACACAAAGAATGGATAGCTAGGCAAATGAGAAAGAGCTCCCAGGAAACCTCAGAAAACTGAGGCGTTAGTAGACATCAGTTATGAAATAGTTTATAGAGTAAAAATAATGCTAAATAATTACGATGGCAACAGCATTTCTGAGAACCTTCTACGTGCCAGGCATTCCATTAAGGCACTTTATTCATACACAGTCCAACCAACATCTACCCATGTGCTAGATCTGCACGGTCCACTAACTGGTAGTCGTATTGAAACTTAAGTCTTAATTATTTAAAACCAAAGTTAAAATTTCAGTCCCTCAGTTGCACTGGCCATCTTTCAAGTGCTCAACAGGCACATGTGGCTAGTGGGTACCATACTTACTGTATAGCACAGATATGGAATATTTCCATCTTTGAAGAAAGTCCTATTGGACAGCACTACACTAGATAATATCCTACCCATTTCACAGATGAAGAAACGGAAACTTAGAAGAAAATACATGAGCCATCTGAGGTCTTCATGCTGTAATTGTCAGAACGAGGGTTTTGAATTCAAAAGGCTGTGTAATTGTATAATAAGCAGGCTGCTGCTTAATAGGTGGTGTACCCAACCCTCCCCCATCCAAATACTTAAATGTGTTTTGTGATTCATTAGCTCCAGATTAAGGATCTCAATTACCCCCTCAATTCAATGAACAATATCTTTAAATCAAAACTACATCCTTAACTCAGCAATTGTGCACCCCAACTTATTTTACAAAGAAAACAAAAGTGACCAGATTTAATCAGTGACAGCTGATTAACGTTCATGAAAACGCTTGGAGAGAGAATGACTTGTAAACCACTAAAGGAAGCTAAAACCAGCTTCTATACACAGGCTTAGTCATTTACTGGAGAAGAGAGGTTTCTCCCCTCTTTCAAAAGAACAATATCTGCCTCCATTTCACATTAAAAACCCTTTAACAAGAGGATGATAAAACAGGTTCCTGTTTTATCCATAGACAGAAAAACACTCAAAAGCAGGAAGATACCCATGCCAACGACTAAGGAAAACAAGGATTCAGAGAGAGACAAGTGTTCCTAGTGAGGGGCTGCTCTGGGAAGTAAGACACATGGGAACGTTCCAACTCAGACACCATCTGGAAGCCTTGCTCTGTGCTGCGGCTTCCTTATTAACAAGGAAGTGATGAATCATTTAGGATACACTATGGTTGTGACAAACCATTAAGGGCACAACGCCGTAGCAATATGAAAACAGCAAGGAGGTGGCTGACTGACAGGAAAGGACATGGGAATTATATGCTGTAGGTGTGTGGGGAGTCAGAGATTTTCAATTTTAAATAACATGGTCAGCAGGTCCCAATGACAGAAGTTGCACCTGAGCAAAGAGCTGAGGATAGTGATGGAGGGAGCCTCCCAGGTTGTCTGGGAAAAGGACATCCCTGTCAGAAGGAACAGGTGCCCAGGGGAGCTGCCAGAAACTTGGCACCACAAAGCTGTTCCTTCTTCACTACTCCATGCCAAGTTCTGCAGGCACCGAAAGTCTTACTTTTTCTCCTCCACAGAATATATGCAGCACTTGATCATTGTAATAGTAAAATTCTAGGGATCTGGGTTTTTGACATAAATAGAAATAACTCTTAGAGACTGATGCTTCAGTTCCCACACACAGAGCAGTATAGGAGTCAACTTTCTCATAGTTCCCAGAGCTTGGTCAGGAGGGTAAATGAAGCTGCTTCCCCAGTACCCTTGTCAGGATTTCAGGACTCTTAGTACAATTTATAAGAGTGCAGAAGAGAGGTCAGGTTATGCTGATTGGAATAATGTATTTCTTATATATATTAGAATAATATGATAGACATATATAATTCTATTTGCTATCAGTTTAACTTCTTTCCTACCATATCTCTACACGAGGCACTAAGATATTATAATGATTGAGTTTGTCTCCTTCTAGTCTCTCCTAAAGACAATGTTAAAGAGAAATGAAATCCAAATTTACTGCACTAATTGTTTAAAGAATTATTTAAAAGACCCCGACTTGCTTTTAAATATCCTTGACTATGAGTAGTAATAAATGGCTGATTACACATCGTTTCAAAAGCAGACATTGATAAAATAGCATGTATTTCTCCCAGGCTCTTGGAGGAGCAAATAAAGGAGGTGGAGAAGTGCTTACATTTTCCTGGTTTGGCTGGAATTCGAATCACAGTGGGCTTCCTGGCGGGTGCTGGTTGGACTGCTCGTTCTTTTGTCGGTTCTGTTTTTGTGGGGAGCTGAAAGGGATCTAATGAAAAACACAGTTTACTTTGCATGTTTTAGTTAACACGGACTCAGACAAAAAACCTCATTCATAATTAAAGAGTCATATTTTTCATGCCCCAGGGAAAACTATTCATGGATAAACAAAATCTCAGTTTGCAGAGACAAAAACAAAGTCGGAGCTCATGAAGGGACATAACTTGATGCTCTGTAAATAATTCATATGGCTTTTCTTCCTCCGTGATGAGAGAGATCCAGAACAATCCTGAATTATGTAGGAGCTGTGTGTTAGGGGGAGTGCAATCACTTCATAAACACCCACCCGAAAATGAGGGCCAATTGAACCGAGGAGCCCATTTCCCCCCGATCGTGAAGCCACCCAGATTCCCCAGGAAGAGCGGCCTCGCTCCCTGTGTGTGTGGAAACTTACCCACAGGGGTCACCAAGGCCACCACCCCACCCGGCCCCGTGCCTGGCACATAGTGGGTACGCAGCAGAATCCTGCATTTCATACTTTAGTAAAACTACACCTCTGTAACATGAAAATGGAAACAGTGTGATCCTGGAAATAAAACAAGACATCTCCTTTTAAATATTTAATTTTGGGACAACGATACATGACTTGGTGTTTGTCCATTACCCTCCACAGGTGTCACTCACTAGCCCTTTGCATACATGTGCATGTCTACCGGGTGCCCGCAACAGTGCTGGGTGGGGAGATAGGACAGCTAAGCACGATCCCATTTTAACTTCATTACCTACCACCTAAGAAGGGCCCCCCAGGTGGTATGCTAGGTAAAATTATCATTAGGTTACTGGGAAAAAAAACCTAAATGACCCCTCTATGGAACACTATCAGCTCACAAATGAGGCAAGTCTCATCTAAATTCGAAAACCAACTCAGGATTAACAATCAAACTTTTAAAGAAGGCTCTTGTAATAATATGATGTTCTTTCACTGTAACCTATGTCCTCACAAACAAACAAAGCTCCTTCTTTTAGGTCTATACAAATTCTTTAATCCTTATTTTGTTACAGTATTATTTTTACTTCAAAGTAACTTTTATTGCAAAGATGGGAAACATTAAGAAACATGACGGAAGCTCTTCTGTGACCCAACCCGGCCAGCAATAATTATTATCTGAAACATGATGTATCTGTCTACAGTTTTTTGCTAAAGTACATGTATTATTATGTAAGTATTTTGCCAAACAAAAACAGGACCATTTCATATCCATTTGTTTGTGACCTGCTTTTCCACTTCCGTTACTGAATGTCGGCCAGGTGCCTGCCGCACATCGGACACTACTCGAGGTGCTGGGGACGCTTGCGCAAACAAAGCAAAGTACTCCGCCCTCGTGGCACTCACACTGCAGCAGCAAGAAGACGGAGACAACAACTGTTAAGTGTAATAGCTAAGTAATTCACGTGGCACATCGGAAGGTGAGAGGCACTACCGAAAAAGGGGAAAAGGAGAGCAAGGTGAGCCGCGGGAGGGCCGGGCGAAGGGAAGCCGGGTGCGGCACGGAACAGGAAGGCCAGGTTGGGAGGGTGCCTGGGCCGCCCTCCAACAACTGGATTTTACACATTCTAATAGTTCTTCCCACTTGAGTAATATACCTCTGGTCTTTAGGAAACAGCAGTACGAATGGATGACAAGGGGCAGTACAAGGGGTATGCCCACTATTGAAAAGATGACCCAAATCTGAACTCCCCAACTAGTTCATTTATTCTGAATAACCCTAGCTGATAGAAAAGAATTGGAAAACCCTTGACGTACATTTTATTCAAATACAGATTATAGTATCTTTCCTCTGTGTGTATCTTTCCTTTCTGTTCTTCTCTCTCCCTTTCCATGGCCTCTGCTTGGCCTTTGTGGCCTTTGTTGGCACCCAGTGACCTCCCAGAAGCCACCTTCCCCCACAGCTGCTGCAGAAACTTGATGTTCAGGAACTTGTCCATCCTCCCGCCCCCCGGTCTAGGCTGAAATATCCCATTCTCTCAGGGTTCTGTTCTCTGTTAGGAAAAGGACCAAAAGCTCAAGAAAAGGATAAGGCTATTAATTAATTGTTCATTGTGTTCTACCTTTCAAGTGGCATTTCTGCTTTAAAGGATGTTTTGGGTACCTGTAATCTGCTGGTGGTTAGCATAGGTTTTTAGTTGATGATTTGGGAGAGAGGGGTGGAGGGAAAAGAAGATCCTGAGCATGGAATGACTTCAACTGTTTCCCGACTCATACTCAGTTCTGGGCCGGTAACCACCTACACATTCCCCAGGAGTGAGGGCACTGAACAAGGGAGGCCAGGAAAGCAGAAAGGAAGGCACTCGGAGCCCTTGCAGGGCTGCACACAGGGCACCCAAACGTGCTTACTTCTGGAGGACTGGCCTCAGGGGGCCTCGCCCGGATCCCACACACTGTGCGGCAGGTCTCACCTCTTGCCTTACAGGGTCCGGGCTTTTTTATTAAACCTAAAGGATTTAAATGGAAGTAGCATAGATACAACTTCAATACAAAGTATTCAAAGAGGCCTAGCTACTCACTCTTACTCTTTTTTTGGTATTTATTTTTAATATCATTAGCTGCTCTTTAATAATTAGCATTCAGATCATTAGTAAGTATCCTACTATACATGAATCTAGGAAAAACTTTCTTTCAATACAGTGGAGCAAGAAGGTCTGAGCGCTCCGGCACTGCGGGCCGTTTGGCAGGGCTCTGTTTGATGACCCACCCCAGCTGTGCTCACTGAGTTAGTGAGTCAGCACACGCCTCTCTGCCTGTGTGCTGTCCTGGGCTGCAATCCAGACCAGGTGTGCAGATTAGTGGGGAGGACGAGCAGCTCCCTTCAGCGAGAAGGGAGAGTCAGCGGCCTATTTTTTCACTGGATGATGGTATGCAAGTGTCTCTCTAGTTACCCAGTATGAAGTTTACGTTTATGTCTTTTCATGAGGGGGTATCTTTTTTCCAAAAGAAATGTAAGTGGACAACATATAGAGCAAGGATAGCACTTCACGTTGGGGAACTTCAGGCATTGCCAGGTGGGAAACTGGATCACTGACACTATTGAAGTTTAAAGTTCAAAACTTGGAGGTATCACACTACATGGTATCAAACTATACGACAAGGCAATAGTAATCAAAACAGCATGACACTGGCATAAAAATAGACACAAAATTCAATGGAACAGAATAGAGAGCCCAGAAATAAACCCATATCTATAAGGTGAATTAATCTATAATAAAGGAGGCAAAAATATATAATGGAGTAAAGACAGTCTCTTTAATAAATAGTAAAAAAAACTGGGCAAATACATGCAAAAAATAAAACAAGGCCACTTTCTTACACTACATACAAGAATAAACTTAAGATGCATTAAAGACTTAAATGTAAGACATGAAACCATAAAACTCCCAGAAGAAAGCATAGGTGGTAAACTCTGACATTTCTTAGTATTATTTTTTGATATATCTCTGTCAAGAAAAACAAAAGAAAAATAAACAAATGGCACTACATCAAAATAAAAAGGTTTTGCAGAGCAAAGGAAACCATCAACAAAACAAAAAAGCAACCTACTAAAATGGAGAAATTCATCAATGATACATCTGATAAAGGGTTAAGGAGTTAACATCCAAAATTTATAAAGAACTCTACAACTAAACACCAAAACCAAACAAACAACAACCCCCCCCACACACACAATCTGATTAAAATATAGACAGAAGACCCAGATAGATGTTTCTCCAGAGAGGACGTACAGATGGCCAACAGACATACGAAAAGATGCTCAATGTCACTAATCATCAGAGAAATGCAAACTAAAACCTCAATGATACCTCACACCTATCAGAATGGCTATTGTCAATAAATCAACAAACAATAAGTGTTGATGAGAATGTGGAGCAAAGTGAACTCTCATGCACTGTTGGTGGGAATGCAGACTGGTGCAGCCACTATGGAGAACAGTGTAGAGGTTCCTCAAAAAATTAAAAATGGATTTACCATATGACCCAGCAATCCCATTTCTGGGTATTTATCTGAAGAAATCCGAAACACTATTTTCAAAAAGATATATGCATCCCTATTTTCTTCGCAACATTATTTACAATAGCCAAGATATGAAAGCAATCTAAGTGTCCACTGATATACCAATGGATAAAGATGTGGTATATATACACAATGGAAAAAAGAATGAAATAAAAAAGAGTGAGCCCTGGCTGTTGTGGCTTAGTGGACTGAGCTGAGAACTGGTCTGAAAACTGAAAGGTCACTGGTTCAATTCCCAGTCAGGGCACATACCTGGGTTGCGGGCCAGGTCCCCAGTAGGGGGCATGTGAGAGGCAACCACACATTGATGTTTCTCTTCCTCTTTCTCACACCCTTCCTCTCTCTCTCAAAATAAATAAATAAACAAATAAATAGATCTTTAAAAAAAAGAAAAAAAAATTTTAATGTTTAAAGTTCACAATATTTTACCCATAGTCCACTTTTAGAAATTTATTCTTCAGAAACAAAAGCACTAGTACAAGTAAAAATGTTTTTTAAAGTGTTTACTGCAGCATTTTTTGTAGTGGGAAAAAAATATCCAGAACATTAAAAACAAACAAAACACCCTGAATGCTGAACCAGCTACGATGCACTCGGGCAGGTAGAAGGAGACGAGGGGCTGGACTTCCACCCACTGGTCTGAAGAGGAGTCCATAAATCTCATTGTTAAGTGAAAAAAACCAAGCTGGTGAGTGATGGGTACAGTATGTTAACATTTTTTGGTAAAAAGCAGGAAAAAATATAGATATGCATGCCTTGCTTTGGAATTGTCCAAAGGCCCAGACAGCCATACACAACATCGTTCACAGTGGGTACACTCTGGGGATTTGGGTCAACTGAACAGAGAGTAATCTGTTTATTTCACTAAATGCTTGTACTGTTTGAGTTGTTGCAGCAAATATATGTTACTTTATAACTAAAAATAATCAATTCAATAATAAGAAAAAAGTTGTAAGAGGAAGCTGAAATTAATACTCCTATCAAATGAACCAAAATGAGAACCATTTAAAAATAAGGGGAAAGCCCTGGCTGGTGTAGCTCAGTGGATTGAGCACTGGCCTGTGAACAGAAAGGGTGGCCGGTTTGACTCCCAGTCAGGGCACGTGCCTGGGTTGCAGGCGGGCCGAGTCCCCACGTGTGAGAGGGAACTGATGGGCGTCTTTCTTGCTCTCTTTCTCCCTTTCTTCCCCTTTCTCTAAAAGTAAATGAATAAAATGTTTTTAAAAGTGAGAGGAAAAGGGAAAATTCTTGTCTGTTTTGTTGTTTTTTCAAGGCAATAAAGGCCATAAAATTTTCCACAAAGTAACTGGAAAAATAAAAACTCTCATTTTGATACTATTCCTCAGTGGTTCTATTTAATAGGAAGTAATGTAGATTTCTATTTTTGAATCTGTCTAATTTAGACAGATCTAGTTTATAATCATTAGCTTTTATTTGTAACCATGAATAATACAACTTTAGAAAAGTATTATTTTTAAAATCTCTACTTATCACAAGGCTGATGATCAGTGCGGGAGGCAGCTGTCTTTCCGTGGCAAAAATGACTGGAGGTAACCCTTCCACTGTCCTTCATCTTCATTCTGCTTTGTGTTCAGCTTTTTGGAAGCCAGATTCCCACCTCCTTTCCTGCCTACCCAGTTTCCCCATAAAAGACAGCCTTTGTTGCCAACTTTTTATACATTTTCCCCAGCACACCGCATATTTGTGTGTGTATGTGTGTGTGTTTTAACACCAACAGCAGCTAAAATACCATGAATACTATCGGTACATTGCATTTTTCACATAATAATGTCTTGGAGGTTGGTCCATGGCAGGAGGTAATAGGTGGTCTGCCTCCTTTTTAATCACTACACAATACTCTATTGTATGGATGTGCCATAATTTATTTTAACAGTCCACTGAAAGTTCTTTCTAACATTCTGTGGTCAAAGTCCTCAATCTGGGGTCCAAGAACAGGCCCTTGAAGCTCTGGAAATCATACCTCCAACTGTGCATATATGAGCTAAAAACTCTGTTCAAGGGAGAGAAGAGATTCACAAGCTAATCCAATTCTCAGAAAGGGTTAAGAATCGCAGTGCCATAGTCTCTCCATCATAGATTGTTTGTTCTTGCTTCTACAGAAAAAAACACAAAGCATCTCCAAAAAAATCTCCCACCTACATCTCAAGAAAGTCAATGGCATTTTTCTCTACTTTTATTCGCAGTGCTTATTCTGCCCTCCTTCTAGCCCCTCACGCACATAACCGATCATTCTCCACCTGCTGCAAAACTGGCTGGCCCCTTTTCACCTTCATCCACATGCTCTTCATCACCAGGTTGAGGAAAACATTGATGATAATGTAGCTTTCTGCCCATTACCTATCTCCAGTAATGTGCTTATCATCATAATTAGTTTCACCATCTTTGGCTTGCTTCTCTGTCATTTCTTTCCCTTGAGTTCTGTTAATGGCAGAAATTGGCTGCTAAACTATTATTCTGGTCTGTGTAATGGGGCTGACAGCAGAAGTATTCTGCTTTTTTTGACAACTGGATATGATTTATAAAGGTGTGAAGAGGAATTACTAATACTTCTCAACTCCATTACATTAACCTGGAAGGCATTCTACCCATAAAATGAATCCAATATTAAATTGCCTGTTTTATGAGTTTCCCTTTAATAAATTTTGTAATCTTTACAATGTTTTCATAGCTTCAGTATTTTCTGATCTCTACTTCCTGAGATGAATATGGCAACTTCATTTTATGAAAACTATTCTTACTCAATTTTCTTTATTTTTCGGGAAAGAGAAAGAGAAGGGAAGATGCATTTGTGAGGTGCTCCCCTTTCTCCTGTGCTCCTCTCCCAGTTTCTGGCCGCTGCCAGGATGAGTGAGCAGGTTTTCACCAAAAGACCACAACCCTTTATTTACAAACACAGAATCAAAAGTTCACAAAGCCCAAAGCAATAAAGAAACAAAAACCCCTCTACATGTTGACGAATTCCGAGACGATCCTGAAGGCCCTGGATGGCAATAAACAAAGCAACAAGGTCCAATGTACACTCTATAAAAATCCGTTTGGTCGCCATAATACGGAGGATGATGCATTGGAGGAAGAAGGAGGGACTCCATTTAGGAGGCTTCCGTAGTAATCTGGGCATAAAGGCCTCAAGTGGGGCTGAAGCAAGAGGGATGAAATGCGAGGAAGATTCAAGAACTATTCAGGAGGTAAACCAGCAAGAGTTGGTAACTAATTGGATATGAAGAGCAAGAAGTAACAAGAACTACTACTTAATGAGCACTTAACATGTTTCAGACCATGTGATAGGGCTTTCCTTCCTGATCACATGTAATCCTTGCAATACCCCCATGAAATGTATTATTATCATGTCTTATACATTAGGAAACCAAAGCACTGTGGGGTTAGGTAAATCACCCAAGGTCATATGCCAATTAAGTGGCAGGCGCAGGCTGGTCTGAATTCAAGTCCAACAACTAGCCACTGTGGGACAGGAAAACCGGAGGATGATCTCTAGGATTCCCCAGGGAAGGCTGGGTGTGTGACTATCACCAACTGAGGTGCAGAATACAGGGAGAGGAGCAGGCTTAGAAAGAACATAAAGTGTTCAGTTCAGCGTGACTTCAAAGTCAACAGCAATGGTTAAGGTTACATAGGCCAAGCAGGTTGCACATTTTGCTAACATGCTGCCTCAATAATTAAATGTGGAATGAAGTGGTAGAAGTCAAGAAACAGAAAAGGCGGATGATGAAGCATGAGACTGTATTCATGTTGAATGTATACTGTTGACCTTTTCCCTTTTTGAAGATGACTGTAATTATCTGCTTAATGACACGGAATATAGTCTCAGCAATTACTAAGTGCCATCCCCACAGAACCTAGGAGGTTCTGCAAAAGGTGGTCTTTCTTGGGCCCCTACAGTTTCCACTCTTACACGACTTGCTGCTGTTGGATTTACTCATTCCTGTCCTACCTTGAATCTTGTAACACCAAAAAGGGTTAAATGAGAAAATGATATTGCCAAGACTTGAAAAGCTTTTAATGTGTTCCCTGGTTTAAGGCTTCATGAAAATGTCGGTTAGCAACATGATACAGTGAAAAATAAACTAGACTTAGAATAAAAAGACTGAGTTTGAACTCTGCCTTGGAAAAGCATAGTTCTATGACACCGGGCAAGTTACCCACTGATCTCTCTCAGCCTCATTTTCTTCATTTGCAAGTTGAACCTCATAGTACCCAGCAGAGGGTTACTGTGAGTATCCATCCAGTTAAATAATGGATGGCAGGTTATCTGGCAGAAACTCAGGGTATTCTAACATCTGTCCTTCCACTCTGTATGGAAAGAAGGCATGGTGCAGCCAGCTACCACATGTCGTGTGCGTGATAAATATTTAAGAAATGTGTATTTGTTGTCACTTAAAATACACCTATGCTGTGCAGAATCTGGTTTTAAATCAAGGATTATACCATTTTGATGCGTGTTAAACAGTTTTAAGCTGACAGCTATATATTAAGCTTATGTGTTCAAAAATTCTACCCAAATAAGTAAAGAGCAGTAAAAGAAATCTTACTAATGACAAGGAGAGAAGCTTAGTTTGATACATCAAAGATAAGCTTCACCGTCACAAGCTCCAGATGAAATGTGAGGGAAAAAACTCATACTCTTTGCTTCTTGGAAAATTTAATTGTCCTGATCTTGGCAAGAAACTTACAACTGTTATATTTGTTTACAAAACTTTGCATTCCCAAAGGAAGAGGTTATATAAAGATTAGGGGGAAATTTGCAACATGTGGCTGGTTCCTCGCTCCTCGCCTTGGGCCAGTGCAATTGAGGAGACTTCTGGGGCCAGGTTACACATTTTGCTAAATCCCATCCAGGCTTCCCACCTGGGAGAAGATTCCCCTGTTTCCTTCTGATGCTTCAATCTCCACCTACCCGAGCAAGGGCGCCAGCCTCACTTTTTATCTAATTTTTCCCTCATCCCTGTCTGCTCATTCCTGGCTCAAATAACAGTAATCTACGTGGGTGTCTCTCTCTTTCTCTGTCTCCATCGATCCATCCCTATTTTCCCCTTTGCTTCCCTGTTGGTTTCCAGCCCCCACTCAGCTCCGTGTTTCTCAGTCCGTGTTTCGCCTCTATACACACATGTGCACTGACACATCACAAGAACTCATGTACTGCAAACTGAAACAGCAAGTACCATTCACGCTCTCCTATGACGAGCTGATTCCCCCCGACCCACTCCTGACATTTACTTACCCAGAACCACCTCCGAACCAACGGAGTCTTCAACCACGTTCCCAGGTGGGGTGGGTAAGACGTCATCATCAAAACTGATGAGGTCGAAGTCCCCTGGAGGCTTGCTTTGCAGGCCCGGAACAGGGGGGTTGGCCGAGGGTCCTTCGCCCAGGGACCTGAATGCTTTGGCTTGTGATGCCACTGAGAGGCGGGGAGGAACAGTGACCGGTTTCAGCAGAGCTGCCGAGTAGGTGGGGTTTTCTGAGGAACCTGATTTCTTCGGCAGCACAGGCCGAGGAGCAGGAGTCGGGACTCTCTTGCTGCCGTCAGGGCTCTCAGCCGCGGGCCCTCCTCCCAGAATTTCATGATTGACACCTCGTGTAAGGCCAGGATTTGGTTTCTTTGGCAATTCGGGTTTGGTTACCGGGAGGCTCCCTACTTCCTGCGGTGGAGACTGTGGGGCGAGCCCTTCCCTAGAGGCCGCCTTGAGTCTGTTTTCGTGCCAGGAGTCCAGTTCTCCAGAAGTTCTGTTAGCAGCTGGTTTGGGAGCCACGGAGGGCTTCCCTGAGGCAACGGCAGGCCTGGGGGGGAGTGTGCGGGGCGCGATCTCTGGTTTCCTGGGCAGTCCAGAGGTCTCGGTGTTTGTCTGACTGTCAAATGCTTTGATCCTTGAAACAATACTGTTTTGGCTTTGTTCTGTGTTCATAATGTTCATCGCAGCCTGGCTCTCCACGTCGTTGGGATTGTCCAACAGAGACTGGGGTCGGCCTGGGGATGGAGCCGCCTCCGTGGCCACGGGGCTGGTTTGCTGGGGATTCTGCTCTTTAATGTGAGGATCTCTGGCCACTGGCCTGAGGTTGCTTTTTGATCTTGGTCTTGGCACTGGACATCTTGCGGCACTGGGGGTTTCTGGACAATTCTGTTCTTCAGAAATGTCAAAGACTATCAAAGGCGCCACATTTGCTGGAGCATCACGGGCGGAGACTGCCCGGGAAGGCTGAAGAGGCTGGAGGGGCGCCGGCAGTGCTGATGAGACCGAAGCGAGCAAAGAGAAGTTGCAACATTATAATTTGAAAGAAAAAAATAATAGAAAATACACGTATTTTAAAAGATATACATGTAAAGTATCAAACGAATTTGGTTTCCTTAATTAGTAAAAAGTAATTCCAGAATCAATGGGAAAGTGTTTATACTCAGCTTCCTGCAGGAGTGTTCAAATTACACTTATTCGTAAGAAATATTCAATATGTAATATTTCAAAACACTGTTAATTTTTTAATTGTCTTTTATTCTGAGATTTTTAAAAGATTTTTTAAAATTTATTTATCTTCAGAGGGGAAGGGAAGGAGAGAGGAGAGAAATATCAATGTGTGGTTGCCTCTTGTGCGTCCCCTGCTGGGAACTGGCCTGCAACCCAGGCATGTGCCCTGACTGGGAATCAAACCACCATACTCTGGTTCGCAGGCCTGCACTCAATCCACTGAGCCACACCAGCCAGGGCAAAACACTGTTAATTTTTTTTTTAATTTTTAATTTATGCTTTGATTTAATCTTTTTAAAAATATTATTTATTTATTTATTTTTAGAGAGAGAAGGGAGGGAGATAAACACAGGTGTACAAGAGAATCCACCAGTTGCCTGTCTCACAGCCCTAACTGGGGGCCTGGCCCACAACCGAGGTATATGCTTTGACTGGGAATTGAACCAGCAACCTCTTGGTTCACAGGCTGGCACTCAGTCCACTGAGCCACACCAGCAAGGCCTGATTAACGCTTCATTGTATTTTTTTCCATTATCATTTAGTCCCCTTGCACCCCTCTCCCCATAAAAACACTGTTAAATTTCTGATTCTCAGTAGACTTATCACATGAACCATTTCTCTTTTGCTGCCAAAATCCCAACAATTCTTGCTTTACTTTTCCAAAGACACGTGCTTTCATATGTTATCCAAATACAATGCTTTTAAAAAGCCTCACAGGACAACCACCTTTAGCATCCTATCGAGTTGAAGTTGCTAAATATAACATCCTTCTTGATGAAAATATGGCATAGCGATAACACCAACCATGAGTTAAAAGGATGATATTTTTGTGACATGAACCAGGGTGAGCTCAAGAGACTGGGGCCTCGGTTCCTGAGAATGAGCTATTACAATCACAGCAAACCCAAATAAAGCAAGCACACGTGATCACATTGGCTGGGAAGCGGAGCTCAGTAAATGATGTACAAATGGAAAATTATTTTAAAGGCTAGAGCCTACTGATTACGTTCCTAGAACTAGGTCAGAATTAGGGAAGACAAATTACTTGCATTACTTTGAGGCAGATGGTTGTCTATTTCTTCTGCAAAGTCTGTCTGAGTTGCAGAAGTAATAGTGTGCCTTGGAGAGGCAGCAGCATTATTATTATTTGTCGTATTAACTTGAACTTGGTTGATTTCTTTTATGACTTGTTCATAAGACGGTGGGAGCTGTAAAATAAAGAATGAAGATTTTAGACATCTCCGGGCAATAGCCAACATGTTAATAGTCTCACTGTTCTAATCTTTGAACTTTATTTTGAAAATAAAATGGAAAGAGATAACGTGGTATTTATTCACCTCAGCAGGAACCAGCTCACTGGGCCTCCAAGGGCCTGCTGCGGAGGCCGGGGAGAATCCCAGTCCTGGGGGTGGGGCTCCTGGGAACCATGAGGCCTGCCTCAGCGGCTCAGCTGCCACAATGGTGATCTCCGGGCGCCTGGCAAACAGAAGCCACAGTGAAGTTTAGCAAGTTGGTAACAAGCTATTGTCTGTTTGCAAATGCTCAGAGATTCATGAAAACAACTACTATCCAAAAAAGTTGCATATGAACCACCAAAGTCACAGAAATGACCTGTCTGGCCTGGGCTGTCTCTAGCAGTACACCCAGGTAGCCTTCAAGGAATCCAAGGGCAGTCATCCTCTGCGATTTTGGCCTCAAAAAGTTAGAGATGTACCCTAAGTGCATCTGCCTTGGTGGGTAAGAAAATGGACTAAGTAAGGCCCCTACGAGCTCTTCATTCCAGGTCCTACAGCACAACACAAATATACTGTAAAGTAGAAAAGTGCACTGGTCAAACAGAATTGTTATGTTGTTGTTATAAAGTATATACTAAAAAAAGATAACATATAAGTAGAATATGCTTTTCCTCCTTATCCCACCTCTGTCCCAATTTCAAGTTACACTGAAGTGCTCACAGCTCATACGTTCACTTCTAGACCCTGACGTGTGTGTCTGTGTTCCCGGTCCACTGTGTATACGAATTTGATGATTAACTGTTAATGCTGAGGAGCCGCAGTGATTTAGGCGTGACTTCCTTCATTGTCTTAACCTCAATCTATAGTTTCATGGTTAAATATTTTCTTCCTCAACGCGATTTCCTAACAAACACGAACTGTGTGACTCTGAGCAAATCAATAAACCTCTCCGAGCCTCAATTTTCTGTTCTAACAAATAGGGACGATACCTGCCCTTCCTTTCTCTGGCACTCTATGGAAAATAAAAACAAAAAACACTGTCATTATTAAATCCGTGCATAGACACACTCTCATGCTAGTTTGTCAAACAGCAGAACCTGCTCAGTAAGTTTGAATGGTGTTACCTAAGAACCTCCACTTATAGCTTGTCTAAATAATGAGTGACTAAATAATAAACGTTAACCACTCTACATGCATTAGTCCTTATGACAACCTCATGAGGTAGGTCTACTTTGTAACTAATGATGGGGATAGCAAAGCTGAGAAGAGTTAAGTAGCATGCCCAAGGTCACATGGTGAGAAAGTGGAGTCAGGATTTGAACTTGGGTGATGTCTCACTCTCAAGTCCTTGCTCCTCCTTCCCTGATAGTATACGGTGAGAAATGTGAAAGCAAGGGGAGTATCTTATAAAAATCCATCCATTTACCCACCCATTCACCTTTCTATCCATTCAGCCTGTCCTTCCTTCTATGTATCCCGTGACTCAGTCCTCCTTCCCCTACTCCTCCCCTCTCTCTGGCCAGTCATCTAGCCACTAATTCATTCATCCATCTATCCATCTATCTATCTATCTATCCAGCCTGCCTGCCTCTTTTCATTTCTTTATTCTCCCATCTAATCCCCCATCCTGTCATCCACCCATTTTATCTGTGCAACATTTACTGAGTAGCTATGAGGTACACAGCATTTCTTTGAAGCAGTTCCAATGATGCGTTACATGTAGCAGCTGCTTAATAAACATTTTCAAATTGATGTCAGTAAATAATTACTGTCAAAAAGAACACTTTCAGGCTTGTATTGCTTCATCTCTTAAGCAAGCTCTTCATCACTCAAACTTAACAGATTAGTTCAAGAAATGGTTTGAAGAGGCAGAATGCTATAATACAGTTCTTATGAAATAGAAATATTTAACTTGCTAACTGATAACATACTTGTATTTCACGATTAGCAGAATATATGCTCCCCTTTATAAATATAAGCGTACCTCCTATCTCGATGAAGCTCGCTCTGAATAGAAGTCCGAGAAGCTATAAAAGAAAGAATACATTGATATAGCATAAAATTATTATATTCAATAAAGATTTAAATTTTTACAGGGAGTATTACTGAAAAAAATTAACTTACACTTGACATCATATAGAATAGATTTTTTTTTAAAGATTTTATTTATTTATCTTTAGAGAAAAAAGGGAGAAATTCCACCGCCAGGGCCATATAGAATAGATTTTAACATCCATAGTAGAAAAGCAAATCAAAACAATCTTTTCATATGGTATAAAGTTAATTATAGTTATATATATATGCGAAATCAATTCATAAGAAAGCATAGATTTGGAAAGCTCTCTAAAGCACATTTTGTAGTTCTGAAAATAATTTAAAGAAAGGAGAAAATAAGACTGCTAAAAATAGAAATTGCAGAAGAGCATTTATAATGACATGAAATAACAATGGGGAGGAAAATTTGTTAAATATCTATTCTGATCCAGGACTATACTTTTGTAATATTTGTTTATATTCTACTGTAAAGAGGGTGAAGGCGGTCAAATTTTCATCTATTTTCTAACTTTCCTGGAGTTTTACAATCTTCGAGTTATTTTAGTACTTGAACTAAGAGATAAGAAATGCAAAAATGTTCAAATCATTTTTATGAACCTGTTTATAGCACACGTTACTGCATATGCAGCTCTGACTTTTCCCTGAAGCCTCTACCTCGAAAAGCTAGATCATTAAATTTTTTCCAAATTTTATTTTTAAATTAAGTTAATCTTAATCAGATGATCTGGCAAATATTCACATACAGGGTCACATAATACACATATGTGCAATAGAAAATAATATCCCTATTTTCAAGAAGTGCATTCTAACCATATCTTTTAAAAGAAAATCTTCAGCCCTGGCTGGTGTGGCTCAGTGGGTTGAGTGCCCACCTGCAAACCAAAAGGTCTCGGGTTCGATTCCTGGTCAGGGCATGTGCCTGGGTTGTGGGCCAGGTCCCCAGCTGGGAACAAGTGAGAGGCAGCCGATTGATGTGTCTCTCACACTTCGATGCTTCACTTCCTCTCTTTCTCCCTCCCTACCCCTCTCTCTTCAAAATAAATAAAACCATTTAAAAAATGAAAAGTCTCCAAATACTACACTGAAATGATTTGTTGTACAAACAGGAATTTGTTTCCGATATTAACTATTTCTACTAGTTGTCCTCATATCTCTCCAATACTCTAATTTTTCAATACTTCTGATTTATAAAAGTTGATGGGGTGAACATTTTCTTTCTTCTTCCTGTTAACTTCAGATTCTCTCTGAACAAGGAGGTTGACAAAGCTGGGGAGGCAGGGGTAGAGGTGGGAGGTGGGAATGAAATTCTGGCTGACGATTCAATCTGTTCTGGGTTGGCCAACATTTGAAAGCAGACCCAACATTTGAAACCCAAACCCTTAGATCTCAAGTTGGAGAATAATGCCCTGTATTAGTATCGTCAACTGGTTTGACTTACTTTTCTACTGAGAGTTAAACCAAGCTGAAGTGCATTCTGCCTACTGGAATAAAAGGACAGGGAAACAAAAGCTCTGAGTGGTGTGTCTGATTAGGAAGAATGGTTTCATCAAGTCAGAGGCTCATTGAGTGAGCTGCAATCACATCACCATCATCACTAACGCCAAGATCAGCAGATACAGCACTTGTACAAGACATCGTGTTATTTATTGTCACAAACATACCTCTTCCACGGGGCATTTTTGCTGTGCACTATTCATGAGTGCTACGGGGAAAAAAGAAGGGGTTACAGAAGAGGAAAGGGAGAAAAAAGAGTGAGCCCAGTTGCCTATGCTCCGAAAGGAACCGGAGAGCACGACTGTCCGGTCATGCCACTCTGCGGACTTCTGTGGAAAGGGCAAGTCGGTGAGCCACTGTTCCAGGGGGCAAAGAAGTCTGGAGTGGCGAAGACGTGTCTGTACAGACCAGATATATACACACACACAACCACAGGAAAAAAATTCTACCTATAGTTTTAACAACAGCACAAAAAGCATCAAAAAACCATTTTGTTAAAAAAAAAATCACTCTGCTACTTCAATAGGAATCGATATTCAAGTATAAGTAATACTTAAAAGGAAATTCAGTAGTCAATTTACATCCTTCTACATTAGCCCTTTTCACTTGATCCTGCCCTTTCTCACCGGAGGACACTGGTACCAGGTGCCCCCTGGGCAGCAGAGCGACACTCCTACTCCGGACACAGCTGAACCAGGAGCGAGAAAGTCTCCCGATCACACTCACAGGCTCCACATCCTTCCATCCTTCCCCATGCAGTGCTTTTCCCCGCCCTGCTCCGATTCTGTTTTTCACATTCACTCATGTATGAAATCTCTTTTTTGTCCTGATCTTCATGGAATGACTGGCACTTTTTGTCAGCGTTGAACAGGTTTAGCTTCTGGAAACACTTCGGATGTCCATGGGAGGTTTTTTGTGCAGTGTCTTACACTCCACTTGCTAATTTCTTAACTACCCGCTTAATCCATTCTTACTTTCCCTGATTAAACAAACTTAATGTAGTTGTTGCCAGGAAAACTGAATTTGCCACCAAGGCCCATATAGACCAACAAGCTCTTTTTAGCCCTTGCCAAAGGCTGCTTGTCTTTCATGCATTTTGGATTAAGGCCACACAATAAAGGCAGTATTTTCGGTTGAAGTTTTCATATCATTTTGCGGTTTATTATGTGGAAACTATTCTAGCTCATACAGTTAAATTCTAACTACAAAATAAATTAATATCCAGCTGTTTATGAAAGACTGAGATCTAGAATTGCAATATTAGTACTAACAACAACTCTTCCTACGCTCCAAGAAGATCGTGAGCATGACAGGAACCTCGGTGACCATCCTATTCCAACCATATGGGTGGGGGGCTGGAGACACAGAGAGGTTGAATGAGTCACCCCAGGGCACGCACCCCTCGACCGGGAGGGCTGGGGGCAGTCTGTTCCTTGAAGCAGTGCAACTCCCTGTGGAGCCAGGAGAGCTGGATGCTCGGCCTCATTCTAAATAATTCAAAAATATCAACTAAATGATGGTCAGAAGAAATAAACACAGAGAAGGATCATTATAGTTATAATAAGCATCCTTGCTCTAATCCTTACCAATGTAAACCACAGTAATAAAAAACAACTAACTGTATTAGCTGGAGACAAGGTGTGAGCCAGATGCGTGTGACGTGATGACAAGAACATCCATCTGTGCAATGGGAAGCTCACGGCCTCCGAATCCGGAGGTCTAGGTTCACGGCTGAGCTCTACCTTATGAAGCCACGCAGCCTCTGGGAGACTCAGTGTCCTGGCCATCTGCAAAATGAGGTCAACCTACCACACAGACCATTATTTTGTAATGTATGTGAACAGTGCCTGACTTAAGTAGGCAATTAATATTAGCTATTTCTGAATTTCAGAGAATAACTCTTTTAAAAAGTTAACGAAAAGAAAAGCATAAAATTCTGGACATATCTAGTCAGAACACTTTAAATATTTAGGGCTTGCAAGAATAAATGAAAAAAGACCTCAAGGCTTGACTGAAACCATACTCATTATGAATGAATTTAAAATATAATACAGTTAAGGAACATTGCCTTAAAATGTGATAAGGCCTTTCTCTTTGTTAGGGTTAGATGATTAAGTCTGGGACAGTAAAGCAAACATCTCGGGGATAGTGGGCTAGGTGAGACAACGGTTGTTTACAGCTTTTTCTTATATTAATAGGATGGGCACAAGGGCCCTGCTCTCTAGCAGGGACGCCACAGTGACTCTCCACACTAGTTACACAGCATCCCATGAGCATCTGTTCGGCCGACTTCCCTGCACGTCAAAGCAAGAGTTTTCCCATTGTTCCACCTCCTTCCTCTGCTGGGGCTGCTTCACCAATTCCCTCTTCTTTCTGGCTCTAGTCCGATCTCTCCACTGATTCCTTCCCTGCTACCTACAGAGACCTCCAAGATTCCTCTTCCTAAAGAGTCTGTGAACGTGTTCACATCTCCTCTCTGCCAGACCCTCATCCCTTCTCAAGCTACAATCTTTTCTTCTCCTATTTACCACCAAATTTCCTAAAAGAGTAGCCTACCCCAGCTGTCCTAGCTTCTACATACCCCATTCATTATTCAAACTGAAGTGTGCCTCCCAACCTCAATGTTCTACTTAAACTGCTCTCGCAGAGGTCAGCGCTGACCTAAGTGCCATGTACAATGACCTGTTCTCGGCTGCCTTGTGCCTGACCTTGCTGCAGCACTAAAGCTGTTTGTGCTTCACTCATTCTTTTCCAAAACCTCCCTTCCCTTGACCTCTAACACCCAGCAGTCTCCTAGTTTTCCTATTACGCTGATCATTCTTTTTCAGCCTCTCCTGCCCGCTCCTCCTTAATATTTGCATGACGTGGGCCTCAGGGTAACAAGCAAGATCCATCCTGAAGGATCTGTGGGAAGTCAGACAAATATTACAATCCCCATCAAAGAAGTCCTGAAACCCAAGAGAGAGGAAAGGTAAGAAGTCAGAGAACACAGGCAGGGGCCAGCAGATGGGACTCAGTGAATGGAGGACTCATCTCAGCAGGGCTGGGGTTTCAGATCATGTGGATTTCTCCCTACAGCACCTTAAAGGCATACCTTGGTCCTAGACACCTAGAATCCAAAGATTCTGTCCTCTGTCATCTTCTCATCTTTCTCCCTACATGGTTAGCTATTCCCAGGATTTTGTCTACAACCTTGATGACCCCCAAATTGTATCTTCAGGAAGAAATTCTTGCCTAAATTCCAGACCTTCATTTCCTATTTAAATGACCCCTTCTCTCTCTCCCCCACTCTCACCCCCAGGGCTCTAAGGCATGTAAAGTTGTCATGAATTTTTTACTTTCATATCTGAATTCTTCAACATAAACTGTGGCATCCCCACATTTTTAAAATTCACCACTCCCAACAACAACAAAAATTAAATGTGGGCAAACATGGAGAACTGTGGAATATCTTTCTGTATTGCCACCTTAAAAATTGTTCACTGCAATAAGTTCAAATACATGCTCCTCAAAACCTGTGGATATCCTAAATGCATACTATCACAAATTATATTTCTAAAAATAGTATACATCCTCCTTAGGGTGGCGATCTCAGCTCAAATAATGTGAAGAACATCTAAAATCCTTGCCTTATCTTTTTTTATAACAGGTAATTCATGTGCCATTTGGAAAATGGCTCTTTTAAGAGCCTTTTATTAAAAAGGATGTTAAAATCCTTCACACCAAGAGTACATTTTAAAGCTTTAACGCAGAGGTAAGGTTGGTAGGTATGCATCTACTATTCTGGAGAGAATTTTATCAGGCACTTCTATCTCATATGTGGAAGTGTGACCCAAACTCCACAGACATTTTCACAGTTAAATATAAACACGGTGGAAGCAAATGAATCAAAAAGGACAGGGCTTGTTTGATATTTTTTCAAACCCATTGGATGTCTCTTATCTATAAAAATGGTTCCATAAAACTTACAATTAGATCACAGAAACTGACTAGATAATCCAGATTTATTTTAACAGCTTAGTTCTATAAGATAAAAATTTTGTTCTGAAGAACTGGCTTATCAATAAATGAAAGTTGAAAACAAAGCTGAAACACAGGCAGCATGTTCGAAATGGCTTATTGCTCCTTAGGAGAAGCTCCTCTTGTTGGATTCTTTGTAAGATTCATGAAATTCAATGACTGACTGACTAGAAATCTAAACCATCATTTAAAGTTATTACAGAAGAAAACGCAGAGCAGGAAAAAACAAACTTACATCTCTTGATTACCGCTCTAATGGATGACAAGGGTCCTTGGCTAGAAAAAGAAAGAAAGAAAACTTATTACACATTCATTAATCCTTTTGAAGAAGAACCATTCATCACACCAGGTCATTTCTGGGACTCTGTACGGCGCCATGCAGCAAGTCGGACACATTAATTACTGGTCTATCCTCTTTACAAAACACAAATTAAAAAACATTTAACAACTGCCTTTGATATTTAAGATGTTTTATGGGAGGTGAAGAGGCTGGAGAAGTATATCTGCAGTATAAATAAAATTTTGCCTTGAAGTTGCTTTCATAGCTACCTACATACTGTGTCTTCCAGGGAATTGCTTGAAGTCAGGTAGCAATTACGTGGGTGCTCAAAGGATTTTGAACCCCACCCCGCTCTTTGGTTTGACTTTGGAATTTCTATCTTCTCAGGTCAAAACAGACCATGTTTACAGTCAATTTGACCTGAGGACAAACAGCATTTCCCCCTAGGATCAGAATTAAAACATCACCACCTAAAAATAAAAGTCTTCCGCTGGGATTTCTGTTCAATAGCTGGTTAGTCTTGACCGCCTCCCTGAGTGACCAGGGGCAAGTCACAGAACTCTTCCCAGCCTCCATTTAGTCCCTGCCCAAACCACCTAGAACTGCAAAGGTTTATGCTATTAGTTTCTCGGGTTGTTTGTTTGTTTGTGTTTTGTCTTTATTCATACCAGCTGAACTGTGTTTTTTTGGAATCATTTAGAAAAAAAACATACAACCACGAAAGTTAAATAATATGATTTAGAAAAAAAATTCTTGTTTACAAAATTCTTCAGTTTTTTTCAGAATGGTATTTTAAAATTTATACTTTTTTTTGAATTTATGCTCATTTAAAATTTGTGACTGTGGTAACCTGCACAAATCCTCTTGCTGTTTCTTAGATAGGTAAGACAGGAAGATACCAACAACATACCAGTCCATTTTATGGGAGGGGTACTTTAAAAATATACCGTTCAGTCACGTCAGAAGGAAAAAGGCACTAGGAGGTCTTCAATACAAAGAACCTAGGACCATAATATAAAAACACGCGTTTTCGGCAATACTAATTTTTAAAAAATATCTTGAAGGCTTTCTACTTGAAAGTCAATGCTATGAAGTAATATAGAAGAGGTTAACAGCACTAACACACACACAGATTGACTAAAGGTTTTAGGAGAAACTTCTTGGTGTAAAACTGGAATGAATCTGCACGTTAATATCATGCCTGTTGATGCAGGCACAGTAAGTATAAGATCAAAATCAGTGTTTAGAAAAAAGGACAAAAATCCAAAGTTCTCTGTGTTGCCCACAAGATATAGGGATGTTACTGAATGTCGACATCTCAATTCCCTTGCTCATTAACACTGATTTGGTGGGATGTCATTCCTACTTAAAAACACCCTCTGTCCCCTGTTACCTTTGTGGAGGGAAAGGTATTCAGACTGAGGTGCAACACGACAGTACTTAGGTCACACTATACCCCCAACCCACACACAAATATGGTGAAATCCTAACCTCCAGTACCTCGGAATGTGCACTTACTTGGAAATAAGGTCACTACAGGTGTAATTAGTTAGGATGAGGTCATACTGCAGTAGGGGGGGGCCCTAATCTAATCTAACTGGCTTCTGGAGAAAAAGGCCACATGAAGACAGAGACACACAGGGAAGGTGTCATATGACAACAACGGCACAGTCTGGAGTGACGGAGCATCAGGCCAAGCACACCAGGCCAGGAACGCCAAAGAGTGCCAGCAAACCCCCAGGAACTAGGAAGGGGTGCGGCAGGATGTGAGGGTGAATTTCAGAGGGAGCCTGGCCCTGCCAACGCCTTGATTTCAGACGTTTAGCCTGCAGAACTGCGAGGACCCCATTTCTGGTGTGTGTGCACCTGTTACGACAGCCCTAAGAAATTAATACAGGGGGAAACAGGGCTCCTGGGGTGCTGAGCAGATGTGACAGTCCATTGAGCTGTACACTTCATGCAATTTTCTGTGTGTTTCTTCAATAAAAAGTTAGGGGACGGTGGAAATTTTAACACAAAATAGAGTTCTGACTGAGGTCAACCCAGGCTCTACGGTTCTCAAGATTTGCAGTATCACGTTTAGACTAGATCAACCAACCAACCAACCAGAATTTTGTGTCTAAAACTGCACTGTCCAAATTCTCAAGAGTTTAAAGTTTTCTCGTAGAGGTTAACAGGTATCCTGGGAGGGAAAATTAAAAAGAAAAAAAAAGCCCGTGGTCCAGTACCTCTCCAAGGGAAGTGGTATGGAGAGATGCTAGCTACGCATGCAAACACTGAGGTTAGAAGACATTCTGCAGAGTAAGGGCTAGAGGTGAGGTTTCCACTCCACAGTGTGAAGAGAAAACCTTACCGGAGTCCTCCCTGGCATGAGCTCAGGCTCCTGTCTCAGGGGGGAGCCTCCAGGAAGGGTGGCCACCATGGAGGCAGACATGGCCCCAGGACCACTGGTCAAAGGAGGGGGACAGCAGAGCCTGCTGGTTCGGAGAGCTAGTTCCGGCTTCCACCTAACTGTCCATATCCCCTCCTGGTGCCTACCCTTGCTGGCTGCTGTGACTGTGCAAATTACTTTCTCTAAGGCCCTTTGTTTCCTCATGTGTAGAACCAAGGATAACCCAACTTCCCTATGAGGTTGTTATAAAGAGTAAGAGGGAGAACCCATTAAAGCACTGTATACAGTGCCTGGAACAAAGTGTGTGTTTAATAAATTTGAGATGCTATTGTCATTATTATTTGTTCACCATCTTTGGGGCACCACAAAACATCCGACCCTACAACAACCATTGGTAGGGCCTCCCTCTGAGGTCTGATGGCATACAGAGAACAGACCTAACTAACAGTTTCTGTTTTTAAAAGAGTTGTTTCTTTGAGATTTCTCTCCTTGAGAGAAGAAAATAGTACACAGTTTCTTTCCTGTGTACTATTGACATTTGTGAAGGGGGGGGGCTGTCTTGAATATCGAAGGATAATTAGCAGCATCCCTTGCCTCTCTCCCTATTAGATGCCAAAGACACTTCCCCCAGCCCCCTGCCAGATGTGCCCTCCAAAAATGTCTGCAGACACTGTCAAGGGTACCCAGTGGGGGAGGGGAGGGGGGAGAGGTGGGGGGCGGAGACTGCCCTCAGGTGAGAAACACTGAACTACGAGCAACAAAAAGGAGCAACTGGATCTATCTATACGGACAGGAAAGAAGCTGGCTCTGCCATTTCTGATTGCCAGGTTGATGGCGGTAGTAGTGGGATACAACTGGGGGCAAAGGCAGTGATGGGGACAGAAGAAAGAAGTGAAAGAAATTCCTGGCACCAAGAACAGTTTTGGAAAAATGGTACTACGCTACACCAGGTGGAAAAATGAGTCCTCCTATGAAGCAACATAGAAAAATCAGTCATTCTATGAAAAGAATCTTTATGAAGTCAGGCATTTATCAATCAAGGATTACCTGCACTTTAAAAAAACGGTACTTATTTTAGGACTACACTGAACAAAAGTCCTTGACTTGCTGCATCTCAGAAAAAAATCATTACACGTATTTTTATAAACAAAGCCTTGGACAAACATGGATTTGCTTCTGAAAACAGAAGGCAATAATTCGATATTCTTATAGAATATAATGCCCAGGTATTTTCATCTTGAGCGTGTATCAGTCCAACTTTTATCACCCAATATTACCTGCTAAAATAGGCAATATCACGTAATAGAACATATGAGTTAGTAAATAATATTTGTCACTGAGATAAATATAGAGCTATGATGCCATTTTAATAGTGTCTAAATTAATATCATCATCACAATATGTAGGACCAGATCTAACAAACCACGGGGAATAGAAAAGAGTAACTGGAGTTGCTTGAAACTAATGAAAATAAATTATTTTTTACTTCTAAATTTCTGATGAACCGCCATGGTTTAAAATTTGGGTACGGTTAGAGGGTGGATTCCTTCTTTAAAATTACAGAGCAACAAACATTAATAAAGAGGCCCTGGCTGGGCAGGTCAGTTTGTCAGAGTGTCTTCCCGATTATGCCAAGGTTGCGGGTTCAATCCTTTGTCAGGGCACATACAAGAATCGACCAATGAATGCATAAACAGGTAGAACAAAAAATCGTTGTTCCACTTTCCCTTTCTCTCTCTCAAAAAATCAGTAAATTGCCCTGGCTGGTGTAGCTTAGTGGATTGAGCGTGGGCTGTGAATCAAAGAGTTGCCAGTTAGATTCCTGGTCAGGGCACATGCCTAGAGTGTGGGCCTGGTCCCCAGTAGGAGCCATGTGAGAGGTAATGACACACTGATGTTTCTCCCTCTCTACCCTCTCTCTAAAAATAAATACAATCTTTTAAAAAAGATTGCTTTAAAATATCAATAATTTGTTTAAAAATTATCTCAAAATATTAGTAAAGAAAAATAATTGAGTGTTCACTCTAGTAGCACATGTACTAAAATTGGAATGATACAGAGAAGATTAGCATGAGCAAGTGATACAGGGTGCAGCCAAGGGGGGACCCCCCCAAAAAAAAAGATTTGGAATGGTGTCCAGAATTCAAAGTGTATAGGAATATTGGAGAGACATATAAGATGTCCTCACCACCCCCCAAGGGGGAAGGGACCAATAGAGCAAGGGCCATTGAGAGCTGTTTTGCATAGCAACAGTTTTGCAGCTAACCTCTAGAATGGTTATTTAACATATCTATAACCCTTTAACTGGTTTCATAGATATGTTAAATAGCTGTGGCCAAGTTTTGAGGGGGGGGAGAGAAGGGAGGGGCTTCGGACCCAGGATGTAACTAGGGGCTGCACCCCTGAGTGAGGGTGCCTGTGTGAGAGCTTGGAAAAGATTGGCTCCAGAACATGAGGGGATAACTGCCCAGGTGAGGAGAGGGCCACGCGGTTTGGGGCAGAATCGAGATGTGACAGCCATTGAAGGGAGAGCCACGCCATTTGGGGCAGAGTGAGGATCCCTGCAGTCATTAGGGGAGAGCCACACGGTTTCAGCAGAGTGAGGACCCGTCTTGCTGAGGTGAAAAAGGCAGCCACGTGGTTTTGGCAGAGTGCGGACCCCCTCCTTCCCAGTTGAAAAGGAAAACCACACAGCTTTGCCAGAATGGAGATCCCTGCAGCCAGGTGAAGAAGAAAGCCACATGCTTTTGGTGGAGTGCGAACCCCTGCAGCTTTGGTAGAAGAGGCCCACGCGGCTTTGGGGTGCCCCATTTGGCCGCGTGGCCTGGAAAGCAGGAGAGACTTTGACTAGAACCTGAGTACAAAGGACTCTTTCCAGTGGACCTTGAGAAGGTGTCACAGTACTTTGGATTAACTCGAGATCCTGCACAGTGACACAGCTGATGGTGCCAGCGACCTGCAACACAGACGTGTGCTCTTTTCCTGATTTACGGTACCCAGATTTGGGACAGTGGGAGAAGGGAGCTGTGTGGGTGTAGGAGTATACCCTAAAGGACTTTGATATTTTAGTGGAGGCGTTAGGCCTGAATAGCATTAAATAAACATTTTGTTTCCTTTTCACAAATCTCTGGCATTGAGAGATGTCTTTCCAATTGGCAGTGGACAGAAGAGCCCAGTAGATATTAGTATTCTGTCCTTGGGAGGGGCCCTGTTCTTTAGCAGTTACTGGCATCCCTAGGTGGGATGCCAAATATTGCCCCCCTCAGACCACTTACTAGGTAACACAAGCCCCCTGAGCAAGGATGACATGCAAATTTGTCAAGCGTTCCATATATTTTTGCAGCAGTTGCAAAAAAAAAGAGTTGTGATTTGATTGAAATAAAATGAAATGTGTTGTCCTCCTCTAAAAAAAATGATGGAGATACAAAATACACTTAACAATACTCTGAAAGGTATATGAGTTCTGAGTTCACTTTATCATCACCATGACAGGCCAATCATGATAATTAAGATTTATAATAGAACATCCTTCAAGTTCTATCAGGTACTTTTCTACTTAATCTCTTTCATGGACAGGCAAACCATATGTGCAACCTTTATTTGCATATTTAATTTCAGGACAGATAAAGCTAATACACGTTTAAATGAGTTCCATTAACACATTCTACCTATTACGAAATTTGTAAAGTGAATTCTATTGCTAGTTATACCTGTGAGCATAACAGCTATGGGGGAAAAGCAAATAGGATGCGTGATCTACCTCCTGGGGCATCAAAACTTGGTGCCAAGAGCAAAGAATTTGAAGCCAGCCAGAGACTGCCTATTTGTATGAGCTCAGCCAATTTACATACTTACTGGAGTTGTTTCCTTACCTGTAATATGAGGACACTGATGACTATCTTTTGTTACTAAAACCAAATAAAAAACTACATAAAATATATAGCACAGTACTTGGCTCAAAAAATGTTCGTTACATTTACTACCCTTATTTTCCCATAGGCGCCTTTCTATAGTTCATACATAAGCACATGAAATTTTTGGAGCTACAGTGCCCACACCAGTTGCCTCATAGTTATCATGACTACCTTACAAATTCAAACAGTTGACCATTTGCATTTCAGTTGTAATTATTATTCACTACTTTTAGCCATTCTGAGTTTCACAATGCATGCTTCTCACATACCTAATCCTTTGTACTTTATCTCCTACAAAGCCTAAACTGCAGGAATAACAAAGCCGAGAGAACAAAACAGACGAGGCTTTTCTGAGCACTGTATTATCCCACTGAGGACCCAGAGCCAGGTTCCTGCAGGTCATCCTTCCCACGACGTTTTTCACAAATCGGGCGCGGAAATCAGCAGCTCTGCTAAGCAAGAAACCCTCAAAAGTGTTCAAAGATCTTGGAAGAGGCTTTTGACTCTGTTAATAACTACACAGTACATTTAAAATTAGAATATGTGGCTCAATCCTTCCCATTTCTCTAAGTTGTTTTTCTTTTTTCTTTTCTTCACACATGCATGTCTTGACTTCCTGATTAGACTGCAAACTTCTCAAGGAGCGACTGTGTCACGTTCTCACTGAACTAATGTGAACTGTCTCACTCAGAGAGAAATAAATACAATTTGCATAAGCACATACGATTCTACCCACAATCTATTTAATAAGCAAATCCCCGGGAATATTTTGTGCTGGTTTTCTTCTGGAATTGGAATGGTTTCAGCTCCCAGTTATATCTTGTATCCACATCTTGCCAAAAGTGCCTGGCTCTAACGTCTTAAAAATAGGTATTTTTCATACGAAATGTCACCTTGATGACCATCTGATGCTCAATGAAGAACAGTACTATCTTCTGATAGTAGGTGGAAAACAGGCCAGAATCAGCGTCAGATACTGTGCATTAGACTCCAACACAGCACCTCATTTGGCAACAAACACCGTACTTTGTGTCAATTAATGGTGTTTCCGGGGTAATTCTGCCTGTTCACAGTTTTTCATTGTAGACTATCTTTAGAATCTGTCTCTCCATAAGTTAAGCCTGTGGTAATTCCCAGTAAACAAGGAGCATAAACTCTTTACTGATATGCTGCTAGATCTCGCACCATGTATATAACAACATACAATGATACACAGCGATCTCAATCAGCTAGAACTTCTGCTGGGGGTTATATGTTGCAGAGCGGGAATAACTTATTTCAAGAAGCAGCTTGGGACATGATGTCAATTCAGTGTCTAAATAGGTGGCATTTACTGCAGCATGTGAAAACAGGATCTCTTCATGTGTGAACACACATGTCTGATGTGTAACTGTTCAGAGCACCTAATGAATGAATCCAGGAATTCACAGCCTGAATACATATTTTCTGGGATTATATCTTAACAAAATAGTCACGCTAAACCAATCTACAGAAAGTTTACAAAGAAAACCCAGAAAGACAAAAAGAGCTAAAATCCAACCCTCTTTTCTGAATCCATAGCAATACAGAATGTGATTTTATGATCAGAAGTTACTTGTGGGTAAAATGCATCAAAGAATAGCATAGGAAAGAAACTGCCAGAAAAAAGTGAGGGAATGATAAAATGTTAGACAATGTAGGGCAGTTTCAGTGTCAAGCATCCATAACATCCGATTTTTCAAATTTTATCTTATTAGCTGATGAATTCTGTATTTTTGACCAAAAGGCAAGCATGTATTTATCCGTTAAGAGTAAATTTTAATTCTCAACCAAGAAATTTAATGCTTATGCTATCCCAGCATTCCGCACGGTACCAAAGAGAGAAGGCCGGGCAGGCCACGGTCCCCGTCCTAAGGGCTGGGTCATTAGTCAGAAGCTGACGACGAGAAGAGCCTAAATCTGTGTTTCAGCTTTTGTTAAAAATGAGGACTTCCATATACTTTTTACCTGTATTCTGGTGTATTATTGCCTCTATTCGACTATAAACTGCTTTTTAGGCAATGTATATACTGGAATGGTGTTGCATGTAAAACAAATTTAAAAATAATTAGGACAAATTAGAAAAAAGTTAAGCCAATGTTTAAAGTCCTCTTAGCATGTTCCAATTCTGTACAATAAAATATTTTAGATCATATGTAAAGAACAAGTGTCCCCAAAACAACTGACCCATCTGTTATACACTATTTAACAATCACTTTTAAAGGATGTAAAGAGAAATTCTTTTTTTTTTTTTAAGGTTTTATTCATTTGCCCTGGCTGGTGTAGCTCTATAGACTGAGCGCGGGTCTGCGAACCAGAGGATCGCGGTTCAATTCCCAGTCAGGGCACATACCTGGGTTGCAGGCCAGTTCCCTGCAGGCCAATTCCCAGCAGGGCATGCACGAAAGGCAACCATACACTGATATTTCTCTTCTTCGCTCCTTCCCCTCTAAAGATAAATAAATAAAATCTTTAAGATTTTATTTATTTATCTTTAGAGGGGAAGGAGAGAGGGAGAGAGACATCACCGTGTGGTTGCCTCTCATATGTCCCCTGCTGGGAACTGGCCTGTAACCCAGGCATGTGCCCTGACCGGGAATCGAACCACAATCGGCTGGTTCGCAGACCCGCGCTCAGTCTATAGAGCTACACCAGCCAGGGCTAAAGAGAAATTCTTAAGAAAAAAAACTTTAAAAAGGAATAGGCCACACACACCCTTCCCTAAAACCTGTCTCCCTGGTGCCAACGACCATAGTCAGCAGAGTTTTGACCAGAAAAGGCTGGCACACCCCTTTGGACAGGTCCTGGTTTGGGGAGAACCCCTGCAGAAGACATGGGACTACCGGGCCCTCCACCCGCAGGAGAAATCAGGACACGAGGCTCAGTGGAAATCCACAGGGTCGCTTGCTCCTATGACAGAAAGAAAAATTAAAGACAAATATTTCCTTCATCACAGTCCATAGACAGAGTCCTAACACCAATATAATAAGAAGCAAACAGCAAGTAAAAGCCCTCTGCTCTGTCCTAGAGAAAAATATATATATATTCGGGGAGAAAAGAGGAAAAAAATTTCTTATAACATACTAGTTTATCACCTTACTGAAAAACGTCTGCCTTATGCTATTAGTTTGGCTTTTATTAAACATTTACTAAGTACTCCAATATGTGTGTTCTCATGAGATCATATGATGCATTTTCTTTCCCTTGCTCCTATTATTGCAAAAGGCCAGAAGCCAGGGTGGGGATGTGGAGAGCAGTAAGGAGGTGATGACGTCACCTCTTACACTTTTTGCTGTAAACTCAGAGGCACACCTGGTAACCTTTTTGAGGTCAGAGTTAGGGTAAACAGCTCTTAACCCTAACATTTCTGGCTACGGCTTTTAGTTATCTCTTTTTACTTTGTTACTGCACAAACAAACCTCACATTTAAAAATAACCTAAAATTAACTCTTTTTTAAAAATAAGTAACAATATCTGTTATTTGAATTTTAGGTCACATTAAGGATACAGGAGGAGAGGGTAGGAAGGATGAAAGGAGGAAAAGAAGAACTAGGTTCCATATGAAATCGGGTAAGTCTATTTAGTGGAGGTACAAGTAGTATAGTCCAGTATTTTGGGGGTTTGTTTTGACGTCATTCCTTACTCACTTTGAACCATTTAGTATTAAAACCTACAAGAAATAACCGCATAGCATAGGTGCTTGGTGCCTCCTGGTGACGTGGCAGTCAAAACCAGAACCCAAATTGAAAAAGAGTCAGAAGCAGCTGATATTTGGAGCTGGGCCAGCGAAAAAAAATCTTACTTATTAATATAAATGGGTGTGTGTGCCATATTTGAGAAGATGTCTTTGCCTGAGCATGTGATAGTTTTCAAATGAGACAAAATTCATCTCAATTAACCACTACAATGTTCTCTTGTAAAAAATAAAACCTTTCTGTTAATAAAAACATGAAAAATCAGGTTTGGTAGAAAGCAGCAGGGAAAGAAAAAAGGTGAGTAACATGATTTCATGTTTCTCTATTCTCTATGAGATTAACATAAAACTGTGGTGAGGGATGACAGTTTGCTATATTTCATTGCAAAAATAAATACATATTTTAAGCAACTGTTACTGATTAGAGTATTAATTTAGTGACATTTCCAACAAGTTATAAATAAATTCAGTCAGTTTCAAACTGACTTTAAAAATCTAATATGTTTAATTGATAGAATGTTAGCTCCTTTTTTATTTGAAATAGTGAGGCAGATAATTCGGTTTAAATAAAAATGCCCAAATTATTAAGTTGTCATGAGAAACTAAGATTTCCCTATACCAGTAAGTAAAAAAAAATAAATAACTGAAAGGGAATAACACAGCCACACATTTTTTAGCTGTGTAATCACTTGATGGAAGGTTTCGGGTTGGTCAAAGGCCTTCCTTTTGCCCTGTTAGCACTTCCTAAAGCACCATGTTTCCACCTTGTCAGCAAATCTCACCGACGTCTAAGCTACAGCTCAACAGGCTCTACCTGTGGTATGGAAAATAACAAGGAACTAATAAAATACAAAACAGCGAAATCTAACCAATGTAACTACATGAAAGGTCTTTATTTTATTAATAAAAACAAATCCCATTTTAAACATTCATTTAACCAAGTCTTTCAACAACGAGCCATTCCTAATGTGATCCTGCGACAAAGCCAAAGGCTTGACCAAGAATGGGAAGCAGAACACAGAGATGGCTGAGCCCATTCGAACCATACATGGCTTTATCTGTTCTTCTCTGGGGACTGGAAAACGAACTTCAACCGTGCGCAGGCACGAAAGCTTCTACCGCAAGTACTTAATAACCCCTCCGATTTCTCCATTACAGAAGGAGTAGAAGCAGCTTGCCCACCAGGTACCATCTATTTTTTTGCAAGGTCGCTGGAAAACTTTTCCATTAGATTCCAAGAACCTATCTGGTAGCCCAAGGAATTGTAAAATGATGACCCCAATACTTATGTGAAATTACCTAAGCTATGAAATTTCTACTTTATGGAACCCGAAAAAAGGGAAGTTTTAGGATACATATGATATATTTGAGGATATCTTCCTTTAAGTGTATGGGTGTTCATAAAGCTGTAGACACTGAGTACAACTGCCCCCAAACAAGTAATTTTATTTTTTTGTACAGATTTTATTTATTTATTTTTAGAGAGAAGGAAAAGGAGGGAGAAAGAGAGAGAAACATCAATGTGTGGTTGTCTCTCACACGCCCCCTACTGGGAACCTGGCCTTCAACCCAGGCATGTGCCCTGACTGAGACTCAAACCAGCAACCCTTCAGTTCGTAGGCCTGCATGCACTCTGTCCACTGAGCTACACCAGCCAGGGCATATTTTTTCAGGATATTTACAAAGATTCACAGAGAGTAAATTTGCCTTCTAAAAGCATCTAGAAGAAGCATTAATGAAGAAAGCAAGAAGACAGGGAAGAGCGTGTGGGAGAGAATGGTACACAGGAGTCCAGGTGGGCAGTGAATAGAGCACTCCACTGCGGACGACAGGAGCCAGGCTGCAGAACACTCTCAGGTGCAAGGCTGCCTGCGGGGCGATGAAGTTCATACCGGCACCGCTCCTTACAACAACCAGCCTGCTACACGGACCTTACGCTGCCCCTGTTCCCATCCAGACTCTTCTCTCCCCTTGATACTGAAGACAGGAGGCATTTATTCAACCATTCTCGCCTCGTCTCCCATGCAACCAGCTATAGCTGTGAAGGGGCCTGAAGCACACACAGTCTGGCAAAGCAGCAGAGCCTGATGACCTGATATCAGAATTTCTTCCTGTGAGGTCGATAAACAGGTACCCAGGCTGAATATTCACTAGGATCCCAATCTTATTTTTTAAAAGATTTTATTTATTTATCTCTAGAGGGGAAGGGAAGGAGAGAAGGAGAGAAATATCAATGTATGGTTGCCTCTGGTGTGTCCCCTGATGGAAACTGGCCTCCAACCCAGGCATGTGCCCTGACTGGGAATCAAACTGTCATCCTTTGGTTCGTAGGCCCACCACGCTCAATCCACTGAGCTACACTAGCCAGGACTCCAATCTTATTTATAAAATCTTACTTAAAAATATATACACACCACACAAATTATAAGTAAAACATGTATATTTATATTTTATATTTATACAAGAGAAGTGAGAACAAACCTATTCAGCGATGTGCTTGAGTCAGTTCATACTGGCTCAAGAGAGCTAACAATTACATCTTCAGAAATTTGGCAAGCTAGTTCTTAAATATAGCCATTATTTAAAATTACTATAACTTATTTAAAACTTACATAAATTATATACTTATAATTAAGTAAATCACAGGAAAACAAAGGCAATAAGGACTCCCAACTCATCCTTTCCTAATCGTTTCAGCCCCTTTCCTGTGCTCTCTGCTCCCAAGAGCCTTTGTGTCTGTCACGCCTTCAGGCTGGAGTACGACCCAGGGAAGTGGTGCCGTGACTCTTCCCAGTGCTGCCGTGTGGGTAGCTTGAGATGGGCCACAACAGGTGTATTCCCACAAAGAATGGCAAGCCAGAGCCTAACATAGCATTTTACTGACTGCCTAGACTTTAAAAAGTGATGGAGAAAATGTTAATAATGCAGATTCAACTTAGAAGTTTGTTTGTAGCTGTTACATTATGAATGGCACAAAAAATTGAGGAAACATTCTTCCAATATTTGAAAACTATTATACAAATAAGTAAAGAAGTTGTTCAATGTCACTGACAAAAAGAGTAGAAATTCTGACATATGACTTACTCATTAGTACCAATAAAAATATCAACCGACACTCATGTCAGAATTACACTAAGGGAGCTGGCTGTTAAACACTTATCGGCACATCACTGCAGACGCCCAAAATGTTAACCAACAGTAGTTGGCTCTGAGAGGTACAGATATATGATTCATTATCTACCTATGCCTCTGTACTTTCCAAGTTTCATGAAATAAACATTCATTTTATAACTTTACGGTTTCTAAAAAAGATTTGCTATGGCAACAACAAAAATGAAGTGTTTGGTTCATGTTAAATTCATGACCTTTGAATAATTAAAATTGCATTCAAGCCATCAGCTAATCACATCACTCTCTGGAAAAGACTGAGGTCAAGTCTTACGTGCCACTACAGGGGTAAAACCCCAGAGGTCCACTGTAGTGTGAACAGCAGCATGCAGACCACTTCAAAACAGCTTACATATGTTTCACAAACCTATGGTGCTTAAACACAAAATAAAAAATAAGGACTTAATGATCAAATTAAATGAACACAAACACTTCAAATTAAAAGACCATTAATGTAACTATTATTTCCTTAGCGTCTTCTATGTTCCAGGGATTCCCCTAGGTGCTCGGACGAGAATGAAAAAGAGAAGCACCTGTATTAAGAGCTTATGGCTGGTCAGGTGGAGAAGACAGAAAAGGAAACACACAAGCTTTTAGTTGTGATTTTTCCTTTTTTTTTTAGGCTCACAATTTTAATACAGATTAGGAAATGTGGAACCACCTACGGATATCTAGAATCTTTCAAAAATACCACATAGAACTAATCCTGGATGTCAATTCAAATTAAATACACCTGAGAGGTTAAAGTATAACCCAACTTGAAAAAGTAATAAAATATACTCTCATTGGCAAGACTGTGCAGATACGAATAGTAACATTTACCTTCCTGCAGCAGCCACAGCCACAGTCACTCCTCAAAGTCCCGGTGCTGGCGTTTTTCGAACTGGCTTGGCAGGACAGTCCAGTCCCAACTCAGACTTCTGGTGGCACTCAGGATCACCATGCTCACACCTTTAACCAATGGCTCTGTCACCTTACTGATGTCTATAAGATACACTCATTGTTTCTAAGGCCATGGCTCTTTCTGTTACAAGAATTTATAATAATTGAAATCAATATATGGATGAATAGAAGAAAGAACAGGTAGGCAGACAGGCAGATGTACAGACAGACAGTCTTTTTTCTTAACAGCCTACTGCAGAAAAGATACATTATCTAGCAACTCCCTCTACCTGTAGGTCCACCTGTCTAGGTAACAAATACCATTCCAGTTTCCATGGAGTGACGAAGAGAATGCCTTTCTGAACACCCAAAGCTGGTGTAGTAAAGTTACACATTTTGCCTCCAGACAAATACTCTGACTGCTGAAACTGTGGCCACAGCTGTTGCATGCTGAGTTGAGCCCACTCAGCGGACATTTGGAATTCATCCTGGAACTTCAGGAAAAGGAGAATGAGGAGATGGAGACAAAAGTGCACAGAGAATTGTAACTGTTGGTGGGGGGGTTACAATCGGAGACATGCTCGCAGGCTCTACTCCTGATTCCACCTCCTTCCCACAAGCCACTGCATCCTTACAACTCTGGCACCAAGAGTCTAAGGACTGGATGGAATTCTCATGACGGGACAATCAACAACAGCAGCCACAATTCCCCCTGAAAAGTCAGCTGATATGGAACAGTCCTTGGTAGTAGGGCAGCAGGACTATCGTGGGTGATTTTTAGCTGCCTATGAAGACCACAGCCTGCAAAGAAAACCAACCCACAAATATTGATTTGTAAACCTTTTCTTTACCTCACTTATTTACTTTTGCAAGCAGCCTCAAAAAGAAATATATTTCTTGAGGTAATCAGATTTCTAGTTGTCTCTAGTTCACTTGAAAGTATCTCTTCCCAAATTAAGAAACATTAATGGATCATCTGTTATGTACCAAGCCCGAGACACAGAGATGAACAACTGCTTTTGGATGAGGAGCCAGACTCATGAACTTATAATTATCAACCATAATAAAGTTGATTTGTGCTCCAGATACAAGTGTGCCGAAGTCATTAGGAGGCAGCCTTTAGTATGTTCATTTTTGTCCCCAGGATCAAGATCTTTCAAACTTCAGGCCACGTCTTAAAATTTAAACACAACAACTCTATAGTCACGCATTGCTTAACAGCAGGATACATGTGACAAATGCGTCATGAGGGGATTTTGTCACTGTGCGAACATCATAGCGTGAACTTACACAAACCTAGGTGGTGTGGCTCACTGCACACCTGGGCTGTATTGTCCCTTGGCTACAAACTGTACGACGTGTTACCGTACTGGCTGCTACAGGTCATTGTAACACAACGGCATCTGCCTATCTAAACACACAAAAGGCACAGTAGAAATCTGGTAAAGAGATAAAACATGGCACACCTGCACAGGGCATCATAAATGGGAGCCTGCAGGACTGGAAGATGCTCTGGGAAAGTCAGTGGGAGGTGAGTGGCTGTGAAGGCCCGGGACATCACGGTGCACTGCTACAGACTTTAGAGACACTCACACTAAGGCTACACTAAATTTATACAAACTGTTTCTTCAATACTAAATTAACCTTAGCTTACTGTAACAGCTTTCCTTTGTAAACTTTTTATTTAACGTTTTGACCTTGTGTAGGAACTCTTAGCTGAAAATGCAAACACACTGTAGGACATTACAGTGGCTATGACATCAGTAGATGACAAAATTTTCAGCTTTACTATAATCCCATGGGACCACCATCATAAACAAAGTCCACTGTTGAACAAAATATCATCGTGTGGCACATGACTGTACTTGCGTTCCCTTTTAACTCTAAAATCTCATCAGCAGTGTTTGTCTGGGGCTGTGACTTCATGAGAGACGCTGAGTCCAAACCACCCACCTAAGCTGCTCCCAGATTCCTGACACTCGGAAACAGTAAGAGTGCTGGTTGCCTGTTAAGACGGCAGCATAAACGTAAATGTAGTACTTGAATCCTCTCACAACCACATAAAATTACAACTAAAATACTGAACAACCATCATTCAGAACTGCCTGAAATCTAGCTGAACAGAAGTCCTACAGCTAAGGATATAAAGGAGAAGCCAGATCAAGACAGGTAAAGTAAATGTCTCGGAATAAAGGGGGAATCTTCCAGCCACTGGAGCCTACAGGCGCACACACAGCCTCTTGCACAGGTGGAGCTGGACTGTCTGCGCCCCATGCTCTGCACAGCTGCAGTGCCAGGCTCCGCTTGTGCCTCTGCAGGGGCCTGAGTGCGCTGGGGAAACCGTGTGAAAGCCAGAAATTGGATTTCCTCTCTGCATGTAACTCCTGTAGGTTTTAGGTTTGCCTTCATGAGATTTTAGGTGGGAATCAGTGTTTATTTTTTTCTTAGCAGCATGAAGTGACCAAGTCAGACGACTCGTAGAAGAGTGACAGAACATTTGCCTATGTAAATCTCTAAGTCCTGCTGACCAGTTCTGGATGCTTCCAGCTCACTGCAGCCCATGGCGGCCCCAGGCCCGCACTGTGTCTCTCAGGGGGATGCCATCCTTCGGGAAACACCCATATGTGACTCAGGCAGCACACGTGAGCATCAGCCCCAAATGAGTGGATAACGGGTAAGAACAATCCTTCCCATCTCTGTGGGGTCTTATCTCCCACACCTCCTCTCTTTAGGAAGGGTGGAGAAGCATCCTGAAAGGAAAGGAATAGACCAGGTCCCTGTCTCTGACCCCACCTTGAACTTCCGTTCTTGTTACTGGGTTAGTGCTGAGCTGGAACCCCCCCTGAATAAAGATGCAGCTTATCAAAGCCAAAAAACAAAACAAAACAAAAATATCCTTTGTTCTCAAATTATGACTTCCTATAAGAGCAATGACCTTTCTCTTACTGAATAATTTGGTCTTGATCATTTTATCATATATTATTTGGTGAAGCAGAATAAAAGCTCCTCACCACGCTAATACTGAATTGCTGCAATTACTCTGTCATAGTAATTTTGTAGGTATGTTTTGTGAGGGGAATCTTTTTCTTAAATAAAGTTAAAATTTTTCTAATTGTAAAGATAGTAAAGAGTTTCCAGAAACCCCACACACCCAGTTTCCCCTATTTTTCACATCTCACATTACTGTTACACTTGTCACAATTATGCATGAATATGTTTAAACATAATATACAAACCCCACTTTTCCGTGTTTCATCTGTAAGATATTACAGAAGGTACTAGAAAAGAGCCCCTACAGGCTTTTGGGTAACACTGAGCTGAATGACAGCACCGTTCAACGCCACTTCAAAGTGCCATTCAAGCTGAGGAGGGAGGTCAAGTGGGCCTTTTTGTGGGGCTTCCCCCAGAAAGACAGACTGTTTAGGGTGGTGCTTTACCGAGAAGAAATGTACTAGTAAAAGGAAGAACAGTTCAGAAGACAGGAAGACTGCTAACCTTAACAGAGTTTAAAGTAAATCAGGGTAGGGCAAAATTTCTGCAGATTTATTCTTTAGGGTTTCAACTACCTGAGTTTCACATGCCTAGCAAAGTGCTTATCACACACAAAAACCATTTGCTGTATATAAGTAAATTCTAGTTGCAAATATAACCTTGTACAGAAACTCCATCTGTTTGATATCAAATATGCATCTATCAGTGTTTCATTCACGGAGGTATTATTTAAATTGTCATTCTTCCAACAACAGACCTGCCATACATGCAAGCTGTGGTTTTGCCTCAGTCTTACCAGAACAGATCTATGAGAGATTTAAAGGCTATATTCTCAGCAACTACTATTTAAAGAAACAAAAGGGTACTACTTTATTTAAATACCTAGATCAAGTTGCTTCTTTACGCAAGTAGAGGGTCAAAGAGAAGAGAGGAGAGGTGACCCACAAAGCACCTGCTTGCATTAAATCTGCAACTGAATCCTGGAGACACAGGGCACGCAGGGCTCAGGACCAGGACTCCTTCTGGGACTTTTCTGGCTGAGAGGGTGAGCTGTGTGAGGGGACTGAGGTTCAGGTTCAGCCTTGTCTCTCTGTGAGCATAACTGTATAACTTAATGTCAGTTTCCTCCCCTATAATATAACATTATTAGAAATGTTGGGATGATCTCTATTCTACCTACTACTCTAATTTTTTAATATGAAACTTAAACTCCAAGATCCCAATTTAAATCTCACTTAAGAATCAATTGTTTAATCCACCAGAAGAGAAGGTGACCTAATAACTAATCCACTCCAACAACAATAGCTAACCTAACTGAACACCGTTCTAATACCTCACACCTTTTAACTCACTTAACTCACACATGCACCCTTAAAAGAGGGTACTGTTACTATCCCAATTTTGCAGTGAGAAAAGTTTTTGTAATTGAATGTCCAAGGTCTTACAGCTTTAATAATGAAGTCAGGATTTGAACTTGAACAGTAAGGTTCCAAAGACTGAGGTCTTAGTTCCTGCCTCACAAAAAGTTCACTTGCAGCTGAATGTTGAAAGGAAAACACAAAAAAAATCACTTAAAAGTGATGACTGTGAATTAATTACCAAGGAACCTTGAGAACTTGTCTTCTCCCCCTGGGCCAGGGCTTGAAAGATTTAAATCAGAGGCAATGGTGGAGCAAAGGGGAAGGCATTTTAAAGAGCATTAGAAAATGATTTAAGACTTTCATCACTTCTGGTATTTCTTTATCATATATAACATGTCAAAGAGTGTATACAAATAAATATTTGGAAAATTCATGGGTCTGTCTGTATTTTGTGTTGTTTTAGGAGATCCTACACAAAGAGGTTTTTTTGGTTGTTTTTTTAGTTATTTTTTTGTTTTGCTTTTTGTTGGTGGAAGAAGATAAAACAATAAGGCTTCTATTATTCACTAAGGCGCAGATCTGATGTCTGTGCTCATACACAAGCAATACATTTCTTTCTTCACACAACATATATGACAGGGATTTGGCTTGTATAAATACTATAAAGTACTACTCTGCTCTGTTTTTTTTCAGTATGTTCATGGTTCCCTAACTTAGGTGTAAATAAATCTTGAAACAAGGCTATAGTCTGGGTTAGTCTACTAAAGTAAGTATGTAAGTAACAATGTAATATGTTAAGTATGTAATTTTCATTTCTAAATTACAATATCATGGTTATTTCTTCTAATGGCATGTTATCTTGTGAGGGTAAAAGCAACTGAAACCCCTTTAAACTCAAATTTTAAGAAAAGGTTTTAATTATGAGCACACAAGGATACCTTGGGAATTCCCACAAACGGGAAGTGCAGGTGAACTTCATGCAGCGCTGGGAACCAACAGGCTTCTTGCACAAGCCCTCACTCCTCACTTTCTCTGGGACCACTCTCTCTCTGCTTCTCCCTTCAAATCTCCTGCTACGATGGACTCTCCCTGCTGGTTCGCCAGCCTACCGGGCCAGTGTCATCGGTACATATGCCCCACCAAACCCAAATCTAAACAATCATCAAGCTGCGGGAACCACAGCTCTCAGCTGTGTCCTTAGTTTAAACTTTCAAGAGAAAGAACTTGATCATCACGGCTTATAGGTCAGAAGTCTATCCGATATGGCCAAATGGGGTAAGGCCGTGTGACAACCTGGTTACAGGAAGGAGTCTATTCTTCCGCTGGGAGGCAGTTCTCAGAGGAGCAGGCAGGGGATACTTCTGCACAAGGTCTGATTCAGTGGGACTGCAAACAAACCAGACACTGAAACACAGGCCTAGAGAAGCCACAAGAGGATTAAAGAGGGGCATTGTTTCCAGAGCTACTGCTAAAGGCTTTGAAATCCAAGACCACAAGGAAGTAATGCTAACAATGTTTACTGAGCTTTTCCCACTAGCTGTTTTACTTCTGAGTGGCCTATCTTTTCCTACTTTGAGTGAGGGAGAACAAAGAGAGCCTCCTGTATTTAGATGGAGTGGAGATTAGGGTTTATTATGCTCAAAGAAATAAAGTTAACTTCCCCAAAGGAGGTTCATCTGCTATGGAGGATTGGTTATGAAAAACCAGCACTAGTAAAGAGAGAACCAAATCTACATCTTCTCTGTAAGTAGCCAAAGCCAGTATCTTGTCAGGAGCCTGTGGGACCCCTCGACAGTCCCTGACGATCCCAGACTTCACCAGCCCACACAAAGCAAACTTGTGTATCTAAGCATGAAGGGGTAACACAAATGTGGTAAGAGCAGATACCAGCAGGTGTGCTTATGCAGATGCCTGCCTCAGATACCAGTTTAGGTGCCCGCATGGAATCCTGCCCTGATCAGACACCCTGGCTCCAGCAGACAGAACCTTTAGGGTCACGGACAATGCAACAGGACAGTAATTTATGACAAAACTAACAGGTATCTGTCAGATCTGTCAGAAAGAACTGAGGTATAGACAGTTAAACAGCTTGCAAAGCAGAGGTAAAATGCAATTCATTACCAAGTGGGTTTAGTCTGCTTCACTGAGGTCCAAAGCTACTGTGATGATCAATTTTATATGTCAGCTTGGCTGGGCTACAGTCTGCAGTTATTCAGACACAACTTTAGGTAGTTAAAGTTCATGACGATTTGACTTTAAAATATGGGAGATAATCCTGGATAATCTGAGTGGGCCTCATTCAATGAGCTGAAAGGCCATACGAGCAAAGGTGACGCTACTGTGGAACTCCACTCAGTTCCCGCCTGTCCTTCCTGCTGCTCTGTCCTATGGATTTCTGACTCGCCTAGACAGCTCCATAATCAATCACTCAAGCCAATTAACCACAACAAATCTCTTCATATACTTCTCCAACTGGTCCTATCTCTCTGGTTGAACCCTAAATGATACAGCAACTAAATAATCATCATAATAACCCTAAGAGGTATTATTATTAGCCCCATTTATAGATGAGTAAACTGAAGTACAGAAAGATTAAGAAATTGCCTAAAATACCCAGCTCCTAAGTGTGAAAGCTGGATTCTAATTCAGACAGCCTGAAGTCCAAACCCGAGCACTGTACCTTCTGTTCCACTGCCTTTCTGAGTGATTTAACAATGTGAGCAGAGCCAAAACAGCTGAGACAGTACTTTTCAAAATCCATTTTGGATTGCCAAAAAAAGGTCTCCAATCTTGGACATGGACTAGGAGTATTTCTGGTATTCACTTTGGGTCCCCTAAGAGGTTCCCCAAACGTAGGCACGGACAGTCCTGGTTTCAAACACAGGCACAAGGGAGAGGCGGTCCCACTCCTAAGTGCCCTGGACAAGGGCTCTCTCTGGGCAACAGCGTTTCCAGGGGCTGTGGGTTAGCACAAGTGTCGGTTACGGGCCTGAACTAAAAATTACAGAAATGGGTCATGGTTAACAAATCTGAGCATTCTAACGTAAAAATATGAGTTAAGTTGAAAGAAACAAAGTTCCTAGTGGTTATTTTCATCCATAAGCAACAAAGGGTAAGGGAAGAGCTTTAAATAAAGTTACAGGGGTAAGAATGAAACCTGTCACTGAGGCATTTTGGTAGTACAAATAAAAAGTCTGAAAAAAATTTTGATCCATTAACTTTGATCTATTTAATCCACTGCTAGGGATTTATCATAAGGAGGTATCAGTGATGGTTCATTAAAATGCAGGTTTAAGAATTTTACCACGGCACTGTTTATAATAGGAAAAAACTGTAAATAACCTAAATGTCTGACAATAGCAAAATAAAGTTTGGTGTACCACCTTGATAGAATACCATCAAATATCATACCTTAGGAAAATGTTCACAAACTCTCGTTTTGTGAAAAAAGCAGGTAATGTACAATATTATGCACAGTATGCCCAATTATGTTTTAGAAAATACACCAAGTATGCACAGAAGAGAGGCTGAGCAACCAACACACCAACAGAAGTTATTAGTCAGTGCTTGGCCCGTAAGTGATTTTAATTTTGGTTTTTTCTTTTTAGTAAATTCTCTATAATAAAAATGTATTACTTCATAGTAAAAGATTTAACCATAATTTATAAAACTACTGAAATGGGAAAATGTTCACAATATAAAGTTAAATGAAAACAATTTAAAAACAGTATATTCATGAGTCTCTGTGTTAAAATTATAGTACCATAGGAAAAGTTAAAGACCAGAAATGCATCAAAATATAATACTAATTAACTATGAGAAAGTGGAATTATAGATGACATTTTTCTTTTATATACTTACTTTTTCCAAATATCCTATCATGAAAATTGTTTCCAAATTTTCTATCTGTATTCTGCTTTATAATCAGAACCAGTGAATGCAATTTCATTTAAAACAAAAAAGAGCCATGGTGTTAAAGACAGGAATTTACCATAGAGATAAGTTCTGAACAGTGTAGTTCAGCTTATTAGGGCTTCCGCTTGGAGCTTCTCTTTAGATTCCAGAACCAAAAGAGAAACTACTGAGGCAAATAGGTGGCGCTACACTATCCGGTTTGTCATCCACGGGTGGCATCCCAGACTGAGGGACAATGCAGGGTGCCAGGAACAATATTATCTCCAGGAAACAGGTATGCAATGGAGGGGATGTTCATACAGGGTGAGGCAAAAATAGGTTTACAGTTGTTTGCATGGAAAATAATACAATAACTGATAAGTAATAACAAGAATAAACTCTGTGTTTCATGCACTCACAACAGCAAATCTCCTCTTGTCCCACCCTGTATTCTAGACATAATATTACTCTAAAGCAATCATGCAAGCGATACTTTCCTTCTATTCTTTCATTTTCTTAATCACCAAGTACTGATTCTCAATCCGCCTTTGTGGAAAAAAAAAGGAGGGTCGCATGCAAATGGAGAGTCACATGCAAATCATTCTTTGGCCTGCCTGCCTTAGTTTTGTTGCATTTAATAGTGTTGTGCCCTGGCTGGTGTAGCTCAGTGGATTGAGCGCAGGCCTGCAAACCAAAGGGTTGCAGGTTCAACTCCCAGAGAGGGAACATGCCTGGGTTTCCGGCCAGGTCCCCAGCAGGGGGCGATTGAAAAACAAACACACACTGATGTTTGACTCCCTCTATTTCTCCTTCCTTTACCCTCTCTCTAAAAATAAATAAATACAGTCTTTTTAAAAAAAAAAAAAAAAAAAGTGTTGCACAAGGTGGGCAGGTTCATTTCTGGAAAGCTGCTCTCCAGCTGGAACAAGACTGGAAGTGACAAAACCTTGTCACTAGGACAAAACCGAATGCTGACTTGAACAGCAATTTCCGACCTTTTTAATCTCATGGCACATATAAACTAATAACTAAATCTGCAGCACACCAAAAAATATATTTTTCACTCAGCTGACAAGAAAGCAGAAAGGTACAATTTTGACTCATTCACACCTGACGACTATTGTCATTTTTTTTGACAATCTAAGAGAGGGTTGTCATTTTTTAATTTAACAATCTCAGAGAAAAGAAGTCAGTGTCCCCGACTAAATAGCAATTGTGTGTTTTAAAACTTCCGGCAGCTCACTGGCTGCAAATTGCTGACCTAGAGGAGCACCTGATTAAAAGGAGGCCCAAACCCTGGAATTGTATTTTTTGCACCAGGCCTAATTTCTGGTTTTGAGAAGGGTCTTATGTACAACATTAAGACTAAAAAAAAATTTTTTAATCCTCACCCTAGGATATGTTTATTGACAAGAGAGAGATAAAGACAGAGATAGAGAAAGAGAAACATCGGCTTAAGAAACATCCATCAGTTGCCTTCTGTACACACCCCAACAGGGAATCCAGCCATAACCTTGGCACATGACCTGACCAGAAACCAAACCCATAACCTTCTGCCGTATGGGACGACCCAACCAGGGCAGAACAAAACTAAATTTGGATCAACAGCAGTTTACTGTTCATAAGACAGGAGGTGACCAGGCTACTGAATGGCTGTTTAGCAATCCTGACCATACTAAGATTCTTCTAGGAATTACTTAGTACACTTCTATGGTTCATAGTCCCAATCAATGCATTTGAAAAATGTGATATATGCTATGCCAGGAAGAGAAAATATTTTTAAAAATTAAAGTCCAGTTGTACAAGGATATTTATTAGGTGTGGTAAGGCCATACCCTAGCGATAGATTGAGATCCACACAGATGTATACTAAGTTTACTCAACTAAAAGCTATTTAATACAAATTATGTAGAACTGTGTAGATGACTGCTTCTCAATAATACTGGAGAAAAGTAATAAACTAATATAAAATATAACTAACCCAAGGGAAAGAGAGGAAAGTTTTAGAATGAAGAAATTTAGGGGCCAGGCGTTCCACGTGCTCCCTGGACTGCTGAGAAATAGTTGGCTACACATGCCCATCTCGACAACAAGTAATAAAACAGGAGCAGCTGCTATTCCAGAGTTAACTCCTGCTGGTAGTTTAATTTGAAACAACTTCAGAGAAGCCTCCACACTAGGTACTAAATGATACAGGAAGCTGGTGGTGGTAGGCCAGCTGATAAAACTGTTCAATTTCCCAACCGACACACCATATAAATGCTTCATTTTCATTCCCATAGCACTAGGGGAAAATGCTAAAGTGACATTTCTTAAAACAACAATAAAACGACATAACATACATAGTCTCTGTAGAATGACACAGAATGTCAATAATCCTCTCACATCTCCCAGTGCAAAAGGACTCCCCCCCCCGCCACAAAACATGCATACACTTTAATTTTTCACCTTATTTACAGCAATGCAGATGCTAGAGCAAAAGTGATGTTTCTCTTATAGCTTAGAAAACAGAATACCAGGAAGTAATTACACACGAGCTATAGTTCATAGAGGTAGAGGAATCAAAACACATGCGCAGGGAAATGCCACTGAATTACAGTAGTTAAACTAAGCCCAGCAGAGCATGACATTTTCATGGACATATTTAGAAAGAAGAAAAGCAAAAGCAAGTTAAATCTTTTACTTTTAGCTAAGCTATTTAAGCCATAATGTGATGATGATAAAATGTCAAAATAAAATCCTCCAAATCTTTATAAAATCCACATCAGGGTACCAATGCAGGGTACCAAGACCCCTTCAGATTTTAATGACACAGTGAGTTTTAACATCATTGACCATTAATTCTGAGTGTACTGAACTATGTACACTCAGCTGCAGACACTTTGCGCGTGCTGAGTTTGAGTGCCCCCCCGTGTGGGGTGACATTTCGGGCTGTACTTAGTGGGGCGTGTGTGACAGAGAGCTGGACTCTACTAAAACTGCCAGGAAGCCACCTCAGATTTGCAAATAGAAAAAAGCAGGGCGTGGAAACATTTAAAGCTTAAAATAATTATGAATGAGAATAGGTGTTCAATAGAAACTTAAGAAAAAAATCAATTTTGGAAGGAGAAATAGAGGTTTTCTTCCACATGTATTCACAGATATAAACATGAAGATGTTTATTGCAGCATCGTTTCTGTTATGAAATGGAAATGACCCAAATGCTATCAATAAAGGACTGATTAAATAAATAATACAAAATTCTATGTAGTAGTTTAAAAAGTAATGAAGTAGAAAGTAACATGGTAAAACGTTCTTAAATATAAGTGAAAAGGGCAAGGTGGTATAAACCTACATGAATATACATGCAACCACATATATACCTACATGCTACACACGCACATATACCCATTCATTCTACAATATATATACACTATATATATGCATAGAAGGCAGACTCAGACAGGCATTGAACCACCAGATTCTTATTCACTGTTGCCTATAGAATAAAGGCAGATACCACACATTTTTATACTATTAAAAGATGTTTTCCTCTGTTACTTGTATAACTCAAGTGACAGAATGGGATAAACACCCACGGAGCAGTGAATGGCACTGTGAGTGAAGGGAACCACAGGAGCAGGGCTATGAGTAAAGGTGAAACGAAAAGTATTTAACTCTGCCTTCTTCTGAGCAATCTTTACTAGTCCCTTCTTTTTATTTTCCTCTTTCAGAAATAAGCAAAGAAAATTTCACTCAATTTTACGTTTATGCCCTTATAAAAACATCCATTGGTGCCACAAGATTCAAGGTGTTCTTAAAGGCCTTTTTAATTAATTATGAAAAATTTCAGGATGTTTTGAAAAATATAGATAATTTTACAAAGCCCACTAATCAGCTTAAGAAATAACGAATAGATACACCTGAAGCTCCCTGTGGATCCTTCTCTGACCTGTTCCTTTGACGATCAACATCCTAAATTTACTATCTATCGCTTCCACACATCTTTTTATACTTTTATAAAAATATGTAAAAATACATATACACAGTATATATGTAACCATAAAATATGCAATAAACAACATATTGTTTGTTTAACCTATGATCACAAGTTTTTGTGGGGGTTTTTTTTGGTATCTGGAGTTTGTAAACTTTCAGGTCAGATAGTAAACGCGTTTGGCTTTGAGGGCCACATGGTTTCTGTTGCAGACGGTCACCTGCTGCTGTGATGTGAAAGCAGACAGACACACGCAAACACATGGGCACGGCCAAGCTCCTATAAAACTTCATCTACACAAACAGGTGGCAGGCCAGATTTGGCCCACTGGCTAACCTCTGCCTAATATAAATGACAGATTGTACCTATCCTTCTACAACTTGCTTTCTATCATCCATAGTTATATTTCTAAAATTTATCTATGTTTTCATGTGTATCCATAGTTCTTTTACTTCAAACAGTACTACTCTCAACATTCTAATACATGGTTCCTTTGGCACATGTGAAAGAATTTCTCTAGGGTGTATAAACACCTCCTGGGTTCTATGTTATGGGCATTTTCAGCTTTACCAGATATTGCTCAAGCTGCTCTCTACATATGACGTAACGAATTATTCTCATAGAGGCTTGTCAATCACTGAGGTTTCGGTGCCAACCTGATGGAGGTAAAAGGGTCTTTCGTTACCATGTTACTACACATCTTCTGAATGATAGCAAGGTACAGAATCTTTTCAAATACTAGTTGGCCACTTGGGTCTCATCTTCTGTGAGTTCCCTCTCCCTGTTTTACTGGGCTATTTGTCTTTTCCATTCTGATGTGTGTTTTTTAATGGTGTACACTAATTTTTATCATCTATTACATTGCACAATCATAACTTGTCTTTTCTAATGATTCTGAAGTCTTCACATACATAAATTTTAGATTTTTTTTCACATGGTCAAATCTTTTTCTCTGCGGTCTGTACTTGCTGAGGCTTTAGAACTCTTTCTGACTGCAATCACAAAGATAGTCTCATATATTTCTTCAAGGTATTTCAGTTTTAGTCCTGGCCAGTGTGGTTCAGTTGGTCGGAGCTCATCCTGTAACCCAAAGGTTGCAGGTTCAATCCCCAGTTGGAGTGCCTACAGCATCAACCAATCAATGTTTCTCTCTCACCCTTCCTTTTTCCATTCCTCTCTCTCTAAAAGCAATAAAAAAGTCCTCTGGGGAGGATAAAAAAAATGCTTCAGTTTTACTTCTGTACTTTTAACCTGTTTGGAGTCTACCTCACATGATGAAATAAAACAAACTGCATCTGAATTTTTATAAATATGGGTAATCAATTGTTTCTGCACCATTTGTTGACGTGTCCACTTTCCCCACTGATCTGTAATACCACCTCTTATCATAACACATACTACAGAATTGTAGATGTCCATCTTTGCCTATTATGATATCTTCTTTGTTCCATTGACTGGTTCCTCATTGCTGATAAAACACTGTCTTAATTACTTGCAAGAGTCTGCCTCCCTCTCTTGATCTTCAGAAATGATTGGTTATTCATGCTCTTCCTTAGAATCTTAGAACAACTGTAGTGAGTTCAAAAATTTATATTGTGATGCCCTGGCCAGGTGGTTCAGTGGTGGAACATCATCCCAAACACCAAAAAGGCAGCGGGTCCAATCATCAGTCAGGGCACATAGCTAGGTTGTGGGTTTGATACCCAGTTGGGGCACATGCAGGAGGCAACCAATCCACGTTTCTCTTTGTTACTATTTCTGTCTCTCTCCCTTCTTCTCTCTTTAAATCAATGAACACATCCTTGGGTGAGGATTTTTAAATTTTTTATTTTGTAATTTTTATTGAAATTTCATTGAATTTTATGAATAGTTATCAAAGAGGATTATAATAGGTATTTTCCAGAAAGCTTTAGAAAGAGTTAAGATACAAAGCAGCAGAAAGAAAGAAGGAGCTCCTACCCTTTCGTGACAGCATGGATGGAACTGGAGAGCATTATGCTAATGAAATAAGCCAGGCAGTGAGGGACAAATACCATATGATCTCACCTTTAACTAGAACCTAATCAACAAAACAAGCGAGCAAGCAAAATATAACCAGAGACACTGAAATTAAGAACAATCTGACAGTAACTAGAGGGGAAGAGAGATAACAGGGGAAAGAAAGGGAACAGTTGTCAAGGAACATGTATATAGGATCCAGAGACAAAGCCAAAGGTAAGAAGAATTGAGGGTGGGAGGTGGGTGTGGGGGAAAGTGGTGGCGGGAAAATGGTGACAACTGTACTTGAACATAAAAAAAAAGACTATGATTGAAATGATAATTTCTGAGATAGATTTAGAATGATCTCTTTTGCTGCCTTCTTTTGTTGCTGCTATAAATTATTTTCTTGTAGTAGGTAAAACATTTAAGACAAAGTAACAGGTTTTTGTGGCCTGCTTAAAGTCACTAGGATCTATTATATTATTCAGAGCTAGTGGGGTGGTAAAAAAAAAAAAGCTCCTAATTTTCCATAATGACAGCAATTGCCACGGGGCTTAACTTTTTCTATTATCTTTTGCACTTACTTCCCTCAATTAGTTTATCAAACTACCATTCCATAGAATGTTTTCCTAACAGTAATTGCTTGTCTGGGAAAGGAAGTTACAAATTCAAACAAAAAATTTTAAATCCTGTATAGTAAATCTCTCACTTGTAGTTTTAAAATGCACTTTAGCATAGCAAACATTCTTAGTGGAATTACAGTAAAGAAGTATCTCTAATTTAGTTTTAATTTACCATTTCACAAACTTTCTTATGAGTGAATGTTTATTTCTTGCATACTGATTAATTTCTTACAAAAGAATGTTCCATGGACATCAATTTGGGAAATGGTACATTTAAACAGATAAGAAAAAAGCAAGCATTTAGAATTTCACACTGGTCGATCAGCAATAAGAAAAAATTAAGATGGCAGTATCAAAACAAAAAGCATCCAGCAAGACTTATAACAATGCTTAAGCACTGTATTTTAGATTGGAGTCTTGGTGTGGCCCTGTACCTGATAAAACTTTCCTTTTAACTTGGCAAGAGTGATGTTTTCCTTCTTATTTCAACACCAAAATGAAAGAACAGGCAGACGTCTCAAACTTATTGATCTCTCACTTCGGTCTTATAAAAAAGACAAGCAAAAGAAATGCGTTTCTCTTATCCTTGCTGGGTTTTTGCCGCTGAGCAGCCTGAAGAGAACCAACACACATACCAAAATTAAATGATGTTTTGTTTATATTTTCTCCTTTCCACTCTGTTTATGCGGCAGGCCTGGTGGGGCGGCCAGCCCAGCTGAGGGAGGCGGGAAAGAAGGATGACCTCCCCCAGAAAGACACTTCTTCCCCCTTCCTAGCGGGCATTCCTGCTTGTTGTTGCTGTAACAAGCATTGCATAATAGTCAGGGGCAAGCTTCTGAGAGTCAGGTTCTTTCCGATTTTCAAGGGGAAAATATTGGCATTTCCCTTCCTCTTTTCAAACTACATTTAGCATTTATTCAACAAACATGCATTTATTACTAAGACTAATTGCACAGTCCTCGATACCTAACCATACAAATTAGAGATTCAAGAATGAAGGGTTTTCAGGGACACGTATAAAGGACACAAGAACAAAACCAAAGGGGGGCAGGATCAAGGGTGGGATGTAGAAATAGCTGGGGTAGGGGGGAGTGGTGGGGAAATGGAGACGACTGTACTTGAACAACAAAAAAGTGTGGAAAAATATTTTTAAAACCCTAATAAAGTATTTTCTGAATACTCCTGAGTACCAAAACATTGCCTGAGGTACAACTAGGAAACAATGGATGCTCCATGTTCATGAAGCTGGAGACTTTCCTTGTTTTTCCTTGTGTCCTGAGCATGGTTTAGGGCTTCTCAACATATATTTATTGGCTACTGAATGTGCAAAGGACTGCAGCCATGTGTGAATCTTTTCTCTTTTGTTCCCACCATCAGCTTGTCTAGCTTCTTCCTGATGAGTGTTCCCTCACAGGCGGTCCCTTCCAGCTACATCATGACCGGCTACATCATGAAAGCCTTCCTCCTGTTGTGCAGAAGTCCACCCCCACCTCGACAGACTCGCATTTGCCCTGTGGGGCTCCATGGAGCACACAGAAGTCTCCCCACCACCACCTTTGATTTAGAAAATTTCAAGTCTACAGAAAAGTTGAAGAACAGAGCAATTAACACACATATGCTTTTCATCTAATCACCAATTATTAATATTTCCCCATATTTGCTCCATTTTATTCTTGCTGTTTCCTTTTTTAAAAAATGAATCATTTGAAAGCATTTTGTGAATGTAAAACTATATCACATCTAATACTTTGGCATACATCTCCTAAGACTAAGGACATTCTCTCACCTAACAGCATTCCTACTATACATCTAAAGCAAGTAATATTAATAAACTACTAACTAAATGGAAACTCACATGAAAAGTTTCCTAATTATCCCCAAAGTGTTCTGTTTAAAATCTGAACTTCAAAATTCCAGTTTAAAAACAAATTCAGTCTCTTTTAATCTAGAATCTTTTTCTAGCTTTTTTGTATGCTGCACTTCATAACTTGGACTGCTGCTACGTAAGTACTACCTACAGGTACCGCTAATCCATCCTCTGGAGGCGAATACTGTCCTGCTGTCTCACTAATGATGATATGTAAGTTGACCACCTGATTTAGAATGTGATCACCACATCTCTTTATTGAAAAAGTATATTTCCCCCTTTGTAATTAAAAACTTTGAGGCAGTGAATATATATTCCTCCAACTACTTTTTGCCCAAGTTTTAGGAGCCACTGTGATCCTTGTCTGAATCAACTATTACACAGAAAACTATAAAATTATGATCATCTAATTCTACGATTTCTTCTACTGGATTTTAAAAAGCCAATGTGTTAGAATCCGTTATCACCTAAATATTATTGCTACGCAAATTTGGCCAGTGGAAGCCTACTGAAGCCTTCGACAGGACTCCATTAGTTGAGCATCCCCCATATTTTTGTCAGACTAGAAGTCCAGAGGTACTTCCCCAGACCTGGAATTAGCCCCTCCTCCAAAGACCCGTGTTTCTTCTTACGAGGAATAGCATTTATGAGGAATAATGTTGCTAGTTTCTTCTACATGCCAGCCCACCAAATGTTTGAAGCCCGTTATTTCTATCCCATACACCTCTCTAAACTTTCACTTCTAGGCTAAACTCACCGAGATCCTTACATAGTCTTCCTGTCACTTGGCTCTGATTTCCACCCCACTTTCCTATTACCTGTCCCAACTCAGCTGCTGTTTTCTATTCCAGTGGTTCCCCACCTGGCTACACATCAGACTCACTAGGGGACTTCTTTCCTGTACAGACACCCAGGATCTACTCACTCCATACTTACTGAATGAGAATCTCGGGGAGCATGGGACCGAGATTGTTTTTTAAGCTCCCCAAGTGATATCAACGACATTTGATTTTCAAGGCCCTATGGACCTAGAATTGGATATAACATAAAAAATACGGTCTAGCACTATTACATTTTTTATATTAAACACTAAAATTCTTTCAGTGTAATTAAATCAATGCTGGCATTTTGGGGGGGAAGTGGAGGCAATGACATGAAAATTTGACCCATGATGAATTTGTGAAGAATTAAATCCTCAAGACTTTCTCAAATATACTGTTAAGTCACATCTCCCACATCTCACATTCAATTGGCCTTCCAGAACCAAATGTAAGAATTTACATTTGTTCCAACTAAAGCTCATGTGCTTGATTAAGTCTTCAGTGTGTCCGTGGTATTATGGATTCTGATTGCATCATCCCACGTATTTCCAACTTTACGTTGCTCGTAGTTAAGTGTGCTATTGAAGTTCTCTCTCTTACATTGCCTTCTTTTCTATTATTATATCTTTTAAGTATTAAAAATACCAATCTTACAAACTTTCCTGATTGTAGTGGTGGTCACATAATGGCATGTTTCCTAAAACTCACAGAATAGTGCACCAAAAAGAGTGTTTTAATGTACGTAAATTATACCTGAAAAATATCAGCCTTATATTTCAAATACTCAGCTATATTTTTATCCCAGGTCTCACTGATTTATTTTTGATTGACAATTTTCTGCAAAATGTATTGCTATTCTAACTAATGGCATTTTCATGGATTTATATTTTTATTCATTTGAGGTCAACACATTCTAGGTTTTGACACCTTGCAAAAGCATCAGGGTTTGGTTTACCAAGACAGTCAACTCAGTGTCTGCATCATTTCCATTTTATCTGTTCCCACAACACAAAATGCAAAGAAAAGTGATGGAATGTGGGATAAGGAAAAAACACTATTAGAAAAATTACAACTCTTCACAGAACTGGTTCAAAAAATTGAATTCTTGCCTAGAAGTGGAAGTTAAACAATTTTCTTTTTTAAGTCATTTTTAAAAGATTTTTATGTATTTATTTTTAGAGAGAGGGGAAGGGAAAAAGAAAGAGAGGGAGAGAAACATCAATGTGTGGTTGCCTCTTGTGCACCCCGTACTGGAGACCTGGCCCACAACCCAAGCATGTGCCCTGATTGGGAATTGAACCAGTGACCCTTTGGTTTGCAGACCAGCACTCAAACCAACTAGCCAGGGCAGAAGTTAAACAATTTTCTACCTATAAGTTTGACAAGGATTTAAAAAAATATTCTTCAGGGTTGGTGAAGATCTTGTGAAACACACTCTCCCAAGAGTGAGTTAGAGGCTTAAGTAATACAACTTTCCTGGTCATCTGAAACTAACAAGAACTTAAAGAATTCAATTGAAACACACATATACTAATAAGAAAAATAAAGAAGAAACTATACCAAATTTTTAGCAGTAGCCAGCCAGCCATCTCTAGCTGATGAAAGATTGTTGTGCTTTGTTTTTCAATGTTTTTACTTTTTATAATATTTTAAAGACTTCTACATGATGATCCTGTTAGTTTGTAATTAGAAAAAAAATACACACTTAGAAAAACACCAGTTAAGAAAAGGAAAATAAATCACACAAAAAAAGAAAGAGAAATGAAATAATTTTTGTAAGAATTTACTTATCATTGACAGGAATTCTCAAAATAAAATGTCTTTCAAGTAGAGTAGTCAATAATTTTATTAAAAATTTTGTTAAGAATAAACAATATTTTTTTGTAGAGCTTCTTCAAATGCCACAGAAAATTCAAATGAACAGTAAGTCTAAAAGGGATATTTGCATTGCCTTCAAACAATATTTTTCAAGTGAGAAGCTTTATGCAAAATTATTAAATATTGTAAGTTCATACCTTGAAGAACGATGCTCCGGTTTATTTCGTTCGTTGCGATCTGTAAAGAGAGAAGATGGTTACATGTCAAAATGTTTTCTAGAAGCCCTGGAAAAGTCCTTAGTTACGAGCTTCCAGACGATTAGATTTCACAAGAACTCTTCAAAGGTAGCAGTGTCTTTTCCTGTACAAGGCTCTTCATCAGAGTGGAGAGGGTTTGGCTGACGGAGGAGGTAGAAAGGATTCAGAAAAAGACAGGCATATACAGTTTTCATGGCTGGTTAAAATCATCTACTTGGAAAATATATCACTATGTGTATTATTTCATTCCAAAGATCTTTGCTGTTTTAAACACTTCGCTAAAACAAAAAACAAATTTAGCTAAGGACAGAAAGTAAGGAAATTGAAAAGCCACAAATTACTCAGCTCCAAAAAAATTATTCCATGAATCATGGTTGGCAAAAACTTCTAACAGGATGAGGAAGGGGAAAAAATGAGCAGTCAGCTACAGCAACATCTGCAAATACACTAAGGCCAGTACAACCTCATCCTTAACTCTCTAATACCCAGAGCACTTCAGAAGATGTATTTTCACTGTTTGAAAGGTCATTAGGTCTAACGTGCTGTTGAGCAATGGTTTTCCCAGGGGGCGATTTCACAACCCCTCATCCAGAGAGCACCTGGCCCCGTGTCAGGAGACACTTTTGTATTGTGTGACCGGCATCTAGTGGGTCAGACCAGGGATGCTGCTAAACATCTCACAATGTGCCCTACAACAAAAGCATCTTGCCAAAATGTCAACTGTGCAAAGGTTGAGAAGCCCTGCTATAGGGTCAGAGCCAAGAGATGACTGCTTGAAATTTTCAAAAAGTGTCTCTCGGGAATGCTGTAAAATGCTATTAACCGACTTGAAGACTACTATATACAAGAGAAAAGAACGGCAAGACCCCCAAGGTTGCCTTTCTGAACCCTGAATAACATGGGTTTTTTTCCCCAATACATGCTTCAAAATAAGTAAGACAAAGTAAAAAGGCCTCAGTGTTATGGAAAAAGTAAAAATAGAAAGCAATGTGTACGCCACAATAAAGTCCTGTGCAATGACTTTTTTAAAAAAAATCCTATGCACTGTTGTCTAAATCCTGTTTTCAAAAGTATCTTCTGAATGATAGCTAACCTAGTAAAATTAAACCTCCAAACTAAGACTAGACAGGATTCTCTTTTCCCCTTAACTCCATTGCTGGTGGAGTAGCACAAAGATAATGAAAATGTAGAACTTTTGGAGAGAACTGTGGAAGAAAAGGAGTTAGATTTACATAGTTAAATGTATATATCAATTCTTTCTGAATGGGTTCATAATGATAAAGAAACATTTAAACCAAAGAGTGAGTATACACAAAGACAGTGTTTTATGAAAGACTAACAAAGAGGAAGATTCACAATAAAACATGTTTGTCCAGATATGCCTTCCCAAATGCACTCTGTTAATATGTGTCTGGTTCCAATTTCTCTCCACAGTGACTTACTGTCATTGCCGCTTTTAAAACTTTTGTTTTAATTTGGCTTGGTTTTACCCTGCCCTTAAATAAAAATATCACGGTTTTCCCGCTTGTTAAATACCAAAAATGTAGTCATAGCAATATAGCATATATTTTAACTATATTTTTAATTGTTCCTCTTCAGCTTTTAGCCTGCTAGTTTTGCTAACTAAAGTATAAGGTTTCAAAGTAAAGCTGGGAACTCTGCACATCAGCCTTCCTACAGAAATAAAGCACCAACTCTTCTTACCTGAGCCTACAGATGAGCTCAAAGTCTGACCATAATACCATCTGCTGTGGCTGGGGTCCAAGTTTCGTACAGATTATCAAGGCATGGAATCTCAAACTCCCCCACAAATCTTTCTAGTGGTACAACACACAGGAGGAGGAGAGAAACAGAGTCACAATGAGTGTAAACAAGACTCAGCATCTGAGGGCTTCCCTCCAGGGCCTGTTCTGATTGGCAGATGTGCTAGGACCAGTCTGCACAGCTGGAATGTGGCCACTCAGGAAGCGAATGGCTCATAGCTCTCATTAATTCTTGGTTAAAACAGAAAAATTTATAGTCATTTTTATGCTTTCTGTTCTAAGAAAATACAAATGCCTCCCCAAATTACTTATAGAGCTAAGAAAAATCTAAGAAAATTTAAATCTAAGAAAATAATTTGATAATCTGTTGAAGGGCATTTTAAACATTTCCTCCCAAATTCACTCAGTGTTATATGTGTTACATTTCTATGTAAATATACATAGACACTGTTTGTAACATGTTACTCCTAAATACCATATATTTGATCATTTGAAGGCATGAGTAAACTATCCATTACTCGCAATATTCTCCTCCCCTACCTCTTGAAATAGAAAACAAATTAAAACACAGGTTCTTAGTGTGATCTTTTTTCCTCAAAGTATACAAATAATTAGACTTCAAATTTTGCCACAAGCCATCTTTTAGCTTGAATACACATACATATGTAATGTGTGTATACTGCCCACACATATTTTTATATTCTAATTTTAAGAAAAGTAATTTTCATGACAGCCAAGAATATTGTGCAATTGTCAAGAAATACATTAGTAGCAATGTAGAATTTCTGGCAAAATAACACGTGGTTATTATTTTGGTCCAAAACCAAGACTGAACAAAACAAAGTACCGAGGGAAGATTCAAGATCTGGATCGTGCCAACAGTAATAAAACATTTGGATAAAATCCCCTTAAGAAAAATGAGAACTGATCTATAGCAAGCATGGAAATTTCATCTTGCAATATACAGTGCTATAAACGTATTGGTTTTATTTATTTCAAATCAAATAAATTTTAGCACATCCCCATTTTTTTAGTTTCTAATTTTTAAATAATTAGAATATACTTGCAAAGCCTTCCTGAACTTTTATATAGTTAGAAATCATATAAATAACTTACTAGCCCAACTCACCATTTCTACAAAAAAAAATGCTCTAATTCTAAAATTTAATAGCCAAATGCTGCACATTTATTGTGGAAATAGGCCTACCACACTGAGAGTCATGATTTAGGTCAAAGATCAGCAGGGCACCCTCAGTGTGAAGGTCAGCATGGCTGGACGGCTCTGGAAATGTCAGCTGGTTTTGCCAGTGTGCGTCACTCACACACACTCACACAGCATGAGCACCTGCATTCCCTGTCCCTACTCATCCATGTCTCCTGGTTAATAAAGCTAATTGGGGAAATGAAAGAATACCATGCAAAGCAAAGCAAAGGCAGAAAACAAAGCAAAACAGGTACGAAGGGTGTTGTTGATAGTGGCGTGTGTATGAATGTCATGAAGAGAGAAAGGAGGCAAAAGGGGAGCCCTCACCATAACAGGACCAAGGAGCAGGAGAGTGGCAGGAAGCTGCACTGAGTCAGGGACCCTATGTAAGAACTCCAGACCACCCACATTTTTCTGCCTTGATGAATTCTGGTTCTAAGTATTCTGGACATACAAGATTCTACCGTTTATGTATTTGGGAGGAACACCATTTAATATAGAAATGGGACCCTGTTCTTTTGGGGAATGGCTACACAGATTCTAATGATGTGTAACCAATCAGGTGACTCTGAAGCTAGTAATGTGAAAAAAAACTCAGAAATGGAGATGACAAAAATGCAAACGTCATCTTTTGCTGTAATTAAAAATAAGAATGGCCAACTCAGAATTTATGGGAATCTCCTGTAGACATGCAGGCTTTAGGGATTTTGCTTTAATCACTTAACTGAAGAGAAAAATCAAATTCCATTGGGTAGGAACTTAACCTTGCTAGTTCAAGATGGCAGTGAAAGGTCCTAAATCGCTGTTTCAAATTAGAGGGAAGACTCAGTCTACGTGAATGAATACACCCAGACACACTTGCGGTAGAGTATGAAGCAGTAAAAAGGAATCTGTTGTACCTCATACTGGAGAACTAAAATCTTTCTTTAGAATGAGTATTATCTTTAAAGGGATTCTGTATAACACTTTCAAGAATTACTGTCCAATTTCAGCTTAGGTGTAAACAAAGCGTTATTTTTAAAGAACGGATCAATCCTACATAAAAGTTTTGCACCATTCAGTATTAACTAAAGGACCACACATTCTGAAAAATAACTCTTTGTAACAAAAATATCATTACCTTTTCTTATAATAAACAGAATAAATAAAACAATCAATCCATCCATTCATTAGAAGACAAAAAATATTCAGGTCTTGCAATTCTTATTTTGATGGCTCTAAAAGATAGCAAAATTGGTTCCACTCAAATTGGACATGGATGGAATTTTAAATATCTGAGATTAGAGTTTCAGAGACTTTTCTAAAATCTTTAGATGGTGCTTATATTTACACAGAGAAAACTGCAAATCTACATCTCTTTGAAAAGAAGTCAATGTTCATTCTACAACGTTACTGATCCTGAGCAATAACTATTCAACCCCCTTTTTATCTAATTCCGTTTCATCACCCTTGTTCAGGTGTGCTTCCAAATTGATTTTCTTTTTAATTTTATGTACGGAGTTCAGAGAGAGAGAGCACTGATATGTTGTTCTACTTATTGATGCATTCATTGGTTGCTTCTTGTATGTGCCCTGGCCAGGATAGAACCTGTGAGCTTGGCATATGGGGATCGCACTGTAACAAACTGAGCCACCCGTCCAGGGTCTCCAACTGATTTTTAGTCACTTTTGAGCCTCCCAAGGTGACTAGTATATTGCTTTTAAGTGGCAGGTTATCCATAAATATATCTGTTGCTGTTAGAACTTCAATGAGGAAGTTGCCATCTCTTTTGGTTTAAAACACGGAGACACTGAAGACAGCTTCTGTGAGTCACCATGGCAGGAGAGAAGGGAGGCCCTTCACAGAGACGCTTCCATGACCTCCGCCCACGCTTCTGTGGGCAAGTGGAAAAGTCTGATCTACAGCACTGTCAATACGGACACCTTTCATTAATTCTAATTGTAAAGGGCCTAAACTCATTAAAATGCAGCACTCTAATCACACAGGGAGGAGGTATCGGAGGTGGAAGTGAAGTGTTTTCAATATGGGAGTAATGTTTCCACAAAAAAGCAGGTTGTCTGTAGAGTCCATTTCCTCCTTCCCATGCCCACCATCTTTACCTGCATTTTAGGTTCTGATCAGCTCTTGTCTGGACCATTGTGCCTGAACTGGACTTTCTGGTTCCAGTCCCCTTCCCTCCAATTCAGCCATATATTTATATATTATAAATATTCAGTTTGACAATTAGGTAGAGGTTAAGAGCAAGAACTCTAAGCCAGACAAGCCTTGTTTTGAGTTCTTGCTTTACTTTTTATTACCTGGATGACCTCAGCCAGACATTTCACCTCCGTAAGCTTCAGTACCCACATCTGAAAAGGGGGTACCCATCTCATCAAGGCGAATGAGGGTTAAGTGACCACGTGCACAGGAAGGAGTGTAAAGTTGCTGACTATGATAATCGCTCAATAATTGTTTACTGTTATCACAATAATACCTGGAACACAGAATATTTGTAGAATTCATAAGACTGTGAGTAGAATTAGCTAAAAGATGAATTATCCCTTGTCCAATATGGAGTTTTTAATTCTGTGAGGGTTTTTTCCTTGCTTATCACTGGTTAAGACAGGAGCAGACTCATAAATAACTTCCAAAGCCCCCTTATCCCATGACTCCAGCCTCTTTCCCTTTCTGGCCCCTTTGTACCCAAGGCTACTGTGAAAACTCTTCCCAGTGCGACTTCTGACAAGTGATAAATAAGCCCTAAAAGTAAGCCGCAGAAGGGAGAAAGAAAATTAAAAGGCAGGCACAGGCAGTTCCTTCAGGATGAAAAACTCTTGCCAGGCAAGGCCTGCCATCCCTTCTACTCCTTGAGTCCCTCCCCTTGAAGTCTTTCCCATCCCACTCCTGCTGGGCGTATTAGGCCCTCACAGTCATTTTCTTGAGACTCAAGAAGCCTAAATAAAATGAATTTCCTTAGTAAAATGAATGAGTGAAAATACTGAAATCCGCCTCCATATTTTGGGATAGTATGGATTTCTTTCACAAGAATCCAAAAGACAAAGATTTCACTATTTCTGGTGCCAAAACAGGTAATGTTTAACCACAGGTTGCTTTTTCAGCTGTTAGGTTAGAAAGATTTTTTTTTCCTTAAGGAGCAAAAAGCCCATTTTTACTGTCCCTTCTTCCTTTATTTCTGATTAATTCACAGACCTCATAACAAAGTTTTACCTTGTACAGCTGCCTCTACAAAACGAGCAAATGTCAGAAACCACTGAAACCAAGAGACTCCACCAAGAGTGGGGAAGCGGGAAACAAAGGGACAGCCACATCATCTCAAATACCAGGCACCTCACTCTGATGGAAAGCCGTGCAAACCTTTGCTACTACATGGATGCAGACTTTTTATTCTGGATTTTCAAACTGAGATTTTTATCCACAGTGGGGCAGTCTTGGTCTCTAACAAAAAGTGATAAATTTCTTTTCTTTTAATCAACAAGGCAAAGCCCTATCTAGCCCTTGCTGCATCACCTTACCTAGGTAGGGATACGAGAATGTATTCTCTGGCCAACACCACATTGCTTCTTGCAAATTCAAACCCACCCACCTTCTTCCTTTCCGTTTTGTTAACAAACTTCCATCCACACAACCACCTTCAAAATGCTACTGAACACAAACAAGGAGAATGCCAACCGTCTCATCATATTTTTCAACTATGTAGGATGCCTCGGAATGCTTCATTCTAATTTTGTACAGTTCTAAAGATGCACAGGATGTTTGAGTGAGAGGAGACTGAGGGGCATTGCCATTTCTGCTTTGAAGCCTTATCTGATTTCTCACAAGGAGAAATAACGCTTCTATCCACCCTTCCCATGGGCACACACACACACAGTGCCTAGTACTTGTTGGCACTTATCACATTTTGCATCCCATTATAGTTCTCCTCATCTATGTCTTACTGCTTCAGTGATTATTAAGTTCCTTCAAGACAGGGCCTGTATGTATCTCATAATGCTTGGCACAGTACCTCACACACAGCAGATACAATAGAGTATCTGTCACTGAATACACTGGTGTGGATCCTCTCCAACGCCTCTGCAAACTGGAAGTCAGTTGAACTAAAAGTCTTTGTGTTAAGGACATGGAGGACTTATATACTGAAAACTACAAAGCATTATTAAGAGATACTGCACCCTGGCTGGTGTGGCTCAGTCTGAGCACTGGCCTGTGAACCAAAAGGTTCCCAATTCAATTCCCAGTCAGGGCACATGCCTGGGTTGCGGGCCAGGTTCACGGCTGAGGCCAGGTGAGAGGCAACCAACGGATGTTTCTCTTGCACATCGATGTTTTTCTCCCTACCTTTCTCCTTCCTTTTCCCTCTCTCTGAAAATAAATAAAGTCTTAAAAAAAGAGAAAGATGGAAATGATACAATGATATTGAAAGTTATTCCATGTTCATGGGTTGGAAGAATGAACAGAGTTAAAGTGGCCATAACACCCAAAGCAATACACAGATTTAATCCAATCCCTACCAAAACTCCAATGTCATTTTTTTTGAAGAACAAGAACAAAAAAATCATCAGATTTATACAGAACCACAAAAGACCCTAACTAGCCAAAGCAATGCTGAGAAGAATGAAGTAGCAGGTATCATACTTCCTGGATTCAAATTATACTACAGAGCTACAATAATCAAAACAGCATGGTACTGGCAGAAAAACAGACACACAGGCCAATAGAACAGAGCTGAGTGCCTAGGGAAAAAAATCCACATGTATATGGGCAAATAATTTTTGACAAAGGGGCCAAAACACACAATAGAGTAAAGAAAATCTCTTCAATACATGGTGCTTGGAAATTGGAAAGTCACATGCAAAAGAATGAAACTAGATTACAGTTTTTCTCCATGTACAAAAATTAATTCAAAACAGATCAAAGACCTAAATATAAGATTTGAAATAATAAATTACATAGAAGAAAACACAGGTACTAAACTTATCAACCTTGGTTGTAGAGAACATCTTATGAACCTGACCCCAATAACAAAAGAAGCAAAGACAAAAATAAATGAATGGGGATATCTATATCAATCTAAAAAGCTTCTGCACAACAAAAGAAACTGACAACAAAACAAAAAAGCAACCACAGAATGAGAGATGGCATTTGCAAACACAGCTTTGACAAAGGGTTAATATCCAAAATATATAAAGAACTCACACAACTCAACATCAAATAAACAATCCAATTAAAATATGGGCAGAGGACCTGAACAGACACTTCTCCCAAGAAGATATACAAATGGCCAACAGATATACAAAAAGATGTTAAACTTACTAGCTATTAGCAAAATGCAAATCAAAATTACAGTGACATACCCACCTCACACTGTTAGAATGGCTGTTAGTAACAAGACAGGTAGTAATAAGAAGAGCTGGAGAGGTTGCAGAGAAAAAGGAACCCTCATTCACTGCTGCTGGGAATGTAGACTGGTACAGCCACTACGGAAAACAGTCTGGAAGTTCCTCAGAAAATTAAGAAGAGAGTTTTACCACATGACCCAGCAATCCCTCCCAATCTATCTGAGAAACTCGAAAACATTTATTCACAAAGACATATGCACGCCTATGTTAATTGCAGCATTATTTACAGTGGCCAAGACCTGGATGGAGACAACCAAAGTGTCCTTTCAACAGAGGACTGGATAAGAAGAGGTGGTTGGTACATGTATACTATGAAATACTACTCAGCCATAAGAAAAGATGAAAGACTGGCATTTGCAACAACATGGATGGGCCTTGAGAATATTATGCTAAGCACAGTAAGTCTATCAGAAAAAGCTAGTCTATATTCACTCATATATGGGATATAAAACAGAACCTCAGACACAGACCAAGGAAACTGGGTGGGGGGTAAGAGGAGATAAAGGGGGCCAAACATATGGTGACAAAAGATTATTTCACTTTGGCTGGTAGACACAGAATGCTATATACAGATCATGTATCAGAAAGATATACTTTATCAGAGAGATGCAAATTAAAACCACAATGAGATACCACTTTACGCCGGTCAGGACGGCTATCATAAAAAAGGCAACAAACAACAAATGTTGGAGAGGTTGTGGGGAAAAGGGGACCTTAGTTCACTGTTGGTGGGATTGCAGACTGGTACAACCATTATGGAAAAACGGTATGGAATTTTCTCAGAAAAATAAAAATCGACCTGCCTTTTGACCCAGCAATTCCACTGCTAGGATTATATCCTAAGAACCCCAAAACATCAATTTCAAAGAACCTATGCACCACAATGTTCATAGCAGCACAATTTACAATAGCCAAGAGTTGGAAGCAACCTAGGTGCCCATCAGTAAATGAATGGATCAAAAAATTGTGGTACATATACACAATGGAATTCTATGCAGCAGAGAGAAAGAAGGAACTATTACCCTTTGCAACAACATGGATGGAACTGGAAAACATGCTGAGTTAAATAAACCAGGTGTTGAATGACAAATACCATATGATCTCACCTTTAACAGGAAGCTAAACAACAAAACAAACAAGCAAGCAAAATAAAGACAAAGACACTGAAATAGAGAACAAGGGGACAGTGACCAGAGAGGAGAGGGGAGGGAATTTCAGGGGAAAAATTGGGAGGGATTTAGAGGAACAAGTATAAAGGACACAGGGACAATAACTAAGGGGGGTGGAAATGGAAGGGAGGTGGGGAGTATGGGGCAGGGTGGGCTGGGATGGGAGAAATAAACAGAAAACTGTACTTGAAAAATAACTAAATAAAAAATATATATACTTTAAACCTATATAATCCTATTAAACAATGTCGCCCCAATAAATTTAATTTAAAAAAGGGCTTTATGGTGTTTGTGTGTTTTTTTAGAAGTAGCAGGGTGGGGTATGGTTTTTATTAATTCATAGAGAGATTGGGCATTATTATGCAAGGCTTCATATAATTTCAATTTGGAGTGAAGTCATTTTGAAGTGCTACTTCAGAGTTGCAAAATTAATAAAAACATTATATTCATGCAATGAAAAACGCACTGTTTGGGAGAGCAGTCATTACAAAGTATAGGGAGCTACACAAGGGATTCACTTCTGTGGCTCCCAGGTCACAGACAACAGCTGAGATGAATTCAAGACTTGGCTGTCAGCATAACAACTACAATGACGGCTATTATTCACAGGAGTGTTCACTATGTTAGAGGCATTCTTAATACATTCCCATTTAATCTTCACGGAAGTCCCATGATGCAAGTCTTCTCCACTTTATTGACAAGAAAGTAAAGTCTCAGAGCAGCTAGGGAAATGAAAAGGGAGTATGAATTTGCAATCCTGGATGTGAAGAATCCCAAAGTCGCTGTTCTTTCCACTACATCAGCAGGCTGAGGTCTCACTCATTTGATGAACTACTGGGTAAATGTATAGGAATTCTGTTCACCACAAAGACACACTTATATTTCAGTATCAGACAGTGTGTTGTTCAGGGACTGAATCCAGGGCTTCACAGATTCTTTGCCAATGTCTCTGTGGTTTTCTTCAGCTCCGTAAAACATACAAACACCCTCTCATCAGTACTAAGAGTACAGAGGATTTTGACTCGGGTGTTTTATGACAAAGTATCTGAGCTGGGAGAAAAGCTCCAATTCACTACCTAGTGCTATCAGTAATCTTAGGCTACCGACTTCAAATTTATGGGCCTAGCAGAGTATGGATATAGGTACTTGATGATATGGACAATTCATTATAAAATTAACAGACTGTGAGGCAAGTTTAAATTTTGTTGCAATATTGTTTGCTGTTAATTCCTGTACTCTCAGAGTGAAATTTTTTAAAATGTTTTTTTGGCTATATGGCATAATCGTTTGGCAATTATATAATTTGCAGAGTGATCCATCTGATATTTCTAGTACCCACCTGGCATCATACATAGTCATTACAGTACTTCTGACTATATTCGATGTTATATTTCACATCCACATGATTATTTTTTAAAAGATTTTATTTATTTATCTTTAGAGGGGAAGGGAAGGAGAGAGGGAGAGAAACATTAATATATGGTTGCCTCTCATGGGTCTCCTGCTGGGAACTGGCCTGCAACCCAGGGATGTACCCTGACTGGGAATTGAACCGCGATCCCCTGATTCGCAGGCCCATGCTCAATCCATTGAGCCCAGTCAGGGCCATATGATTATTTTTTAACTCCTTACTTCCTTCACCTTTTTCAACAATCCTAATATTTCCCATCTGATAACCCTATTTGTCCACTACATCTTTGACTCTGTGTTTCTGTTTGGCTTGTTCATTTATTTTGTTCCTTAGATCCCAGACATAAGTGAGATCACATGGTATTTGTCTTTCTCTGTCTGACCTATTTCACTTAGCATCATACCTTCTAGATCAATCCATGATGTCTCAAACGGTAAGATTTCATTCTTTTCTTTATAGCTAAGCAACAGCCCACTGTACCACGTACCACATTTCCTTTATCCAGTTGTCTACTGATTGGCACTTGCGTTGCATCTGTAGCTTGGCTATTACAAATAACATAGGGGTGTGTACAGCTTTTCAAATTGATGTTTTGAATTTCTTGAGATATATTCCCAGAAACGGGATCCCTAGGTCACAACACAGACCCATTTTAAATTTTTTGAGGTATCTCCATACTGCTTTCCACAGCAGCTACACAAATCTACATTCCCACCAACAGTGTACAAGAGTTCCCTCTCCTCCTCATCCTTGCCAGCACTTGCTATTTGTTGATTTATGGATGATGGCCATTCTGACAGGAGTGAGGTGATATCTCTTTGTGGATTTAATTTGCATTTCTCTGATGGTTAGTGACGCTGCGCATCTTTCCATATGTCTGTCGGCCATCTGTATGTCTTCTTTGAGGAAATATCTACGCAGGTCTTCTGTCCATTTTTTCATTGGATTCTTTGGTTTTTTGGTGCTGCAGAGCAAAATTTTTTGAGGAAAAAAGTGAACTGAGAAAATTATTGTATTTTTATAGGACACCAACATGATGTGTTGATTTTCTTTTCAAATACAATGAGCCATCTTTTATTGAAACACAAAGTCCACTCAATACTGATAGTTAAAACACATGAGAGTTAAAACACACAAACATTGGGCGATGAGGAGGAAGAATGATGAATTATAAGATATATTAGCCACACACCAGAAATTGGCTCTGGGGTAGCTTACGCATCACTTATGCAAACCAGACTTTCAGCAATCTTCAGTCTGCCTGTCATTACTATGTAAGATTTCCATACAACGCCACACCCAGAATCATTAACACATGTTGAAATGTGTCTGCATCAGTCACAGATTAACCCATGTATCACAAGCGATTAAAAAATAGGTCTGAACAACAGAACGATCATTTGGTTAGGGGACACCTCCAGCAACGCAGAGATGAAATACAATACAAAACATACTCTACTTTGTTAGAAACCCAAGTGAGGTGTGGTGTGCTTTTTTTCTTTCCACAGAGCTATGGATGAAACACCTGCAAATGCAGGTGAGTGAGACAGATCTTAGTCACCTTCTGTTTGCTCAGGCTGGGATCTCTTTGATCTACCCAGCTCTGGCCCAGAGAAAAAAGGGGCACATTGTCTTGGAGGATATAAGATTGAAGAATACAGTGGAAATACAACAAAATCTACTTTCGATAAACAGACTAAGAAATCTTCAAAGCTTCCCAGAATACAGAGCATGTGATTTGAATCTAATTTTAGGTTGACAAATTTGAGAGGTAAATATGGGGCAAAGGGCACCTAAGTGTTGGAGAACCATGTACTGTACAAAAGTGTAAAAGTGCATGGAACTGAGGAAAAGTGTTGAGTAATCCAGTTGTAGGCAGAGTCAGGATGTAAGGAAAATATATGAGGAGATGATACTACAAAGCTAATTCAGCATTATCTGGGGGCAATTCATGAATGTTATGCTTTAGCATTTGTACTATGCTGTAGGTAGTGGAGAAAGGGTAATCTGTGGGATGGACTGGGGTGGAGGGGTAGAAAAGGGAAACAAAGACCACTAACTACACCAGGACAAAAAGTCTGGCGTGAGAAGAGAGTAACAGGAAGTGTAGTGAGAGGGTTGAATGGAAGCAGGATTAGGAATGGACAACATGTGTTGAGGAAGGAAGCAGGAATAATGACATGGTACATGGTGGTACAGGTTACCATTAACTGAGGTCAGGAGCAAAGAAAGCAAGATGAGGAAGCAGGATGAGGGAACGGGCAGGAATATATATAATGATTAGGATATATTCAGTTTGAGGCTTCTAAGTGAAAAATCACACGGCAATGTTTTACTTCACTCACTCAAGATGGCCCAGTAAGTAATTACATCCAAGTTGCCTCTCTCTGAATGTGAAATGACAATAAAAATCTGAATGGAACCATAACAACACTTAAAAAAAAGCACCCCCCCAGGAAAAAACAAACAAACAACAACCCAAAAGTGAAAGTCATCAATGGAGCAGATCAGACCTCCTAAAAAATTTGAAGCCAGGGTCCAAGATATGAGAGGTTAAACATGTACACTCCCTAGGAAGCACCTTGTTAGTGAAAAAAATAAAACGTGGGCCCTTGGGCAACCACGGGAGACAGGTAATTAAACAGCTGCATTCAGATGACCAGATCCAGCTCCTAAGCACAGCTCAGCCCACCCCACTACTAATTACAACTCGTAACCAGTCATCTAAGAGCGTATTACAAGATTGTTTTCAGTTTTATGAGCTACGGGCAGAAAACTGGCATCCATATAATGGTGATCTGCCTGAAGCGATTCCCAGTAGAGGACTTTGGGCTTCAGAGGTACAGAGTTGAGTTTAAGGTAATTTAGAATTTAAGGTAACTTCGGACCCTTACAGAGAGGAATGACAGGAACGGGAGGTAAATTCAGTGCAATACTTCCTTTCTGGATACATCTCACCCCTAGAATGACAATTTCCTTACTTTGGCAATGTGGGGGGTTGAAGCTTTCCTTCCTCCTCCCTTAAAGGAAAGCCGACCTATTGGTGTGCCCCAATAGGGGGTTTATTGGTTAATAAACCCACTGACACAGTCAGTTATATCATTCAGAAGAAAGCATTATTACAGCAAAAGCCCCACAACTTATGTCAATTTAGTCTTTTATTCATAGACAGGTACCTACACTCAATGATAAACAAACATCTGAGAAAAATCAATAGTGTAAAAGAGAAAGACCAAAATGTATGGTCACATCTTGATCCAAGAAAAGGAGAATTCAGGGAATAGCAAAGAATATTTAAGATATTCTAATCCTCACAGCCCTGCAATTATTCCCATTTTAAAAGGTGGCAAGTGAAGTTCCCTCACAGGATCATAAGACCAGCAAAGGGCTGATCAAGGCCTGCAGCTGACCTGGGAATGGAATGCAGCTCGGTCTGACTTTGATCCCTTCCTCAAGATGGCATTTCACAATAGTACATTCCTGATGTATCTTTTAAAATAAACGGTGAGAGGAAGTAAAAACATCACATTTCTATTAACAAGTCAGAGTATGCTTATAAAGAGGAAAATCTGCAATGGAACAGAAAGAAGACAGTGTATTTAGGATAGGTTTTATATAAATTTATATGGTTCCTTAGACCCTTGGGTGACGGCTGACTGGGAAATTAATGACAATGTTCTAAGACATAAAACCTCTGGTATGAGGGCTTCAATAGCAAAAAAAAGGTTGTGTTTAACTAGGGCTATAGGATTCTCAATCTCTAAATATAATACGCAGGTAATAAAAAAGATAAATGCTCTTTTGAAAAAAGCTGTAAGAAAGTCTCCCAGGTACAGATAAGAAGCTGAACACAGATCTGACCTTGATAGTACAACTAACGAAGCTGCAGGAACCAAGAGGGAAAACAGAGTCAGCATAAGGAATTTTCCAATAATAATTCCAGGTGACAGACACACTGATAACTCCTGGGGAGTAATGCTGATTATTAGACAAACTGCAAAAGGAGTTAGAGGTGATGGAGTATCTCCAAACTTCTCTTCCACTTCCCCAGAAACGAACAGCGTTGGACAGAGGAAAGGCCTCTCACTGGGTCTGTGGCCTCTATCTTCATGATGCTAGGAAGAGGAAATAAAGGTGCAATCCAGAATTTGTACACCTCCTGAGTAATCTGTGTCCAAATGTTTGTAAGAAAAATCATTTACTAGCTGGGAGAGAACTCTGTGATGATTAAATAAAAAGCATAATAAATAGCAAATAAAAATGTAAGCCTTTATAAACGGGAAAAAGAAATGGGAAAAAGCAAAAAAATAAAAGTCTCTTGCTTTCTATTTCCCTCCATAAATATCATTAAGATGCGGGAGTCAAGCTGTATACACTGGTTCCACAGACCCTGCGAACAAACACGAGGGGAAGTGAAGCAATTCCTGGGTCTGGTAAGGACGTCACGTTCTTAACTGTTTTAGGTGTTCATATTATGTTGCCTACCGGCAGAAATTAAGTCATATAAAGAAACTTATTGCACCGTTCTTTACAATAGCAAATCTAAATGGTCAATAATAGAGGAATGTCAAATTCTGACATATTGATAAGTTTTAATGGACTATGAGGTTATCACACTTAACATTTATTGTCAAACACTTACCTAAGTGCTTTATTCACTGGGGCTTTCCAACAACCTTATAAAGTAAGTTGTCTTACTTACCAGTCCCACTTTACTGATGAGAAAAGAAAGCAGCTTAGTCACTTTGCTCCGGTCACGGAGCTAGGAGGTGATGGTACTAGGGTTCCAAACCAGGCCAGCTCCAGAGACCCGACTGGTCAGCACTAGACTAAATTGCTGTTCTGTGTGTCATTTTTCAAATGTGATCATGGATTCTGTTTTATAATTTTTCTTTCAAGGACTGTTTCAATATTCAAAAGCAAAATTAATCTCTGGGTGCTTTTTTTTTTCTAGGAGAAATATCTTTTCCTTGTTTCAATATCAATGTTATTATTTGCCCTTCAAAAAATGGAATTAGGAAACAAGAATCTTCATTTGCTGTCTTCTGAGACAGTTTAAAATAACATTGGAATAATTTGTTTCTTAAAGTTGTGGTAGAATACCCTTATAAACCTGAAGGGCAGGGAAGGGCAGTAGATCTTTAACAACTCTATTTCATCAATAATGTGTTCTTTCATATTTTCTATATCTTCTGGGATTACCTATGGTGATATTGTTTTCATTCCATTTTTTAAAATTATAGCAGCTTGCCCTGGCTGGTGTGGATTGAGCGTGGGCCTGGGAATCAAAGGATCATGGTTTGGTTCCCAGTCAGGGCACATGCCTGGGTTGCAGGCCAGTTCCCAACAGGGGATGCATGAGAGGCAGCCATACATTGATGTTTCTCTCCCTCTCTCCTTCCCTTCCCCTCTAAAGATAAATAAATAAAATCTTTAAAAAAAAATTTAGCAGCTTTATTGAGGTATAACTTCACGCATACCTGTTTGAAGTGTGCAATTCAATGATTTTTAGTAAATTTACAGAGTTCTACAAAATCATCATCACCACTATTTTAGAACATGATCATCACCTTAAAAAGATCCCTTACGCCTGTCTAGAATCAATCCCTGCTGCTATCTCCAGCCCTCCCCTTGTTTAAATAGTACAATGTCACAACCTTAATGAACATAAACAGATGCATTCATTTAATATGGATTAAATAAAATAGCAGGGTCAAATCTCGGATATACTGCATATAACATGATTATATTCTATTAAATTATTTACTTTCAAGAAATTAATGTTGCGCTATACACAAGTGGTATGATTTTCTTATAAGTCATTAAAGCTCCCTGGTATTTATGGAAAAAACAAAACAGTGTGATTGTTCTCATGCTACCATGTTCAGTACTGAGAGGTCCATTAACATCTATGGTTACTAGCCCCGTGTAAGAAGTGGTTACTAGCACCACTTCTTAAGTGACAAGCCCCATCATCGACAAGCAACAGAATGCAAATAATAAAATACGACCACAAGAACTACCCTGCTTCCAGACATAAGACAAATTACTATTTTTCTTTATTTCCCATTTACCATATTTTCTTCAAGTAACATAGTTTTAAAAGATTTTATTTTTCTTATTTTTAAATTTTTCCAATGAGAGTCTGGAAAAAGTCTAGCTATTTTTAAACTGGACAAAGTGTTTCACCCATAATGTTCAGGAATTTAGTGATGAGAATTAAGCCCAGCTGACTAGAAGTTCAGCCAATATATTTTTAGTTAGCATTGAATAGAAATTCCTTTAATTAGGGAGTATTAGTATCATTTCATTTCTTAGCCTTGCTCCAAAGTTCTCCCTTTACAACAGGGAACATTAAGTATAAGATTAAACTTAATTTAACAAGAAAATATTTGTACATGTTCAAACATGCATAATCCAGGCAGTAGCATTATTAGATCTAAGATTAGGAAACCTTGCTCTGAGCATTGAAAAGTTCTGCCAACGATAAAAGGTCGACAGAAAACAGACTCGGCGAAGCAGAAAAGAGCACTGACTTTGGAGCTGCAAACACGGGTCCAAATCCTTCTCCCCTCTCTTTTCCCCTCCGCCCTGCCTGACGGCCAGCCCCCTTGCAAAAACAAAACAAAACAAAATTCAGAGAAAAGACTTCAGTGAAAACATACTCTCAAGATTTTTCTTAAGTGAATTCATACTGATATAAATTTTTTCTCGTTCAGGAACTCAAGTTACTAAATTAAGTTGCTTCCTTGTCAGCTTAATACCCTTGTTGGCCATCTGTTACTTTTTTTCTATCATCTTCTCAAAGGCATAAAATGAGCCTCAAAAACATCTAAGAGCGTATTACAAGACTGTTTTGCGTTTTAAGCAGATGCATAGTTACACAAAAGCCTGACTATAAAGCACTCGAGGGGATGTAAGTCTTGTGCTGACAAGTATGGATTGGCAATGAAGGAATCCGAAACACATATATATTCACACACACACACATTCAGAGTTGGTATACACCCTCTGTTCTAGGTTTATACTCAGTATATCCATAAAGTGTAAAACTATTTCCTTAATTAAGTAAAAGGAATTCTATACCTAAGACCTGGTTTCAAGTATTTCTCTAAAAACACTATCGGAAAGTTATCAGGTCATCAATAATAAATATGACTTTTAATTGGAGGGAAACCATAAATATAAGATTCTATATACTCATAGAACAAACAGGAGAAAATTAAAAAGTAGTGCTAAATCTGTACTCCTGCATTTTAAATATGTACTATTATGGGTCTCTCCTTCCAAAATGTACTGACATAAAATTTCTTTCCAATTTAGTCACCACACACTCAAAATTAAACTCAGATAAAATCTGAAATCAATACCATATTAGGGTTTATCAAAGAACTTGAAATCTTTGCAAACCTGCTGTAAAAAATGGATTTGGAAACATTTTCGGCAGCAGAAAAACAACGATCAGGTCTATCCTTTTATTTTGATGACTTTCATCGCTGTCCAGCCCTTCCTCTGATCATTTTTCTCTTTAAGGAATGAACTGAGGCCCTTTCTGTTTAAGCTAGGTCTTAGAAGTTGGAGAAGCATTAAGGTACCATCTCTTGCAGAAGGAATAAGAATGAAATACCTTCCTATTTTTCTTATTCCCTCCCAAAATTAGTGCAGCATTGTTTATTTAAAATATTCTCCCCTAATAGTCCTATCCGAGTAACTAAAATGGAAAAGGTGGAAAGATAAATAACGAGTATGACTGAGGAGGTGGGAAAAGAGAAGTTCCCAGTCTCTATGAATGGGTGCCATCTTTGTGAAGGTGATGTGGCAATGGAGATTCCAGTTTAAAACACAGATCTTTTCTTTACTACTTCTATGTCAGAGCAATTCACAGCAAAGCAATTGCACAAATACACTAGAAGAATGGAAAAGAATATCTATATTCTTTAGCATAATTGGTAAGAGCAAAACTAAAACCTAAGCATCCATCCACATAGGCCTGGTTTTGAAGTTATGGTGAGGTGCTTCTGTCTTGTGTACTATATGATAAAACCGTTACAAGGAAAAGTCATCAGGTTAGTACGTACTGGCATGAAAAGACTCTGAGTGAATAAAGTTAAGTTGCACCTAGAATGGTTCCACTTTTTTTCTGTGATACACACACACACAAATATTTGTACACACAGATATACATGTACAGGCAGAAAGAGAGGGAAAGACAAGGAAAGGTCTGGAGTGATGCCCCCAGAACAACCCATAAGGTGCTAGAAATACAGAGGGTGAGGAAGGAAACTTTCTATTTTACTTCACACATTTCTCCACAGTGTAAATGTTTTCATTAACTGCAGAGAAAAACAATCATATACCATGCCCAGCAAGCAAGCAGCACCCTCTCTCTCTCTCCCTGATCTCAATTTTAAGCAATCTCACCCTCCCAGCACATTATCTGTCTTTGTCTCCATCACTTTCAGCCCCATTAGCATTTATAATCCACTGATTTTTATCTTGCTTTACTAACTACAGCCCCCTCATTTCTTACCGCCCTCCTTTCCACTTAAATTCATGATTCAGTATTATGATCGTTCCCTTGCAACCTGCCACTGCATCACACCCATTTCTGAAAGCCTCAGCCTCGTTACAGCGAACCCTCTGCCCTCTCTGCACGCTGCCTGTGAACACTGCTGGGAACACACAACCATGCCAACTTCACTTCAAATTCAAGTGGATACTTCCTGCTGCCCAGCAGCCGCACTTACTTCTCTGGTCCATTCGGCTCCCACACTTATACAAGACTAGCAGTTCACTCCTTCTTCTTAAGTCCTCAATGCTTCCCTTCCCATACCCACCCTTGGGAGATGATTTCTATTCCTCTGAGGAAATGGAAACAACCAGTAGAGAACTTCTACCACCACATCTCCCACCAACGGCATCTGTGTCCACATACTTGCTTTTGCTCCCGTTGCATGAAAGATGGGTCAGTGCTCCAATATGAGCACCCTCACCTCTCGACTGATGAGTTAGGTTCAGTCCCCTCCCGTCTGCCCAAGGACACCACGGCAGCAATTCTCCTGCTTTCTCTTCTGCATCATCGATTTATCCCTCTTTGCTGGATAATTCCATTAGCACAGAGACCTGATGTAATTTCTCCCATCTTAAAACAAACCAGAACAACCCACCCCACCCCACCCCCCGCCCCTGCACCACCCAGGCGCTTCTGCCAGCTATTTCTCAACTTCCCTTAACAGTAAAACTACTTAAAAAAAAACTGCTTATATTTGCTGTCTCTAGAGTTACTCCCTTCTTTTTCTTGAGTCCATTCCACGAAGCTAAATCCAATGGTAGTTGGTCTTCTGCAGCAGTTGGCAGCTGATCACTTCTTCCTCCTTGAAACACTCCCCATCTGGCTTCCACAATACTCCTCCTATGAGACTCTGCCTACCTCACTGCTAGGCTCTCAGTGTCTTATTGTTTCCTGTTTATCTCCTTTCAGGTTTGGTGTGGTCAATCCTTAAAACTCACAGTGGGCTTTGTTTATAGTCACAACCTAAGTGACCTTATCTCATCTCGTTGTTTTAAATAGTTATGACGGGCTGGTGACACCCTAATCTGCTCCTTCAGTTGGTGGTCATCTCCTTGAGTCCAGAGTCATATACTCAGCTGCCTACTGGACGTCTCCAGTTGAACATCTATCAAGCCTCTTAAGCTTAACACGACTATAAATGATCTTCTCACCTCCCCCACCCCAGACCTCTCCTCCCACAGTGTGCCCCATCGACAAACGGTGCCCACACTGTCACTGTCAGTGGCTCGGGCCAACAACCTTGAAGTCAGTATTGACTCCTCTCACTTTCTCATCCCCCCAGGCAACCCATCAGCAAGTCCCATTGGCTCAACCTTCAAACTGCCTCCAGACCTGCCTCTTCTCACTACTTCTGCCTGTACAGCGCTGGTCCAAAGCCACATCAGCTCCTGCCCAAATTATTGCAATCACTTTCTGATCGGTCTCCCTGCTTTTACCCCTGACCATTCTCAAACCTTGTAGCCAATGTGACCCATTTAAAACTTCAAGTCAGATAAAAATCTTCCCATTCTACTAAAAATGAAAACCAAAAGTCTTCACAATAGCCCAAGATGGGCTCCCTGGTATGACCCCCGTCCCATCTGACCTCATGTCCTGTCGCTGAAGCCCCTCACACACTCTGGCTGCTCCGGCTTCAAAGTTGCTCACAGGCCCAGACACACCCTGGCCTCACGGGCTTTGTGCTGCCACCCTCGGTGCTTGAACCCCCCTGCCGTTCACGACCTGGCTCATCACCTCTCTTCCTCAGATGCCTGCTCAGCGATGGAAACTGCACTAACCTCCTCCCAGGACTAAACTGGGATTGCAGCTAAATTTTAGAAAAATCGTCCTGAATAACCAACTGAACACTAGCTGGAGGGAAGCCTTATAACCAAGGACTCACAGAAGAAAACACATCACCATGAGGAAACCGGTAGGAAACGTGGAATCAGGAGAGGGCTGTCCAGGCTCCCATGGGTCGAAGCTGGAGTTCTGGAGGGATATCGCAGCAACTGAGGAGGTTCCCCATGAGAAGTGTGGGGTCTAGACCCCAAGCTGGGCTCCCCAGCCTAGAGCACTAAATGAAACTGGATAAGAAACTCAAATAACAAACAGCTGTGAAAAACAGGGCTTTCTGTCTGCCAAGGAGATGGCTAGAGACACAGAGCCTCTTAAAGGGCCAAGAACAAAATTTTGCTTGCAGCCACTCACCCTGGGCTCCAGCAGAGGGTGGGCAGAGCAGACTAGAAACACAGGAGAAGGTGAAGTTGATGGCTCTGGGGATAAAGCTGACTGAGGGGTCAGCTGCCAAGAACCCTGCGCTGAGTCGTCCCCCAGATGCAGAGGCTGTCTCTCAGACAGAGCACTCCCCTCCAGGCGGCCTGGGTAGCAGGGAGGGGAGCAATAGCCCCACCCTACTGAGCTTTGGTCTGGCTGCAGAGGAATACAGCTGGAGGCAATTTCATTGTTTAAGCTTATCAGAAAGCCTGCAGGCAAAGGCAGATATCTAAGAGCTCTGATACTTCAGCTGACCCTCTTCTAGGACACTGCTGGTAAAACCCAGCCTTGGTGAACAGCCTGATTCTATGTGCACATACCCAGGCCCAGCAGAGGGAGCCACAAGCAGTGAATCACTGATAGCTCCAAACAGGTTGCCCGGGCACCAGTCACAGGCAGCGTCTGACAAAGCTTTGCACTATAGTCTCTCCAAATCTGGAGGAGGAGGTGGAGGAGGGGAAGGGAAAGGGGGAGGAGAGGGAGGGGAAGGAAGAAGGGGGTAGGGGGAGTTAGAGGGGGAAAGGGGAGGGAGGGGGAGGAACAACAAATGGTACAAACATCTGCAAATCAATAAATGTGATACACCACATAAACAAAATGAAGGATAAACCTCATATCAAATCAATAGATGCAGAAAAAGCATTTAATAAAATCTAGTACCTCTTAATGATTAAAAAAACTCTTAGCAAAGTGGGAATAAAGGGAACATACCTCAGCATAATAAAGGCCTTACATGACAAACCCACAGCCAACATCATACTCAATGGCAAAAACTACAAGTGTTCCCCTTAAGATCAAGAACAAGACAGGAATGTCCACTTTCACCTCTCTTGTTCAACATAGTGCTGGAATTCTTAGCCACAACAATCAGACAAGAAGAGGAAATAAAAAGTATCCAGACTGGAAAGAAAGAAGTACAACTGTCATAATTTGCAGATGACGTCATACTGTACATAGAGAACCCTAAAGATTCCACCAAGAAACTACTAGAATTGATGAATGAATTCAGTGAAGAAGCCGAATACAAAATTAATATCCAGAAATAAGTTGTACTTTTAGATGCCAAAAATTAACTATCAGAAAGAAAAATTAAAAAACAATTGTATTCACAATTGCTTCAAAAAGAACAAAATACCTGGGAATAAATTTAACCAAGGATGTAAAGACCTGTACTCGGAAAACTATAAGACACTGAAGAAAGAAACTGAAGAAGATACAAATAAGTGGAAGCACATGCCGTGTTCATGGATAGGAAGACTTAATATCATGAAAATGTCCATACTACCCAAAGCAATCTATAGAGTCAACACAACTCATATCAAGGTATCAATGACATACATCACTGAACTAGAACAAATATTTCAAAAATGTACTTGGAACCACACAAAAAAATCCCAAATAGCAACAGAGATCTTGAGAAAGAACAACAAAGTTGAAGGAATCACATTACCTAATCTCAAAATATACTATAAGGCCATAGTAATCAAAACAGCATGGTACTGGCATAACAGAATAAAGATCAATAGACAGAATAGAGAGCCCAGAAATAAACCCATGCCTTTATAGTCAATTAATATTTGACAGAGGAAGTGAGCACAATTTATTCAATTTATTTATTGAATAAAGACAATTTATTCAATAAACGGTGTTGGGAAAAGTGGACAGATACGTGCAGAAAAATGAAACTACACCATCTTCTTTTACCACAAACAATAAATTCAAAATGGATTAAAGACTTAAGTTATTAGACTCAAATTCATAAAAATTCTAGAGTAAAACATAGTCAGTAAAATATTGGACACAGTTTGTAGCAATATTTTTCTGATATATATCCCCAGGTAAGGAATACAAAAACAATGGGACTACATCAAACTGAAAAGTGTTGGCACAGCAAAGGAAACCATCAACAAAATAAAAAGATAATCCACTGAATGGGACAACATAGTCACTGATACATCTGATAAGAATTAATAGCCAAAATTTATAAAGAATTTATAAAACTCACTTGGCTGGTACAGCTCAGTGGATTGAGCATGGGCCTGCGAACCAAAGGATTGAGGTTCGATTCCCAGTCAGGGCACATGTCTGGGCTGCAGGCCAGTTCCCAGCAGGGGACACATGAGAGGCAACCATACATTGATGTTTCTCTTTCTCTCTCCTTCCCTTCCCCTCTAAAGATAAATAAATAAAGTCTTTAAAAAAAGAATTTATACAACTCAACATCAAAAAAAACCCAAAAATGACCCAATTAAAAAAATGGGCAAAGGACCTGAATAGACACCTCTCCAAAGAGGAGATACAGATGGCCAATAAACATATGAAAAGATTCTTAAATGTCACTAATTATCAGAGAAATGCAAATTAAAACCACAATGTGGTCTTATCTCACACCTGTTAGAATGGCTATTAGCAATAAATGAAAAAACAGCAAGTGCCGGCAAGGATGTGAAAACAAAGGGGTCCTTTTGCACTGTTGGTGGAAATCATTACGGAGATGCCTCAAAAAACTAAAAATGGATCTGCCTTCTGACCCAGGAATCCCACTGCTGGAAATATATACGAAGCAACCCAAAACACTAATCCGAAAGGATATATGCACCCCTATATTCACTGCAGCATTATTTACAACGGCCAAGATTTGGCAGCAGCCTGAGTGTCCATCAGGAGATGAGTGTGTGAAACAACTATGGGACATTTACACAATGGGATACCACTTGGCTGTAAAAAAGAACAAAATTTTATCATTTGTGACAGCATGGATGGACCTGAAGAACACTGGACTAAGTGAAATAAGCCAGTCATGGAAAGACAAATACCATGTGATTTCACTCACTGCGGAATCTAATGAACCAACTGAACTAACAAGCAAAACAGAGAGAGACTCAGGCATAGAGAGCAGGCTGACAGCTCTGGTAGAGAGCAGGGGCAGGGTTCCGGGGTGGAAAGAGAAAAAAAGGACTTGTGGACAGGAACAGCAGTGTGGTGATTGCTGGGGAGAAAGTGGGTAGAGGGGGGAGAGGATGTAAGAAGAATGAACGATGATGAGAAGAAAATACAGTAATGAGGAAAAAATCATGGCTCACCCCAGCAACCCTAGGCTGTTTCATTTTGCTCCTAAACACTGGTCATGATCTAACCTAAAACTAGAATATACGCTCGATGAGGACAGGGGATTTTCCTGTGCTGTCACTGCTCTGTTCTAGAAGAGTGGCTGGCATGGGCACTGAGAAAATGGTTACTGAATAAATAAATGATGTCTCTTGAACTTGGGAGGTTGCATGGAGGAAAAGATTACCCTCAATAATAAATCAGGAGATCTGGATTTGAATCTGATTACTAGACTAGGAAATAGAAGCACCTCCCATCTTTGCTAGTGCATAGTATTAAAACTCGTTAAGACATTTAACCTCCAAGATCCTCAGTTTTCTCACCTATAAAATGGGAATGAAACATTCTTCCCTCGCAGAGCTGTGTGGGTGAAAAGGTTATGCAAATATAAATACTGTCAAGCTTCTGTAACTGATTACATGTAAATTATCAAGAATCAACATATTTTAGACAAGTTTATTCTCTTGTAAATCACAGGACAACTTGAATTATAACAGATTTTAAACTGTCTTTTCTCTAGAGTTTGTAATGATCTATATTATTAATTATACACAATAGTATCCTATAAGCTTTAACTTCTGGGCATTATAGTTAAAGTTATTTTTGCTTTCTATTCTGAGACTGTATTCTTTCTTAATGGAGGAGACAAGACTTCATGAATTGCAATCTTTGGTACTTTATTTGACTCTGGAATTGCCCTCCCCAAGGACCTTTCTGCAGCCCAAATCAAGCAAAACTGAGATGATCTCAGTAGAGGCAGAAATACAAGCCAAGTTCTTTAGTCAAGGAAATAAAACGTCAAGACAGTCCAAAGAGCGCTACAGAATACAGACCTCACCAAAGCACCACTGCAAACAGTGGAATTTGGAAAAGAGGCATCTTCTCTAAATTCTACTCTTGTTCCAAGTTACATAACAAATATAAATACTTCATTTAAGTTACTTTAATTTTTCAAAGAAATGCCTTAATTGGGCTCTGGCTGGTGAGACTCAGTGGACTGAGTGCCGGCCAGTGAACCGAAGGGCCCAGCTTGATTCCCAGTCAGGGCACATGCCTGGGTTGCAAGCCAGGTCCCTAGTAGGGGGCACGTGAGAGGCAAGCACACTTTGATGTTTCTCTCCTTCTCTTTCTCCCCACCCTCCCCCTCTTTCTAAAAATAAATAAATAAAATAAAATAAAATAAATGAAGTGCCTTAATCAGGATTCAAAAGGATGGCATCAGTGGCATCAGTATTTATTGAGAGACAATACAAAAAAAAAAAAGGTATTTTTTCAGTCCCCTACAAAACTGCTTATTATGTTAACCAATGTGCCTTTTACAATATTGTAACAAACTTGTTGAATTTATTGCCAAGGGTTAAAGTTATCTCCTGACTTAAGACTACACTTCTTATCATCAGAAGATACGAGCTACGTATTGTAGTTTGTTGTTGTTTTTTTGCCTTGGTCTTCAGAAAGCTCCAAGTTAAATTAATTCTCAATTTCAATAATTATTAGATATAATCCCATTCTTGACTTTTGCAAAGTCCAATCTCCCCTTCATTTCTACAGGCCTTCTAATCCTATATTCATTTTTTCATTTTTATTATACCCATCAGTCCTCCTAGGCCAAGCACTGGGCCTGGAGTATTAAAGACTTTCTAACTATTTGATCATAATCACCATCATTAGGTCTTTAGAAACAGCATCCAACATTTGCTCGGCCTTGTCTAAGCTCAGAAGTTCTCCAGACCAATCAGTGGGCAAGGCAGGAACAAGGCTTTCAGAGCTCCCTGCACTCTCCCTCTTATGAACAGGGCATCAGTGAAAAATAAAATCTCCTGAGTTACTTCCTTCTTCTTCTACCTTTCTCTAACTAACCTGTCAGTCCCTTGAAGGCAGGCGGCCCCATGATTCACGTGCCTCTATAGATCCGGCTCTGCACTTAGCAGGATACCTTATACACAATAAAGACAGAGTAAACACGTGCTTACTTAGAAAGGCAAAGAACAAATAACATCAGGCAGAGATTGAAGCAGAACAGGGTGAGAGAACGCAGAAAATATTGGTCAGCTACCCAAGTGGTTTATTTCCTCTTTTTTCTTTTGTCAGTCCTGTAGCAAACCGTTCCAAACTCAGGGATCTGCCCTGGGTTGCTTTACCACTGGTCAAGGAGGAATAACATGGGAGCAACTAGGGCAGATCCCTGACTGGGCAGAGGGAGGTCTGCGCGTCTGGCCTTACCCCATACCAGGGTCCCTGTGCACTGAGTGAGCCCTGCTCCTTCCAGTGCCCACACTCAACCTCCCCTGCTTCCCACTGACCCTCCCCCACCCACAGGCAGGACCCCACACCCTGCTCTACCTATGGGGGGGGGGGTGTGACTCAAGCCCCAGCTACTCCCCCTGGGTCCTGTGGCTGCACTTCTAAAGTCTAGTGCTGGGCCCTGACTTTCAGTGCTGGGCCCTGAGTGAAAATCAAAGAAGAGAAAGGGGTGAAGTAGGAGAAGCTGTTCCTGCCCCACCCCCTACAGCTGCTCCCCAGCTGGCCTCTGCCTGGGAGTCTGAGTGCCCGAAGCAGAAAGTGCGAATTCCAGCAGAAAGTGCGAATTCCGAGGATAGGGACATGGGCACTGCTAGCTGTTGTCTTCCTGCTGTCCCCTGTGCTGGGGAACTCAGGTGAGTTCCTTGGGTGAGGACAGTCCTAGGTGGGGGTAGGAGCTTCCCAGAGCAACGAGAACCCCTCACGGCTGTCTCACACATTCCTCCTTTTCTCTCCCTAGGCATGGTCAGAAGGAAGCAGAGAATCTCTTAAAGTCGAGTAAGGCACCCCAGCCAGGGACGGCATGCCTAGGTGAACCAAGCGAAGGGAACCTGTGCCAAGGAGGAGAGAAGACTTTAGTTTGGGAAACGAGCAAAGACAGGTGGGGGCAGAGGGGGGACTGGATTCTGGAGAGGGTCTCCAGAGCCTTCCTCCTCTTTGTCCACAGTCTGTGAGTGGTCTACAGTCGTAGCCCACATTGCCTCAGGCAGGGAGGCCAACGCAGGGCAGTGGCCCTGGCAGGTCAGTGTCCACCAGGGCTGGCTCCATGTCCGTTCAGCCACCCTCATCCCAGCACAGTGGGTACTGACAGCTGTGTGCTGTGCCCTGCTCTCGGTGAGTGTGAGACTTGCTTCTGGGGAGATTCATCAGGGAACTAACTCAGGTGACTGAAGCTCCTGGGCTAAGGGCAAAAGGAAGTTTGTCTTTTCTTTTTAATGTATTAATTGATGAGGGGTGAGGGAGATACATTGGTTTGTTTATTTTGCATGCCCTGATTCGGTATGTTGTACCTTAGAAGTGGGCCCAAGTATTTCCTGCCCTAGCTCTCAGTTCAGTGCAACCACTCCTTCAGGTTTGAAGTGCAAACACTTCAGGTTTCTGCATATTGGATAATCATCTCATTTGAAATGAGTACCTAAAAAAGTCACACTCACACAGACACACACACTACCTAAGTCTCTACCCAAGGAGACATTCCCTAGGAACGGAATATTAAATCAGAGCTACCCCTGAAAATCAGAGGCACAAAATTTATCTCCTAGCTGTAAGTTGCTTTCAAATTTTTTAGGACAGCTTTGACTCTTTTTGACCTTACAGCTAGGAAGCCATCTTATACACTGAAGGCACTCAAAAGTGCCCCTCATTTGGCCTCCAGACATGCAGCAACTACTATCAGAAAGAAAGCTTGCTGCATGGAGCCATGATCCGTGAAGCCATGATCTGCTCCAAGTGCCCAGTGGGGCAGACGCATATCCGTGTATAGGATCCACCCTATTGGCATCTTTCAGAACCCTCCCCCACACATTGTCCCCATTGTGCTTCCATGTCTCATACCTTCTGAGCCCCTGGGTGAGCCCAGGAGGAGTGACTAGACAGGCCCTAACTCCACAGTTCTTGGCTAAACTGCTGGACAGTCTCTGCCTCTGCCCTCTATGTGGCTAAGCCATCTTTCTTCCCTCCCCCAGGGCAGTAGAGGAGATCCCCTGGTATGTAAAGTGGAGGATTTCTGGATCCTGTGGCAGGAGTGGTGAGCTGGGAATCAAAACTGCAGCCAAACCAACGAGCCCGGCTAGAATCTGTACAAACAACAGTTTCTACAAATCTTGGATTGCGAAGGCAGCCGTCTCTCATACTGACTTTTCTCCCAGCCTCAGTCTGGACTTCTCTGGGCTCCTCCCTGTTATGCTTCTACTGCTCACTTTCCGGGGGCCACCCTAACTGGCTGACGTCAGTATCCCAGGGTGAAGTGGCAATGAAGAACAAGAGAGAAGGGGCAATTCTGGAAGCTGAGGATTTCGAAACAAGACAGATGCAGTTCTGCTACCTCTAAGCATAGCCCCCATTAGTCTAATCTGCTTCTTGCCTTTTTCTCCCCAGGCCAACCTAGAAAACAACATCCTCAGAGTGAATAAAGTTTGGTTGATTGTAACTATTATTTTGCACATTCATTTTTTTAATGAAACTGGGAACAGCCTGGGGAAATAGAGAAGCACAGAAACTTTGGGCTGAAAGGGATCTAGAATTCACTTGGCCCATGCCCTCCATTCTGTGGACAAAAGATCAGGGGTCCAGATAAATTAATTAGTTTGTCCTTAGCTGATTTCAAGGTGAAAACAATCCAATCTGGGACTGAACTGGAGAAAAAGCAAGGACTCAGAAGATTAGAATGCTTTAATGAAGCACACCAGGCAAGAGGAGCCTCCAGCAGTATTTGGTATCTATTGCTGAAAACAACAAATATATATTATCTCAAAGTTTTGGTAGGTCAGTAATCAAATAGTTCTGGCTCAGGGTCTTTCAGAAGGCTGCTGCTGTATCAACCCCAGCTGCAGTCAGCTCTCGGCTCAGCTGGAACAGAATCTGCCTCCAGCTCATTCACGACAAGTGGCAGGCCTCTGAGGACCAGTGAGCGTCTAGGCTCACTCACAAGGCCTCTCTGCAGGGCAGCTTCATGGCAAATGGCTTCTTCCAGAGTGAGTGGTCCAAGATAAAGTGAGAGGGAACTCCCAAGATGGGAGGCGCAGTCCTTTATAACCTGATTTCAAAACTGACACCTCATTACTTCCGTTGTGTTCCGTTCTTTATAAGTGACTCAACAAGGTGTGAATATCAAGGTGAGGATCATTCCCCAATGGTCTTAAAGGCTGCCCTCCCTCACGTGGTGTAAGGAAAGGGTCTGGATTAAGAAATTGGGAGAAGGGGGCAAAGACAGACCATGTTTAGTAGTCATGGATTAAATGGAGGCATGGAAGAATTTAAGGACATATTCAGGGAAGAATGCCTTCTGAGTCCCCGTTAACCCCACCCACTGAAGCACCTCAGGGTGGTGTTCACATGTCCTGGAGTTAGAGAAGGTGTTGGTCAAAGAGATTCCCAACCCGCGTTATCCTGTGACCAGAGAGTAGTCTGAGTGCTTTATCCCCATCCTTGTCCTAGGCCTCTGGTACACACAGAGGGGTTAAGAACAAGGGATGTGACACTGGCCAATGCCAGAATAATTCATGGATTTCGTAAGATACTGATCAAAATACTAACTGCTCTGTACCACCTAACAATAGTAAAAAATAATTAGAAGGAGTTCGGGCAAGGCAGTGGAATGAGCAGCAAAGTGAACATCCCTTGCTCAAATTTCATTAAATACTATTAAAATCATTGTTTAAAAATAAAAGTTTTCATTAATAACTATAAGGATAAGGTAATTACATAACAATAAGTAAATTCAATCTGGGCCATTAAAAAGCTTTTCACATATAGGAAGAAAATAGTAAGAACTCTGAAAAAACATTCATTCCCCCAAATGCAAAATCATACAAAGTATGAGCGGGATTCAAAGGACGTTTACCATTTATTTTCAAAGGGACACTGTTCATGTTAATAAGATTTCACGTTTTTAGATGGCAACACTACAGAATCGCGAGCAAGGTATGACTGATGCTGTGAAAAATGCTTCAGCAAGAGAAGATAAACTCACTAAAAGTGAGACTCGGAATAAGCAAAAAGATAATAGAATGTGAGAGAAGATGGATCTAGATAATAGAGCCAAGAAATTCAACAAGGAAATAAAAGAAGGTTTCAGAATCATAAAATAAAAGAGTTGAAAGGCACCTTACAAGTTTATACAATAGAATTCTCAGCTCAAGGCATAGGTTTGCTTGTTTAATAGATCTTTTACTTCTTAATACAGTAGCATTGGGAGACTGTCTATCATCTATCTTAGCTTTTGGAAATGGGAGAGTGGACACCATCTTCACTACACAGTAGTGTCCCACCCCTTGCCCACCAGAATCCGCTAAAACTGAAACTTAGCAAATAAAATATACACATAATGGGTTAGATGAAATGAGGTAGCTTCCACAGAAAGAACTCCCTAAAATTCAGTTAATATATGCCTTGTATGTTTTAGAAATAAGCTAAACTTGGAGACTTGGGTATAACCCCAAAGCAAAATACCAGGAATAAGAGTATACCTGAGAAAGTTCAAGTCCAATCAACACTATTATACAGCGATTGAATAAAAAACAGTATTAGCAAGGGGAATGGTCAGCATGGAATCTAAGAAAGCAAAAGCCAGTGTGTTTATCAGACCTTAGGTTGTTAAGGAAGAAAGACTCTTTGAGTGTGATGAATATAAACTTCACATTTATTTAGAAAAGCGTCCTGTTAGGGAGAAGTGCTTTCACCTCACTTCCATAAACAGGGAGTATTTCCTCCCTAGTGAGTGAAATGCCTGTGGAGATTTACCATTTCCATTTGCTCTGATCTAAAGCCTCTTCAAACCACCACCCAGGATTCCCTACTCATATCAAGGTGTGCCCTGGTTGGGAAAAACGAACATTTTAAATAATAAAAATGAGTAGCTCTCTTTGCAAATAAACATTCTGGTTCACACACAAGTCTATTAAAATTTAGTAAGTCAGTCTCTTGAATTTGATCTATTCTAGGCGCTCTGACAAACGTTGAATTTCAAAAGCTAAAAAGCTAAGGGCCCAGACTGAGCTAACCTGAGCCAAGTCATGCTGCCTACGCAAGACCTGCCTAAGTGGATGCTCTGGGTGACCCCCAGCCTTGTCTCATCTCTAACTGTGGCAGGAACTTACATTTTCTTTACCTGCAACAGTTAACATGCTGGTCACTTTAAATATCCCATTTAGTCCTAACGCTTTAAGAATGTATTATTTATCCCCCTTTTACAAATAAAAGTACACACCCATACACACAAAACAACTTAGGTTCAGAGAGTTTAAGTAACCTGCCTAAGATCACACAACTAATATCTGGTCAAACAGATTTATCCAGGACTGACTGAAAAGATTTGGCTCTTTCCACTGGACCAAATTACCTCCATTCTTTGTTCGAAAGCAAGGCTCTCCCTTACACTTCGCCAAAGTAACCCAAAGTAACGTCTGCCCTTTGGCTTGAGTTATCTATACCTCTTATCCTCCTAGTCTCCTTCTGTAATGATCTGGGTGCACACAGTTTTATTTTCCTGATGAATAGATAAAAACATCCTTGAAAAACTGCCGTCCTATTCATCTTCTTGATCTTCTAGCATCTAGTATAGTGTCTTGTAAACAAAAAATACCAAGTCTTATTTTCTGAATAACAAAATGTAGCTACAGACTACAGAAAGCCAGCTGTCAAAATCATAAGGAAGAATTCCTTTAGTATGAGTAAAGCAAATAAACATGAAAAGGGAATTTTTTTTCTTCCAGTAATTAAAAGAACAAACCAACTCCTTTAAAGGGGGACTGGTTAGTGAGCAGTAGGGCCCTGGGCAAACTGGATGGAGCTCCACGCAAAATCAGTCCCAGTGGAGAAGGTGAGTGCAGGTGAGAGAAACAAACGACAGGCTGGCCAGTAACGCAATGAGCTGGGAAGATGAAGAACATTGTCTCTATAGGGCTGTGCAGACTTTGTGGCCCTGACATAATGGATGCTGAGCATATGGCCTAGCTCAAGGACATTTTGGTTAGTGGAACTAAAAGATGGGCTGAAGTTTCTTGTCCAAGTTCAAGAAGTAAGACCAGACTGGATCTGTAAATAGAGAGCATAGGTGTCTACTGCTGCAAGGTGACAGAACAGGCCAAAGCCGGAGACTCCTACAAATGTGCTTGAGAAATCAATTACTCCTTAGAAGACTGTTTCATAAGGCGATTTAATCATTTTCCAATATAACAGATTAATCTGATGGGTTAGGTTTTAAAAAGAGACAATGAAATTCATTTGCCCTTCCTGCAAATACAGATAGAAAGCTACAAGACTTACAAAACTAATGTTTTATTCTCAGGGTGTCCAAGAGAGAACTGCCTCCTTGAAGGGGCATCCCTGCTTCCCAGCTGTGGCTCTCAGGCAGGGGACATTGACAATGTCTGGACACATTTTTGGTTGTCACAACTGGGGATGGGTGGCAGTACTGGTATTTAGTAGATAAAGGCCAGAGATGTTGCTTAACATCCTACAATGCACAGGACAGCCCCACAACAAGCAATCATCTGGCCCAAAATGTCAACAGTGCCAAGACTGAGAAACCCTGGTTTCAATGCACCACCATCAATCAAAGTTATCACCAATATTGCCTGTTTGCCCAGAATCAGAGAAATTCAAGTACTGTATGATTTCAATCATATGTGGTGTCTAATGAACAAAATATACTAACAAACAAAATAGGAACAGAGTCATAGATGAAGGGATTAGGCAAAAAAGAAAAAACTCGTAAACACAGACAATAGTATGGTGATTTACTAGAGGGGAAGAGGGGTGGGGGAAGGAAGAAGAGGGTACAGGAGGGATAAATGGTGATGGGAGTAGTCTTGACTCGGAAGGATGAACACACAATACGCTAAGCGGATGAGGTAGTTGAGAATTGTACACCTGAAGTCTTTATAATTTTATTAACCAATGTCACTCCTATATATTCAATAAAGAAGTAAAATAAATCAATAAAAATAAAACTGGAATATTAGTTCAACAACAACAGTAACAAAAACAGCAGCTACTATTTATTATTACATGTTTAAATAAGCCAAATCCAAGGTAAGAACTTGCCCTAGATTTCATTTAATGCTTACAAAAATCCTCGGTGGTATTATTATTCCCATTTTACAAAGATGAAAAGGTTGTAACTTAGCCAGAGCCACATGGCAAATACGAAAGCTCTTACCACCAACACCATATTGCCACTTCCCAAACCAACAGTTATTGTGTACGGAGAGGTACGTATCTACAGACAACTGTAATGATAACAAGGTAATGATCTGAGGACGAAGATCTAAGTGAGCCCAGAGGGAGGCAGACAGCTGTCTTCAGGAAAGGCATTGGACGGGCCGTTACGCACCCGCTCTCTTGCTTCCAACTCCTTGGCCTGTCCTTACCTTAGAAGAAGCAAGGGAGCCGTAAAGTGGCAGACCCCACAAGTTTCATGATTGCTAAACCAAATGTAAGAAAAAATCTGCAGAGGAATAATGGAGGCAAAAAATAAATAAATAAAGATAAATAAACAAGCAATGCATAATTTAATGTTACATCTATAAAGAATCTTTGAGATCAACAACTAATTATACTTCCTTCCTGTTACAACAGTAAAACACAGGGCTTGGGGGAAAGGTTACTTGTGGAAGGTCATAAAAATGACAGAGTAGCGCTGTGGGCTGAAAACCACAGGAGAGCTCTCCGATATGACAAAAGAGGTTAGCGTGGACTGAGAAAGGACGTACAGGTTCCAACTCTCTGTAAAAATGGACATTTTCTTACATAACTCGATGCCATTATCACACCTATCAAGATGAACAAAAATTCCTCCATACCATCTAATATCCAGTTCATTACCAAATTTCCGTGTTTGTATCAGAACCTCTATTAGAGTTGGTTTGATATATCACGATCCAAATGAGGGACACACACACTTGTCTCTTTGGTTTCTTTTCACCTACAGGTGTTTTCCTCCCTTTTTACTCTCCCATCACTGACTTATATAGAAACCGGGTCAGTTGTTTTATATAATATCCCATATTCTGGTTTGACTGTTAACTTCCTTGTGTTGTCATTTAACTTACCCTTTATCCCTGTATTTGCTGCATGTAAGAGAAACTTGAGAAGGTCAGGTTTTACCTTTTTTGACAAGAATACTCCACTGGATATCGTCCCATACTATGTATGTGACGTCAGGAGACACATGTCTGCCTTATCCTACTTTTCATGGTGCTAAGACTGACCACAGGGTTCAAACACCTTTCATCTGCTCTCAACTACTGATAAACACCCCCCGAAATCAATCTAATGAGGGGCTGCAAGAGATGATTTTCAAATTTCTATCAGTCCAACCACATTTATTACCTGGAATTCTTCCCTCACCAACTAAACCATTCTGTGACTTTGAACTGTAGTTTGGAGAGGGAGAGGAAGATAACTAATTCTCTCCTTTTACTTTCAATGTCAGAGTAAAGAGCTGGTGTCTTAGTTACTTCCAATAAAGTTTATTTCCAAGTAAATTGGAACCAAATCCAAAAGTGTATTTTTATGAAACAGTTAAACAAAATGAAAAAAGATACTATGAACAATCCAACTAACATGTAAAGAGAACTGATCAGTGACCAGATCTATCCAGAGAAAGAGAGTTCCATCCAAAGATCTAGAACAACCACAGACCCTCAGAGGGAAAAGAGTTCGCAGTGAAAATTTGTTTCCTTTGATAAATCAATACAAAGATCTGTTCAGAACTTCGATGTCTTTGCAAAATGATTACCTTTACTCCAAACATGACTTGAAGATAAATTTCAAACTGAGATTTGACTTTTTAAAACTATACCTAAATAAGTTGACTAAACAGATAAAATGGCCTGTGAATACTATTAGTTAATAGAAATACCCACTTAGATGGTTGTGATACCAATAAATCTTTTTCTTCAATTAAATGAAGACAAAAATCACAGGTTGCAATATTAATTTCAGAAAAAATTAAGGTGAAAAGTACTAAGAATAATTATATACGATAAAAAGCTCCGTGAATGACAGATGCATAACCAGAATAGAATATATAAACCACACACACAAAATAGGTTGTGCTTCAAAGAAGAACCATTAAAAAAATCTATGAAGGAACTAAAATAAATGTAATATAGTAGTAGATTCTCATCCCCACCAAGACACAAATAAAGACAAATATATCTGGAAAATGTAAATTAGGTAAAAATTCATAGTTGTGGCGGTCGGTAAAAAGTAAATGGGTCTACAGATTTTAGATGAGGGGATAAAAATATGCGGTGTATTTACACAACAGAGTACTATGAGGCTGCAAAAAAGAAGGAACTCTTCCCTTCTGCAACAAACGGACCTGGGGCACACTATACGCTGAGCGAAATAAGCCAGAGAAAGACCAACACCACATGATTTCACTCATATGTGGAATCTAAGGAACAAAAGACACTGACAAACAAAATAAAACCAGAGGCATGGATACACGGAACAGACTGCCAGATCTCAGAGGGGAGCGTGGTGGGAGTCCTGGAGGAGATTAGCCGAAGAACATGTCTGCATGGCCCGTAAACCCAGACAGCAATGTGGTTAAGGCGCGTGGTATGGGGGGGAACTGCCTGGAGGAAGGCAAAGGCCAGGTGAGGAATTGGGGGACATCTGCAATAATGTCAACAATTAAAAAGGTAAATGGAAAAAGTATTTTTTCAAGTGTTCACTTCTCAAGTCTGAAAGATGTATTCAAAGAGGTAAACCCCTCACTGTGCGGAGATGGCACCTGCCCCCCCAGTCTTTGCCACGTCGCTGACCCTCCTGCACCCTCACATCCCTGCTTCAGGCGTGAGGGCACTCACTCCTGAGACGACACAGACCTTTGTCCTCACTGCTCTGGTCTCCTACTGGGTCATCAGGTCTTCCTAGGATAGCTCCAGATGTCCTTGTTACTCTGCTCTCCTTATTGTTCACAGAAACCTGCATTTCTTTCCAGGGGATGCCAGAGTACCATAGACGGGCTGCTCAAACAGCAAAATGTATTTCCTCACAGTCCTAGAGGTGCGAGGTCTGAGAGGGTGTCAGGAGGGCTAGTTCCTCCCGAGAAACATGTGGGAAGATATGCCAGCCCCCCTTAGTCTGTGGACAGCCCATTTTTGCCTGTGTATGAGTTTACATCCAAATTTCCTCCTCTTATAAGGACAACATGGATGTCAGATTAAGGCCCACCCTAATGACCTTATTTTACTTTAATCGCCTCTTTAAAGACAACCTCAAAATATGGTCACATTCTGAGGTTAGGACTTCAACATACGAATTTTGGGGGAGACGCATCTCAGCCCTTAACAGTATTCTTAAAATAATCCTCTCTTTGATTAAGCTGGATTAAGTGAGTGTCTATTGCTTGTAATAGAAAAAAAAAACCTTACCAAAACAGTTACACTTTCTGGGCTTCTATTATTTTTTAATTATTCATGCGTATCTTTCATAACTCCCAATATTTTAATCTACATGAGAACAATAATATGCTAATAATATGCTTTAAAAGTTCACTGAATTTTGCCTCTACAGACCCATTATCCTACAAACAATGGGTACAGAAAACATAAAAGGCACGGAGTAGAATACTGTGGCCAGCGCCGCGTGGCACCACCCAGACCCACCTTCCGGACTCAAACATCCATTCTCCTAGCAACCAGGAGTGTCGGGGGCTGGCAGTTCACAGTGAAATTCCATCCCAAGAACTGCCGACAGAGCCTCCTCACCAAGGTAATGCCCCATTCTTGGAGGCGGCCTACATCTGATCATGCAGAAGTCCAAGTGCCCGGCCTTCTTGACCCCGTTCAGGACACCTTTGAAGGCCATCCCAGCTTCAGAGAAACTTGCGGGGTGCCTTGAGGCCCCCATCACAACTGCATTAGTGTGACTTTCCCTCTGCCTAATCCTACTTCCAGCCCATCTTGGTGTTGATCCTGATTCACTACCCAATAAACTTCTTGCACACAAATATCTCTTCACTAAAGTCTATTTTCTAGATAATCTGATGTGCAGTACATTCTCCGGCTAATAACCGTAATGAAAATGGAAGGAAAAAAAAAGGAAAAATTAGCCAGATGCTGGGTTACTTTCCTCGTTTCCATTTCTTGCTTTTGAAGACACTTCTGCCCATCTTCCGCTTCCTTGCTAGAGAAAAGGGTCCCTTTCTTCCCAGCCATGCCCTCTAACCTGTCTGCGGAGGGCGCTACTGCAGCCACCCCTCCCCCACCGAGCAGGCGCCGCCCCCCACCTGGCTACACGGCCAGGGGCACCTCAAGCCCCAGCTTCTCCCCCTGGGTCCTGCCGCTGCACTTTAAAGTCTGGTGGCTCGGCCCCAAGTGAAAATCAAAGGGGAGAAAGGGGCGAAGCAGAGGAAGGTAAAGCCGTCCAGGAAGAGGTGGTCCTGCCCCTCTTCTGGCGCCTGCCTGGGAGCCTGCGTCCAGGAAGCAGAAGTGCTCATTCTGAATACAGGGGCATGGGCCATGTTGGCTGTGTCTGCCTGCTGTCCCTTTTGCTGGGTGAGCCTCCAGGTGGGCTGGGGAGGGGAGGAGAGGGTTTTTTTTTTTTTGGCTCAACAAGTTACTGTTTATAATAAGATCACACTCTGCCCAGGTGATTTGACTTATAACAATGTGCCCCAAGAAAATCCTGAGGATACTATATGCCAGTCACCTTTCCAAGTATCTTACATACAGTAGTAAACAAAACAGAGATTCCTGCCTTCATGGGGCTTATAATCAATGCACATTTGAATATGTACGTTACCTAGCTCGTTAGGAAGTAATACATACTGACAGGAACGGGGCTCTGGAGTGCAGGGACAGAGGAGTGTTGTAATTTTAAAGGGCAGGCAAGGAAGGGTTCGTTAAGACAGAGTCATTTGAGCAAAGGCTTGAAGCAGATGAGTGATTTGGCTAAGAGGGTCTAGGAAAAGAATTTCCAGCAGAGGGAATGGGAAGTGCAAACACTATTCAGCGATTTCAGGCATAAGCTTGCTGGTTTATTTTTCTGGCCACTGGTGATTCAAAAGCAGGGTAGGCTGAGAGTAGCCAAAAGATAACAGGTGGCAAAGAGGAAAGATACACAAATATTGCAAAATGCCAATTCAGTTAAAGAAAACAGGACAAAAATAAACAACTTATAAACCTTGACAGCATCAGAAGGCATCATTGTATTTACAACCAAACATCTTGATATTACTGTTGACAACCTTGATTCACCAAGTAAAAATTAAATTATATTCTATGTATACTCTAAAGAAGGCAGGTAGGTATGTAATAATTACCAAGATTTCCCACTAATGGGTAAACAGTTATAAAAATTTTGCCTTTAATACCAACTTGAGAGATTTAAATGTGTGGAAAGCCTCTCTGTTCACTGAATTTAGATATTGTGTTATTATATATTAATGATACGGTGTGTCTTGTCTTAGGGTCTTGCACATGCTCTTCTTCCAAAGAGAAAGATCCACAGCCAGGTGAGTGGTCTCCATTTGGGCCCAAAACTGCTGGGTTTGGAACTGGAATAGGATGGCGTGTGGAGCTAGGCAGGAGGCAGGTCCTAGAAATGGGATTTGGGGGATGATAAGAAAATGGGGACAATGGGACCCTCAGACTCCCATTTCCCTCTCTCTTCTTTCTCTAGTGTGTGGACAACTTGCATCCTCAGGCCGCATCATGGGTGGGCGGGATGCTGCTAAGGGGCGCTGGCCTTGGCAGGTCGGCCTGCACTTTGGCCTGACTCCGGTCTGTGGAGGTTGCCTCATCAGTGACAGATGGATCCTGACTGCAGCACACTGCATACAAATGTGAGTTCTAGCCGATGGCTACAACACAGGGAGGGTCTCAGGCAATATTTGAATGATTTCATGAATGGACCCACAGACGAATGAAAGTGGTAAGATGGGTAAGCGGAAACCCTAGTCACCTTGGACTAGGGACAGGACACAGAGGTAGAAAAAGAAAGAAATCATGAAAATAGGCACTGTGTTAGAAACTTCTTTTTGCCAAATTAATTCCTCAACACCAGTCAGGGAGATCGGTCTTAAGCTTTTTTTGGGGGGGGCGTAAACTCACAACCTGAGCTTTTTCTCAGAAATGCTAACAAAAGCAAGGTGCCATATGGTGAGCAGTCTAGGAAGAAGCCTGTGGAAAGCTAATGTTCTTGGCCATAGCTAGTGAAGACACAAAGTCCACCAACATAAAAGAGCTGAGAAACATCCTCCCTGAGCAAAAGCTCGGATGACTGCAGCCTACCTGACTGCAGTCTCATGGAAGACCTTCAGCCAGAGGCGCCCAGCTAAGTCACGCCTGATTCCTGGCTCCCAGAGACCGGGAGATAAGTGTATGTTTTAAGCCTTTAAGCTTGCATGGTAACTTGTTATTCAACAATAGATAACTAACATATACAGAAACAAAAATGGTGGGATTTTTCAGTAATAGCACTGAAAGCCCCCCCCCAAATATAGAGAAATAACTTTAAAATACTAAGAGAAGATTATTTCCAACGTAGAATTTTACCTGTATACAAACTATCGCTTAAGTGTGGGATAGAAATAAGATATTATCAAATATACAAAATAGCAAAAATATTGCCTCTCATGCACATTTTCTCAGGAAGCCACAGGAAAATGTGCTTCAACAAAATAAAGAGGGAAAAACAGGGAAACATGGGATCCAGAAAAAAGGGGGATACAACATAAAAGGGAATCCCAGGAAAATGACTTTAAAAACTGCCAAGGTTGGGCCCTGGCTGGTGTAGCTCAGTGGATTGAGCGCCAGCCTATGAACCAAACGATCGGGGTTCGATTCCCAGTCAGGGCACATGCCTGGGTTGCAGGCCAGTTCCCAGCAGGGGACACAGGAGAGGCAACCACACATTGATATTTCTCTCCCTCTCTCCTTCCCTTCCCCTCTAAAGAAATAAAATCTTTTTTAAAGAATAAGTAAAAAATAAAAAGAAGTAAGTAGTATATATATAAAAAACTTTGGTGATTATACTTCATTTTGCATTGTTATTTAGAAATAAAGCTCTAGCATTCAGAAATCAAAACTGGCAATAAAAAAGACCAATGACTATTAAGCATATAGGCAATGGCTGAAACCATGGAGAATGGGAGAGGTGAACAAGAGAGAACAGGACCAAAAAAAGGCTGGCCATAAGCATGTAAGAGGATATCACAGAAACAGTGAGGAAAGGCAGGAAGGAGAAAAGGCAGACAAACCAACCCTAGTCCAAGCTGGAAGCAGCCTGGTTAATTCCCAGTGTAGTACGTGCCTTTCTTACAGTCTTACCGCTTGCTACCCCCAAGCAGCTTGTTCTGACCCAACTGTAACAGATAATGCTCTGCTTTCCCTTCCCCTTAGGAACTGGATGCCTTGGTTTTATACTGTGTCACTGGGATCACTCAAAGTAAGCTCTGCAAATTACGTTACAAAGCATCATGTGTCCAAAATCATTTTCCATCCCAAATCCTACGATACAACCGCAGACATCGCCTTATTGAAGCTGGTCAATAAAGTTACCTTCACTTCTTCCATCCTGCCCATTTGCCTGCCCAATATCACAAAGCAACTGAATACTCCTGGCTCTTGCTGGGTGACTGGATGGGGAAAAGTTAACGAAAATGAAGGTAAGACTGGGTAGAGAAAAGGGATGTTTTATGGGACTCTCTTGTACCCACCCATTTCAGATGGTTCAGATTTGGGATACAGCATTACTAAGGCAAATATTTTTTGACAGAACCAGATCAACCTATTGGTATTATCTGTACATCTCCAAAGGAAATGTATTTTTTGACATTTTTATGTTTATTTACTCTTAGATCATCACTATAGAGTCTAGCTGTAACTGCAAGAGCAGATACTAACAATTTAAACACATAATTACCTCTCTGAAACAGAAGTTAACAAACCTGACTTAATGTTTGGAGGAGTGTAGTGTTTCCTTAACATTTTTAAAGCGAATGTGTCACCTGTTTCCCAAGATGGAGTAAAGACAAAACAGAAAATGATCTGGGAGCAGAGAAGTAGTAACGGAAAAAGTTTTGGAATACTCACATCTTTTCTTAATCACAACATATCTGAATTTCTCTTTATTTGCAATGCCAGGAATACTCCACATTGGCGCATTTTAAAAACCTCAGACAAACAAATAATTTTGAATTGTCCATTGTTTTAGATTTCAGTGTACCAAAAACATTCTTCCACTACCACATACAGTTAGAAAGTGAGCATATTCTGCTTTGAGATTTTATTCAGAAATTTTGCACGTCGTGACTGAATGCTGCCTATGTACCTTTCCAGATTGCTTTTCCTTTCATTTCTCTCTATCTCTACAGATACTGATTATTCTCCCACCCTCCAGGAAGTAGAAGTACCCATCATCGACCGCCAAACTTGTGAATCTATGTACGGCTCAATCAGCTTATTATTGCCAAACTTAGAGCCGATAGTTAAGAAAGACATGCTGTGTGCTGGCGATGTTCATAAAAAGCTGGATACCTGCAAGGTTAGGTTTGCTGTTGAAATTCTTTAACACAAGTTCTTAATGGGAATCCAGGTATTCCTATGTATAAACAGTGGATTAGGAAATCAGGATACAAGGGTTCTGACAATGATTCTCGTGTTACCCTAGACAAGTCACTTAACTTTTAGCTATGAATTTAATCTCTTCAACCGCGGATCTAGAGCAGTGATAAACCAACCATTGGTCACTGGGTATTTACAAACTCCTAAATTTTTCTAAATATATTAGGAGGCTGATGTAGAATTGCCAACTCTTTTATTTTTTCAAGTAATAACATTTCATTCTACATATAAAAGATGGCATCCCACTGTCTCCTGACCATAATTGTCTGATGTAAAAACAGCCATCATTTGTGTCATCCTCCATTGAGTATGACAAGTTGTTTTGGTTTGGCTGCTATCAATTTTCCTTCATATTTGACTGTCAGAAGTTTGACTGTGATGTGCTAGGGATGATTTTCTTTGTATTTATTCTATTTGGGATTTGTTGAGTTTCTGGCTTTTAGATTTTAATCTATCCTTTTATCTTTCATCAAAACTTGAGATTTTTAAATTCATTATTTCTTCAAATATTATTCTGCCTCATTTCTCCATTTTCCTCTTCTCATTAAAACCACAAATGTGTAAGTTACACTTTTTTATATTTTCACACAGGTCTGAATGTGTTCATTTTACTTTTATCTTTTTCTCTTCTTCAAGATACTCGAAATTAATCCATATTCTCTTTAAAGATCATTATCTCTTTCTCCTGTCATCTATTTTTCTGTTAAGTTCATCTAGTGAAATTTTTCATTTCTAGTACGATCAATTTTATTTCTTCTCTTTCTCTCTCTCTCACACACACACACATACTTTTCTGTATCTCTACCAAGTTTTCCTATCTGTATATTTGTTTGCATATCAAACAATGAGATATGGCTTCACATTCAGTAGGATGGCTACAATCAACATAGATAATGACAAGAGTTGGCAAGGATGTGGGAAAATTGGAATTTTCAAACACCTAGTGGCCATGTAAAGTGGTGCAGCTGCTTTGGAAAATTGTCTGTTAGTTCCTCAAAAGGTTAAATATAGAGTTTACCATAGGACCCAGGAATTCCACTCCTAGTTATCGCACTAAAGAAATAACAACATATGTCTATATAAAAACTTGGGCACAAAAAGTTCATAACAGCTTTATTCATAATAGCCAAAAAGTGAAACAACCCAAAATGTCCACCAACTGATGACTAGATAAACAAAATCTGGTATGCCCACATAATGGTATGTTATTCAGCCATTAAAAGAAATGGGGTAGTAATACATACTGCAACATAGATGCACCTTGAAAAGAGTATGCTTAATGAGAAGCCTGACACAAAAGATCACATATATTATTCCATCCATACTAAATGTCCAGATTATACAAATTCATAAGGCAGAAGGTAGACCATTGGTTGGCCTAGGACTGGGGTGGTGGGAGGAAATGAGGGTGACTGCTAATGCGCATGCGGTTTCCACTGGAGGTGATGAGTGTTCTAAAATGCAATGTGGGGATGGCTAAACAACATTGTGAATGTACTAAACAACTGGTACCCTTTGAATGCATGAATTGTAATGCATGTGAATTATATCAATAAGGCTGTTACAAAAAGGAAAAAATAAGAATGAAAGACACACCACCAACTACTCATCATTTATATAACAGATTATTTGAACACTAAAAAAGGCTATAAGAAGCAAAGAACATAAAATTAAGGGCATTTCATTCAATTGAATAACTTTAGTGAAAAAAACACATCACGTTAATTTCTCTTACCACAAATGAGTATTTTGAAACTACGGATATACAGATTTAGCTAAGATCTCTGCCAATTTCAAATTCTATGATTCTGTAGTTCCCATAATCTCCCCCTAGTACAGTGGAAAGTCCAGCTCCCTCTAGAGTCCTGTAGCTCCACAGGCTCCCCCATCCCATTCTAGGGCACTCTCTCCACCACTTGTAATGGGCTCTGATATCCATGGTCTTTTTCACTATGCTCATGACCTTTATCTCTTCCTTAGGGGGATTCTGGAGGGCCTCTGTCATGTTATATTGATGGTTCATGGACCGTGATAGGACTGGTGAGCTGGGGATTCCGATGTGGTGAATCTCTTCCCGGAGTCTACACCAACGTGACCTACTATCAAAAATGGATTGAAGCCATTATTTCAAGAGCTGATGTTTGGGGGCCAACAATCTGGACTTACCTGACTTTCTGTCCCCTATTTTACTGTTCTCTCTGGCTCTTCTAGGACCCTCCTGGGCCTTGGGTCTAACATCTTACCAGGAAACTAGGCAGGCAAAGCTGAAGCCACCAGCCAAGTACAGGGCTAGGGAGGGAATGCATGGAGAATAAACCTCAGGGCCAGAGAACTCACAGGAGAGTCCCTGGAAACTCTGGATAACTTCATTAAAACGACTAGAAGTAATTCTGGGTCCTTGATTTTATAAGTATATTTTAGGGGCTGGAATGTAAGCAGCTGAGAAATAAGGCTGCCACTTCTAAGCACGGCATTCTTTATCCCTAACTATGCATCTTGCTTGCAAGGCAAGAAAGATGACTTCTGTGAGTAAGTATTTATGAAAACAAAGTAAATGGCTACTGGAGAAGCAGGCAAGAAAAAAGTATCTGCGAAGTCGAAAGGGAAGGACGTCAAGGAAATAAATTAAGGGTTTACCACAGGCTGCATTATAGTCTTCTTCCCTGGTCTCTATCTCTTATGTCCTCTCCCATCACACGCTTTCCCTCTGTAGCAAGAGGTCTAGTAAGAAATGAATTTATGTCGTTCAGCTCTGCAACTTCCAGAAATTTGTACTCTTTGAAATATCAGTGTAACCTATGGCCAAAAATGGATTAATGCGGTGATCACAAGAACGGAAGTCTTGGCTTTTTATAATCTGGACCACTCCAGGTTGTTTAATACCAATTCTATAGCAAAGTATAAATGTTTATAAGGAAGAGATTATATTCCCTACTCAAATAGATGCTTCTTTTGGGTAAACAATCAGATGATCTATAGTATTCCTTCAGCTCAGAGCTAAGTTTTAAACCTGAGCTCAGTTGTCATTCTTATCTTAGATTATGTATAGTTCTATCATAACCCCTTTTTTAAAAAATATTTTATTTATTTATTTTTAGAGAGGGGAAGGGAAGGAGAAAGAGAGAGAGAGAAACATCAGTGTGTAGTTGCCTCTCGCATTCCCCAAACCAGGAACCCGGCCTGCAACCCAGGCATGTGCCCTGACTGGGAATCAAACCACGACCCTTTGGTTCACAGGCCCATGCTCAATCCACTGAGTTATACCAGCCAGGGCTCATAACCCCTTTTTATTTAAATCATCCATTTCTCATCTGAATGAACTTAAGTTTTATCACATCTGTTGAGTCAACGTTCAAAAACAATTCTGGAGTTATATAAATACATTTAATACGAAGTGAGGGTAGGTTTGGAAACTTAAAATCCTTGCTAACCCCACCTTCCCCTCTCTTCTAGACTACTTCAACAGCCTCTTCACTGGTCCTCCCCCATCCTTCCCCTCACTTACACCTATGCTAAACTCCACTTATTCTCCACAGTATTCAGACTGTGGAGGTTTTAAAAATAAAACTATTTGCTTTACACTTGTCTTTCCCTTGCCCTTGCTTACAGCACTTCAGTTGGATCCATTCCATTGCTCATAGAATAAGGACCAAAGTCCTTAACAGGGCCCACCAAACCCTGCCAGGTTTGGCCCAGCCTGTCCTTGCAGCCTCATCAGCTTCACTCCATCCTGCTCCATAAGCTTGCTCTTCCTCAAATACTCCCCGCCCCCTCTCAGCATGAGACTCATCCCTCTTTCCTGCTGCCTTCACTTACTTAATCCTTGTGCCTTAAGATCTCAGTTCACCTTTCACTTCCTCAAGGAGGCTGCCCCAGCTCTACTGGTGAGAACAAATCCCTCTAATTATGTATTCTCACAGCGCTATGGAGTCCCCCTTCATAGGACTCAACACAGCTATCATTTAACATTGGTTTGTACAATCTTTTACTTAACGTAAGTCTTACGGAAATGTGTGGTCCACAAGAGAAAGAATTTCTGTTTTTCCCAAGCCCTGTATTCCAGTCTGAAATACTTGCTGAGTGAATGAATGCATGTGTGTGAGAGAGTAACGCTCAGCCGCTCTGTCCCCACAGCTGACAACCTGGGGTTTTCTTTACTGAGGTAGCCCAGGACCTGGCACAGTGTCTTGCTCCAGGAGGTTTCAAATACTGGTTAAGTAAATGATGAGGAATGAACAGAATGTTTCAGCCCATTCTCTCCAACCGTACGGAACAAAGGAGAGAAAAGAGTACGCAAAGCAGTTGAAAGGTTTCTCAAGGCAAGAATTCAAACAAAGCAAGCTCTAGAATGACCCAGAGGGCAAAGTAAAATGGCAGCTAAAAGAAAAGAACAAGAGAAAGAAAGGAGGGGCAACGAGAGAGGAAAAGACTAAAATAAAGAACTAAAGACCAACAAATAAGAGGAGAAAGTCCACAAATACATGAATCAGAAGGACTCAGCAAGAGGACATAAACAAGGTCAAGAGCTCTGGCTGGTGTGGCTCAGTGGATTCAGCATCAGCCTGAGAACCAAAGGGAGAGGTCACCAGTTTGATTCCCAGTCAGGCCATATGCCTGGGTTGCAGACTGGTCCCCAGTAAGGGGTGTGTGAGAGACAACCCACACTGGTATTTTTCTCTCCCTCTCTCTCTCCCTCTCCTTTCCTCTCTCTAAAAATAAATAAATAAAGTCTTTTTTAAAATGTTACAGAAATACTAACACAGACAGTTCAAATCCCCATGTAACTGTCTTATCACTCTTACTCTATACAGTCCTCATGCTTAAGGACGTGTCAATATGCCTGACTCCTTTTTAAATGTTTATACAAGATGTACACTTTTTTTTAAACTTGCCTTTTAAAATCGAGCTTACTTTTTAAAATTAGTTTATAATAACAGAAAATTGTGTTTACAACTGCAAAGCTTCAAAGTTGAGAGACATTTGATTCAGTTTATTAGAAATTCCATATAACTAGGCTAGAAAAAGAAAAAAGATAGCAGTTGATTGATCAAAGAAAGTTTGTGTCAATGAATTTTAAATAATGAAGAGATTTTGGCCTTAAACATTTAAATTCCTAGAGCATTTCCAAAGGCAAGAAGTAACAGTCCACTTAACATCCAGAGCGGGCATCCTGTTGTTGGACCACGGTCAATGCCGCACACGGTCAGCTTTGCACAGTATGTTTCATCAAGTGTCTGAGTGTCTAGGAATGAAATACATCTACCAAATACCACGTCAGTTCAAAAAATTTGCTCTAGAAGAAAACTTTCTAGAAGATTATATTCTTATAGCCATGAAATTAAACTAAGCATAACAGGATAAACTTGGGAATTAACAGGAAAAAAAGGTGAAAGGCCATGTTAGAAAATGTGAGCTTTAAGGTTTGAATGTAGGGGACTAACACAATCAGTGTGCATTTTAGAAAATCGCTTTGGTGACTGTGCGGGAAATGGATTACAGAGAAGCAAGTCAAGAGGTAGAAAGGCTAGTTCGGAAGCTGTTGCAATGAGGAGAGATGACTGGACCAGAAGGGTAACAGCAAAGATGAAGAGAAGAGGACAGAATCAAGAGCCACAAAGGAAACAGATTCAATAACTGACTGGCCAGTTGTAAGTATTCATGGTGAAGGAGAAAGTTAAGAACTCCACCCAGGTTTCCGACTTAGGCAACCTGACGTATGTCACTCAGTGAGATGTGGAACCTTGGAGAAGATGGCTTAAGAATGAGAAATCTAAGTTAAAGACATCACAAGACTATGAAAAAGAAACCCAGACACATTATAGTCTTACACTGTACATTCATTAAATAAGCAAGTTGAGAGAATTAGGATATATTCCTAAAGCTCAAAGGACCAATTCCTAGTTATTCATGAGTTATACAAAGTTTATAAAAATTAGCAAACATCAGTTTCAGTCTGCTCCCACCAGCAAACCTTTCAAGGAAGCTGTTAGATCTCGTCCCCAGTGATTCACTGCCCTCCAGGTGGAAGGACTATCCACCCACAGGAGGTACCAGGCGATTTGCAGGACCTCCTGCAAAAGGATTACACTTCCCGGAATCACATAAAGCTGACCAAAGAAATGAGCAGAAGTGATATATGCCACTCTGGGGCACAAGTCTTAAAGCTGGCACGTGGTTTGTCCATTGCTCTTCTTCCCAGACAGTGTGAATGCTGAGAAAAAAGACATCTACTAAGAAGGGCTCCTGGTAGATGAGTAGGCTCAAACTGAAAAAACAAAACAAAGAGCCCAGCAACCCTTTCTACACAGGGGCCTCCCGCACAAACCTTACTTTGGGGAGAAGAGGCCTGCACTGAACTACCTACCTCTGCATTGACCCCTGCACAACGTTCCTGTCCTCTGAGCCTGCCCTTACTCCTGGAATCCTATTTTAACCACTAAGACTAAGGCTTTCCCCATCTGATTAGAGACACATAGCTCCAACCAACCAGAGTAGCTGACCAATTAAGACAGTGCCTTTTAGGCCAGTCAAACTGTATTGATTTGCAGCCCTCATCTGCATGAGGACATACCAATCAGGGACCAGGGGCAGGTACTTCTTCTGACACAGCCAGCTCTGGGCTCTCCTCTGGCCCCGAGAGCGCACTTTCCTTTTCCACCAGACTGAAGACTGCGTTCCCCGGGCCAAGCTGAAACAGAGATGTCTCACCAGAGCAGACTAGAGCAGCGCCAAGCAGACCAGCAAAGAGAAAAGCAGAGCAGAGCGGAACGGTCTAGCCAAAGAGGGGCCCAGCGCCAGGGCTGCCCCATAGCTGTGCTGTTTTCACAGCCTGTGCTGTATCACAATTCGGCTGTTTTGTACTAAATAAAGTTTCCTCTTCTCCACACCCCAAACTGGGGGTCCATGACTGTCACCAATGAGGTATTGCTCCTTCAGCCAGGATCCCAGAATGACACAGACGAGTGAGCCAGAGCCGAGGCCCATCAATTGAATGCAACTGTTAAAAGATACTGGGCTCTCCGGGTTGTTTGTTACCACAGCACTAACAACAAAATGTGAGGGCTACTGGTGTCTAACAATTAACAATGTTTATTAGTTTCCCCTCTTCGAGTCAAATTTCCTGGTGATCTGCTAAGCAGTAATTTGATGGGAAAAATAAAAATGTTGTCCCAAGGATCTCAAAACTAAAACAAAGAATGTTAAACCTGACAGGAACGGGATATTCTGGAGTCAGCAAACTTTTTCTGTACAGGGCTGTTTGGTAAATACTTTAGGCTTGTGAGCCACACAGATGTGGCACAAAAGCAGCCGTATACAATATACAAATAAGGAGCACACCTGTGCTCTGATAAAACTTTGTTTACCAACACAGGGAGTGAGCCAGATTTGGCCGGCGGGTCTGTAGTTTCCAGAGCCCTGATCTAAATCCTATATACTGTCAGCGAGGAGTATGAGATGCAAACAGAGTAAACTAAGGTCACACAGCTGGCTAATGACAGGCTGAGCATTAGCATGAAGTGCTCCCGAGTCTACTCCTCTAGACAAGGTTCAGATGGGTCACGGGATAGAGATGAAAGAAAAAATAAGGCAGAGAATCATATTAAGGTGAGTTTTGATTACGTTAAACAGCTTTTAACAATTTGATTATGAATGAAGATTTGCTTTTCAAGAGATTATGGTTGTCATAAGAACAAGTGGATGTCTTAAAACCGAACAGGCGAACAAATGATAAATTAGCCAGTGTTTGAAAAATGATTTTCATAGGAAACAATTATATACCTCCTTCCTACTATCATTTCCTTGGACACTTTATCAATCATTTGTTTTATCAACAGGACAGCATTTGCTATGATCATTGCAATAACCTATCTTGAGGCAAAACAGGTTTTTAAAAAATACCATAACATGAGCAATAAATACACTAGACCAGCAGCAGGCAATTATTTCTCATGGTACTTTAAATTTATTTTTCTTTAATTTTCAAAGTAATACTCATTGGAGAACGCGCAAACAATACATAAGTATATAAACTGACACACTCCAGCTCTCCTCAATTTCATTCCCCTGAGTGTTAACACATGACTTACTTATATCAGAACAGTGTAATAAAGCTTTCTCTGAGCCAACTCCCCAAAACAAAGAGGAATATGGAGTTCCTCTGGCCAGACAGCCCTTTCCAAATCATGTTTTAAAAAGCAACAGAGAAGTCAGAGGTTGTCTGTGGCCTGCAAATGAGAAAAGCAATCCTCCCCATGCACTCTTAACCAAACAAGTGAGGCCCCTGACATACTTGATAATACTACTGTAGAAGGCGAGAACACTTCAAAAATGAGTAAGAATATCCATTTCCTCTCTTTGGATATTTTATTGGGAAAGCAGGTCAATTCGCTCATAAAAAGACCAACAATCTTTAATCAGTTTTGAAATCCAGACTTGAGTGATCAGTAAAATCAGCAACGTAAGAAACTCCAAAAGTCTGCTCTCCATAAAAGCAATTTAAAAAACTGCCAGAATCAACTTTTTTGGAACTCTGGAAGCCAACCATAAGCTTGCAGAAACTACTCGCTGCCCTTAAGTATAGTAAAACACTTAAAAACTAGCCAGGTTTTGGTTGAGTAGGGAGCTTGGTGGCATTTCCCCATTCTCCAGCTCAGCAGTGGCCTTGAAATAACAGCCTGCCTTCCTGGTACCGGTACCGGTACCAGTACCAAAGATGGCAGAACTGACCTCATTCACAAAGAACAGTAATAATTTCTTTTGACCTGTCTGGTGGTGCGCACTGGACGGCTGGCACAAAAGACGACTTTCTCTTCTCACCGAACTCAGAACTCTCCAAGTGCTAAACAGTGGCTAGCTGGAGGGAGTTGGTTGAAAACATTTACAAGCAAAAAACAGTTGGTGCTGCACCAGGCAATGAATAATAATAGTCGGGGCAAACAAGAGACTAACCAAAGAGGTTGGGAGGGAAGGCCAGAGAATCGGAAGCTTTGGAGAATAAGGGCTTTGAAAAGCTCCCACATAATCTTGGGAATCAAGAAGACCACGTGCATTCCAGGGTGGGTGACTGCTCAGAAAAGACCTGAGAAGGCCCTGATCTGGGTGAAGATGGTGTGGGTGACCTTCAGGTCCTGCACAAGCAGGAAGAGAGGGCTAAGGGAAGCTCTGGGGCGATATACAGGGCCCATTTGCAGAGACCAAGAGATTCTGCCTTGGCTGGGTGGCTCCACTGGTTGGACCGTGGCCCCCTACACCAAAAGGTGTGGGTTCAATTCCGGATCAGGGCACGGATTCAGATCGCAGGTTCCATCCCTGGTCAGGGTGTGTACAGGAAGCAACTGATGGATGTTTCTTAAAAGCATCCGTTCTTTGTTAGAGGAATTACTTAAGTTCCTGGAATACATGAAGCACTAAATAAGGCTGATAATTTTTTTCAGACATGCTAAACAGTTGCTACTTTTATTAAATTAAAAGAATATGTTCATTGAGATAGTTTCCCACTTTTAAAAAATTCTATGCATTTTAGACAGAGAGAAGAAGGGCGTGGGGGAAAGAGAGGAAGAAAATCCACGTGAAGAGAGAAACCACCAGTGGCCTCCCCGAGCCCAGACGGGGGATGGAACCTGCAACCCTGGTCTGCGCTTACCGGGACGAACCGCACCCTCTCCATGTGCGGGCAACAGTCCAACCACCTGGGCCACCTGGCTGGCCCAGAAGTCGGTACTTCTGAAAAAAGTACTACAGCATTAAGAAATCTAGTTTCCAATTAAAAGGCAAAGAATGAAAGAATACTGCAATTAAACCACCTAATTCTTCATCATCTTTACGAAACACTCATTGTTGACCTGTGAGGTGATCATCCCAAATTACGTTTCACAAGGTCTACTACAAAATCCTGACCCTCAGGGGGGTCCTGAGCGGTTCACGTGCTACATAAGTACTTGTCATCATATTTAACACTCACAACAAATGTGCTCTAATTAAAGGTTAGTACTAAATGTCCGGTATCATTGTCCCTCTCCGGGAAAGACTGTCAACCTTCTTTTCCCAAGTCTAGGATCCTTAGCAACCTTAGACTTGTCGCTCGCTTTGCCCCTGCATCCTGTGTCACTAACCGGTCAATCCTTCCTCAAAAAGTATCTTCCAACACCCACTGTGCACACTGTTCCACACACAGGTGGGGTTTAGGGTGTTAAGAGCAAGCAGCGGCCACAACTAACAGCAACTTCTTTCTTCCCAGGGTCCCCCTCTCCCCACCTGAAAATTGGCCTCCTTTTCTCGCCCCAATCACCAAGGCCACGTGTGAACCGCCGCCCCAGCCAGCAAGCGCTCGCGTGCAGAACCGCCGGCAGTTGCAGGAGCGTGTGCGAGACGCGTGTGCGCAGGCGCCCAGGGGCAACAGGGGAAGGGTAGGGGCGCTCAGGCTGCACCACTGCCGACTAGGAAGCGTGAGGAAGGACTTGAGCGCTGGACCTGACGTCTATTTGCTCAGCTCAAAGCCTGGCGCCAGCGGTACTGGTGGCACCAAGCAGTAAACGTCTTAAGTGCTTCTAAAAAAAGGGAAGAGGAATATGTGCAAGTTCTTGCATGTCAAAACATATTGCTTCTTCTCAAAGGGGTAAGCCGTGTGCAGCAGCGGAATTCACTTTCCATCATTGTGTACGGAAGGATTTGGGTTAGGTAATCAAACTAACAAAAAATATAAAGGTTACATTAGATCATTTTTTAAAAATTCTATTCTACTTGATAGGTATGTCTTCAACAGAAGTGCCAGGCACTGTTGTGAGTCATAGGGCTATAACAGTGATTTTCAACCGGTGTGCCACAAGGTTTCTTAAAAGATGCAATACCTGGGATTGGACAGGGATACAGACCTCTTTTCCCTTAACCTGTCAAATAAAAAAATAACAAAAGCCAACACAATAGCCATCTGGTGTGAATGAATCAAAATTATAATTTGGGGGGGGTCAGACTGGCAAAAAATATATTTTTGGGTTTGCTGCAAATTTTAGTGCATAATTAGTTTGCGTGTGCCATGAGATCAAAAAAAAGTCTGAAGATTGCTGGGCTTCTTCAAACAAGTGTTTTCTTCTTCAAACAAAGAACAAAACAAGTGTCTTACTTCACAGAACTCATTACTGAAAGCCAGACTGTTGGCTCATGCATGGAATCCAGCAATTTTATTCTCTTCATTCTAGGGAGAGAGAGTAACCTCGAACAGCTCCAGGCCCAAGATCTCACTCACAGAAGCAGCTGCTGGCGATTCTCAGTCCTGGAATACAGCCAGCCAGGTGAGCACCCAGGCAAAGGAACCAGGCAGGGGTGAGTCTGAAAAGGTAAGCCATCATAGGCCTCTAAGGTAAACTGGCATGAATACCTTATCCAAAAGGGACACTCTGTACAGGATGGTGGTTGCCCGTCCTACTTAGGGCCTGGTCCTTGGGGAGGCTGACTGTTGGAGAAACAAAGAGGGCCACTTTCTTCAGTAACTTCAGAAGCCCTGGGCACAGAGGTAAACTGAGTCACAAAAACGGTGGTGTTACTGACACAGGGAATTAACTGTCATCCCAATTTACAAAGGCATGTTTTCTGGAGTAGTTATTTGCTGCCACTTTCTAGGGCTACTCTTGTTTCCAGGTGACTTTTGAAGCAACTTCTTGTGTGTGCAAACTTACCTGCGCATCCTGATAATAAGCCTGCATCAGCTAGCCCAGATGACCAGAATCTGGCCCCTATTTCTTGCAATCAGATAATATTAACTATCACATACCTTACTTTCCAGTTATTTCAATGATAGCTACTTACGTCATTCTTCCTGTGGAACCTTATCTTCCACTTAAGCTAATAGAAGGACTGAATAAAATTCATGTATAAAATGCATGGCGGGTTTATTTTGTTTGACTGAAAGTCAGACCAACTTATGATGGAAGAACAGAATAGTCCAAATCACAAGAAATCACACTGAAACCACTAAACATCCCATTTTTAAATAGGAGCCTACGCTGACTCTCACCTCACACAGAACTGCAAAACTCCAGCTCCCCAGCAACCACTCCATAAGTAACTAAGCAGGAAATCGGAGGGGGGGCCATAAGCATGTCCTCTTCAGGGCTCCCCAGTAGATCCTGCTGCCCAGCCAGCATCCAGAACCCCTGCAGAGGTAACTGGGGGTCTGCAGCAGCAGGGTCACCTGGAGTTCGTCTGAAATGCAGAATCTCAGGCTCCACCCCAACCTGCTCAATCAGGACCTGCGTTTTCTCAAGCTCTCCAGGTGGATTTGCAGGCATATTAAAGTTGAAAAGTACTGTTTAGGGGTGCCATTGCTACAGAAGTGTGACAAATTCCAAACCATGTTATAAAGTTGAATGCCTCAAGAAATTTTCTATGAAAAAGAAACAGGAAGAGAACAGCATGAGAAAAGACATGTTTGTGCTATTAGGCATTTCACATTATTAAGCCTCTAATTAATAGGAACATTCAAATGCAAGTCCACACATTTTAAAACTTGCAATACCACTCACTCCCAATGAATCCCACTTACTAACTGCATCCTCCACCGAGTTCTGCCTCAGCTCAGTGACACCAGTCTACCTCGTCACCCCCAGAGAGCTCCAGTTGTCTCCACTAAGCTAGTAGTGTGTATGTTGAAGGGGAGTCCTTGTGAGGAAATACACAGGGGTGTGTCGACAAGGCAAGAAGGGACCATTTACATGGGTGACCCCATGCTTGGGGGCCTGCCCTTTTGGTGTGTGAACACCTCTGTCCTCGTTTCAAAGGACTGTTTGGAAATGGCAACATTATATGCCAGAAAAACTAATTATCCATATGCCACGCAAACATTTTCTCCTGTGCCCCATTTCTGGCCACCTCTCAGAGAAAAAGCCTTTAGCTGTCCTCCTAAAGCGATTCCTTGATTAATGTCGCTTCAGGGAATAACACTCCAGTACAGGGAAGGCAGCCATAATGAAAGTAAATGAACTCTGAATCCTAAGCAGCGGCCCTGGCTTGCATTATAGGGCTGGTCAGCAACTGCGCTTGTTCATCTCATACGCATCAGAGTAGAGGCAAAATCTCCTCCCTTCACAGCTTCTATTTATTTAGTCCCTGGGAAGTATTCAAACCTAGAACTAAGTAAAATGACAAACACAGAAAACTGTTTTCAGATTCTATAGGCTTCCTTTTTAGTACATCACGCATGAGAACTTGACATTTACAACCATGTTCCCCATGAAGTTATAGAGTAGTTAAAGAATAATTCCCATTCAAAAGATGCAAATAAAGGTGGGAGGCGGGGGAGAGAGAGCTCTAAGTGATTTGCCCAAGGTGACATGACAATAAAATACAAAGTAACAACAAGAATCTAGGTGTCCTAAGGGAAACTCATGTGACCAAAATGCATTATAGCCTGGTGTAAGAGGAGAGAAAGGTGATCAGGTCAGAATTCATATCAGTTAGAAAGTGCATTCAGGGCCTAGTTATAGAGACCTAAGATAACTATGGCTTAAACAAGACAAGAAGTTTTTTTCTTTCTTTTTTTCTCAAATAAAGGAGGAGGCAAGCAGTCAAAATTTCAGATGATGCCCTGGCTGGTGTAGCTCAGTGGATTGAGCGCAGGCTGCGAACTAAAGGGTTACCGATTCAATTCCCAGTCAGGGCACATGCCTGGGTTGTAGGCCAGGTTCCCAGTGACAGCCACATGAGAGGCAACCGTACAGTGATGTTTTTCTCCCTCTCCCTCCCTTCCCCTCTCTCTAAAAACAAATAAATAAAATACTTTTTAAAAAATAAGTAAAAATAAAAGGGAAAAACAAAGCTCAGATGATGACTTCTAACACTGGGGAACTGAGATTCTACCTACTTTTCTGCTCCACCATGCTCAGTGCATGGATTCCATCTTCAAGGGAACCTCATGGCCCAGAGGGGCTGCTGTGAACTACACATCCTTGTTCCCAGTAGGAGGGGAAGGAAGATGATAAAGGCAAAAGGATATTCTGTGCAGCTGAGTCCTCTTTAAAGAACTTTCCTAGAAACCCTACCCAATAACTTTGACTTGCATCCCCTCAGCAGGCTGGCAGAAGGACTTTTCTAGGTGGGCAAACTGCCACCGTCAACAACAAAAGGCTCAGGAAGATGAAGGGCTTGAATACTGGGTAGGCAACTAGAAGTCTCTGCCACAGAATCCTACTATGTGTCACTTGCTGGCTATGACCCCAAATACACTATTTACTCCCTCTAGGCTTTAGGTTGTAGAAATGAAGGATATCATCACATGGAATGAGGGCTGAGAAAAATAGATGTAAAACAATTAGAATTTACGTATTATGCACTCAGTGCACAATAAACATTAAATCACAATTATATGATTATCCTAGTCCAATGCTTTTCCAAATTCTTCTATTTTTACCTCCCTCTCTATTTCGAAAATTAGAAAAGAGTTCATATGAGCCTTTTGTACCTACTGATACTCGAGTATGAATGAGTTTTAGTCAAGGTCACCTCCACTGGACATGCATGTGAAAATGATGTCGTCAGAGCTGCCGTCCCAGAGGAAATACCTTGCATGTCTCACTCCTCAAACCTCTGAACTATTTAAACTCGGCTGAAGAATCTCCAAACTGAGCCAAAGCGATAGTGTGTCCCAAAGAAGTGGTTGCAACGCTGACAGGAGACCTGACATTCTGGCTATCAGATTAAAAATTAAAGACATTCTTTAGAATTAGCACCACGTATAGCTAAAGCATAACTTAGCTCATTTGCACCTACAGAAATTCTACCTCTGACTTAAGGCCAATAGAAATCCTTTCCTGCTATTCATGTAATTATCCCCCTTCTCTTTCACATAACATCCCTTGCCTTTACTTCATAATAAGAACACTATTTGGGTTTCTGCCTCAATTCACACTTCACGGATAGCTGCCGTATTTTGCAGGGATCTACACTATTGCCTCTGAAGTTTGGCCTTTTATCTTTAGGTTAACAACATAAATAAGTGCTAATAATTTTACAGGCATTTACTATGTACCTAGTCATGTTCTAAGGGTATTACATACACTAGCTGGACCTTCAAATCCTACATAACAGGTTTTATTAATATCCTCAATTGATAAATAAAGAATGGATGCACAGAGAGGTTGGGTAATTTGTCCAAGGTCACACAGTAAGAGATGGTCCAAGAAATGAACCAAGGAAGTCTGGTTCTTTCATACTAAACTCCAGGTGACAGTCACCATGGACTACGTTATATACTTTTCTCCTCTATTTTATTTAAAGATTTAATTTATTTATTCTCACATAGAGAAGGGAGGGAGAGAGGGAGAGAAACACTGATGTGTGAGAGAAACTTTGATCAGTTGCCTCTTTTTCACCCCTAAATGAGGACCTGGCTCGAAACCCAGGCATGTGCCCTGACAGAGAATCAAACCCTTGACTTTTTGTTTCACAGGCTGGTGCTCAATCCACTGAGCCACACCAGCCAGGGCTTTATGCTTATCTCCTTTAAAATGTATTAGTCTACCTTCCCTAATTCCGTTACGTGTTCCTTAAAAGCAGGAACACTATTCCATATGTCCCTCGTATTCCCCATATTTTCTACACCATTTGCATTCATTATATTGATGGGAATAAAAGAACTCAGTGAGTACACGATTTTTAAACAATGTGTAAATATATTTATAGTTTTCATGGGACTTATAATAACTTTCTCAAAATAAATGAGACAACTCTGGAATTCTAATAAAATCAGGAAGATGGTGGCCCAGAATAATTAATGCAGTTCCCCAAAACTAACTTTTTAAAAAATATTTATTTACTTATTTATTTTTATAGAGGGGAAGGGAGAAAGAGAAGGAGAGAAACATCAGTGTGTGGTTGCCTCCTGCACACCCCCTACTGGGGACCTGGCCTGCAGCCCAGGCATGTGCCCTGACTGGGAATCAAACTGGTGACCCTTTGGTTTGAAGGCTGGCACTCAATCCACTAGGCCATGCCAGCCAGGGCTAAAAAGTAACTTCTTAGAGCCACAAACTCTGAGCCATATGTTATATGAATCAACTCAAAGAAACTGTAGTTTATGACTCAAAACACACAACGGAGGCAACTGAGGTGCAGTTATACCTAACAGTGGTATTTTAGATTAAGCCTTCAATATTTCTGAGTCTTAATTTACTTATCTTTAATATGGGAATGATAAAATTTACCCTCTTTCCTTTCACGGTCTTTAAGAATCAAGTTAAAGCCCCAACTAGTGTAGCTTAGTGGATTGAATGCGGGCCTGAGAACCAAAGGATCGAGGTCTGATTCCCAGTTGGGGCACATGCCTGGGTTGCAGGCCCCTGGCAGGGGATGCACGAGAGGCAACCATACATTGGTATTTCTCTCCCTCTCTCCTTCCCTTCCCCTCTAAAGATAAATAAATAAATAATATTAGTAAAAAATTTTTTTAAATAATCAAGTTAAATTAGGCTGTGAAAGCCCTTCCCAAGCAAGGGGGGAAAAACAGATGTAAAGTATTTCTAAATATATAACAAGGAACATGCAAGTATAATCACGTAAGGCATTAATAGCAACTGACTGTTATTAACAGCCAGTAGGATAGTTTGGAAAAACATGAACTTTCAGGTCAGAAAGACCAGAATTCAAGTTCCCATTCCACCAATTACTAGCTGATGGACCTTGGACAAGTTTCTCACATGTTTCTGAGCCTCAATCCTTTCAAGTATAAAATGGAGAAATAGTACCTACTTAACAGGGTTCAACATGTAACAGGCACCTGGTTCATAGTGAACACAACCAATTTTATTCTGTGCCCTTATGCTGACAATATTGATTAATTTACTCAAAACATATCAGAGAACTTACATCAGTTCTTCCAGAGTTTCCCATAAACACATCAACATATAAAAAGAACAGTCTTTTTAATATTTACTAAACCCTATTTAATGCCTGCCATTCTCCTGGGCAAGGAGGAGAGGACCTAGAATGCTGTGTCCCAGGTTCCACAGATCAGTTACAGATTCTCAGACCCAGGTGAGGGTCTGATAAAAGCTATACCACCTCTCTCCAGAGAAGGTTACAAAACTTTTAGGAGACAACACAGGAGATAAAGGCGAGTATGTTCATGACCTCAGGGAAGGGGACAGTGAGGGGAGGAGGGACACTATAAAGAAAAAGATTCTTAAGTATGCCTACATTAAAATTAAGAATTTCCACATCAAAAGAGACCTTAAAGAAAATGTCAAAAAGAAGCCAGAGTGGAAGATATTTGCAATATACGCAATCCCAAAAAGTTGAGATTCTTGTGTAAAGAACACCAACAGATCAGTAAAATATGACAGACAAAAAGTGTGACACATATATTTATACAATGAAAATAATCTACAGCTGCATGTAACAATATGCATAAATCTTACCAACTTACTATTGGGTGAAAAAAGCATGACATTAAAGAATACATACAGGGTGATGCTACTCACAGACCTGGTAAAACAGGTAAAATGAAACCATACTGTGTAGGCCTGCATACGTTACGCATACGCATGCAGGAAAAACTGTACAGAAGAATAAGGACTTAATAATCACAAAAGTAAAAAAAAAAAAAGTGGAATTGAGAGGGATCAGAGTCTGCTTCCGGGTTACTGACATTATTCTTTCTTGACTTTGGACACCGGTTACAAGAATTTTACAGGCCTACTGTTCTACTGAGCTTCCTTCACTTTATTGTGCCTCACAGCACCTGCATTCAAGGGAAGACCCTCCTCCACCAGTGAGAAGATAACTCACTTTATTGCGGTGGTCTGCAACCGAACCTGCAATATCTCTGAGGTATGCCTGCATTTTATAATTTACAGCTTTTTGTATGCTATTCTGAATGTACCTTGCAAAAACAAACTAATCCACTTCCACCACTACACCTAAAGTTAGCAGGGAGAAGGGGAGTTCAGATTCCCAGTCCCTAAACCCCCCCAAATGCATGGTGTCAAGCTACAGGGAGACCAAAGAAAAAGAAAATCTCTAGATTGGAAAGTGGCAAGGGAAGGAGGAAGTGATGAGAACAGGAAAGGTGAGAGAGACTGGAAAGAAACACGAAGCAGAAGAAAGATGAGGCCTCGGGGTCAGTTCATGCTTTCACTTGGAGAAAGAACAACATGGTTACAGACAGAAGGAACAAATGCCCAAGCTTGGTAAGGAATGCGACGGTGTCTGAAAAACACAGTAACTAATGAGGGGACGGAGGAGTAGAGCTTTCAAAGACATGTAAACTTAAATAATGAATCCCAAAAGAAAGAAGACCAGTGATGGCAAGTTTAACCATCTACCCACTCTTTAACATCTCTGCCTCTCGCCCGTTCATGGAGACGGGATATGTTAAATGGTTAGAAACTGCAAACATCAATTTCTGAGTGAAATACACCATGTCACATCTCAGCAAAATAACTATCTGAGAGGAAAAATCCTCTCTGCCTGCCTTGGGGAATTAAGGAACCAGTGAAAACACCACTTCCACCAGCCTCAGTATTCCTACTGCTGAAGCAAGCACTCCACTAGCCTTGGAATACATGTACTGCACCTAAATGAGAAACATACACCTGGATCATGTCTAGTCTGACCGCCAGTACGGAGAGCTCTTCACAGCGCAGTCCTCCATACAGAAAGTAAAGCTTTTTGCTTAAAGTACTAGGACTCCGCGATAGCCTACACTGTTTAAATCAGTAAGTGAATGGAGATACATCTTTGTAAAGTTTTCTTTCTTTGTATTCTTGCAAAAAAAATATTCCCTCGTTTCATACTATACCATGAGGTCTGGATTTGTACTGAACAAAACTATCATGTTCAAAACAGATGGTGTCCGATGTGTTATTCTGATGAGAAGTCCTAGTGATGGGCATACGGAATTATTTTTAAGGTTCTGCGATTCTACCAATGGCATCGAGTTGACCATTTCTTCATACTACACTCAAATTCTATCCTTTCTTACTATTTTCTTCCTTCCACTTGTTCCCCACAGACCCATTAACTCCTCTTCATTCTCCAACTTTCTCTTAGGTTAAAGGAGACACATGGAAAAGCTTGTCCATCACTTGATAGAATATTCACTATATTTCACTTTCTAAAGAGGCTATAACGAATCCTCATCTCTCTCTCATTTCTCCATCTCCCTTTTGTAGTCAATTCCCCAGGTTCTTCTGTCTATCGTATAAGGCTATCCAGTTGGAACCAAAGGCCAAAGAATTCCTATTATGTTTGAAAAGCTGCTGGGAAGAGAGAAAGGGAATCTGTATGTATTCGCTGTTACACTTATGCGCCAAACTATTGATCTTTGCCGCCTTAGTGACTCCCAAAACACATAAAAGTGATTTTAGGCCCATAATTGACTCTCAGTCCAAATGAATTGCCTTTGGAATGTTACATTCTGGACTGGGGGGGGCTCACAAATTAACTCTAGAACAACTCCTGTAGAAAACTGGTGAGCTCCAGCGGTGTGGGGGGCAGGGAACAAAGTCACGGGTCCAAACTTGGGAGACACCGAAACCAGACTAGACTATTAGCACGTGGGTCTACTTGGCAGCCACAGCCCAGACAAACCTCTGCGGAGGGGTGTCGTCTTCCCCGGGTCTCTGACTCAGCCAGAGATAAGTAATCACCTGGGCCACAAGGACCGAGGCAGCAGCTCCTGGATTCAGTGAGCGCACGGAAAATTCGTACTTTGGCCCCTCGGCCCTAGCAGGGAAATCCACCACTGTGGATTTCCTCCGGCTCCGCCCAAAAGTGAGGACGGGGATGGATGAGCCAGTCTCCGAAAGGTGCTGGTTCCTTCGGGGCGGGTGAGGAAGCCGCTGCCTTCCAGGGCAGGACCTGCGGCCCCGGGGCGCCCGGCCCTCGGTCCCGCTTCCCCCCTCACGCTCCCCTAGCCCCTCACCTGCGGCCGAGTGGCCCGGGAGCGCACGGCCCCGAGCGCGGCGCGAGCCCCCGAGCTCCCGCAGCTCTTCCTCCTCCTCGTCCCACCGCCGGCCCTCAGCCATGGGCGAGGCGCGGAGGCGCAGCAGCGGGACGGCGGATCAGCACCGGGTACCCCCACGCCAGCACCCTCGGGGCCTGGAGGGCGGCCCCGGGGAAGAAGCTGCAGCGGCGGCGCCGGCGGCGGGCGGAATCGGCTACCTCTGCGGGCTCCACCTGCAGCTGGTGGGGGAGCGGCCTGGCGCAGGCCGAGCCGGTTTCCCCGCCTCCGCCTCCTCCTCCTCCTCCAAGCGTACCGGCCTCCTTCTCCCGGCTTTCGCTCTCCCACTCTCTTCCCCCTTCCTCCTTCCCTTCCCCGCCCCGCGGACTTGGAGCCGGGACCCTGTGGGTTCGGCTGCGCCTCCTCGGGGAGGGGTTACCAGCCACCGAGCACACCCCCCCCCCCCCGCGCGCGTGCACACACACAGTCACACACGCTGGAACCGCAGGCTCGCTCCACCAAAATTAACGTACACAAAATAAACAAACTGGGCTGGGGGGAGGTGGCCTGGCCTCTTCCTGCCCTTTAACAGTATTCCGGTGTCAACAGGAAACCCATTTGCTTGACACTTAAACAAAAGGAGGCGAAAGGAAGAACCTGCCCCTAGCGGGACTGGGAGAGACGGGACAGCTGGGAGCCGCTGAACTTGGGAACAAACTCCGCTTGGAGTTTGGTCGAGACACTGCGCAATTTTTTAAAAAATTCCACTTTTCGCCCTTTAAAATCGAGCTTCGCCAAAGCACAGAGGGTTTTTAGGACAGTGAAGCTACGGGTAGAATGTACAAGGTCGAGAATGAACCCCTATGTAAACTGGACCTTGGGCGATTTTGTGTGTGGCGGGCGGGGGGGGGGCGGTGTTGTTAAGGGGTGAGACTCTGCCCTGCCTGTGTGGGGCGGTGGTTATAAGGGAAATCTCAGTCTTAAGCTCACTTTTGCTGTGAGCCTAACACTTCTAAAATATCAAGTCTATATTTTACAATGTTTTTAAAAATATTTTATTATTTATCTTTAGAGGGGAAGGGAAGGAGATAGGGAGAGAAATATCAATGTATGGTTGCCTCTTGTGTGTCCCCTGATGGGAACTGGCCTGCAACCCAGGCATGTGCCCTGACTGGGAATCTAACCTCGATACTCTGGTTTGCAGGCCGGCTCAATCCACTGAGCTATACCAGCCAGGGCCTATATTTTAAAATGTTTTAATTTAGAAAATGATTTAAATGAAAGGGATGGGCTGGGATGGGATTAAAAGACAGAAAACTGTACTTGAACAACAATTAATATAAATAAATAATAAATAAATAAAATTAATTTAGAAATTAAAAAAAGAAAAAATGATTTAAAAATATGACCACCACCCCTACAAGGAAATGTACTTGAGAGCCCCAACCCTAATTACCAGAGGCGACTAGGTAACCGCCTGGTGCAGGGGCAGAAGCACTGGCTGTGGAGTCAGACACTGCAATTTGAGGCACTTTGCTGAGAGACCGGCCCCTGGGACAGGTTTTTTGGTGCTGAAGAACGTTTCAAGAAAGTCCTTGTGTGTCTGTGCCGCACACATTTTAGGTTCAGCACTTGCACACAGCAGGGGGAAGATTCTGGAATCTCAAAAAGAGATATCCAAGCAGCAGACAGGACACTCGCTGGAGGCATGAACAAGCCATGTGTCTTCACCCTCTTGCTCTATCTCTGAGAGCTTGTGAGAGGTCCTAACGTTCAGTGTGCCAGAGAAAAAGAGGGGGAGGAAAGGGTCACTGAAAATAGAATTGCCTGCCGTCCCTGAGTCCTCTTTCTTTGCTTTTCAATAGTGGTTGTTGCCGCCTCAAAATCTTTCTTCTTTTAGGCAGAATTGAGGTCAAATCCACAAGTGAAAACTTTATTAACTGCTAAGCAGTTAAAGTAGACATCTGGAGATCTTCAAATTAAACTGACAAAAAAAGCCTTTAGGGTTATTTTCAGGGTTTGGGTTCACTGTAAGTGAAAGAGTATTTGTTACTTAGCCTCCAAGGATGACGAATCGTTCGGCGGCCCCTGACCTGACAACAGCGCTAACTCCACAAAGCTGTTGGGGTCCGTCTCTACTCTTTCTCAGCTTCTTAGTTTGAACAATGTTACAGCTAAAGTGTTCTGGGCCTTGCACACAATCAGAGCTTCAGGAATCCACATCCACTATTCTGGAGGGCATGCTCAAGCCCATTTTGCATTCAGCAAACATGTATGATGACCATTTTGTGCCCAATGCCACACTAAATGCTATAAGGAGATTTGAAAGAAGAAATAAAATATTTACTCTGAGGCCTGTGGTAGGTGCTTTTCACATAGGTTTTTGCATTTTAAATGAACCAAATACGTTTACAGTTATCCATTGACAGAGGAAGATCCATTGCATTCACCACAAAACAAGGCAAAATTTGGTAAATTCTATAATAAAGATATAACCTTAGATAAAGCTGCCAAGGTAAGCCAGTGAAGAAGGAATTGTACTTACAAATGGATATCCCATCACAAGCCAAAGAATGAATTTAAAGCTCTATTTTATACCATACCAAAAATTAACTAAAAATGATTATAGATTTAAACGTTAAGGCTAGAACGTTATAGTTATAAAGCTCTTCAAAAGAAAACACACTAAATCTCTGTAACCTTGGGGTACACAGTGGTTTGTTAGAGTGACAGCAAAATGTATACATGACAAAAAATACTAAATTGGTACTTGGTAAAGATGATAAACTTATGCTTCATAGGACATCAAGAAAGTGAAATGACAGCTCTCAAAATGTGAAGAAAATATTTATGTATTTGATAAGGCAGTTGTATACGGAATGTGTAAAGAATTGTATGTGTAAGTGAACATTTTTCTTTAGTTAGTCCAGCCCTAGCTGGTGGCTCAATTGGTTGGATCATTGTCCTTATACACCAAACGGTTGTGAGTGCAATACTCACTTTGAGCGCATACCTAGGTTGCAGGTTCGATCCCCAGTAGAGGTATGTATTAGAGGCAACCAATTAATGTTTCTCTCTACCAAAAGTTTTTTGGCCAGAGACCAAAAAACTGTGATGGTCTATGATCTGTCCAGAATAGGTTAATCCAGAAAGTAGATTAGGGTTGTTGGGTGCAGAGGACAGTGGGGAGCTATAGCTAATAGGTGCCGGATTTCTTTTCGAGGTGATGAAAATATTGTAAAATCAGACAGAGTTGCACAATTCTGTGACTATACAAAAGGTGGATTTTGTGGCATGTTCATTACATCTCAATAAAGCTGGTATTTGAGGGGGGAGTACAACCTATTCACTGTGAAAGCAAGAAACCAAAGACCAGGAAGAGGACTGTACTCTAAAGTCATTGTATTGAAGTAGAGAAACCAGATGGGATTTACAAGCAATGACAACTTAATCACATGAAAGAAAATCAAAGGTGTGGCCGACTAGCAACCAAATAAACATGCCAAATGCCCTACCCATCCCAGTGACGTAACAAGAGCCAAACCCACAGAAGGAAAATAGTAAGAAACTTGGAATGCAAATGTACAGATTAAGAGTAGAACAAGATTCGCCTTCAAAAGTTGAAGGCATTAAGGAAAAAATTGTCTAAGAGATATTGAGGAACAGCTGCCATTAGAAAGGAACACTTCTCACTCTGGATATATAGCTTGAAACAAAATGGTGTCCAAAGAAAACACTATGAAAAATAAGGGTATACTATTTGAATTCATGTGCAGTACAGGCCTTTGCAAGGCACAATAAATACTTGTTTAATGACTGAATGAATATAATTCCATTTTTTCCTACTGACTCACCGAAAGGCATGAGTCTCAGGTTTGTCTTTTTTTTTTAACTTAAATAAAAAGTAACTCTCTCTGGAATTTAAAATTTATAGCTGAAGACATCAAAAAATGAAAAGCAAGGATGGACAGGAGTATGCAGTGAATTTTAAAAGTACAGTACCTTCAAAGTTTTGTTTCTTAAAATTAAACTATCTGAACCAAATATGACAGGATTTTAAGATAAGTAGACTGTTTCATTCATAGGTGGATTATTATATTATTCTCTATATCTTCTCTGTGCTTTTTAAAAAATATTTTATTTTATTTTTTTTATTTTTAGGGAGAGGGGAGGGGAGGGAGAAAGAGGGAAAGAAACATCAATGTGTTGTTGCTTCTCATGTGGCCCCCACTGGGGGTCTGGCCTGCAACTCAGGCATGTGCCCTGACTGGGAATTGAACCGCAACCCTTTGGTTCACAGCCCATGCTCAATCCACTGAGCTATACCAGCCAGGGCTCTATGCTTTTAAACTTGTATTATTTTTTAAAAAAAGGAAAAGCAAACAAATGTTGTAGACTGAGATAGCATAGTTTCTGTCTGTTTCACACACTTTTTTATAGGGAGTTCTCCTTATGGGAGATGTCTTGCAAAATTTTCCCCATTATCTCTTCCCTATTTACATACTTTATAATGTGACTTTCCATCTCCTGCGCCGTGAAGCTGGACTGGCTTTGAGATTTGTTTTGACCAATAAGTAGAGTATGGCAGAACTGACAGTTTGTGAATTCCAAGTCTAGATCTAAAGAGGCCTTGCTTGTTCTCTTGGAAGACTTCTACCTCCATGTGAACGCGAAGGTGAGAGAATGAGACAGTATAGGAAGGAAAGACCAGTTGTCCAGGTCGAGGCCACCTGGCCAGTCAACCTTCAATCACTTGAAGAGCCCAACAGAGAACAGCAGAGCTGCTTATCTGACCAGCAGCTGACCACACACACACACACAACTAAGAACAAAACTGCTGGCCTGTCAATTCATAAGCAGTAAGAAATGCTTAATGTTTATGTCTCTGAGGTTTTGTGGTTGTTTGCTATGCGGCATGTGCTGGCTTGGGAATCCCTGGTTCTGAGTCACTGAAATAGAATTAAAGGTACAAAAAAATTTATTAGAGAGTAGCAGCTGTGAAAGGAACAGGAGAGAGAGAGAAATATTGGTCAAGAGGAATTGTTCATACCACTCTGTAGACCTATCAAACCCTGTGCTAGTCCGGCAGTGTGAGTGGCCAGGGTCTGGAATCACCACCTTGCTCAGTCATTGGCAAAGGCTACTTGAAAGCTACCCCAGACACCTAGGGAGATACTAACTAGAGGCTGCCAGCTTACCATATTCTTTGTACCTGAGCAGCAAGAGCTTTCTTGAAGGGTGGGGCACATCTGTGTCAGCCATAGTCCAATCTGCATTATGCAAATCCACTTCTCCGTACATTTCCAGGGAGGAGCTCAGGTTAAGCTTCCTCACTGTAGTCGGTCTCAGAGCCTCCCCTAGTACACATGGCCTCCCTTCTGCACTATTCACCCTAAATTTCTCTTGCCCTCAGCAATCACATCTGCTGGTCTCGGTGGCTTACCTCGTGGTATGGCTCAAACTTTCAAGATCGAAGTGTCTCAACTGCTAGTTAATCATCTCCTCAGGCTGGGGTTGCTTCACTTGCCTGTCCACAGTTAACGGTTGATGGAAGGAGAACCAAGAACCAAGAAGCACCCAAGGGGGTCATGCAAGTTCCACACATAGGCCTCCCCACCCGCATTGGGTGAAATCAGCCTTACCTCCCTCTGTTAATGAGTTAATTATCCATGCCAAGGTGGTCACTCTCCTCGCCTGCTGTTCCTCGGCCACGGGGAGCTCAAAGTGTGTAGATGGCAGCCCTAGTTTGTACTTCAGTAGGGCCCTTGCTGTGTCCTCTGGTGAGGAGAGCCTGCCCCTGCTGACGAGCAGAACCGCTGAGTCTGTAGAGCCCAGGAAACCTAACTTAGGAGGGCGCTGGGAGCCACGGTAAGTGGGGCCGTGTCTGCTTCCACCCCCTCTTTTCCACACCCATGTGTTTCTCTCACTGGAGACACAGCACCAGAAAAAGAAAGTTCTTTTTATGTAATATATAATATATATGTATTGCATTCAGGAGGATTAAGTCCCATCTCCTCAAAGGACTGCCTCCAACTTCACACCTCAGCTATGTCTTCCATCAGCAGAAAACGTATATATGTGAAACTAGAAGTAAGAAGAGTGGTATATAATAGCTTTTTTAAATAAGCACTATTTCATCCATCAAAAGCAAATCCAAGTCTCTCAATGTCACATTCATGGAACAAGTGATTATTATTAGTCCCTCTCTTCAAATAAAAATGAAACCTATATTGCAAAATCAAGACCAGAGCTCTGAGGAGCTGTAACTTCAGGTTCAAAATATAATAAAATACATGAAAGTGTCAAAAATGAGAGTTTATTTCCTGACAGAAGGACATTTTTATTTTAGCTGTTGACAAATCTGAACAAGAAAAATGTTAGTAGTTTATGTACAGGGACCTGGAACTTCTAATGTTCTTTGGCCAGGTCAAGTTTTAATCCTTTTCTTTTGCCACTTCTTTCTCTCTTTTTCTGTCCACATCCTAACTTTTCAAAAATTTCCCCTTTCCCCGCTCTTCCCTTCTTCCCTTTAGTTTGTCGACACCTTTCCCCTTTATTTCTCTCCTAACTGCTGTGCACCTGTTTCCTCACCTGTGAAATAGGGATGTAACAACCAGCATCTCACAAGGGAGTTGTGAAGATTAGAATGAGTTCGCACAGTCTGTCGGAGCTGGGAGCTGTCGTAACAAAGTACTACAACAGAGTCGCTTAAACAGCGGCGATTTATCGTCTCATTGTTCTGGAAGCTAGAAGTCCAAGGTCAATGCGTTGGGTGGATCCTGGTCCTTCTGAAGGCTCCAGGGCAGGATCTGCCCAGAACTCTCTCCTAACTTCAGGTAGTTCTTTGGCCGGTGGCCGCAGGAACGCTGGGGGGGGTCTTTCATTAGGCGGGGCTTTCCTACGGACCTGCTTCCCAGCCTTATCTTTCCTGTTCCCTGCATCGAAGCGCTGCTTCACCGGGCCACCGGCTGGTCTCTGAGCTCTGATCCCTGCCGTGGGCCCTGAGCCGACCCTCTGAGAAAGCAGTACCAAAGCTCACCCTGGAACAGGACTGTCCCGCCGGGCTCCGCCCACAGACGCCCTGCACACCTTCCCGGCTCCATTACACACCCCACTTTCCTCAGGAAGCTTCTCCTAAATCCTCTCCTCTCCCCAGCCTGTGTACCATTTCTCCTCTATTTAGCCCCCATGACACTTTCTACTCCCCCTTGTCACCACTTTGTATTGGTCTCTCGTATTTTCATTGTCTGTAGGTGCATCTCATCCACCCATCTCATATTACCGCCAAGGGCTCTATATCCCAAGAAAAGAAAAAAAATCATTACTACCCTATATTTTACATCTTAATCTTATATCTTACAATCTTTCATCTTGATATTCTATACCCTGGCTACAAAGTGTGGTCCGTGGTTTACTGTGGCATCAGTGTTATTTGCACTTGATTAAAAACAGAATATTTGCTCCATCCAGACCTACTGAACCAGAATCTGCATTTTAACAAGATCCCCAGGTAACGCACATGCACAGAGGCTGAAAAACACTGTTCTAGGCCTGACAAACCTAATTCTCTTGCCATATGGTAATAAAAATGTCTAGCTTTAACCCTTTGATACAATTTCTTTTAGTTTTGCTGGTGTTATTTGACTTTGAACTCCACCAGAGCAGGGACTGTCTGCCTTGATTGTGCTCCCCCTCCCTGCCAATCCGGGCACACACTAGATCCTCAATAACAAGTTTAGTTAAATAACTAAATTAAATATTGGCAGAAAACAGGTAGCTTTTTCAAATGGGTTCAAGAAAATATGGTATTGAACTGACGTCTGTTGGTTTGCTCTCATTTAAGTTATACTTTTAAAACGTATCAGATTAATAGGTACTGGTAATGTTCATGAATTGTCCTTAATTGAAATTCAATGCCAGTGTTTTTTTCTGTTATATTACAATCAATGCCAAATATATTATTAAAAATAATTAGGCATAAATTAATTTTCATTTCCTCCCCAGATGAGTACAAATAGCATTCAGTTCTTTCAATTCAAAGCATATGATTCTTTTAAGGGTATAATAGAGATCAGGGGTAAATTTCCCACTTGTTTCTATTCCTCAAGTTAAGAAGCCCCTGCATAATGAGAAGAAAAGCCTCCATATGTAAGCACTCCAACCATGTAGGGGGAGAAAGCAGATGGGTTTTCTATAAAGACTCGGACTCGTTCAATTTCAATTTTATTCCCTGAAGTTTCTCTTCAAGTTGGTGTTTATTTGCAAAACTTGTTATGTATGAAAGCCTGATTTACTGTGCTTCCCTGTAATTTCACTTTGGGAAGACAAACATTTCTGCTTGTCTTTGCTTGCGTGGCGTCTCCATAGCAATTGTCAGAACTCTGCCTCTGCAACAAACCCACCACCCTGACCTTAGCCAGGCCAAAAATGTCTCACACAGAGCTTACTTTGTGCACTCCGAAGGGAATGTTCAGCTTCAGCAGTTCTCAGGGCTGAAGATCAGGAGCAAACTAGCGGGACTGACACGTTTTGTAAACGTTGGGAGCTGGAGGCCCTGGGAGCCTTCCTGGGGCCAGCCTCCACTTCTCACTACTCCCCTCCCCAGCCCGCCATGCTCTGGTCATGACAAGCTTGTCACTGTCCCCAACACACTTGGACACGATGCTGCCTCCTCCAGGAACACTGAGACAGCAAGAACGCAGAGAGAGCATGGGCTTTGGGCATGCCCAGGTTCACATCTTCATTCTGTGGTTTTTGTTCAAGTTCATTGACTGCTCTGAACTATTTATTGATCAGAAAAGTAAGAAATAGCAGTATCTAATGGTTCAGGCTGCTCCACTATCTGAATTAATTCTTGTATCCACAGGATATCTACCCTTTTGGTAGCCCTTTCCATGTTGGGAAATGGTGTATGTGTTTTTCTTTAATGTACCTGTCCCATATACTAAATTGTTAGTCGTCAAGGACTAAGAAATTATCTTCTTATTGCTCTTGAAATCAAGCAAGCACCATGCCTGATGCAAAGTAGGGACCCAGTGATTGTTTTATTCAGTGGCTTGGTAGCATGGCCTTGTTGCTATTTCAGCTGTCTTTGCTCTGTGACCTTCCCATTCCAAGTCTCAGGTGTTCACCTACTAAAAATAACACCATGTATAGCTATTTTGAGGATTAAAAATAACTGGCTGCCACAAAAACACAGGGAGGAAACTTAAATGCATATTGCTAAGTGAAAGAAGCCAGTCTGAAAAGACTACACACTACATGGTTCCAACTCTAGGATGTTCTGGAAAAGGCCAAAGTATGGAGAGAGCAGAAGGATTGGTGGTTTTGGGGAGTGTGAAAGAGGAAGAGAGGATGAATAGATGGAATACAGTGGATTTTTAGAGTACAGGAATTATTATGTTTGTGATACAGATGACTTACAACGATATAAATGTAACTGTTTGTTAAAGCCCATAGAATGTATAATTTTATACGTTTGTCAAAACCCATAGTCTATACAACACAAAATGTGAATCCTAATGTAAACTGTGGACTTTAGATAATGATAATGTATCAATATTGGCTCATTAATTGTGTCAAATGTGTCACATTAATGCAAGCTGTTAATTATAAGAGAAACTGGGCAGGAGAGTGAGGGGCTCTATCAGAACTCTGCACTTTCTGCTTCATTTTCCTGTAAACCTAAAACTGCTCTCAACAAACTAAGCCTATTATTTATTTATTTTTTAAGCCTATTATTTATTTTTAAAGATTTTATTTATTAATTTAGTTTTAGATAGAGGGGGAAGAGGAGAGAGACCGAGAGAAACATCAGTGTGTGGTGGCCTCTTGTGCGCCCCCTACTGAGGACCTAGCCTGCAACCCAGGCATGTGCCCTGACTGGGAATTGAACCAGCAACCCTATGGTTTACAGGCCCGAGCTCAATCCACTGAGCCACACCAGCCAGGGCCCATTATTTATATTTAAAAGAAAAAGTATAACTAATAATGTGAGCATAATAATTCTTCAATATATAATATGAATTACATTTAACAAATATTTATTGAATGCTTACTCTGTACAAGGCGCAGTGCTAGTCATCAGAGGTGCATGGATGGGAGACCTTGTCCCTATCTTTAAGGGTTTTAAATCTAAGGAAAGACACAGAGAGCCCTGGCTGGGTGGCTCCGTTGGTTAGAGCATTGTCCTGTGCAACAAAAAAATAAAAATTAAATTAAAATTAAAAGCACAAAGGTTGCAGGTTTAATATCTATCAAGGCACATATCTAGGTTGTGCGTTCAGTCCCCATTTGGGAAGCATATGGGAGACAATCAATCGATGTTTCTCTTTCTCTCTCTTTCTCCCCCCTCCCTTTGTCTCTCTGTAAAATCAATAAACATATCCTCGGATGAGGATCGAAAACAAAACACAAAGAGAATTTTCATTACGATGTGACAGGCATGTTCAGAGGAAGCACATCTAACCAGGTCAGGGGAGAAGGGGTGGGCAGGGCATGGAAGTCTTGCTGGAGGAAAGCGTGCCTGAACAGAGTCTGAAGTAAGCAAGCACTAACCAGGCAAAAAAGAAGGGGGGCGTGATCAAAATAGAGAGTTGTGGACATGGTAATCAGAGATTTACAAGTAGTTAAATATTGTTATGGACAAGAGAAAAAGGCAGTCAGGGCCATAGGTGAAAATGAGGAGAGCTGAAATTAATAAAGACCCTTTGTTCGCCATGCTAAGGAATCCATCGGTGGAGGAACAGGGGTCCGTGGAAGGACTGTAAGCAGCAGGGTGACCCGTGACCAGGAGGAAGATGGAAAACAACCAGTATTTGGGTCTCAGCTTTCTCTCATCATGCCCTTATTCTCTGTGCCGCAACCCTACTATGACTTAGGTGGTCTATCTTCTTGGATAGGGTCTAGGTGCCGGCAGCAGGTGAAGGTTTGGAATTGGAGAGGTTTTGACAGTGGAGATGGAACATGAAATGGAAGCAGAGAAAAGACATGCTTCCTCGGGCTGCCCTTGTTCCATTGAGGTTGCTTTTTTCCAGCACAGACTCTTTCCACTTCAGTCCACTATGCATCCTCAGTAAACCGTCTCCAAAGTTCCAAGAGCGGGAGTATTCAAAATATGCAAGAAATACCACTGTCAAACATGTTTCCCAAAAATATTTGACCAACCAATATATGGGTCAAGCAAGCAGGGACCCAAAATATAAGAAAAAGGCATGAAGTCACTGTTAGATGAAGATCTCAAAGAAGATAAACTGAATGGAATTTCCAGCACATAATCTGTCTTTGGCTTCTATGAAAATGTATGACAGCCATTTGGAGAGATCAGCGGGTAAGGTTATAATTGAGACCTGGGAAACGTAGAACTTATGACAGTTGGGACCATTGGCAGATGGCCTGGGTGCAGGACATCTGGCAAAGCTGTGGTGGGAGAGGGAGATGCTCTGTATTTTCCACTTCTAAATTCGCCCATTTCCAGTCCTGGGGTAGGTCAAACCAGAACACTTCTGTGGGGGTTAAATAAGGGGGAGAGAAGGAGCAGGTGGACAGAAGAACAGAAACTCCATCAAAACATGGGGAAGGAAAACCAAATAAAAATAAAAACCTGAATCAGTCCACCCAGCCCTTCTATCCTCAGATTTTAAGGGGTATAACAGCAGTCAACATCTTAGTGGTCATTTCCCTCAGTACATCTTCTGTTTTGAGTCCTACTGCTCCCATTTGTTCTTGCCCTCTGCGTCTGGCATTCAGCTAATACACCATCATCCTGAGGACTCCCTTCACCTATTTTTTTACTTGGATGTTCTGTTTGTCTATAATCCACACCTTCTTCCTTTTGATTCATAGTCAGACATGTTAATCATTGCGCCACTGGCCCCATTTTATCTTCTTTCTCGGTTCTCATTCTCTCCCCTCCCCTCTCTGATTTAGCACGTTCTCCCTTAGCTTCATGAGATAGGGTGCATGCAAGGTAAGCTTTCTGGGAATTTATGCATATCCTACCTTTACTCCTGATGGACAGTTTTCTGGATATAGAATTCTAGGTAAGAAGTAATCTCACTCTAGAATTGGGGAGGCCAGCTGTGTTGTCCTCTGAACTCAGGATTTAAGGTTGTTGAAAATTCTGATGCCATTCTGATCCTTACTCCTTTGTATAGGCTTTTCTGCTTTAGGAGCTCGGAGACTTTTGTCTTTGTGTTTGGTGTTCTAAAGTTTTATGGTGATGGGCTCAGAATGGGTCTGTTTCCATTCACTGGCCTGGTTATTTGGTAGGCTCTTTCAATCTGGCAGTTTAGGTCTTTCAGTTATATTTTGTGTTAGAGGGTTTTTTGTGGTGTTTGGTAATCTTATTTGTCTGCTCATACTTAAGGGTGAAATGGCAAAAAGCTGATTATAAACTCAGAGCTCTGGGGACAACCTGTTGATTATGAACTTTACTGAAAGGTGACATGAGTGAGCTCTTTTTGGGAAAATTCCACCCACACCCCATTTTACTCCATATAACTCTATAAATGTCTTTTTTCATTTGGTCTAGTTATGTTCCTTAGAGATGCCTTCTCAAATTCTGCAGGAGTGTCCAACCTTTTGGCATCTCTGTGCCACACTGGACAAAGAGGTGTCTTGGACCACACGTTAAATACATTACAACACATAATCACCAAAAAAAAAATCTCATAATGTTTTAAGTAAATTTACAATTTTGCGTTGGAAAAATTGTACACATTCATAACCATCCTGGGCTGCAGGCGGCCCGTGTTGGACACCCCTGGTTAGAGGGTCAACTTGATTTCCAGCATATTCTGAGCATTTAGTCTGCCTGCATTAATTCCTGTTTTCCCTCTGAGATGCTAGCTCCTTCACACTGTAGATGAGAAGGGGATAAACCTCCACTTCCATTAGGAGTGGGGGAAGGGCAATCAACCAGTGGAAGAGAGTAGGGGAGATGTGTAAAGGTAGTTCTGTTTCTCTAGTAACTCCAACCTCCAACCAGTTCCCTTAATTCAACCCTCTTGGATCTTCACTGCATATCCAGGGGGCTGCAGTGCCACTCCCTCAACACTTGTTTTTCTCAGCTCTGCCAGGTCTTTGATCACTGCTGTCTGGCCTCCCAAATTCTGTTGCCCCTCATGAGTCTTAGTGGGGTTTTGGGGGGAGTTGGATTAGATGCATATACTCAGTTCTTCATTTCTACCTGGAACCAACTGCCAAACATAAAAACACCGAGATTCACTTGTCTAACAAGTATCGAGTGCTCACAATGTTTCAGTCACTTTGATAAATGCCGAAGATGAACCATGGTCTGTTTTCCTATTGTGGTGACTGATGCTCTAAAGTGATGGTTTAAAAAGACAAGGTCCCTTCCTTTGCCCTGCAGTCAGAATTTTATTTCATGGGGATTGCTCTGTGCTGCGGTTACTTGGGCAGCTTCATCACTGATCCTGATTTGAAACCACACCTGGAAGGCTTGGATCGTCTCCAGTGTCACCTGATCTCTGCCCCTGGTTGTGCTTCTGAGTGTCTGTAGGTTCAGTGTCCTAACACTTAATCTCAAAACTGTAAGTGGCATCAGGGCTGATTTGCCTTAAACACCCTTCATTCGGAAAGGTGTGTAAGCAAAGATCCGGTGCCTGAGGCACTGACTGAAGGCACTGACTGAAGCCAAACAGACACATTGACAGAAATCACAGGCATAGGGTATGCATTCCCTGGATATGTTGGCAAGCCTGGTCCTCCTTGTTTTTCTCTTTCCAAGATATGGCCGGCACGTCGCATCCTCTCTGAGGGCAGGTGTGGGGGCCAGTGGGACAGGAAGAGCCCAGGCAGGCTCCCATCAGACTAGCCCATGAGCTCTTCAGCCATCCTTCCAGTCTAGATGAACTGGGAAAGAGAGAAAATGACCTCTGCTTGTTGCTGGCATCTTACACCCACGAGGAACTGAAAGACGTTGGGAGTTCTTATACATTGAATCTGGAAAAATCTCACCTTTAGCACAGTGATAAGTAATAATGACATTACAATAACATCTTATTTTTGCAAGTGCTCTGAGGTTACTCATTGTTACACACACTAGTTCCTTTAAATAGCTTTGAACTTGGTTTTCTTTGATTTATTACTGTGTGATTCAAAGATTACTTCGTGACTTTATTAATGACTAACACAATAAACATGCTTTATCAACTAGCAATTTTCTAACCTCAATTTAAATGTGTGGCCTATATTGAAAATCTTCCCCCATCTCCTGCAATAAAAGCACTTGAAAAAATTGGGAGAACAAAGAACTGTGTGGCAAACAAGCAATTTGAACCTTAAAAGCAATACCTTACAACAGAATCATAAAATCTCAGTGAGGGAGGAAAGGCTGAAGGTCAGCTCGTTCTAATGTCTATACAACCCTGTTCTGCATTCATGCAAATGTGCTCCCCCGAGGAAGGCTCTACACTCTGCAGACAGCATTTGCATTTCCCAGGCAGTGGACTGAGCCTCAGGGCCAGAAAGGCGGCTGACTTGGAGAGGTGGGAGAATAGGGAGCAATGGATAAGGAGCTGGACTAGGAAATGGGAACTGCCTTAGGGAGAGAAGAGAGATCATTTTTTCAATAGACACTGGCCCCTAGTCCTGGGCCTACCACAGCTGGCATTGTGGGGGAAATACGGAGGGAAAAAATAGATCCCTCTTTCAGGAAGTTTACAGCCTGGTGCAGACGGAAGAGCCTTTCACAGGAAGCAGTTAATGAAGGTAGCAGAGTGCCAGAGGTTCACCCCTTGAACTCTGAGTATTTGACTAATAAAGTAAAGGCAAATAAGTAGAGTGCCAGGGGTTCACCCCGTGAACTCTGAGTATTTGACTAATAAAATAAAGGCAAATAAGGTGACTCTGGACAGAGGTATTTTAAAGGGACCAGACAACTTGCAGGCCGTGTGTGTGATTTATCTAGAGAAGAATGGAAGATTTCCCTTATCTAAATAAAACATTTATTGATGACTAGAGGGGGTTGCAAGTTAGGACCATAGAAAAGTGAGTTTGAGTAGGTCTTGGGTTTATAATCCTATTCTGAGGAGAGACCCAAAATCAGTCTGCAGAGGAGCTTCCAGCGGGGGAGAGGACCTCACAGGGGCCTGGAAGTGACATGCCCGGGACTGCCCACCACCCTTTGCTGTGAGTCTGCCCTTGACAATAACCTTCTGCACTCGGTTTTGAAGGCATATCTCCTCTGGGGAGTTGCCCTGAACACAGCCCCCACCTTCCAGGTAAAGGTAGCCACTTCCGACTTGGTCCCCACATTTATTGCGCACGTACTTCTCTTATGCACTATCCATACAGTATTTGTGAGGCTCAAGTTACACACCTGCCCTCCCCCCCCACGATACAGAAGACAAGGAGCCAGGCCTTGGCATTTCTGTATTCTCATTGCCTCTGCACAGTGGCTGTCAGAGCTCTGTTGATAACTGAGTTCTGTTGATAATTGAGTGACAGGATGAGTAAGTGAGTGAATGAAAGGATAAATGAATGAAGGAACGGGTGCATTGGAGAGTTAATCTGAGCAGAGACTTCAAGTCTGCAGTGTGTCTGAGGGACAATGGCAAGAATGGCAGGCATGCAGCACAGAGACTATATAGTCAGTAACGTTGTAGTAACTAGGTGTGCTGCCGTGTGGGTATGGAAATAGTGAGGGTCACTTTGTAAAGTGCGTGATTGTCTAACCACTACACTGCACACCTGAAATTAATGCAAAAATAATATTGAGCATAAACTGTAATTGAAAAAAAAAAAAAAGAATGACCTGTATGAAGCATGTTTGGAAGGAGCCAGAAGAAAATAGAGAACAGGTTAGTAGAGTTAGGCCGGATCATAGAGTGCCTTGAGTACAAGAAACATTCCTTTATTCATTTTGTTCGACAAAAACTTTGCCGGGCTCTTTTAGCTAGCGTGGATAATATAAAGCTACAGTCTCTGCCCCAAGGGGGGCACAGAGGAGGAGAAGAGGATGCCCCCACAAGAGCTCCTTTAAAAGGCGAACCGTGGCAAAGGCGCGCAGAGGCACAACCGAAGAGCCCTAGGAGTCCAGGTTTCAATCTCCCACTTTGGGCCGTTGCTGATGGAAATGCGTCTGGTTCGGCCTTCCTGTGCAAGGGGCCCTGCGGAAGGCACGACATCAGCAAGGAAGCCAGGACTCTGCAAAACGTGAAGGGGAGGCTGAGAACGTTTCCTTCAGGCTGAAGCGCATCAGGAGACAGAGGGGTGAGGTGCAAGATGAAGAAGAGAGCAGAGGCTGGGGAGATCAGATCGTGTAGGGTGTTCGTCAGGCCGAGGCATTACACTCTATTCCGGAGGAGTAGGGGAACGCGTGCGGGGACTTGCTGTAAGTTAGGGTAGGGCTCATTGCCGTGAGCACAGGGAACTGTCAGCCCGGCCCTGGATAAAAGGCATAAAAGGCGAGGTAAATCTTTTTGACCGGCTTACCTGAGGTTTTGAATTTTTTTTACTATATAATTAAGTGTCAAAGGCTGAGACAGTTTCTGAGGTTTTTACATGGTAACTTGTTCTTTGCATGCTACCCTCTCATTGCACCAGATACCGTCATTATCGTTGTTTGGTGTTCTAAGGCAGACCTCCGCTGAGACAGATACACACAGACTGTGATATTGGATAGATTCTGGGGTAGGGAAAAAAGCTAGCACCAGCCGAGGATTCTGGGAAGATGGCAGAGTAGGGAGCACCAGGAATCTGTCTTCCCATCGGGACAACAATTTCACTGGTGGAATCCGTCTGATGGAACTATTTGGGAACTCAGGAGTCTATTGAAGGCCTGCAACTCTCAGGGGAAGGCTGGCAGGGCAAACCGTGGTCCAATTTCAGCTCTTAGCAGACTGGCAGCTACCGGTTCCCCCACCTCCAGTCCCATGGCAGGCAGCTGGGCATGTGTTCTTGGAGCGGTTCTCACACAGCCCGTGGGGGCTGGGGTGGGCTCTGTGCTCCGATCACTGGTGCTGCTTCTGGTCTGGCAGGCGCAGACAGGCAGGGGTGGGTGCAAGTCCCTCTCCTTGCAGTTGAAGTGACTTCAAGGGGATTTAAAGACTGTTGTCCTTTTCTCCTCAACTTTTCTCTTTTTCCCCTTTTAGGAGCCAGACATTCAAGACTGCCACCCAGGACGGCTGTGAAGGTGGCCCAACAGAAAATCGTAAATTTGCTTAAAACATTATGAGTATTTTTTGTGACTACGTGTTACAATGTACTTAATGTGTGGTCCAAGACAACTCTTCTTCTTTCTTTGTGGTGCAGAGATGCCAAAAGGTTGGACTCCCCTGGTAGAACATTCAAAAGCAGATGCTGACGTGAGGGAAATTAGCGAGTCACCACGCACGCCCAGTGAAAGGCATGGGGTCAGCAAATCCCTGAAGCGTACACCCCAGACCATCTCTGATCCTTGACACAGAAATAGTTTATAATAATAATTTAAAAAACAGGGGAGGAGGAGAATCTGATTTCCATAGTTTATACATTATTAGATTCCAATGTCCGGATTTCAACAAAGATATCAGAAGGCATAAAAAGAAGTAGAAAACTATTGCTCATTTAAAGGGAAAAAAATCAACGGAAACTGTGTCTGAAAAAGACCTGATGATGTATGTATTAGACTCTGGGATTTTAGATCATTTATTTCTCTCCTGGCTTTGGTTCCCTTGTGGGATTCTTTTTAATGGTTAAAACAGGATTTGAAGACAGATCGGGGCAGCTCTGACATCTTTTGGTTGTATGACCTTGTAGAAGTTCTTCAGCTTCTCTGGGCCTCATCTGTAGAACAGAAATAATAATTTTGTCTTAGAGGGTTGTTATGAGAATTAAATAGGATAGTAATCATTCAAAGTCATTGAAAACTAACAATTACGTACGAGATGCCATGCTGCATGAATCACTTCATTTAAAAATGTTTTCCAGCGCTTACAATGGGATCCAGATACACAGGCCAACCTTCTAAGGGGCAGAACAGGAGAGGTGGGCAGCCGATGGAAGTATTTTTCTTCCTTATTCAGAATAAAGACCTAGTATATCAAATATTTTTTATTAAGAAGGACAAATTGCAGCAAACTCGAGGGTCCATTTAATTTTTGAATACTATAATTAGGTTGTATTTTCTATTTCTTGAAATAAAAATGACTCACAGTTGGAAATATTTCAGTTCTAATGGATTTTTACATGGTTGTACTTTATAGTAGATTGTCTCCATGTATGTACAGTTCACCAAGACCTTAATTCAGATATTCCATTCAGTGACATCACTCTATGTCAGTGTTTCTCTACCAGGGACAATTTCCCCCACCAGGGAGCATTTGGCAATGTCTGGAGATGGTTTTTGTTGTCATGACAGTAAAATCCCTCCCAGCAAAGAATTACAGAAACCAAATAAATGGTGTTCAGAGTGCCGAGGTTGAGAAACCTTCTCTCTCTCTCCATATATATATATGTGTGTGTGTGTATATATATGTAGAGATGCATATATATGTATATATGTCATATCTTTATACATATATTTTCAAATATAGAGATCTTTATGTATAATAATATATGACAGGCAAGCATACACTCATCAAAGAAAGAGAGCAAAAATGAGACATGTAGTGAAAAAGAACTTTCCAAGGAAAATGCTGGTGGAACAGGAGGCGGTGAGGTTGGGCTGTGTGTGGGAAGACTGTCGGCGGAGGCTGGAGATGACCAGGATGTCAGGTTTCTCAACAAGTCAGCCAACTTTCCAATCCATCTGCCAAGAGCATAGCCCAGTTCTGCCTCAGCCGAGTGACCCATCTGTGAGTCTTGGCTGCTGGAGACAAAAGTGTTGCTATCTCCTCGTAGAGCTGGGCACAACTGCAGAGCAACACACACTAGCATTTTTGTTAGGAGTTGGCAAGTTCACAATTAGCGTGATTGTTTCAGAGAGTGTGCGAGTGCACTATTGCTTCATGTCATTAATGTCTGCAGTGTGCTAGGAATAAAAGGATGGCTGGGGGAGGGGGCACATAAGTTTTAATTATTCAAATACATGCAGAATTATACAGCCTTCAAGACTCCATTTCTGAGGCTCCTTCCTGCATCGACACAATGTGTCAGATTCTACCAAGTACTCAGAATGCCTCCCTTGCTTTGAGTTCGGGATTGAAAAGCGGTCCATTAATTCTCTAGGGCTCCCAGGTGATCATTTAGTCATTCCTGTGGTAGGGGAGAAAAGAAGAACGAAAGAAATCAGAAATGTCAGAAGACTAGACTGGTGAAAGTCCCTTGGTTTGGACCATTACCGCTTTTATTTATTTATTTTTTACACTGAAGCAGTTCAGAAGCAGTCTTTCCTTGTAAGTCCCACGGTTTTTAAAATTTTTATTTTATTTTTTTGTTCAGTCGTGTTAGCAACGGCTGTTATCATTGCTTTCCTTCTTACCTTTTTAAGCTACAATAAATACCTGGGGCTCCATCATTTGAGCACCAGAAGATTCACTCTGTGACATGCTAAGTTGTTCCATCTCCAGAGAAAGATATTCAATGTCAGGTCAGCGAGATGCCACCTCGTGCTGGACTTCCAGGTCGGGGCGTGGATCAAAGTCGAATGCTGCTCAGTTCTGTGTGCATTAATCCATGAGGAGCTACTGGTACTCAGCCTGGTGCTCAGCGCTATGAGATATATAAATATATGTTATGGATCTATGTGTAAATAAAAGGAAAATATGAATATATAGAGGAAAACATCAGGTTTTTAAAAACATTAGTGGGTTTAAGCCCTGGCTGGTGTAGCTCAGTGGATTGAGCACGGGCCTGCGAACCAGACATTCGCAGTTCGATTCCCAGTCAGGGCACATGTCTGGGTTGCAGGCCTGTTCCCTGTAGCCCAGTTCCCAGCAGGGGACGCACGAAAGGCAACTATACATTGTTATTTCTCTCCCTCTCTCCTTCCTTTCCCCTCTAAAGATAAATAAATAAAATCTTTAAAAAATGTTTAAAAAAACATTAGTGGGTTTAGAGGCAGTATTTGTGGTAAAAGAATGTTTTGGAAGGGAATGGGTCAAAAGACTGTTTCATAGCAGACAGTTAATAGAGTTTTGGGCTTTTAGGATATCATAATCTAGTTAGGGAGACAAAGTATATCGATAGCAGAGAATTAATGATTGCGAAACAGTTTGCCTTAATTATCAGCTCAGTGTAAGTTTATAAAAGGGAAAACCAGATTTGCTTGAGTAAAGGTGACATAGTTGGAATTAAGATGGCTTGAATAATTTACACTGTAAAGAACTAGTTGAGTAAGACGAGTGAAACTGATATGAGAGAGAGAGAGAGAGAGAGAGAGAGAGAGGGAATCAACCCCTGAGCAAGGGAACGATTGTCAATAACCAAGTGCCTTGCCGAGCCAGGTGCTGGGGCACCAGACGAAAAGGGGCATTAGCTGCAGCCCACAGGACAGACAGGGCTAGGTGGGGTGTACAGCTAAGGAGGCCAGCTGTAAGAAGGAGCGGGGTGCTGATGTGGGCGGGACGGCGCGGTGGGCTTGGGAGAGCCAAGGAAAAGTGAGTCTAAAAGGCACTGAGGTGCTTGGAGCCAGAAAAAGGCACTGAAGGGGAGGAGAGCAGGAGGGCAGACACGTGGGAACAATGGCAGTAGCAGCAGCTGAACTGGGTCACTTGAAAGGCAGCCAATTGGAGTAGTGATTGCGAAGGTTCTGTAGATACTGAAGATGAGATAGTAGCAGAGCATACAGGCTGGAGTAGCTAGTGGGAAGGTGGCGTGATGGACTGAGGCGAGATCATGGAGCATGGATGAATTCTTCAGAAACTGAGGGGGCTGGTGGTGGGGACGAGAGAGAGAGAAAGAGAATGAGTGAGAGGGATAAAGAAAGAGAAGGAGAGAATGAATGAATGATGAATGAATGTGACAGAGTCTTGGGGGCATCCCCAGAGTTAGGAGCTGGAAGGGAAAGAGAGAAGGAATCAAAAGTGGTTGAAAAGGTCAAAAAGAAGTTGAAAAATGAAGTGTCATGAATCTAAGGGAGGAAAGAATTTGAAGGAGTGGGTTGTCAGGGTGGGTAAATGCCGCAGAGTCTAGAGGGAATGAAAACTGAGATAAAGCCATTCGTTGTATAAGATTGCATTCTATAAAACAGCCTGTGGGTGTTCTGTTTTAAAATGAAATGAAAAGTATCAGATATTAATAAGCTCTGAAATAAAACATATATGCAAATGGACAAAATCAAAGATTCAGTGACCTGCAGGGCCGAGATAACAGTACCTTATAATCAAATAGCACTTTTGTTTCCAAAACACACTTGAATACATTATTTCAAATGATCTTTTACCATATTCCTGGGATGATTATAGCCTAAAAGGAGTCAAATCTCCTGGTTTCATTATTTACTTGTTCAATTACTCTTTGCATTTTACAGCTATCAATTCTACTAACAATAAACAACTATCCAGGAACTTTGCTGACAGAAAACGAAAGATGATGAAAATGATGATGATACCCCATAGTAAAAATACCCAGCATTTATACAGCATAAAATGATTTCACACATGTTATTTCATTTTACCTTCAACAGCTCTGTGAAATAATTATCTCCATTTTACATGTGTGGGAAGCTTTTTAAAACCGGTACCCAAAACAAATACATTAAACAGGGCTAAACTAAACCAAATAAATGGGTTTTTAATGTTTAATGAGCTTAAGCTCTGCTAAGAACAATAAAGAATATCTTATCATAGAATAAGAAAAAAATCTCAACATATTAGGCACATCAATTAATGCATCCCCTTTCTATAAGTAGATAAGAGTATAAAGCTATTTGTTTGAAAGTCTCACAAATTTCTGTGTTAGAAAAGTTTTGGTTGCAAATGACAAAACCTACCTCAATCTCTTTTAGGGGAAAAATGTGGCAGGAAATTTACTGATTCGATAATTGAGGTCTAGGCCTAGAAATTCAGTCTAAAGGTTCAAATGTGACTGAATCCAAGTGCAATTCAAGTTGGTAAAAGCAAGTTCAGACTTTGGATGGGTGCATGTGCATTACCACCTTTGCATGCATGTACCTCCTGCGTGTGTGTGTGTGTGTGTGTGTGTGTGTGTGTGATTGGAAGGAGTAGTGGGGGAGCAAGGATGAAAATCAGCCCTACCTCAAATGCAAGGACCCAGAGTAAGGAAGGGGTGATTCTCTAAAGGAAAACCAAGGTGCTCCTAGAAGAAGGAAGAGGAATGGAGGCTGGGCAGGCAAGACCAGCAGACCTCTCACACTCTCATCCTCAAATAGTGTTCCATGAACATGCCTGAAATTTCCACCATTACTGCTCACTGTTTAAGACTTTAGGACTCAGGAGATTCTCGCAGTGATTCAGCTACTTTGGGGCAAAGATTCTCAGCCTTGGCTATATATTGAAATCACGGGCATGACAAAACAACGCTTTAAAAAATGCAGGCATGAGCTTCCCTTCTCCAGTGGGGTCCAGATATCGGACCTCAGGACCTCGAGTTTTGTCTGCGCAGGAATAATAAATCATGCAAAGTTAATCACAGGAGCTGTGTTGGTTCCTTAGTCCACAGCTTTCCTATTCTCCCTTCTCCCCTCCCATGCTATCAGCGAGGACTTGGGGACAGAGCACTATCCCATAAGTACTGGCAGAATCGAGTACGGTGGAACTTAACTGAGAGAATATGCTATACGATCTGTGTTTGTGTGCTTTCCTCCTTGAAACATACTGAATTCCCACATTCTGCTTGAGACTTACTGTCTTCAAGCCAAGAAGAGTGGTGGTCAAAATAAGGAGTCACACGTGTGTTCAAGGACCCTGCAGTCCAGTAGGGAAGGCAGATGAGTTTACAATAATGAACTGCTTGGAGCTGGGGGAGCTCCCAGCAGCATTCAACATCTACCCCCTGTTAGGAGACTGAGAGGAGTCCAAGTCTGAACAGAGATTTAGAAGTCAGAAGGAGAGAGGGGTGTGGGGTTCACTTAGCAGGTGTGCAGCCCAGTAAGCATAAAGAAGCCTGGCCCATTTGAGGACTCGCACGTAGTTCATTATGGCTAGAGGGCGGTTCCTAAGGGCAGAGTGACCAGGGTGAAAGTGGAGAAAAGAACAGGGGACATATATGCTTCTTTTTACTCAAGTGTCCAGGGCTCTAAAGAAGTGTTTGTTACAGACAAAAATATCCCGCACATTCCATCACACTGAGCTTGTGCATTTTCTACTTGTGAGTTGAAGGAAAAAATTAGTTTTAAATTGGATTGTAAAAGTGTGTCCGGCAATGAACCCAAACGGCTTTCCCCCAAAGCACCACAATCTGGTGTTCCCGTGCTACAGTGCCGCGCTTCGGCCACAGGGGTGCAGTGCAGCTCAGCGGACGGTGGGAGCTGGAGGGGAGTGGCCGCGGGCCGGGTAACAGAGACGCCCCCCAAAGGAACAAATTCGGCTCTCCTGGAACGGGGTGGAGCACAGCTTACACTTGAACGCCTTCACGTTTCCTACCCCCATCATCCATCGCCCTCCCCACCGCCAAAAAACCAAAACCCAAAAACCAAACCAAAAACAACCCCAAACATCAGATCAGAAATAGTGTGTGAAGCACAAAACTGTGAGTTGATGGTCCCTGTAGGACTTACTTACATGTCCTTTCATCTCAGCGAACTGGGCTTGCCTTGAAAAAAAAAACTGGAAATAACCAAAATGTCAGGTGATGTGGGGGCTGACCAAAAGAGCTGTGGTATGTTCATACAAACAAATACCAGGAAACCCTCGAAAGGGAGGAGAAATGATCATTAGAAAATGTAAGAATAATCCAAATAATATATAGTGAGATCCTAGTGTTATTAAGGTGTTTGTATATCTTTGCACAGAATAAAACCCTGAAGCTGGCAGTGATAATCTCTTAATGGTAGAATTACTGTTGATTTTTATGATGTCTTATGATTTATAAAATAACAAATATGAATACTTTATAGTTAGAATAAAAGTAATGAGGAAAATCCCCAAACAAATAGTAAATATTCGTTCTACCACATGCAAAAGGTTGAACAACCTTATAGTTTTATCACACTTACGTGAGGTTATTCCACTTCATGGGGCCGATTCCCTGTGTGCAGATTCACGGGACCATCCGTCGATACGGGCTGGAGACTGGGAAGCATACTCCCAAGTCCTGGAGCGAACAATGAAACGTAAGGACACATCAGGAGTGATTATCTATGGATACTTGCTTATTTTCCTAAGTACCTTTTCTGTATCTTTCAAATTTTCTGTGGAAAGCATGTGCAGATCTTTGTTAAAAATTTAAGAAATGATAGCCGGTACTGACTGACTACAAAATGAAAGACAGACAACTGCGTGAACAGGGAGGGAGAGACGAAGCTTTGAAGGTCTACCTTATTATGGTCGTCAACAGGGAAGTCTCTCTTCTTCGTTTTTTGAAACAGGATCTTAACTTGTCAGACGTCATTTGACATAGCCATCATTGTTTTACACACAAAATATTTTGATAAGTTTATCTTTACAATCATAGAACTTCAAAAATGTCAAACCTTTTTAAAACTACAAAAGCATTATGTGATTTTTGTGAAGAATAACTGGTAATTTCTTCACTTAGAGCTGTATTTTGTTATATACTCTTCCTCAGATATAAACAGATGTTTTTAAATAACATAGGAGCTTAAATGTTAAATTTTGTGACTTGCTAAATTTACATAACTATATATAGTGAACTTTCCCCCATGTCATTAAATACATGATTTTTGATGGCTGGGCTGTATATTTATTTCAACAAAAGTGTGTGCCATAATTTATTCAACTAGTTTCCTACTGTTAAATATCTCTTTATTTTTTAGTCTTTACTAAGAATAGCGATGATTTAATAGCTTTATTCTTATGTGTATCTTTGATTTTTTTTAGTAGAATTTTCTAGAAATGAACTACCACGTCAAAGACTTTCCAGCCATTTCTCAAATGATACACAGAAAGGGTGCTCCACTCTACACTTCCCTCAGTAGTATCTATTTTTTTATTTTTAAAATATTTTATTTATTTTTAATATTTTATTTATTTATTTTTTGAGAGAGGGGAAGGGAAGTAGAGAGGGAGAGAAACATCACTGTATGGTTGCCTCTCATGCTTCGTCCCCTGCTGGGAACTGGCCTGCAACCCAGGCATGTACCCTGACTGGGAATCGAACCTCCATACTCTGGTTCGCAGGCCTGCACTCATCCCTGAGCACCAGCCAGAAAAGATATTTATTTAGAGAAATAAGGAGGAGAAAAGACGAGAGAATAAAACTTCACGATGCTCTATCCACTGAGCCACACCAGCCAGGGCTCTACTTTGAGTATTATAGTGTTATGATAAGTCTGAAAATCAAGTAGTACTAGTCATTCAACTTTTGCATTTCCATATGAATTTTAGAATCACTCGTCAGTTTCTACCTATCATCTGGGATTTTATTGGGATGGCATTAAATCCAGACACCAATTTGGGGAGAATTGACATAATTTATTTAATTGTACATTTATCTAATTTAGTTCTAAAAAATTAATAGACTCTTTTAGAGCAGTGCTAGTTTTACAGGGAAATTGGAAAGTATAGAGTTTTCTACCCTGCTCACCCCTGGTTTCCCATCCTATTTATATCATAAATTATTGTGGAGCATTTGTTACAGCTGATGAACCAATATCGATATATTATTATTAACTAACACCTATGGTTTATGCTACATAGGATTCCCTGTTTGTGTCGTGCATTCTGTGGGTTTTAACAAATATACGAGGACACGTGTCCACTACTGTATATCATACAGATTAGTTTCATGGTACTGATTTTCGTGTATAGATTGATCTTGTCTCCCTCAATCTTGCTACACTCACTTGTTAGTTCCAGTGGCTATTGTGTAGATTGCATTGGATTTTCTATCCAGATGATCATATTGTCTGAAAATAAGAGCAGTTTTACTTCTTCTTTTCTACACTCTTCAGTACAATGTTGGAAAGAATTCTTGATCCATGCTGGGCTCCTGATCTTAGGATTAATGTTCATTCTGTCACTGTTAAATATCATGTTAGCTGTAGATTTTTCATGGATGCCTTTCATGAGGTTGAAGAAGGTCTCTAGTTTTCTGAGAAAATGGATGTTGGATTTTTTTTTAAAAATGACTTTCTGCATCTATTTGTATAATCACATAGTTACTCTTTTTTAGTTTAAAATGGTGAATTACATGGATTAATTTGCTAATGTTAAGATAACTTTTCATTCCTGGGGTAAAGCCCACTTGGTCGTGATATATTATCCTTTTTATATATTGTTAGATTTTGTTTAGAATTTTTATACCTATGTTAATGAGTGATAGTGATCTATATAGTTTTCTTATAATATGTATTTGTCTGGTTTTGGTGTCAGGGTAATGATGGCTTCATGGAATGAGCCAGAAAGAATTTCCTCCTTTTATATCTTCTGAAAAGTGTGTTCATAATCGATATTGTTTCTTTCTTAAATGTTTGGTAGCATTTACCAACAAAGCTAGCTGGGCTTAGAGCTTTCTTTTGGGGAAGGTTCTTAACTACATATTCAATTTTGTTAATGAATACATAAGGCTATTTAAGTTATTCAATCCTTCCTGAGTGAGTTTTGGTAGTTTGTGCCTTTCAAATAACATTTCCTTCTGACTCAGTCGCTTTCCTCACAAGCGTGCACCGATCAGCACCCTGCTGAGTACTTAACGGGGCCTCTGTGAGTCTTCAGGGCTGTCTCTCTGTGCAGCTTTTCTTCTCTGGTCCTTTGTCTTGCGAACACTGACCATCTTGGTTTCCTAGACTGTCCGCTCCATTCAACTCAGAGAGCCCATTGGGCGGCGCCTGGACCGCCCCTCCCTGCACTGCAGCCTGGGGCCTCTCCCCCAAGCAGCAACCCCAGGGGTCCCCTTGCTTCTTCCCCATCTTCCAAGGATCATTCTCCTCCACTGCCTGGAAAACTGTTGTTAAACATTTTTAATGTGTTGTATATGGGAAGAAAAATAAACATAGGAGAGCTTGGAGATAAAGATTTAGTTGACCGGAAGAATTTTCCTGTCCAGAGAAATGCATTTCCTTATCTTGCCACTATAAGGCCACTGGCCGAGTAACAACCAACCAGCCAATTAGACAAATTAAAAAAAAAAAGCAATACCTCTTGCAAGACCACCCCATTAGTATTCACAGGTAACTGTCCCCAAGGCTCCAGAAATGACTTAACTGTGAAGCCTTAGTAGAGAAAAATTCTATTCGCTTAATTATTAAAGGAGGATAAAAACTAGCCCTTTAATGGGTGACAAGTAATGCAATACATATTTTTAAATGGTTAGATTACAGATTTTCATAAACAAAAATCAACCAAATAGATTCTGAATCAAACACTCTTCTGTATTCTGAATCATCCGGTTTTGATTCCTGGAGTTACCAAGTCCTATCACACACAGAACCCACTGAGCAGGGTAAATTGGACACTGGACAGCTTTCTGGTTAAGCAGTTTGTTCAGGCTCTTTCATGGGAACTAACAGGAATTTTCTACTTGACTTGAATAGAACTACAAGAGTGAAGTTGCTTCCGAGAAAAAATGATTACTTACTATTGTATCAATTTGGAGACTCCTGGGTTCAACGAACATAAACCAGATATGTTTCCTCCACCAGAAATGCATCACGCTGGGGCATAGGGTTCTCCCTAATCTGCTTCTTCCAAACCAGGATGTCCTGGCACAATCATGAGGATGCTGCCCAGTGAGAGTTATTTTGTTTTTAGGAGGGAAACCTTAATCCTGTCCTTTCAAAACCCACTCGTAATAGCCCTGACACATACTACGACGTGGATGAACCTTAAAGAAATTATGCTAAGTGAAATAAGCCAGTCACAAAAGGACAAATATTGAAGGACTTTATTTTTATGAGGTTCCAGAGCAGTTAGGTACAGACCAAAAGTGGAATGGAAGTTGCCAGGGGTGGGGGGAAGGAAGGGGTGGGGGGTGCTACTTAATTAACAGAGTCCAGTTTTGCAAGATGAAAAGAGTTCTGGCGATTGTTTGCACAACAATGTAATGTACTTAACACAACTGAGTTGTGCACTTAAAAATGGTTAAGGTGGTAAATTATACGGTATGTGTCTTTTACCACAATTTAAAATGAAACAAACTAACAAACCCACCTTCCGTGGTTTTCCATGGCCAACAACAACAATTCCCAGTATTTTTTCATCAAGCACACATATAAATGATCGCCAGCACGCCAGGGTAAATGAGTGAAGTTGTTCCAGGTCGCAGCTGACCAAAAGGCTGATAATCGGATCAACTTGTTGATGCTTCAGTCTCCTAGTCACAGACCCCTAGGTGAGAGTACCTGCTAATGCTCCTCAGCCTGGCCTGTAAGACTCTTCCGAGTCTGGCCTGACTGTCTGCCCAGGGCTTTCATTGCATCTAACTGAAATCCAACACAAACATGTTTAAACACAAAAGTAGAACAATGCTTTATATCTCTAGGTAATTGACTACAGACAAGGATGCTTTGAATGGTGCCAGCCAGTTCAGTGGACTTGTGCTCATGGAACATTTGACTCAGCATCCCACTGAATGCCAGCTTCATTGTTCAGAAATGCTCTAAGGTAACCGATTTTCAAGTACAGGTAGAACAGCTTTGTAAAATGTTTAGCATCTTTAGTCTGAACATTTTTGTACGTGCCATCTGATATACACAGGCAGAGATGCCATCTCTAGGGATGGCTCTTCACAGATGGTCATGCCCGGCTTCTCGAAATGTAATGTGTTTACAAATCACCTAAGATCTTGTGAAAATGCAGTTTCTGATTCTCTAGGTTAGGGGTGGGCCCTACCTCACGCATTTCTAACAGTCTCCCAGGGGACAGGGATGCTACTGGTCCAAGGGTCAGATTTTGAGTATCTAGGGGCATTAGGGGACATTCAGAAATGTGTGGCAGCATTTTTGGTTGTCACATGACTGGTAGCACTCCTGGCAATCAGAGGTGGGGAGCAGGGATGTTTACAGCTCCTGCAGTGTGCAGGAGAGCTCTTCCTAATGAAGAACTGGCCCACCCCAGATACCGAGAGCTCCCCCCCTTCACGGCAGTGTTCTCGTGGCCAACATGTTCCACGCCATATTCCACACCTAGTACCATTGTGGATATTTTACCATGAAAGTCAGTAAACTTTTCATACCATGTCAGAATAGAATGTGACCCTCAAGAAGACTTAACACCACAATAAATGTTTAAAGGTCACCATTAAGATGTTTTATTTTGTTTTTTTTTAAGATATATTTTGGCCTTTTAAAAAATATTTTCTTTATTTATTTTTAGAGAGGAGGAAGGGAGGGAGAAAGAGAGGGAGAGAAACATCAATGTGTGGTTGCCTCTCACATGGCCCTCACTGGGGAGCTGGCCCATTACCCAGGCATGTGCCCTGACTGGTAATCAAACCGGTGACACTTTGGTTCTCAGGCACACACTCAATCCACTGAGCTACACCAGCCAGGGCTGGGGTTTTAAAAAAAATACCATTAAGGCCCTGCTTGGTATAGCTCAGTGGATTGAGCATGGGCCTGCGAACTAGACAATCGCAGTTCGATTCCCAGTCAGGGCACATACCGGGGTTGCAGGCTGGTTCCCTGCAGACCAGTTCCCAGCAGGGGATGCATGAAAGGCAACCATACATTGATGTTTCTCTCCCTCTCTCCTTTACTTCCCCTCTAAAGATAAATAAAATCTTAAAAAAAAATACCATTAATGCCCTGGCTGGTGTAGCTCAGTGGATTGAGTGTGTGCCTGAGAACCAAAGTGTCACTGGTTTGATTCCCAGTCAGGGCACATGCCTGGGTTCTGGGCCAGGTCCCCTTTGGGGGGCATGTGAGAGGCAACCACACATCAATGTTTCTCTCCCTCTCTTTCTCTCTCCCTTCCCCCTCTCTAAACATAAATAAATAAATAAAAATAAATACCATTAAGGTTGTAGCATCTATTTTTTATGTGCTTAGACCAGAACTTAACCTAATTCCAAATCCTTTTCTTTAACCTTAAAAAAAGAGGTGTGGAGAAGCCAGATTCTTCCTCTAAACTTTATATTGAGGCTCACGCTTTTAGTGATACAAATACAAACGCCTCCATTGTGGCTGAAGGAGATGTTTTGAAGTATCTCAGACAAAGTGTGGATCCTGTGTTTGGTGGAAGCCACGTTCAGATTAAACTCCATCTTCATGGAACCCTTTTTTCCTGATTGTCGCATCTTTTTTTGTTAGATGTTTGGATGCACTAAGTTCTGAACATTAAACCAAAATGCCATGGTCTATCTTTCTGAGAATTTGTATCATGTTAAGGAAACCATCTCTGGTCCCAGACAGCTTGGGTTCAATGTTGGCTCAGCCAGACACTTAGTTGTGTGGCCTTGAGCAAATTACTTAACTAATTGGATTCTCAGCTATGAAAGTGGATAACACTAGCACCTACTTCCTGGGGTTGTTATAAGTAAATAATAGATAAAAAACATTTAGAATAATGCTAAGCATTAGGTAGATGTTTATCTCTACAAAAATATCCATTTGAGTTTGTTACAGGCTATGTTTTATGGGAAGACAAAGGAGCATCATGTACAGAGAGCATTGTTTTTGTACTAAACGTGAAATGGTTTCCAGGATAAACAAACTGAGGTGTTTCCATACAATTGAATACTATTCAACAGTTGATGGATGGGTGGTTCTCCCTTTAATGTGCATCAGAACTATCTGGAGGGTTTTGTGGCCCCCAGCTTGTTCGGCTCCACACCCCAAGGGTCTCATTCATTGGGTGACAGGCATAACCCTGGAATTGGCATTCTAACTAGTTCTCAGGTGATGCTGAACCTGCTGGTCAGGGACCACACCTTGAGAATCACTCACTGGCTTAAATCCGGGTTTTTCAGCCCGGGGAACTGGCATTTTAGACTAGACAACTCTTTGTTGTGTGTGTGGGGTCTGTCCTGTGCAGATACTTAGCAGCACCCCCGGCCTCTGTCCACTCGATGCCAGTAGTACCCATTCTTCCTCCCCCATTGCGACAACCCAAAATATTTCCAGAAATTGCCAAACGGCCCCTCCTGTCGAGAATCACTGGTTAGAAGAATGAGCTAGACACATGAACCAATCTTGAAAATACCATTTATAGTTAAAAAAGCAGGCTGCAAAAAAAAAGACATACAGACAGTATGCATCCATTAGTGCAATTCAGAAACACACAAAACAATACATTTTATGGCTGTAGATGTATTTGTTGAACTTATAAGAAACATGGATTGGAAGGACACAGCAAAAGCATGAAAATGGTTGCCTGTGAGGAGAGAGGAAGGCAGTGGGCCTGAGCTGGGCATTCTGTCTACAGCGTTTTGAGTGTAGTGTTGTATGACTTACATATTTAAAAAACTCAGCCACGACTGGTGTGGCTCAGTGGATTAAGTGCTGGCCTGTGAACCAAAAGGTTGCTGGTTCGATTCCTAGTCGGGGCGCATGCCTGGGTTGTGGGCCAGGTCCCCACTGGGGGGCACGTAATAGGCAACCACCCGCTGGTGTTTCTCTCCCACTCTCTTTCTCCCTCCTTTCCCCTCTCTCAAAAGTAAATAAATAAAATCTTTTTAAAAATTAGGAGGTCATTTGAAAACCTGATCATTCTTTCAATTTTTATTAGGTATGTGGATATTTATTATACTATTGCCTGTATTTTCTCATATTTAGAACATTTTTTCCTAAATAAAAACCCCATATCCCTGGCTGGTGTAGCTCAGTGGATTGAGCACGGGCCTGCAAACCACATGATCGCAGTTCGATTCCCAGTCAGGGCACATGCCTGGGTTGCAGGCCAGTTCCCAGCAGGGGACACACGAGAGGCAACCATACATTGATGTTTCTCTCCCTCTCTTCTTCCCTTCCCCTCTAAACATAAATAAGTAAAATCTTAAAAATATTTTTTAAAATCCCATAAATATTTAGCAAGGAGCCATCCACATTATAATCAGTACTACTCATGCACTGATAGAAAGTGTTGGTTTTGGGATCAGAAAGACTAGAGTTTGAAATCCTAATTCTACCACTGATGAGTTTATGAGCTCTATAAACCTCAGTTTTCCTAATTATAAAGTGGAAATGATCACAGAACAATTGTTATAAGCATTGACTGAAATAATAGGTTTACTGTGGCAGGCCAGGTGGTGTGAGAGGCAGGATTAAAGATGCAGGATTATTTTCGGATTTCCTCCCTGGGAGAAGATAGAAGGGTGGGCAAAACGTTCTGACTGTGTGCCAGTCAGCCGGCGGCTGGGGCAGAGAAGGGAGGCAGCTTGGATGGGAACATCCTAGACTCCGAGCAGGCTGCATCAAGGCCTGGTGAGGCTGCCCGGGAGGCCTCCGCCTGTTAGCTGCTTGTCAGAGGAGTCTGGTGTCTCCAGGACTGGGCCTGCTTTGCTACCCCTACCACGCGCAGGCATTGGTTCAGAGTGGCCCGTGGGAAGCTTGGTCCAAACAGGACACAGTTTCAGAGCCCAGTATCCGAGGCCCAGACTGATGTGGTTGGAGGTTTGAGAGGAGCATCTGGGCTATCACAAGTGCATAGAATCGTTCTGAGTATGTGGTGATCACTCACTAAGTATCAGGTGCTATTAACAACACTACAAATTGACTTAGGACAATAACACCCTTTTGACTTTGCCATGTACTCAGAACACAAATGAATACTTTTTCCACAGGTGGTTTGTCTGTTCATCGGCTAATGGACATTTGGGTTGCTTCTACCTCTTGGCTGTTGTGAATAATGCTGCTATGACCCCGGGTATTCAAACATCTTTTTGAGATACTGCTTTCAGTCCTTTTGGCTATGGTATCTACTCAGAAGTGGATTTGCTGGACTGTATGGTAATTCTATTTTCAGTTGTTTGAGGAACCACTGTAATGTTTTCCATTGCAGCTGCACCATTTTTTTTAAATTCCTGCCGACAGTGCACAAGGGCCCCAGTTCGCCCCCATCCTTGCCAGTACAGGCATATCTGGGCAATGCTGCACGTTCGGCTCCAGACCACCTCCATAAAGTAAGTATTGGTATAAAGCCAGTTGGGCTCTCTTTCCTGGTGGAGAGTCTTGCCTTTAGTTTGTAAAATATGCAGCACCTATAAAGTACAATCAAGCAAAGTACAATAAAATAAGGCGTACCTGTCCTTTTGTTCCGTTTTTTGTTTTTTATAACAGCTATCCTAATGAGCTTAAGGTGGTATCTCACTGTGGTTTTGATTTGCATTTCCTAACGACTGATGATGTTGAGCATCTTTTTCATGGGCTGGTTTCCACTTGTATGCCTTCTTTGTAGAAATGTCTCATCAAGTCCTTTGCATATTTTTAAATTGGAGTGTTTGTTTTTTGTCGTTGAGTTGTAGGAGTTCTTCTTATACTCTGGATGGTCACCCCTTATCAGACATGTGATTTCCACTGTTTTCTCCCATTCCACGGGCTGCTCTTCACTCTGTTGATTGTGTCTTTAGATGCACAGAAGTTTTTAATTTTGATGTAGTCCAATTTTCATCTTCACTTTTCTTGCCTGTGCTTTTGATGTCAGGTCCAAGCTATCATTAGCAAATCCAGTGTCATGAAACATTTTCCCTCTGTTTTCTTTTCAGAGTTTTGTACTTAGCTCTTACGTTTAGCTCTTGATCCATTTTGTTAGTTTTTGTATAATGACTAAAGACTTTTGAATAAATGGAGTAACATGAAATAGTTTTGAGCTAAGGTTTTAGTAACTGATAATAATTATTAATAGTGCCTCATTCATGTCCTCAGATTCTGTGTCTAAATAGAATCCTTTCTGTATAAGGACCTTGATTAACTTGCACAGTGGTTTCCAACCTTGATTGGTCTGGACGTACCTAGGGAAGCTTCACCAAACCACTAATATTCCACCCCCAGAGATTTTTATGTAATTGTGCTGGGATATAGCCTGGGCATTCACTGGTACTTTCAAAAGCTCCTTGGGGAATCTGAATATGCAACCAAGGATGAGATCACTGTGCTAGAAAGATTTCCACCATTATAAAATTGAGCAACAGTTCAGTGTGATGACCACTGTTTATTTGCTTTACTTCTTGTAGTAAAAGACAGTTTGTAGGTTTAAGAAAAGGGGGGGAAATGCATGCATTCCAATGTTTCTAATTCAGTATATTGCCTTCCTCGATACAAACAGTCCTTGAATTAGGATAGTTCCACTAAGGATTTTTTGACTTCACAATGATGCAAAAGCACTATGCAATCAGTAGAAACCTCACTTAGAATTTTGAACTTTGATCTTTTATCAGGCTGTAGTACTTTCTTACGGTGCTGGACAGTGGCAACAAGGCAACAGTGACTTTGCTTCCCAGGAGGCTAAGATAAGTGTTCTGAGCGTGATTAAGGTAGGTTAGGGTAAGCTATGATGTTCAATAGGTTAGGTGAGGTAAGTGCATTTTCAACTTAGGATATTTTTAACTTACAATGGGTTTATTGGGACATAAACCTATTATAAGTTAAGGAGTATCTGTATTTACAGACAGATAACACCGGCCAGGCCAAACTATTTAGTGATAATAGAGAGAATCCAACTTCAATAGTTTATACATTCAGAAAGAGCTGTTAAATGATAAACTGCCTATTTTTATAACTGCATCCCATGCCTCTTTGATAAATAATGGCAATTATTTTATCTTAATGGCATCATACTCCAACTTCATGAAACACACTCAAATGGAAAAATGCTTGCAAATGAAATATGCCTGCAAATGAAATATGCTAAGAACTGTAAACAAGCATAGAATAAAAAATGGTATAGCTTTTTATACTGCAGAACTGAAAACCCAGGCTACAGATAAAGCCCTTGATTTTTTCTACATTTATATACTTTGGAATTGTCACTGTTCATCAGTTATATTTTCAAAAGTCCTGGAAAACAATTGGGAAATGAAATTCATTATTAAAAACTGTGGATACAGAGAAGCCTGAAGCATTTAAGGAGAAGCAGAGGATAAAGGAAGGAACCACAGGGCTCAGTGTTTTATGTCACAGAGTTAAGTCCTGATGACTCAGATAGAGGACAGCAAACCCCCACGGGCTTGGACCAGGAACTCGTTTGATAATGGGACATCACACATGCTGTTTCATATGCTGGATCTTATAGTTTTCATGTGGAAAAATCATAGGTAAGGTGCAGGTGGCCAAATCCTGGGGTTCTTTAGAAGCAAAGGAATGTAAACGAGTGGGCCTTTAATTATTTTCCCCGTGTTTTACACCAGCAGTGCTCAAACTTGACAGTTCATCAGAATCACCTGGCAGGCTTGTTAAACCATTTTACTGGGCCCCAAGCCCAGCATTTTCATTTCTAACAAGTTCACAATGATGCTGATGCTGTCATGAGGGGGGAAGATGCACACTTTGTGAACTTTTGTTTTATGCTATTTTCTTTAATGCGGAGCCTCACTGGGCACAGGTGTCTCCTACTGGTCCTTATTCTTGAATTTTCAGTACATCTTTTGAATAGGTTTTTATATTGGTTGGAAGGACTGCTATGCTTTTAACGCTTTCCTTCGAACACTGTTTCAATCTGATATCCGTTTTGCTATTTTAACTGAATAAAAAGCCCTATTGAATAATGTCCAGGACTCACACATTTGGATTGTGTGGCTGTGTTTTTTAAAAAATATTTTTTAAAGATTGTATTTATTTATTTTTAGACAGAGGGGAAGGGAGGGAGACAGAGAATCATCAATGTGTGGTTGCCTCTCATGCACCCCCAACCTGGCCCACAATTCAGGCATATGCCCTGACTGGGAATCAGACTAGCAACCCTTTGGTTCACAGGCCTGCATTCAATCCATTAAGTCACATCAGCCAGGGTATGGCTGTGTTCTAATGTGAGTTCCCATAATTTATCATTTGCATACATTTCATTTATAACAATAATCCCTTTGCTAACTACAAGAGATAGGAAATAAGGGCTAATGACACAGAGGGTGCTATAGTCTGAAAATGTCCCTCAAAAATACCTATGTGGAAACTTAACCCCCAAGGTGGTGTTAGGAGGTGGGGCTTTCAAGGGGTGATGAGGTCATGGGGTGGAGCCCTCGTGAATGGGGTGGAGCCCTCGTGAACGGGGTGGAGCCCTCGTGAATGGCATAATGGCTTTATAAAAAAGGCCTGTGAGCATCCCCTCGCCCTTTCCACCATGTGAAGATTCCGTGAGAAGGTCGTGACCAAGAAGGAGGCCCTCACCCCATCATGCTGGCACCCTGATTTTGGACTTCCAACCTCCAGAACTGTGAGAAATAGATTTCTGTTGCTTATAAGCCGCCTAGTCTGGTGTCTTGTTGTAGCAGCCTGAGTGGACTAAGAGACAGGGAAGCAGATTTTATTGGGCTAACCTGTGGATTTCAATCATTCATGAAGTTTTATCCTATGAATAATCAATAGTTCACTGTGGCTATAATTTTCTGTTGAATTTTTTCCTTTTTAAAATTCTACATAGCAACTTAATTATCCTCTCTCACTGTGTACTCAGAGAAAGCTTTTGAAATGGGCTGTAGGTTTCCTAACTATCTAAGAGTTTAACATGTCATTTTGTAGCCTGGGGCTGAGGCTAAAGCATCCAATATAAAATATATGTAGTAGGACATAAAGAGAATTTAATTTGTGAGAAACCTAAAAGAGAAAAGGCAAGCATTCTTAAGACTATAACAGTAGAGAAAACAGTAAAAAACAAAAGGAATAGATGACTTGGAAAATGCTAGACTTTTTACCTCTGTTTTTAAGAAGCAAAACCTGGCTGGTGCAGCTCAGTGGATTGAGCACGGGGCCTGTGAAGCAAAGGGTCGCCGGTTTGATTCCCAGTCAGGGCACATGCCTGGGTGTTGTAGGCCAGGTCCCCAATAAGGGGACACATGAGAGGCAACCACACATTGATGTTTCTCTCCTACTCTTAAAAAAAAAAAAAAAAAAGCAAATCGATCACTGACCAGTTAGAGTGGGCGTCTCCTGTAAAGAGAGTAGGAAAAACACCCACGACGCCCTCAGATGTCACGAATGCCGGAAAACTATGTTTACACACAGCTGGACCAAATCGTATCAAGAGGGGCTAAAAGCAGGGAACCTTAAAAAAGATTTATGGACCCAAGAATCCCTTCCGTGAGATATTCCACAAACCCCCAGTAAAACCCAATCCTATCAGTAAAGCAATTTACATATCTCCAACCCGGAACACAGAGGTAATGCCCCACGTGTAGCTGGGCATTCCTAACTTGTACGAGCTTTTACAAAGCTGTTTATTTGGTTTTTACTCATTTTTGGCTCAGCTGGACTATTTTTCATTCCTTGAATACAGCTTTCTATCTCCACATCATTGTGTCAGCCTTGGTATTTTTTCACAGGAAATATTTTCTTTATCCTTTTCTGACCTATTGAAAATGTACAAACTCCATCAAGGTTTTGGTCAAATACCATTAATAAATTTTTCAATGGAGGTATAATTGATAGTTAATGTATTAGTTTTGAGTATATAGCATAATGATTTATATTTGTATTGGGTTGGTCTAAAAGTTCCTTTAGTTTTTCCATAAAATAAAAGACATTTTTTCATTTTCCTCAATAATGTCACTGATTTGGATATTTCAGTACATCAGCTATGTCCCCAGTGGTATGACATTGACTGTTCTCAATTAATGTCTTGATTTGATCGCTATCAACTTCAGCTGGTCTACCCGACCATGGAGCTTCGTCCAGCAAGAAATCTCTAGCACGAAACTTCTCAAACCACTTTTTTGACACATTTGATCAGTCACAGCACCTTCTCCATACACTGCACAAATCTTTTTTTGCATTTCAGTTGCAATTTTATTATTCTTGAAATAAAAATAATATGCTGTGTATTTTCTTCTGTCTTTAGTACTAAAATGGCTACACAAAAATTTACTAATTTTGATAAGTTTTGTTTTTTAATAATTTTATTTATTTTTCAAGTACAGTGTTTTGTTTTTCTCCCATCCCAGCCCCCACCCCCCCGCCCCGTGCTCCCCACCTCCCTCCCATTTTCACCCCCTTAGTTCTCGTCCTTGTATCCTTCCTATTTGTTCCTCCAAATCCCTCCCCCTTTTCCTCCTTAAATTCCCTTCCCTCTCCCCTCTGGTCACTGTCCCCTTGTTCTCTATTTCAGTGTCTTTGTCTTTATTTTGCTTGCTTGTTTGTTTTGTTGTTTAGCTTCCTGTTAAAGGTGAGATCATATGGTATTTCTTTCAACACCTGGCCTATTTCACTCAGCATAATGCTTTCCAGTTCCATCCATGTTGTTGCAAAGGGCAGTAGCTCCTTCTTTCTCTCTGCTGCATAGAATTCCATTGTGTATATGTACCACAATTTTTTGATCCATTCATTTACTGATGGGCACCTAGGTTGCTTCCAACTCTTGGCTATTGTAAATTGTGCTGCTATGAACATTGTGGTGCATAGGTTCTTTGAAATTGATGTTTTAGGATTCTTAGGATATAATCCTAACAGTGGAATTGCTGGCAGGTCGATTTTTATTTTTCTGAGAAAATTCCATACTGTTTTCCATAATGGTTGTACCAGTCTTCACTCCCACCAACAGTGAACTAGGGTCCCCTTTTCCCCACAACCTCTCCAACACTTGTTTGTTGCTTTGTTTATGATAGCCATCCTGACTGGTGTAAAGTGGTATCTCATTGTGGTTTTAATTTGCATCTCTCTGATAGCTAACGATATTGAGCATCTCTTCATGTGTCTCTGGATGTTCTGTATGTCCTCCTTGTAGAAGTGTCTGTTCAAGTCCTTTTCTTATTTTTTAATTGGGTTAGATGTCTTCTTAGAGTGGAGTCGTGTAAGTTCTTTGTATATTTTGGAGATTAAACCTTTGTCTGAGGTATCATTGGCAAATATGTTTTCCCATACCGTTGGTTGTCTTTTTAATTTAATACTGTTTTCTTTAGCCACGTAGAAGCTTTTTATTTTGATGAGATCCCATTTGTTTATTCTTTCCTTTATATTCCTTCAATTTTGATAAGTCTTTTAAAAAATGCATGCTGATGTGACAGCTGTCACAATACAATCTGACAAAATTGTTTCAAATGAAGTTAAAGATAACTAAGAACTACTAGAGCCATCGTTTGGAAAAATCCCAATGGACTTTTAAGATTCTATTAATTTATTTATTTAGATAGGGGAAGGGAGGGAGAAAGAGAGGGAGAGAAACGTCCATGTGTGGTTTCTCCCCTCTCCCTGCAACTGGGCCCACACCTCAGGTATGTGCCCCGACTGGGAATCGAACTGGTGACCCTTTGGTTCCCAGGCCAGTGCTCATTCCACTGAGCCACACCAGCCAGGGCCCAGTGGTCTTTTTGGCCAAGCCAATAAATTGAAATGATCCCACAGTAAGTCTAGTTAACATCCATCATTATACATAATTACAATTTTTTCTTGTGATGAGAACTTAAAAAAAAATTTATTTACTTATTTTTAGAGAGAGGGGAAGGGAAGGAGAAAGAGTGGGAGAGAAACATTAATGTGTGGTTGCCTCTCATGTGTCCCCTTCTGGGAACCTGACCTGCAACCCAGGTCCTCAAGGTCCATCGATATTGTCCTAATTGGCAGATTTCCTTTTTTTATGGCTCAATAATATTTTATCGTGTATTTAAATCATATTGTATTTATCCATTCACCCATTGATGAATAACTAAGTTGGTTCCATATCTTGGCTATTGTAAATAATGCTGCAATGAACACTGGATATGCACGTATCTTTTTGAATTAGTATTTTTTTTTCAGGAAGGTACCCAGAAGTATAATTGCTGGTAATTCAATTTTTAGTTTTTTAAGGAACCCTCATACTGTTGTCCATAGTGGCTACATCAATCTGCATTCCTACCAACACCGCACGAGGGTTTTCTTTTCTTCATATCCTTGCCGACATTTGTTATTTGTGGTTGCTTTGATAGTAGCCGATCTGATGGTAGGAGGCGATACCTCGTTATGGTTTGCATTTGCATTTTCCTGGTCACTAATGATGTCGAGCATCTTTTCTTGTGTCTGTTGTGTCATCCATTGTTTCTCGTGTCATCTGGGTGTCTTCTTGGAAAAACGGCTAGTCCTCTGCCCATTCTAAAATATAACATTCACTATGTTTACATGACACTGTAGTGGACGTTCTTATATAGAATTTTTTAAGAAAATACCTGAATATTAGAATAAATTCCAAGACATAAAATTTCTGGCATCAAAAGTATGTACATTTTAAAGGTTTATATATAAATTGCTAAAAGTCATTGTAATTTATACTTCCTTCAGCATGGTTTAATAGTGTCCGGCATCCAATAATTGGCATAATTATTTTTTCTAATATTTGCAAAATTTATACAAAAATAATTGCCTCTCATTGTAGGTTTAATTAGTAAAGTTAGATCTTTTTAAAAAAATATTTATTTTTTTATTTATCTTTAGAGGGGAAGGAGAGAGGGAGAGAAACATCAATGTATGGTTGCCTCTAGTGCATCCCCTGCTGGGAACTGGCCTGCAGGGAACTGGCTTGCAACCCAGGCATGTGCCCTGACTGGGAATTGAACCGCGATCCTCTGGTTTGCAGACCTGCGCTCAATCCACTGAGCTACACCAGCCAGGGCTTAAAGTTGTACCTTTAAAAAAGATTTTATTTATTTTATTTTTAGAAGAGGGGAAGGGAGAGAGGAAGAGAAACATCGATGTGAGAAACAATGATTAGTTGCCTCTTGTATATGCCCCAACCAGGAACTAAACCTGCAACCCAGACACGTTTAAACTGGCAATGATTCACTGTGCAGGATCATGCTCAAACCCAGTGAGCCATACTGGTCAGGGCTAGTATGGTTGGACTTTGAAAATAAATACACTATTCATTTCTTCCCCAGAATTCTCTGTTCACATCTTTCAACTATATTTCTATGGTCTTATTTATTTGAAAGAATTCTCTGCAAGAGGTAGCCGCCAAAATTCTTTGCTTATTACATATGCCCTGCCTTTTTTCTGTTTTATTTCATATTTCAAACTCCTTTTCCAAACTAGCAAATTTTGGTACTTTATTTGTCCCCTTGAGGAAGCAGAACTTAGGAGAAGCCACCATCACAGACAGAGTTCATTAGGCACATTTGTTGAACTTAAGAATGGACACCATGTCTATTCTTTCCTTTTTCTTTTCCCTCTCCTTTACTTTTAGTAAGACTTATTTCCTCTGAGACAATGTCTCTGTTTCACTCGTGCCACAGAAGGGCATGATGGATCTGTATGAAATTGATATTTGTAGGGGACTACTTCTTTAAAAATATTATCTTTAAGGGGAGGGGAAGGAGAAAAATAATCCCTTCTCATCCACTACACACCAGCCAGGGCCAGGAAACTAACATTCTTTAGTGCCTGCCATACACTAGGGCCTGTGCTAGACACTTGACTATATTAATTCGTGTTATCCTTAAAAGAACCCTAATGAAGTAGGTAGTGTTTTCTTCATGTTGTAAGCTGAAAATCATTCAATGTATGTGTCCTTGCCTTTCTGTCTTCCTTTTGGCTTTCTTGATTTTATCCTCATCCTGCTCCTTTTAAAGTCTTCTCCATGTTTGTCATGGTGATTCCATCTTTCCAGGGGCTCAGGTCTTCTACACCTCAGAGTCATCCTTGTTTTCTTTGTTTCGTCCTCCACATCCAATCTGTTCAGATTCTCTGCCAGCTCATCACCTCCACTCCATCTCCTTGGTCCAAGTCACCATCCTCTTGCTCCTGAATTATTTCAATAGCTTTCTAATTCGTCTGTTTCAGCCCTTACCTCCTAGTTGGCTATTCTCAACCCAGCAGTCAAAGTGATGCTGTTACAATGCATCAGAAGATGTCACTTTTTTGCCTCAAACCTTCCACTGACTCTCAACTCAGAGTGAAATCCTCACCGGATGAGTCACCCATATCTTACGTCTCCAACTTCATCTCCATTCTCACAGCCTGGCCTGAGTTTGTACCTGCTTTCTGCCTCACAAGTTGTCTGCACAGGTATCTTACTGTTTAATCTCCTTCAGCCTTTGCTCAAATGTCCGGTCCTTCAGAGGCTTTCCTTGATCACCTTATTCAGAAGAGATCCCTGTCATATTCCTCATGCTCCTCCCCCGACTACTGTTTAATTTTTCTCTACAGCATTTTTAATCATATGGCTGCCCATGTGCTTCCCTATTTATTTATCATCTGTTTCTCCCACCTGGAAGGTGAGCTCTAGGAAGGCTAAGATTATTGTTTTTGTCTTCTGCTGTGTCCCCAACCTCTAGAAGAATGCCTGGCATGCATAAATCACTCAAATAAACAAATATTGGTTGAATAAATGAATGATTCTAACACATTCCAATTGTCAGGGTAGGCCAAGGTGACCTGCTGTGCACAACTTCCTGGCTTCTACTTTCATTTCTGTCTCCTTCGTCTTCCCCAGCTTTTCCTATGAGCCGCTTGTCTGCACTTGTTATAGGTGAAAGGCTGGTGAGTTCTGAGAGGTATGGGCAGCAAGCGCACCCCGTGTCTCGGCTGCCAGGCACAAGCGCACCAGGGTGGTAGCCTTAAACGGGAGCATAGAGTTTGCATCATTGCATTGCCATGGTTGCAAGAGGTAACTTGAAACTATTTACACCTCATTTTGGGTATCTCTGGATGGGAGAATGGAGGGAGAAAGATGCTTTCTTCCAAAGGAGAATTTGGCGGGGCGCCAGCAGAATGCTGCTGCGGTGGAACCAGCTCCACATCCGCCTTTGCAAGCGTGGTGTGACCCAACCTGCCCAGACTGTGGCTCACCTCAAGTTTCAGCCACAGCAACCACACGGCTCTGAAAATGCCAGTACGGCCTCTAACCAAGAATTTGATTCCTCCTCCTGGATTTAAGGTCCAGAAAACAGAGCGTGGACTTCGCCGCCCCAGCATGCAGGGGAGTGGAGGGGTGCTGCCAGGGCGGCCCTGGGCATTGCTCCGCGTCTGATGCCGGGCGGCCGGCAAACTCGGGGCCAGGCCGTCCCAGGTCTGGGCTCTTGGAAGGATATTGAGACAAGGAGCAGTGCCAAAGGCCACCGCCACCAACCATCGTGGTAAGGAAATAATTTCCTAACCTGTTCATCTGCCGGAGAGTCCAAGTTGGGAAAGTTTCCTTTTAGTTGCAGAACAGTCCACATTAGAGAGCACTCACTTTTGGGGTGTTCGTGAACCGTGTGACACGCACACACATATACTCACAAACAGCTCTGATAACACCAGTGCCCCTTAAAAAAAGAACCCAGCACCCGGCCCCCTCTCCTCCCGGCAGGAACGTCTGGCTCGCCCTGCCCACTTACAGGGATTTTGCCAGTAGAATAACAGGGGAACATTTCCATCACTTGACTCAGCTCTCTTGGGACTTTATTAACATTTTAAAATTCAAACCACGGGGGGGGCGGGGGAGATGGGGAAGAAATTAGAGTGTGTGTGGGTGGCGTGGGGTGGGGAGGGAGACAGTGGCTGCGGTCAAACCTTTGGGAAGTGAGAAACTGAAAGCGTCCGTGGTGTGCGGAGTTGTCTGACTTCCTCCACTTCGCAGGTTTATTTTCCTGTGGGCGGTGCGTGTGTGGAGTGCGGATCCCGCGAGGGGCAAGCCCCCAAGGGCGAGCTGCCCTCCATTCCGCAGAGGTGCAGGTTTCAGTGGAAACTTTCGGCTACAGGCCCCTCCTCCTTCACCTTGGAAACTGGCACCTGGCGCAGCGCGTCCTGGGGCGGGGGCGGGGCCAGGGCGCAGCCCGGCTCCCAGTCCCCGAGGCAGGTTGGTCCCCGCCCTGGTCCGGTCCGGTCCCGCCCACCCCAAGTGTGCGGAGGGGAGGGGAGGGGCGGGAGCGAATCGGGGACCCACGAGGCCCAGCCACCCGCTGGTGATCCTTGGAAAGGAAAAGCTGCCCTCAGACCTCCTCCAGCCTGGTACTTCCTCCCCTGGCCCTGCCGTTGAGGTGGAGTCGGGCGGGCGGGGAGGGGCCGGGCAGGGACCTGCGAGGTCTCCCCGACGAGCCGGCTCCCCTACCTGGGTCCTCAGCACAGGTCGCGCCCGGGTCTGCGTCCTCAGGTCCTGGCACAAACTTTCTGGATTGTCCCAGGACATTTGTGGGGCAAGTCCCACACCACGCGGGTAAGAGGAGCCACAGCCAGGGAGACAGGTACGTGGCATGCTGCTGTGAAATTTCACTTGAGGGATTTTTTTCAGTTCTAGGGGGTTAAGGGAGGAGGGGTAGAAGTGTCCCACCTTTTCTGCACCCCCTCCCCCAGCTGGGCCGGAGGAACAGGTTTGGGGTGGGGGCGGGGTGGAGGACCCAGTGGGAATATCCCAAACCTGATCGCCGGTGCGGAGTCGCCGCGGGCGGAGGTGGCTCCCAGAGCCGTGGGACTGGTCAGTGGTAACCCCGGGGGAGAGCGAGCCAGCTCGTGTAGGCGGAGAACGATGTCCTAAGGGCTCTTCCCCCCTTTTCTCGGTCCCTGGGGTCCGAGCTGGGTCCTGCGGGAGGAGCAGGGATCTGGGGCTCAGCTTTCCTCTCTAAACCTCCTCGTCTACACCAGGGACAGGCGGCGCCACTTTGAGGTTGGCAGCACTTTATCGTTGTAAGAACTTACTTGTTTGGTGGCTGTTGCTCAGTTTCAAAAGTTTTCAAGTGAAACGGCGTTCGTTCGTCGTGATGGTTGTTGCCGATGGTGTGTTTGTGTGTGTCCCGCCTCGACCTCAGCAAAGCTCCCTCGTTAACCCCGCTTCTGCCAGAGAGTGGAACTGGCTGCTGTCCTATTTCAGGTGCGGCCAGAGCGAGGTGTTGGTGGCAGCAGTGAGAGCCGTGTTTGCGAGGGGCTCTGGGCATCACAGGAGCCCAGCTCTGGCCCACCCACCTGGATCCATCCATTCTTCGCCGATCCCGCCCCCACCATTCAGCGGGGGCCTCCTTCGTCCCGGGAAGGGGAAATTCCACCTGGGGAAGGAGCCCCAGAAGGCGGAGAGGCAGCTCTGCGGAGGGGTAGTAAACAACGCATACCAACTGTTGCTCCCCTAACAACTGGCACTGCCCCCTCACTTCTCAGAAAGGGTCCTGCTGTCAAATTCATCTCGTTAGGAAGTCAGGTGCTCTCTGCTCCTCGTGGTAGCAGCCCTGATGAAATTATATAGGTCACTGAAAAGTATTTCCTGTTTAAGCACCTTTGTGCCATTGGTTAATGAGGGAAGAGATTTCCTCTCATTAATTAGTGTATCTTGCCTGCTTGGCAGGGTCACCTGCTTGACCCTCAGGTTTGTTGCGTACCTGGCACTAGACAGGATATTTTCCCCGAAGCTGCCCAGGCCTAGTGAACTACAGCTGAAGTCCCCATTTGGAGAACTTCAGTGGTCTTCTCTGGACAGAAATGAGTAAAAATTGGTTTCTTTTAGTTCCAGTTAATCCCTTACTGCAGAGCTCATAAGAATTGTGTCCATGCTTGTCTAGAAATAAATTAAGTTTGGGGTCCCCTTTCTCATTTGCCCTGTAGCTTTCGGAACAGGATTAAGCCATGCGGGGTGGGTGGAAAAGACAAGAGAAACCAAGAGTCAGTGAACTCGATTCAGAGGAAATTTAGAATAGCCTAATAATTTAGGCCCAACTGCTTCACTAGCTTCTTCCTTGCCTTCGTGTGGAGACTCGTAGGTTGTATCGCTTTTCATGCAGGCCTTTGAAGGCTGGAAATGAAAGGACTGCTTTACTACAGAGTCAGAGTAATGTATTGCTGGACAGTTCTTCATGATAACCTCCCAAGTTTGGTTCAAAACACTTTCTCTGCAGAGTTTTTTTCTACCATAATAGGAAGTCAGTGGATAATACCTACAAGTCAAGAAGCAGGTATACAAATAAATTATTCAGACAGGTAGAGGTACATATTAGAGACAAATAGGAGTTGCCTAAGGAGTGACTTTTGAAACAGTTTCTGTATTACTTTTAAAGAGAATATTTGATAAGAAAGCTTCCTCTCTCCAAATATAAAACAAAATTCTTTTCTTGGATCCTTCCTTAGATGCTTGATCTTTATTCTGTGTACATTTGTCTCATAGGGCAACACAGTGGCCCTTTAAAGAACTAGACCCTCAGATTCTGACCTTGGAACACAATTCACAGCTACTTCTCTTTTACTCTGTTACTTCCAACTCTTGGTTTTTAGTCCAGGTAGGAGAACAGTGCTGCAGAGTGATTAGTGACCTCAGGGACTTCATTTATGGGGCTCTCTTAGTAAAGACAGTAACAGAAAGTAACATTTCTGTACTGCTTTATGATGACCAATGTGCTGTGATTTAACTATTTTGTAGTGGGTGCTATCCTATTCTGACTACAAGAGAGGAAAACAGATAAGAAGATAAGCAACTTTTAGGTGTGTACTTGACTCTTGAATGTGGTAGACTCAAACCCGAATTCAGGATTTCTGACTTAGATAAGGCCACGTTTTAAGTTTTTTCCCTGCTACCTCTTGTGAAGTATTTTGATGTGCAAAGGGATCTTATTTCTTATTAAGCAGATGGTCCGTAATTGGAGATAGGACTACACACCTCTGTATGTGTGTGTGTAATATTTGTATCCTTTGCCTGTCCACAGTGTGGCTGTAGCTAGAGAGATGGGTGGGCTGGATGAATAAATGCCCCCAATGAATTGAATAAAGAACTTTGGTAATGTCTAAAATTTTTTAAAAGTCAGGACATAGGAACGTGAGTGTGTGATTTACAAATATGAAGTAGTTACTAGAAGAAACATTTTGAAAGTTGAAAGAGTGTCTTTTGGGGAGCAGGACTCAGGATTAGGGGAAGCCAGGCAGGAGTCTACTGTTTTTGGCTGGTACCTTATAGCTTTATACCTTATATTTTATATTATGTTCATGCATATTCTTTTTAAAATATCTTTTGGCAAGGACAGGGTAAAGGGCTGTTTTCAGAGTTTTAGACATGAAGAGATTAGAGATTGCTTATTCCCAGTTCTTTCGTTTTGCAGATGAGGAAATTGAGGTATAGGAGTTTAAACATTTTGTGAAGGTCACATGGCTGGAGAAACAAACCCTTTCCCAGGACAAGTTCACAGTCCTCCCCAGACAGGTGGAAATTTTCCCCAGGCTTATAATTCCTCAATTACCTTTCTAGGCAGTTTTCACTTCTCCTATCTGGTTTTTACAGTGTTTGAGTAGGTTACAGGACTGTGGATTCAAAAATAGTTTCTGTAATTACTCATATTCCCATTTGAAAAATGCTTCAAATATCTTTAGTCTGCAGACAAAATTTTTGGTTAATTCTGTAAGAACGTTCAGTTAGAATTGGAGACACCTGGGCAGTTTGCGTGCAACTTTTTAAGAATTTACAGTGTTGCTCAGTTGAATTTGATAAATACTGGAATTTGGGCTAAACTTTTATCCTGAGAAGCTGCGACTAACAGAAGATACTAAGGGAGCTTTTCCAGTCTCTCTGTGTTAGTTGCTTCATTTTGAGAATGAAGGATATAGCTGAGAATAAGGATATAGCTGTCTTCCAAAAATGGTGCAGACAGATGACATTTCACAGCTATTACATTAAAGTGTTAACACCCTAAGTTTTCCTTTTCTTTATGCATAAGATTCTCTCCTACTTCCACTCCACTTACATCTCCAACTTAACACTTTGTGTTTTTTTTTCTGATTATACACACAGTCTATATTATTTAACATTCAAACTTACAGAAATATGTAATTTTGAAAATAATAGCACACTGTCATCTTACATTCTGGAGAAACTGCTATAAATAGGTCTATGCTTTTCTCCCCAAATTTCTCTCCATATTAAAATATATTTAACTGTTTGGTGATTTTTAATAACCACGGGGCAACACTAAACTACTTTCAACTTGGCTTCTGTTTTTAACCTAATGCATCTCGACAGTGTTTCCATGACCATACACACGGGGCATCTGGCTGTATTATTGCATCACAGGTCGTTTAAACAGTTTCCTATTGTTGGAAATTTGGGTCGCTTCCCATTTTTCAAGACTAAGAACAGTGCTTTAAAGAATGTCCTTAAAGTACACTTGTGTGAGTGTCTTCTGTGGGAAAATTTTGTGAAAGAGTCAGGGATATGAAAATATTAACTTTTTCTAATTTATACTTCCTCTAATAGTGTACCTTTGATGAAGACTATATTAATACTATATTAATACCCTTTTTCCTGAATGTAGGAGACTAAAGATAGAAATTATTAATATGTGACCAGACATCGAAACAGGAGATCATAGGAGCAAAACACTCTGAGCTCTCTCCTCATTTCCTCACATTTCAGGTTCTTTTCAGTTTAAATTTTTTCCCAAGAGAAGATAGTAATTGATAATAGCTATAAAAATACTCTGCAGGTGTTGGCAAGCTGCTAATTAGCTTTTATGGAGAATAGGTTTTTTTAAAAAACATTTTCTTAGCATTATTCTAGGACATGCCATTAAGGAGTTCAGAGAATCTGCTAAGCTTTGCAGAATTGAGTGTATTTTAGCTCTTCTTGTATTTTTAAAATTTACTTCTGTTGAAATATTAGTAATGGATAAATTTTAAGATCTTTAGGCTTTTAGAAAGTGCCAGGAACTGATTTCACTTTTCTGTGTGTGGAAAGTGTGAAATAAGATATTTTGGCTAAATTTCATGACTCCGGCTCATTGAAGGAGGAACACTTCAGGAATTCCTGTGGCAAGTTTTTGTTGACCATCTTAGAGATTTGGTTAATATTTTCATTGAGTCTAACCTTTGTTCATAACCATTCAATTAAAGGATTCTGTTTCATTCTTCAAAATTAGTGTATTCAGTTTTGAGTTCAAGGAACTTGTACTTGAAGCTTAATCATTAGGTTGATTTTCTTTGTAACATATCAGAATGAGTATATAAAAATATAAATCTATATACATGTTTATTCTTGCATAAGTATATAGTGATATAAGCTATAATTTGAAAATGTGATTTTAAGTAGGTCATTTAGCATGAAGAGTTCATATGTCCTCAAAATGAAGTTATGTCTGTCTGTATTTTATTAGAAGAAATATTTTTGATATTTTTGTATGATAAATTTCCTTTTTTTAAAATTTTTTATTGATTATGCTGTTACAGTTGTTCTATTCCCCCTTTCATTCCCCTCCACCCTACCCCCCCATCCCCACCATCACCCCCCTTTAGTTTATGACCATGTGTCTCAAGTCCTTTAGATTCTATATTTCCCATGCTATTCTTGCCCCCCCCTTCTATTTTCTATCTACTGTCTATGCTACTTATTTTCTGTACCTTCTCCCCCTTCTCCTCCTCCCACTCCCGTGTTGCTAACCCTCCTTGAGATCTTCATTTCTATGTTTCCACTCCTGATCTAGCTGTCCTTTTAGTTTGCTTTCGTTTTAGGTGTGGTTGTTAATAACTGTGAGTTTGTTGTCCTTTCACTGCTCATGTTTCTTTAACTTCTTTTTCTTCGATAAGTCTCTTTAACATTTCATATAATAAGGGCTTGGTGATGATGAACTCCTTGAATTTGATCTTATCTGAGAAGCACTTTATCTGTCCTTCCATTCTAAATGAAAGTTTTGCTGGATAGAGTAATCTTGGTTGTAGGTCTTTGGATTTCATGACTTGGAATACCTCTTTCCAGCCCCTTCTTGCCTGTAAGGTCTCTTTTGAGAAATCCGCTGACAGTCTGATGGGGACTCCTTTGTAGGTGACAGTCCCCTTATCTCTCGCTGCTTCTAGGATTCTCTCCTTCATTTTAATTTTGGCTAATGTAATGATGATGTGCCTTGGTGTGTTCCTTCTTGAGTCCAACTTCTTTGGGACTCTCTGAGCTTCCCGGATTTCCTGGAAGTCTATTTCCTTTGCCAGATTGGGGAAATTCTCCTTTAATATTTGTTCAAATAAGTTTTCCCCTCGTGGCTGTTCCTTTCCCCCTTCTGGTACCCCTATAATTCGGATGTTGGAGCGTTTAAAGATGTCCTGGAGGTTCTTAAGCCTCTCCTCATTTCTTTGAATTCTTGCTTCTTGATTCTTTTCTGTTTGGTCATTATTTGCTTTCTTCTGGTCTACTCCATTGATTTGAGTCCCAGTTTCCTTTTCATTGCTATTGGTGTCCTGTGCAATTCCATTCATTTCAATTAGTTTCGCCTTCATATATTTGTCTAATTTGTGGCTATAATCAACCAGTTCTGTGAGGATCCTGATGACCAGTGTTTTAAACTGTGCGTCTGAGAGTTTTGCTATTTCTTCATCGCTTAGATCTATAGGTTCTGGGGCTTTGAGATCTTCTTGCGCCATTTTTGGTCTGTTCTGGCCCTTTAAGTGTGAGAAGCAGGGCCTTGGACTCCCAGGTCGCTGGGTTGTTACTCTGTATGTGGGGGCGTGGTCAGAGCGGGGAAATGGCGGCGCCCTCCACTGCCGCTTGCTGCGGGGACCCGCCGCCCCGGTCCAACTGCCCACTCACCTGTCCACCCGCGCACAAATGCGCGACCACAGTCAACACGCAGCACCGCTCCTCCTCCGTTGTCTCCCCTGTGGTCGCTCGCCTGGTCGCTCACTAGGTCCAACCCTGCGCGGGGATTCCTCGAGTCTGGATTCTGCCCGCCGAATCCGTCTGACTGAGTCTTCCTGTGCAACCCCGCTTCACCAGCCGCTGGTTTCGCCCCTTACTGGTCAGGCTGAAGAATTTGTTGTTATCAGACTTCTGAAAAGTTCAATTTTCTGTGTTATGGCTGTGTTTTCTGTTGCTAATATTTAGTTGTCTCTAAACTTGGTTGTGTGAGAAGGCACGGCACATCCACCTATGCCTCCATCTTGGCGGAAGTCCACTGATAAATTTTCTTAAACAATTTCTTAGGATGGGGTAAACTTCATAGTTTGCATATACTCATTTTCAATCTTTTTATGGGAAGACACAACTGTCTAATGTATTGTTCTTGATTATTGACTATTCTGTAATATGAAGTCACTTTTTTTTAAAAGATTTTATTTATTTATCTTTGGAGGGGAAGGGAAGGAGAGAGGGAGAGAAACATCAATGTATGGTTGCCTTTCGTGCGTCCCCTGCTGGGAATGGCCTGCAAGGAACGGGCCTGCAACCCTGGCCTGTGCCCTGACTGGGAATCGAACCGCGATTGTCTGGTTCGCAGGCCCGCGCTCAATCCACTGAGCTACTATACCAGCCAGGGCTGAAGTCACTTTTTTATAAGTTGAATATTTTAAATCTCTTGACATGACATTGTATATGTTACAAAATGTTTACATTTTTGCTGATTTTAAGCAAGATGTAGTAGCTTGGACACATGAAAAATCTGACAATGGGACCTTCATTGACCTTGATCTGCCTCAGGAAACACCAGACTACCTGCCGTTTACCTGAGTTGTATTAAAAACTTCATCAGCTGAACTTTGACCTTTTCTGGATTTCCTCCTTGCTCTTCTCCTGAACTGTAACGCAGTTCAGGACCTTGCAGGTGAAAACTAGACCCAGGAGTTGCTATTGGTGAATCAGCTTGTAACTTGTGTCAAAGTGTCTGTATACCGATTTTGTTGCTGCTTTTCTTTGTTTTTCTCTTAGAGTAATCCTGCCTCTTGGTCATAGTTTAGGGCTGGTTTGTCACTGAGGATGGTGTCTCCTTCACAGCGAGTCACACAACTGGTGGGTTTGATGAGGCTTCCTGACTCCAGTTGGACTGACTCAACCTGCTGTCCTCTGAGCTCCTGTCAGTATAGGCAGGCCAGGAGCAAACTCTCAACTTGCCTTCCCTGTGTGGATAATTTCTGAATGTGCCTTCTCATTGCTGACTTGTAATCCTAGGCTTGCTCTTCCAGTTCCTGCTCGATAGGGTTACATTCAGGTCCTGACATCAAATCAAATAGAATGGCAAGAGTAACTCTGCATCTTAATCATGTAGCAGAGAACCTTTATATTGAATAGAATTCCCATGTATGTTTGTTGATGATCTGCCTCTTATTACCACATGGGCAATTACAATTTTTTAAATCTTATTTCTGGCCCCAGTTTTTCCTTCTCTGGTCCATTCCATGCCATAGGCAGTTTGATTTCATAAAGCACAGCTCTGGCCATGCTGCTGATCATGGTCTTGTTGCCCACGGGGTAATGACTCAACTCAAGGTGTGATGGTTTACTTTACGTGCCAACCTGACTGGGCCTTAGGGTGCCCAGATATTTGGTCAGCATTATTCTGGCTGTGTCTGTGAGGGCGTTTCCGAATGACATTAACATTTGAATCTGTTGACTTAATAAAGCAGATAGCCTTTCCCATTGTGGGTGGTCTTCATCCAATCTATTGAAGACCTGAATTGAACAAAAAGGCTGAGGAAGGGAGAATTCACTCTCTTTGCTGGACTGTGTTTGAGCTTAGGATATCAATCTTCTCTACCTTCTTTGGACTCAAACTTGGACTTGAGCTTGAACTGTACTATATAGGCTGTCCTGCTTCTCTCCTTGCTAACTGCAGATGTTGGGACTTCTCAGCCTTCGTAATTGCATGAGCCAATTCCTTACACTAAATCAGTCTCTCTGTCCCTGTCTCTTTGTCCTTGATGTGTCTGTCTCTCATTGGTTCTCTTTCTCTGGAGAACCCTGACTAATCTGAGAGGCATCTGTGATGTGCTGCCCTGTGCAGATCTCTGTTCCTCAATGTTCCTCATTCCTGAGCCACACCCTTCCTGTTCCTTTTTCTCCATTTCTCCTGGGACTAATCCTTCACCTCTTCAGTTATTTCAGTAATGTGCATTCTTCAAAGCCTGGTGTAGAGGCTGTGTCCTCCCCTAAGCCTTTCTTGGCTGTCTTTTCCGGTGGTAATTTCCTGGTATCTGAATCTCCGTACTGAAATTTTAGGAACTTAGTCATTTTCTGACCTCTAGTGTTATCTTGTATGCATTTGTTCTTGTTTCCAACTAGATTATAAACTCCTTTAGAGCCAGACCAAGCTCTATCTGCCAAATCCTCTGCTGTTCTTCGTGTTGCCTTACACTTAGTAGGTGGCCAGTGAATATTTACTGGTATGTATACACTTTAAAGCACTAAGGTCTAGGTCTAAAGCACTAGGAAAGGAAAGGTAAATGTGGTATTGAGCCTGTGGAAGAAATGTGTAATTTATTTCCCACAGGGGCCTAGAACTCTTTATCAATGTAGTACTCTAGAAAGACTGCTGGTTGTTTGGGGTTGTTACTAGAAATGAAACCTGTATATCATCCCTGACCTAAAGCCAACTTTTCCTAAGAAAAAAAATTGAGTCATACTTTAAATCCCGTTGAATTAGCCCTTTCCTGAGGTACTGGTTTGCAACTATTTTTGCTGTTATCAGCTTTGCTCTTATCTCTTACAATTCCTTCTCTTGGCCTCTAGCTAAGTCTCTTCATATCTTCCTCTGTAAATATGTTATGTAGCATATTTGTGTCAGTAATTTTGAACAAGGGTGAAGGGGAAGAGACATGGAAAATGAGTTATATGTAGGCAATTTGAATTTGCCAAATTTTATGCAAATTTTATTTAAACGCCATATGATTTTCCTTATTTTTCCTGTAATTGATGTAGTTTTTGAGGTACATCATTGGCCGCCAGAACTCCTCCTGCTCTTTGGCTTATGTTTAAAACTCAAAGTATTGCAAACCCTCTGCCCTGCACTTTCCATCTGCCTTACCCTGAGCTCCTGCACTTACCTGCTAACAACCTACTACACTTGACTTACTCATTAGATGCATTGTGTACTGACTGTCCTCCTGAATAAGAATATAAAGCTCCATGAAGGGCTGGGATCTTTGGCTAAATTACTACTGGCTGTCTTTGACTATGTATCTCAACATGTAGGCCAGTGCCTGACCTTCAGAAGTGTTTGTTGAATTGAGTAGGGGTTTGCTAACTTGAAGCCCTTCATCCCCTGCATCCCCCTGGTTGTTTGGTCTTTCTTTTTTTTTCTGTTGTACCCTCTGAAAGGCCTCCGTTCCTTTCTCTCTCTCTCTCTCTCTTTCTCTCTTTCCTGAAGACTGTTTCTATCCAGAGGTAGTTAGTTCTTTTACCATACAACCACCTGTTCCCAGGTCTGTGCCTTTGTGATAGCCATATCAGTAACGGACGAAATTTATAGTCCCTTGGCTGTTCATAGTTTACAAAGCACTTTCACATATAAGATCTCATTTGAGGTATTCTTGAGTCTGACAGCAACGTGTTTGTCAGGGCCTGCTGTTCGCCAGAGTATTCCAGTTGGCAAAATCTTGTCTCACCATTCTTCACCATGTGCCAAGCATACATCCCCCTTGGCTTTGCTGTTTCTAAATTATATATCAGGACGCTGCCTCTTTGATGTCTTCTCGCCTTCTAGGATCGCTCATTTTAATCCCCAGAAGAGTGCCTATGTGGTATAATGGCCTCAGGTAGAGTGAGAAAAATGAGAAAGGGAAAAAAAACCAAAAGAAACAAGCAAACCAGTAAGCGCAGTAATGGGACACCTCCACAAAAGGTTCCTAGCTAGGTGCTGAACAACGATTGTTGCCTCAGTCAATTTGCTAGCTGGAAGTCCATGGGAACCTGTTCTGCAGAAGGGGAAGCACAAGTATGGAAATGGGAGGTTTGGCTGAGGGATGTAATCCACGTAGAAATGAGAACTGTTACTTCCAGGTTCTCCACCAGTCAATTGCCGTTACTGTCCTCCCGGCCTCTCTCCTGGCTAAGCTATGAAGACAGAGCCATTTTCTTCCTAAAGGCCTTCTGTCCTTGCCTGTAAGCCATGGGAGTGCTCAATAACTATTAGTGTCTAATAATGACACAGGGACACTCCTCTGAGCAGTCGGGGAGCTGTAGGCATGTCGCTCATTGACAGGTACTCACAAATCTCTCTTTGCTGTTTTGAAATATTACTGCCAGGGGAGTTGTTTAGCCTTGTTTTGACAGAGTGGTCTTAAATATTCATTCCTTTTACCCATTACTTGAAGGGAAGTGCTTGCATTTAGCCTTTAGGCTTCCAGTGGTAATTTTAGAGAAATTGTATGATAACTTTCTTCAAGATTCTGATTTTCACATGGCTCGTTTATTTATGCATTGACATATTCATATTACTATTTTTAATGGTGGAGGAACATGCGCTTTGAGATTAGTGGAAAGTCAGATGTTATATTGAGGTCTTGGGTCAATTGTTCTCTCTGGTAAGTTAATAAGTATTTATTATTGTGGGAGGCAGCATGAGCATAGTGGAAAGAGGTCAAAATTTGGACGAACTCTGATTCAAATCCCTGCTCTACCATTTAGTAAATGTACGACTTTGGACAAGTAAGTTTGCTTTGATGGCCCTTGACTTCTCATCTTGAAGTGGAGATGATAATGCTCCCCCCAGGGAGTTTCTGTGAGGGTCACATAAAATAACAGATGTGAAGTGTGTAACCTGGAAGTAGTCTTCAATCCATGGCCATTGTTTTTATGTGCTGATGCTCTGTTAGCACGGTTTTAGGGACTGTCAAGGGGCTTTCAAAAGGCGTGTAAAATATGTGTGTGTAAGGCTACAAAAGATGGCAACAAACACGTATTTGACACAAAAAACCAGGAAAGTATGAGATGAAGTGTTATTTGCACAAAAAGTAAGTACAAGAAACCAGAAAGGTAGAGGTCGTTGTGATCATAGCCTTCAAGAATCATGGTAGAGATTGTGTCATAATTTGTGCCTTTTCATTGTAAATTACAGAAATTAAATTGTGTAGAGGGTTGTTTATTGGTTTATATAGCCAGGAATTTAGATGAGTCTCAGGGAAGCCCAAACTGGAAACTTCTGTACCACCAAGACTCTCCATCTCCAAGCCCCGCTTCCCTGTCAGCTTCCTCTGCTTGGCCAGGGTGTGGCTGCCAGGAACCCAGGATCCCCTGGGAGAGGTCCTGACCTTCTCCCCCTGGTCTGAATCTCAAAATCCCAGGATTGGCTCTGCTTGGCCTCACTTGGGTGACATCCTTATACTACTGGCCAGGGGTACACATTATCTGGTAGTTGGCAACCCCGTGTAGAAATCCATAGGGTGGGGAGGAGGAACAGTTTGTAAGAAAGGAGGGTGCCGGACAGCAGGAGCGGGGAGGTGTGCTTACTCCCAAGGGGGAGAAGGATGGCTTTAGCTCTTTGCAGGGAGAGAGGCAGGCATGTAGAACAGTCAACCAAAGATGCAGTTGAGAATGAGAAGTTGGATTGTATTAGTCACATAGGACAAGGTAGACTCTCACAGTGAATGGATTGGAGAGGTTGGTTGAGGAGTTTGGACTGATATGATAGCGCATAAATCTGAAGAACTGATATCAAATTGACACAGTTATGTTGGATCCTGGCTTTCTTTTTTCCCCAATCTGGCAAAGGAAACAGACTTCCAGGAAATCCAGGAAGCTCAGAGAGTCCCAAAGAAGTTGGACCCAAGAAGGAACACACCAAGACACATCATAATTACATTAGCCAAGATTAAAATGAAGGAGAGAATTCTAGAAGCAGCAAGAGATAAGGGGACAGTCACCTACAAAGGAGTTCCCATCAGACTGTCAGCTGATTTCTCAAAAGAGACCTTACAGGCAAGCAGGGGCTGGAAAGAAGTATTCCAAATCATGAAATCCAAAGACCTACAACCAAGATTGCTCTACCCAGCAAAGCTTTCATTTAGAATGGAAGGACAGATAAAGTGCTTCTCAGATAAGGTCAAATTCAAGGAGTTCATCATCACCAAGCCATTATTATATGAAATGTTAAAGGGACTTATCTAAGAAAAAGAAGATAAGAAAGATGAACAGTGAAAGGACAGCATACTCACAGTTATTAAGAACCACATCTAAAACAAAAGCCAACTAAGAGGACAGCTAGATCAGGAGCAGAATCATAGAAATGAAGATCACATGGAGGGTTAGCAACAGGGGAGTGGGAGGAGGAGAAGGGGGGAGAAGGTACAGAAAATAAGTAGCATAGATGGTAGGTAGAAAATTGACAGGGGGGGGGAGGGCAAGAATAGTATGGGAAATATAGAATCTAAAGAACTTGAGACATGTGGTCATAAACTAAATGAGAATGGTGGGGGAGGGGGTGTGCAGGATTGAGGGGAATGAAGGGGGAAATAGCACAACTGTACTGGCATAATTAATAAAATATATTTAAAAAATAATTGTGTTTTACAAATAAAAAATAAGTTCCCTATTGTAGGCTGACTATTTGAACTGGTAACTTGAGGACTAAGTTGAGTGCAGTTGAGAAGTCACACTCACTGAGTATACACAAGGCAATCTTTGTAATCAGGAGACAGATGCCCATTCTGGCACTCCCTTAAAAATTAGATATTATCAAGCATTTCATCTTACAGGGTTTTTTTCCCCAGGAAAGGCATTTCAGAGAAACCAAATAGAAGGTTTGGACAAAATCTTGTTTTTAGAAGGATTCCAGCTAATAGATGCAGAAGGAATGATACAAATAAATATTACCATTATGTTATCCTTAATGAAATAACAGTTGTAGGCAATAATCATCAATGACTGCTAAAACTATAGGTCAAAGGCTGGTGGAAAACTTCATAACTGATAGATTAGGCTAATAACCCCTGAACCCACTGATCAATCTTAACATTACAAAAAGAAAAAGTAGTAGATACTGCCTGCATCTAAATTTGATGCAATAGAGAATATACAGAAAGAACTACCTGAAGTTTCTAGCCAAAATCTGAATGTGCTTCTGATCAACCTTTAGATCTAACTGTTAGCTTATAAGAAGCATGGAAGAAAGAGGACCATGTTAAATAATAGAGATGTAATTAGCCAAATCCAGAGTGTAGAAATTTCTATAGGGCATATTACTCAGTTTATTTAATAAATAAAGGGCAAGAAGAACAATGAAGGAAGAGAAACTATTATGGAGGTACTTAAGATACATATCAACTGTGTTTGGATCTTGAATTGGATAAATCAACTATAAAATTATAAATTATAAGAGCATTTGGGAAAATTTTATTTGTTTATTTATAATTGTTCCATTTGGGAAATATTTAAACTTTGATTGGAGATGAGATAAATTAAAAGACTTTTTAAAAGGAATGATAGCCCTGTCCAGTGGCTTAGTTGGTTGGAGTGTCATGCCATACACCAGAGGGTTGTGGGTTCCATTCCTGATCAGGGCATATACCTAGGCTGCAGGTTTGATTTCTGGTCAGGCATGTACGGGAGGCAACCGATTGATGTTTCTCACGTCGATGTCTCTCCCCCCACTTCCTCTTCCCCTTCCTCTTCCCCTATTCCCCTTCCTCTTTCTCTAAAATATAATAAAAGGAATGATAGTGGTATTATTATTTTTAAAAGACTCCTTATATCTTGAAGATATATACTTAATTTTTTTCAGACTATATGATATTATACTAGTTTCCTATGGTTTCCTTAACAAATTGCCACAGGCTGGGTGGATTAAAAAACAGAAATTTGTTCTCTTATAGTTCTGGAGGCCAGAGATCAAAAATCAAGGTGCAGGCAGACCCTGCTTCCTCTGAGATTCTAGGGCAGAATTTTTAAAAAAATATATTTTATTGATTATGTCCTTACAGTTGTCCCATTTCCCCTCCATTCTGCACACCCCTCCCCCACCATTCTCATTTAGTTTATGTCCACGTGTCACAGTTCTTTAGATTCTATATTTCCCATACTATTCTTGTCCTCCCCCCTGTAGATTTTCTACCTACCATCTATGCTAGTTATTCTCTGTACCTTCTCCCCCCTTCTCCTCCTCCCACTCCCCTGTTGCTAACCCTCCTTGTGATCTCCATTTCTATGGTTCTGCTCCTGATCTAGCTGTCCTCTTAGTTTGTCTTTGTTTTAGGTGTGGTTCTTAATAACTGTGAGTTTGCTATCTTTTTACTGTTCATCTTTTTTATCTTCTTTTTCTTAGATAAGTCCCTTTAACATTTCATATAATAAGGGCTTGGTGATGATGAACTCCTTGAATTTGACCTTATCTGAGAAGCACTTTATCTGTCCTTCCATTCTAAATGAAAGCTTTGCTGGATAGAGCAATCTTGGTTGTAGGTCTTTGGATTTCATGACTTGGAATACTTCTTTCCAGCCCCTGCTTGCCTGTAAGGTCTCTTTTGAGAAATCAGCTAACAGTCTAATGGGAACTGCTTTGTAGGTGACTGTCCCCTTATCTCTTGCTGCTTCTAGAATTCTCTCCTTCATTTTAATCTTGGCTAATGTAATTATGATGTGCCTTGGTGTGTTCCTCCTTGGGTCCAACTTCTTTGGGACTCTCTGAGCTTCCTGGACTTCCTGGAAGTCTATTTCCTTTGCCAGATTAGGGAAGTTCTCATTAATTATTTGTTTAAATAAATTTTCCACTCATGGTTGTTCTTCTTCCCCTTCTGGTATCCCTATAATTCAGATGTTGGAACATTTAAAGATGTACTGGAGGTTCCTAAGCCTCTCCTCATTTTTTTGCATTCTTGTTTCTTCATTGTTTTCTGTTTGGTCATTTTTTTCTTTCTTCTGGTCCACTCAATTGACTTTAGTCCTAGTTTCCTTTCCATCACCATTGGTGCCCTGTGCATTTTGCTTCATTTCACTTAGTAAAGCCTTCATTTTTTCATTTGATTTGTGACTAAAATCCACCAGTTCTGTGAGCATCCTGATCACTAGTGTTTTTAACTGTGCATCTGATAGGCTGGCTATCTCTTGGTTGCTTAGAAGTATTTGCTCTGGGGCTTCAAGCTGTTCTTCTTGAGCCATCATGTTTTGGTCTGTTTGCACCTGTTAGGTATGAGTGGCGGAGCCTTAGATGTTCACCAGGGCGGGGCGACCCAGTCACTGGGTTGTGATGCTGTATGTAGGGGCGGCATCAGTAGGGCAGAATTCTTGCTCTTCCAGTTCCGGGAGCTGCCCTCAGTTGAGGCTGCACGTCTCTTGGCTCAGTCTCACATGGCCTTATCTGCATGTAGCTGTGACAAATCTCCCTTTGCCTCTCTCTTACAGAGATTCATGTGATTGCATTTAGATCTACTCGGATAATCCAAGGTAAATTCCTTCTTAAGATCCTAAATCATGGTCACATCCTTTGCCATATAAGTTCATTAATATTCACAGCTTCTGGGGAGTAGAAAGTGATATACCTTTGGGGACCATTTTTTTCTTATCCCAGATATGCTATCTGAGATTTGCTTTTTAAACAATCCAGCAGAAGCTGGATTTGCTGAATTTGAATGTTAATTTTCGAACTAACTGATGACAATTCATTGTACTATTCTCTCACACCAAGATTCCTTAGTAATCTGTTTTTCTCAAAACCTGGAAAATACCTTATAACCCCTTGATAATATCAATACAAATCTCATTTTTTTCAGTTAATAAATTAGGTATGAGTTTCTAACCCTTCACATTTTTACAACTTCTTAATTTTTTTCAATTAAAATACTATGTTTATTGATCTTAGAGGGGGCGGAGAGAGGGGAACATTGTTGTGAGAAACATCCATCAGTTACTTCCCATACACCCTTACCAGGGACCAGACCCGCAACCTAGGCAGGTGCCTTGACCAGGAATCAAACCCGTGACCTTTTGGTTTGTGGTATGATGCTCCCACCATCTGAGCCACACCAGCCAGGACTTCACTACTTTTTTAGCTGGTTCTTTGTGCTTCTCAAGAAAAGTAAAGGGTGAATGAAAATCTCTTCATTTGAAATTCAGAAACTGTGAGATGTCAGATGACCTGAGGCTTAGATACAGTAAGCCTTTTTCTCTTCCTTACTGAAGTATTTGTGAGTGCATGAAGTAGCATGGTTATTTTGGAGACTCACAGGCAAAGTGACTTATCAGGACATCTTTGTCAAGCAGATGAAATCATGCTGGGCTCAACATTTTTATTATAGGGCTCATCTTTCAACTGTGTTTCCTTCCATGTGATCCTGTACTGTCCAAGTGAACTGCAGCTTGGCACACAGAGTGCATTCCTTGGCATGGCTCAGTAGTGATTACTGTTTTTCTGCAAATTACTCTTTTAGGTAGTATTATAGTGTCATAAGGCTTGAGATTTTAATTGCTAAGTTCAATGTACTTTATTCTGTTTTTTTTTCTTTAAAAACCAAAAATTAATGAGATTTTCATGATTTATTTTTCTCACTCCTGTGCTGGAAAGATTTCAAGGTACACAGTTAAAAATAACCACAAGGGGCAAAGCACAGCATTTCTCAAAGAGTTATTGTGGCATATCAGAAGTATGGTATTTCTCAAAATACCACTATATACCCAATTCAGGGTTAAGTGTGCGTGTTATAAGTGATAATGACTATCCTGGTACCGTTGTAGACTCTTCAAGTTACTCCACATATACTTACTCCTTTAATGATTTTTTTAAAGGAAGGAACCCTGGCTGTTGTGGCTCAGTGGATTGAGTACCAGCCTGCAAACCAGAGGGTTGCTGGTTCGATTCCCAGTCAGGGCACATGCCTGGGTTGCAGGCCAGTTCCCAGCCGGGGATGCACGAGAGGCAACCATACATTGATGTTTCTCTCCCTCTCTCCCTTCTTTTCCCTTCTAAAGATAAATAAATAAAATCTTTTAAAAAACCAAGAAAACTGCATTTTAGCCTTTAGAAGTCAGTTTTTTGACATAGAGTGGCTTTATATATTTTTTTGCTTAGTGTTAGTGTCTTCTTGTATTGAATTTGTTTCTGAGTTAAAAGCTGCGTTTTGTAGGAGTGGTATAAACTCTACGTGCGAAATCTCAAAATTAGACCATCTTCTTTTAGCTCACGGAGTTAGAATGTAGGTGGCACATTGGTTGCTGATATGCCAGATGACTAAAAGCCAGGTCCCTCTTACGTGTTTGTTGTGAGCCGTGGTACAGACTGTGCCAGACACAAGCGTGTGGCCAGTTTGCTACAAAATTAAACTTTCTGTGCTACACGTGTTGATACAGTGTATGAGGCTGACTACATTGAACTTCTTATTGTATTACTATGATGTTGTAATCCAGGCTTATGGGGAAGCTGGATTTTTTTGAATGGAGTGGACTTGAGATGACATATTACAGTAACGTGGATATAAAAATGACTTCCATGTGGGCAAAGTCACTGGTGAGGGGAGAGATTTAAATCTTTCAAGCTTCTTGGCCATTCTAGTTGCTTACTAAATGATTTATTATGAAACTTGATGGTGATTATTAAATTCCTCAGGCAGTTCATCCCTTTAAAGTTATAAAATCACCCAATTTACATATGCTGTAATAAAGGGGAAATGATGTACGGAAATAATCTAGATAGTGGTTTACATTTCAGCTGATATAGTGTCATGGTCATCTGTTCTGCATTTTTTTTATTGTTTGCTTTTGTGCAGGTCAGTAATATTCTTTAAGGTATAGATTCTTTTATTACTAAGGTGTAGCACAATTTTGCAGGAACACACATTTTTACATAAAATGAAGTACTTCTTAAGTTTTGTTTTTATCTTTATTGCTTTAAAAAAATATTTCATTTCTTTATTTCTAGAGAGAGGGGGCGGGAAGGAGAAAGAGTGGGAGAGAAACATCAATGTGTGGTTGCCTCTCATGTGTCCCCTACTGGGGATCTGGCCTGCAACCCAGGCATGTGCACTGACTGGGACTCGAACTGGCGACCCTTTGCTTCACAGGCCCATGCTCAACCCACTGAGCTACTCCAGCCAGGGCACTTTTTCTTTATATAAAAGAAGAAAATACAATGCAGAAAGCTGATTGAAAAAGACACCTAATATTTGCATGATGCTGTTTGGGTTGCAAATAATTAACAAATAAGGAACTCTTAGGCAAAATAAAAGCATTGTCTTTGAGCAAATAATGAATTAGAATACCATTCAACCCTTTACTGATTTTATACCCTTGATATCTGTCAAGTCCACTCATTTATCTGTGTTAACTCCACTCTGTCTTCTAGGTCATTATATTTAGTAGCTTCTTCACTGGTCTTCCTGCTTCTGCAGTACCCACTCCCTACCTGGTTCTTCTCTCCAGCTTTAGTCACTTTTAAAGAATGTAGATTTCATGGTGTCATTTTCTTTCTTTCTTTTTTAAAAGATTTTGTTTATTTTTTTAGAGAGTGGGGGAGGGAGGGAGAAAGAGAGGGAGAGAAACATCAATGTGTGGTTGCCTCCCACGTTACACCCCCCCCCCCCCCCGGGGACCTGGCCCACAGCCCAGCATGTGCCCCTGGAAATCAAACTGGTGACCTCTGGTTCGCAGGCCCACGCTTAATCCACTGAGCCACCAGTTGTCATTTTCCTTCCCCACCTTCTCATCATTCTTAAGGTAAATAAAGATCCTTCTGTGTGCCAGGCTCTGTGGAAGCCAGCCTGGCCACCCGGCCGACCTCATCTCGTACCATTCTCTCACTTGCTCTCCATTCTGTAGCACCACTGTCTTTCTTTCGGTTCTTCATGGGCCCACATGCTTTTAAACAACCTCAGAGCCTTTGCACATGCTGTTCACTACTCAGACCACCATTTCTTCCTACCTCTACCGTACCCATACCTCTCAGTCTCCCCTTTGCTTAATTGGATAACTCCTATTTATCTTCGGCTCAAACCTCATTTCCTCAAGGAAGCCTCTTTACACTTGGTTGGGTCTCGCTATTGTAGGCTTTTACATCATCGTGTCCCCCCCCCATTGGACGTACTGTTCTTATTCATGTGCTTGTGTTAATCATCTCAATGAGGGGAGGTAATAGACCTGCCCTCACCATGTTCGTTCACCATTAGATCCCTAAGACAGTACAGTACCTACCACACATTAGATGCACATAAATATTTGTGGAATGAGTGAGTAACATGGAAAAATGAATGAGATATCACCTTACCTAATCGATTAATGCACACATAATGCCAATACCAAAGACATTCATTGTAAGAGTGAAATGGGCCCTACAAAGAGGTCACAGAGGGAGGGTGCCCGCTCCCTCCATGGTGCTGCTGTGGGAAGGGAGTTTGGAAGTGATTTTAAAGAATTGTCTTTAGAAGTAGTTTATAAGCCATGTTGGAAAATGCACCTAAGCTTTTGTTAAAAGTCATATCCAGCCCGACTATTCTTTTTATTTTCTAAATGTATTTCCAGCATACAGGTAGCAAGTTCCGCTTTCAAAAGAACCAAATTTGCTACAGTTGAAAATTTCAAAAGAATGTTGTATTCATGAAGGCAACTGTAAAAGTTGTTCCTCAAATATTTAAGCATTGGCCGGAGTTTTGTAATAAGCATGTAGTCTTTGAAGGGACGCATACTCCTATGGATGTGTGGCTTCTGCTCTTTCTGTAAAAATCTTCCATAAAAGTCACTCTTCATGTTATAAAGGTGGCCCCCTTTCTGCTTCTGGCCATGAGGCAGAGGGATGTATTTTTCTTAAGTTGTTTACTGCTGCCTTGTGCTTTCTATCCTCCACAGGCAAAATGGGTCTTGGGATTTTTCTCCCTCCCTCCCTCCCTCCCTCCCTCCCTCCCTCCCTCCCTCCCTCCCTCCCTCCCTCCCTCCCTCCTTCCTTCCTTCCTTCCTTCTTTCTCTTCCTTCCTTCCTTCCTTCCTTCCTTCCTTCCTTCCTCCCTTTTTTTTTTCTCTCCCCCCACTTTTTTTAACCTGAAAGAAATGTGATAGGAAATTGACTTAACCATTATAAAGTACTTTAATTTTTTTAGATGTTGAATGCTGTGTTTAGCAAACCTCCCTGTTAGTGCAAAAGATAACAGAACTGGGACCACATTCTTCCACTGAAAAGTATCAGAGATTCTTGCCAGTTCTGCTATTCAAGCTTATTTATTCAATACTTTTGTTGATTTAGCTACTAACACTGAACCTCTTGTGGGCTAGGTATTGCCCTTTTACCTCCTGATTTCAGAAGAAAGTTGCTGTGTGTACTGCCTTTCTCCAATAGCTCAAATCAGCATTGATTTTAAGTAGGAGTAACTGATTTTAAAATAACATATACACGCCTGGGCCTCTTAATCTATGGGAACACTTGAGGATTTACTGAACTGATAACTGCAGCTGTTGAAGATTATCTTCCAGCAGGGCATATGCTGCATCTCCATTCAGGTCACCATTAGCACTGTTCTTTTTGCTTGTTCACCTTTCGGAAAAATGCACTCAAGTCAACATGATATGGATGCTTTCCGAGTAGCAAACAGCTCTGTGAGCTAACAGTTTAGCGGCAACTCTTAGTTACGTGGCCAGTGACAAAAGTGTTATTGACCCTTTACTCTCAGGTGTTCTTGTTTGCACCTGTCCAGCAGAGATTTGGCTCTCATTTGCTTTTTATGTGGTGTAGTGCCTGCCAGTGAAGTCTCACATTTTCATACTGCTTCAGTGTAGACAGCATATACTTAAGCAAATACAATTTTTGTGCCTAGCAATAACATCAAGATATGTGAGAGAACAATCTTTTGAATATGACTTTGCTTAATTTGTATATGCTTTTCGTCAGATAAGGGTCTTAGAGAAAGACCATGCAATGTCTGTGCAGAAGAGTAGCTGTGTTCTCTGCCCAGCTATGGGAAACTCAGTGACTCTGAGTCATAACTTTGTACCTGTATCAGTGGCATTCATCTGTGTGAGCCCCGGCCAACCACGTCTACCTCCAAGTGGAATTATTGTCCCCAGAGGGATTTAAATAATATCAAATGCATTTTGACTGAGATGCACTTACTTCAGCATTAAGCCCTTTATTATTATTTTTAATAGATCATCCAGTCTTAAGCTGGAGGCCTGTTATTATGTAATGTAGTTAATGCGTACAGTTCTCCTGCTCACCACTTATCTGATTGCTGCGCTCTTTCCTGTGAGGGGTGTTGAGGGGAAGAATTACTCTTCTGTGCGGGTTGTGCCATCTTGGGACATTATTTTGCTGTGGCTCCAGGAAGTCTCAGGAGTGCTCGCAGTAGTGTGTGCGAGTCACCGGTGCCCACCCGATGAACACAGAAATGCTGTGAGGTAATGGAAAATTAATGGAGAATTAATACCCTGGAAACAGAATCCCCTACTATTTTAAATAGTGACCTACTAAGGTCAGACAACACATATTAAAATATTTGAACTGGAGTTGAACAATTTAAAACTGGTAAAGAAGGGGTAGTAAAGGATTTAGGACAGATGATTCATTTATCTGGGAAGGAAGTAGGCTGCTTGGCATGGCAGGTTTCCTAATCCTCTTGCAAAGAGGGAGCTGAAGCGAAGTGAGGAGGACTCTGTGCTCCCAGCTCCGTGGGTCATCAGTGCCAGAGCGGGGAGCTGGGGTCCCGACCCAGGCCCCTGCAGCAGTGTGGCTGACCCCTCCGCAGCTTGGCCTTTCCTCTGGGGCGGAGGCGTTCTGTGCCATCACAAATAACATAGACTCCTCTTATTGACAAGAGGAGACAAATTCAGATCTAACAGATAAATAAATAACGTGAGTTCTTATTGAAGCAGCAGTTCATTTAATAGGAATGTGTTGAGGGCCTGGCATGTAATAGGAATGTGTTGAGGGCCTGGCACGTATGAAGCACTATGCCGTGGGCTAGAGAGGATACCAAGACCATCAACTGTCAGAGCTTGTAAATATATACACATATATAACTTCTGTACAAGGCAGAATTCATCCACTCAGCAGACAATTGTTTGACACCTGTGCTGCGCCAGACTGGGCTGGACACTGCAAGTCATTTTTATGTACTTGTCAATTCATCCTGAATTTTTGGTCGCCTCCTGTGTGCCAGGCAGTTTTCTGGATCCCGGGGATATAGTTGAGAGCAAAGCAGGCAAGGTCTGGAGTCTCACCAAGTGTTGATTTTAGTAGAAAGGAGGCAGACAGTAAGTAAGCAAGCGAAATCCTGCTCTGCGGAGAAGTAAAATGGGAGGGTGTGCAGAGAGGAACTGGGCGGCTTCACTGGATTGCCAAGGTAAGTACGGCATGATCCTCGCGCTGGAGGAGACAGTCCTGTGGACAGTTACCTGCAGTATGATTCACTGTGTGCAAGGACTGATGTAGGAACAGAATACCTGGGTGAGGCCGACTGTGAAGGGTCTTGCTTATATCCTCACTCGAGAGCTGAGAGATGACTGTAAGCAGCCTGCTGACCACGCCAGAGGCATGCTTACCATGGTAATTGTGGAGCATTCCAAAATACAGGCTGAACAGGGGAGAGACTGATGCTAGGATGTGGTCATCTTGCTCTGGAATTACAGGCCCAGACAAGTGCAGGGGGGGAGGAGAGAGGAGGAAGTGTCAGTTCTCAATGAGAGAACTTCCTGAGTGAGGAGACTTTTAAACTTGGTCTTGAAACCTACAGAGATGATGGGGAGGGCATCTTGTGGTTATATTGCCATAAACAAAAGAGGGAAGATGCAGCCTGTTTTGGCAGTGGCTAGGCTTACAGACTAGCTGGAGCATATGCTATTTGAGAGCGAAAGCTGTGGTGGCTGGGGGGTAGGTGTGATGAACTGGGATGCTTCAGGTAAGCAGAGGGCAGCTGCGGACAGTGTTTCAGTAAACCGACATCATCACAGCCTTAGGCATATCGTTTTTGTAGCGGTACAAAAGAAACTGGATGGGGAGACAGAGGTGGCGAGGAGATAATTCAGGAGCTGTTGTGATGGCCCTGACTAATTAGGGAGCTGATCCAGAAAGACGCCCTGGGCTGGAGTAGAGATCATGGGACCGGTGTGCAGGTAGATGGTTGTGTAAGGCAGACTAGTGATCAGATGTGGGAAGTTGGGGAGCAGAAGGAGAAAAATGGATTCCAAGTATGTAAGCCTAGATGACTGAGACGATTTCTGTGACCCACTGGGAGTGGCAGAAGGAACAGTGTGTTAGAGAGGACAGGTTACTTAGATTACTTTGGGATTCGTGGAGTGAACGTGGTGGAGGTCTTGAGGTGACAGTGTCAGATCAGTGCAGGAAAGTAAGAGTTTAGCTCTGGGTTTGAGTATGTGGACCGGGGTGGTAGATAAGCTGCTCCAGTTGCAGGGCAGATGACTTTGACCAGGGACTGACTTGTTCGAAGAAAGGAGGCAAGGGTGGAAACCAGAAACACTGTACTTTTGGCCCTTTATTGTTACTGTGTCCTTGCCTTTACCACTGATACTCTCTTAATGAAACCATTGGACTTTCACCCCTTCACTCCCAGCTCAGTTTGCGGTGTTGCTTGAAAAATTATGCACCTGGGCCACGTTATTTTAACTCCGTGTAGAGTTCAGTTTTAATCACGGACAACGTAAACAGCTTTGTGACCTCATTTGCTATTGGGATGTTACTGGGATATTTTCCTTTTACGTCTTTCGGTGTCTCCTAGAGCAGCTGTTTTGTAGGAAATGGTAGCAAACAGCTTTGCTTCCCTGGAGGAGTGCAAATGTTTGTTCCTCATGGGAAGTGATTTAACCGGTCATGTTTACTTTTTTCACCTTGGCTGCTGAGAAGCACAGAATCAGATTCTCTACTCAACTGTAGTAACTGTAGGTCTCCACATGGAAGTTCCATTCCAATACCTCCTACCCCAACCACAACCTTCATTTCCTTCTCCAAGTTATGCTCTCCTTGGTCATGACTTTTAATTTTCTTATTTAAGACACACAGTTCTTGCAAGCCAACCTCAAATTCTTTGTGGAATGAGATGAGGGCTAAATAAATAATGCCACTACGCTGCTTGTTATTTGAATGAGATACAGTCAGAATGTTGCGGACCAGACCACAGATACAAGAACATCGGTACATATGTACAAGGACATGTTCTAAATGTGTATGTTCTTTGTTCTCTATGAACTTTGTCTTCACCAGTAATTTTTAGGTAAATGGTACATACAATGAAAGATTATAAACCTGACTAAATGAAAAACGATGCAACAGTGATAGCCAAGTTCGTGAGTGAATATCCACATTCTGCACAGTCCACTCTGCCTCTTAACCAGGTATTATTTCCCAGGTATACGAGTCTTTGCAATAAGAATTGGAGTTTTCTGGTTAGTCATGCATTAATGTTAATAGTCGGTCCATTTGGAAACTTGGAGGGGCTATTAGTAATGGCCTGGGGCTGGTTGAGCAATGTGATCTAGTAATGCTTTTATTTCTTATCAATGTCTGCATACCTTATCTTAGAAGGCTGTGTGGGGTTTGGGACTGGCCACTGTTGAGCAATGAACAGGTCCCTAGTTAGGTGGAAAGAACTGGCCTCTTCCCACCAATCATTCCTGGATTCTGTTGTCTAAAGAAAGATCTTTTTCTTTCATTCTATAGAGGGAAACTTTTGCTTTCAGTGACCAGATGAGGAACCAGACTCCTATGTAAAAAAAAAACAAAAAAAACCCCTATTCAATTAAAATAGCCGAATAAAGGGTTATCTGTGGTTGTTGAATTTGACCCCTGCAGCCTCCAGTAGACAATTTCCCCCAGTTTTAAACTTGATGAAGTGTTGCCCTTCCCTGAAACGACTCTGTGTGTTCTTATAGAGTGGGAACACTGCAAAACATTGCCAAATGAAGTTGAAGTACAAAAACTTTGTACAATCAAGTGCACATCAAGTGAGATAGTTCTAGGAACTTTGTTTTAAAAACAGTAGTGTTTAGATGTAAGTCATTTTTGTTTGTTTCAGACTGATTACCTAGTTTCTATTTACATGAGGTGTATTGATATCAAACTATCTTTGTGACTCAGTTTGTATCAGGATAAGTACATTTAGTTGATTAAGTGGCATTTACTTATTCAGACCCATCTCATTCCCCCAGAGGAAGTGCAGTCGTTCTAGATGGGGCAGCAATGCCTCAGTTTCTTCTCTGTGAACATCACAAGCGTGGGGTTTGCCATCTTGGGAGAACTGAGGCCTGGTCTTCTGCCTCGTGTCCGTGTTAAATTTCTTGGTTTTCATTAGAGCTTCTCAGCCCTACTCAAACTGACCATTGTTTATTGTAAAAAAAACTATCCTTAGGGTTTTTGTTACGTTTCACAGAACCTCCTGTCAGGAACCATAGCTTGAATTGCTTTCTGATCTCAGCACGAAAATAGTTGTTCTTTGAGCAAGTGGGTTATTTTTACCCCATGGACATCGAGTCTTAGAACAGATCATGTTCCCCTCTGCATGTTCGCTGCAGCAGAGCTTGGACTCCCTGCCCCTCCTTCCCCGCCCTCTGCCCCCTTAGCTGTCTGCAGCACCTCTCTTTCGGCTCTCACTTTGCCCGTGGCTCCACTGGTTGGTACTTATCTTATCCAACTAGTTTTAAAAGCTGTTTGAAGATAAGGATTCTACTACTAAAAAGTATTCTCTGCAGAGCTATTGCACTGACTTGTACATATTTGACTATCAACTAATAGATGAATTGAGTGTTACTAGGCCATTCAAAAATAGCCTCATGTTGGGCTCTACCTAGTGTTATGGGTAAGGAGAAAGAAATATGTAATTTGCCAGTGAAGCTTGTGAAATATGCTGAGGATCAGAGGGATTGTATATTGGAAAATGTGGCACGATGAACTGGAATGCCCCTACACATGAGAAAAGAATGATGAATATAGGGACCAATGCTGCTATTTTTGTCCTTGTGTCATACCTAAATATACTGCTGTGTCACAGTTGGTAGCCTGGCATCTCCTAACTTTGCTCCAGTAAGAAAGGTCAATTCTCTCTTCTCCTAAACAAAAGATAAGGAGTTTGTTAGGACAGAAACAATTTAATCTGTGAAGGTTTAGAAGAAGGTCTCTGCGTACAAATAGTGTAGAAACAACTAATTTGCAATGCAGACGATATCACCTCTAAAATGGTCGTGAGCTGCAGCCGATGATCCATGTGTTTGGCTGTTACTGTGTGTGATTACATTTCAGCACAACCAAAGAGTGCGGAGGACAGACCCATGCGGTGAGTTGTTGTGGCCTGTGACACACAGTCAAAACTCTTTCCTAGGGAAGGCCATTGAAATGCAAATGAATCTAGTTAACTGAACGCTAAAGATCATCCAATACATAACACTCTATTTCACAATTAAATTTAAAAAATCTGCACTTGGTGTATTGAGAAAGGAAAGCTTTGTTTTTTAAAAATTAAAATTTGTATTTTATTCGTTATGACATGTTATTGGTAAACACCATGGTTCCAATAGTAAAACTATAAATATCAGATGCTTAGGAAAAAACCTCACTAGAGAAAACTTTTTTTCTTATATTTCTCTCTCCCTTTCCTTCCTCTGACAATAGAATAAAAAAATTTGTTCAATTAAAAACAAAAAACTGAAGCCCTGTCTTACCAGAATTTAATTTTTTTAGAAAATTTTGCTTTGGGTCTTGAAAGGGGGACTTTGAAGTGTCTGTAGTTGAAAACATGTCTTTAAGGATCCTTTATGGAATTAATGAGGTACCAATTATTCAGCATAATACTGATTATATTAATCTAGTTTCAAATTTTCTTTACTTCTGAGGCATGTTTTCTCCAAAGGAAACTTAATTAGTGGCATTTGTAGAGGAGGAGGCCATGGCTTTAAAAGCACTCCAACTCCTCGGAGGGGTGAGTGAGTTTGTCAGTCATGACAAGGGCTTAGAACAGTGTCTGGCGTAAAGTGAGTGCTGTGTACGAGTGTTACTGTTTCTATGTATTGTTGCTATTATATGACCAAGCCATTTATTTATGGAATTAGAAAATATCTTTCATTCCCTCCAGTTGGGTTTGAAGCTCTTCTGAAGCAATTGAAAAGGCTTCTGTTGTTAAAAGTTACAAGAAAAGCTAGAGCATTCTAGAACTCCCCTTCTGCTCCCAGCCTTCTTTTACTCTAGGATGACCTTATTTAAATTTTGTGGACTTCCATTTCCTCATCTGAGACGATAGATCCATGGTGATGGGCACCTGGAATGGTAGGATTTGAGAGGTAGAAGGGGCATTAACCAAATAGTCTACTCTTTGTACTTTTTGGGGAAACTCATCCCTTCTTTAGCTTCAGTTAGTGGGTTTTTTTTAAGTAGATTAGTGTCAGTCTGTATTTTTCCTTTCCTTTTATACTTTTTTTCCCAAAGCAGTTTTTATATATTTACAAACATATTAAATACTTGTTTATATCCCTGCTTGCATGTAAGCTTCACAAGGGCAGGGGTGTTTGTTTGTTTATTTATTTATTTATTTATTTTTGTTCAAGTGCTTGGTACATAGTAGGTGCCAGGTAGGAGCTCAGTAAATATTATTGGATAAATGAATGCATCCTCAATTGCCTAGTGGACATTTCTGTTAATTGGTCACATCTGACTCCTTTATTTTTTTAAATTAAAAAAATTTTAAATTATTTTTTTTACATCTGATTTCCTTTAAAAACAACTTCCATTCATGATTTTCTTATTTCTAACAGTGATGTGATGTTCATGTTAGCAAAAGCAAAATCCCAGAGGAGTTGGCAGCCATACCTAATTTCCTCAATATAGAGGACATTAGATGATTTTCAAGTGGATTTAGAAAGTCAGGGCCACCAAGGCTTTAAGTGCAGAAGCAGTGACATTTTCATACAAGGTCAGTGGACATGAATCTTCTCAAATGAGAAGGTTGAATCTTCTTAGATGGAACCTTCTGAGCCAGAACTGCCCAGGAAGTTACTTGGAATTATCAGAAGTTATTCCTGAAGCCATAGTTTCTACTGGCTTAATATTCCTGACACGCTGCCTTTGTCATGCTGGTTCCATCGGGGATTCCTTGTTGCTTCTAAACAGTCCCAGCTGTGCAGCGTGGTACCCAGTGAAACCACACAGAGCTTTCTAGTTCTAGACCACACTCGTGCCCCTTGCCAGTTCTCTCCCCGGCCGAGGCCTCCTCCTTAGAGGCTCCTACAGCATGGTGACTCCTGCTTTGAAGCCTCTCTGTTCACACTGTGCTGCTGTGCACCACATGGGAACGTTTTCCTCCTTTTTCACTCATCCAAATCCATCTTTCTTAATCCACCAGGAAAGCTTTTGGCTCTTATGTGAAGCCATTTGTATCATGTTTTTGGGCTCCCAAATGTTGCATTATTCTTAAATATTCCATTTGCATCTTTATTGCTTTTCCTACTCACAATTACCTTTCTGAGGGGAGGAACTAATGGAATAATGGCATTGGGGGTTAGGGAATGAATCACAAATCATAACTAAAGCAACACCTGCCAAACTGGAACAAAATTGACTTATTGTAGTGCATATCCTAGCCCGTGGTAAAGTTTCCAGGGGCTTCAGAAAATGCCAAGATTGAGTCCTTCCTACTTTTTTAAGCATTAAAATGTCCTTTGAAAAAGTTAAATGATGGCGATAACATCTAGTAATAGTAATGGCTTCAAATAAATTATCTTTATTTGGAATAAGTAGAACATTTGCAATTGACTTGTGTCCGGAACCACCCTACCTGGTTTCAGGAGCTGTAACCCCCCATGGCTAAGGCTGAGTGAGCGACCTTTGGACCATAAGCCACTAAGGAGACAAAGCTTATTATCTCCCTGACAGGAGAGCTGGTTCTGCTCCTTCATCCATAACTGGCCTGCAGTGCTTGATCAGTTAAGGAGGGAATGACCCAAGACAGGCATGATCATGTGGAGACCCCAGGGAAGGATTTGGGGGGCTATGGAGAAAGGGGGTGATGGACCCTTGCCCCTTGGCTTTGACAGAGCCTGAGGCCTCATTTTGTCTGCAAGAAGTCTCCTGACTTCTTGGCTATCTTGCCTCCTCTGCCTGACTTAAGCATGAAACAATGACAGAGGGCGGTGCAGCCCTGTGCTAGAAAGGGGGGCTCCCTGGGTGATCAGGCCTGAGAAAGGATATGCATAAAATCCTGTGAAATCTGCTTTGCTAAGAATGCTCTCAATTAAATGATAAGAGTCTGAGCAGGAAATGATTTTGTTTCCCAAAGTTTTGTAGCTCTTTTGCTAACAGACCCTGACTCAGAATAAGCCCTTGTAGTTCTTTGTATGCTATCTATTGTTAGATTCTTACTGCCTGACAATGATTAATGAACTTTACCTGTATTCCTGTACAAATTGAAACCCCCCAAAAAACTGTCAAAGCAAGGGTCGGTGCACTCTGCCCTTCAGAGAATGAATGGCTAGGCTGCTCCGAGGCGCTCCCCACTTGAGGGAGAAGCCGTGCCGTTCCTTTTCCTCCACAGGACTCAGTAGTACACGTGAATTTGTTTTGTGTCTCATCCATAATGCCATGGACACTGTAGGCCGGTGTCCAAGTCAGACTTGGTTGCATGCATGTGTAATTTTACTGATTTGTGAAATCAGAAAGTTTAGGAAGGACACAACTTGCTGCCTGCTAATCATGGGACTTACGTACCCTATCCCTTCTCCCTTTACCTGGTGGCCATTCTCTTCTCCCTGCTCAATAGCACAGTATTCACTTTCCAGGGTCTCAGATGTTGGCTTAAGATTCTCATGCCCTGGTTGGACTCTGTTCATTGAGCCTGAGAATGCATGAAAGTTATCTTCTAAATGTGCAAAAAGAATTTCCTTCTATCTCTTGAACTTCAAAGAATATTTTTTTGTATACTGCAGATTAATCTAGACAATGACATTCCATTGCTTTTCTAAGTAAATCAGCTTTATTCATGTCATTAGAAGAGAAATTTTTATGGTTTTCTAATTTTTCAGGCAGATGGAAAAGTCGGTGAGGATACAAAAGACATAAATTTCTTCATTTTCTTTTAAAATCTTAAACCATTCATCTCTCTTGTTCCACATTGTGAGGCAAGTTAACATTCTCCTTTCTGACATTGTTCCGCAATTTCAAGTTTTCTTTGAATACACTATATGTATACTGTTGGAGTTTGACATATTAATTAGGAGGAGTATTTGATCACATCGAATCTTAATAATGTTCAACAATACCCCGTGATTCACACTTGTGCAGAATGCTGACAGGAGACAGGCAGCGGGGGGCCAACACTGTGTTTTGCTGAGCTGACTGGTGACGGGAGAGGCAGGGTGTTGCCATGTTCCCGCAGACATAATGCGGTATCTGCTGGTTGCTGTGCAGTTCCAGACAATGGGTATCTGCTGTCTTAGAGCTTATTGGTTGTAAAAAAAAAAAAACCCAAAAGCTTTTCAAGTTAACTTAAAATAGAAAAAAATCTGAAACACATAGGATTTAACAGCCAATCTCAGTGATGCCAGCGCGCCCACGAGGGATCATGGACTGGCATGTTGCCGCCTCTGGCGTCCTGCCTTTCTCTGCCTCTCCATTTCCTTCTCTTTCACATGGGCCAACGTGTATATGAGTGTACTGCCAGCATGGACATGACCTTCTGATTTTAGGCCGATGATTTTGTTTGTATTTTTCTTAAGTCATATTCTCAAAAAGGACAATTCGATTGGTTTAATGCAGCCTATGGGTCCATTTCCCTGGGATCAGGTAGCTAACAATGACCGGTTGGGGTTGGCATGGGGTGGAATTAATGTGGTACAAATCTGAAATTGGGCAGCTTTTAGTTGGAAATTTCACCTCCTGCATTGGTTCTTTGCTTCTAATTTATTCTTCCCTATTTCCTATCTTTTCGTCTTTTCACTACACACGTGGAAAGATTTCCTCATCATTATTTTATAGTACATTCACTGAATTTATTTTCCGGTAATCTTATTTTCAGAAATATTTACAAAGTTCTTGTTCTCTAATCACTTTATTTTCATTGCATGTCATTCTTGTTTAATGGTTGTAGTATCTTCTTGAATTGTTTTAGAGATACTTATTTTTTAAAAGATTTTATTTATTTTTAGACAGAGGGAAAGGGTGGCAGAAAGAGAGGGAGAAAAACATCAATGTGTGGTTGCCTCTCGTGTGCCCCCTACTGGGGCAACCCAGGCATGTGCTCTGACTGGGAATCGAACTGCAATTGTCTGGTTTGCAGGCCCGCGCTCAATCCACTGAGCTATACCAGCCAGGGCTGAGATACTTCTTTTTAAAGTGTTCTTCTGTTTCTGGAATTAACTATTTTTTCTCAGTGTCATTTATTTATTTTTTCAACCCCCCAACGTCACTGATTTTCCTTGTGCACTTGGTTGCCTATTTATAATTAAGAATAAAGGCCTGGAGTTTCCTCTACTGTTTAAAAAAGATCTGTATGTAGAGTTTTTTTTTGCCCCCAGCTGTCTCTTTCCCCTGAGTAGGAAGTAGGAATTCTAAGTTGTGTGTGTGAGTGTTTTGAGTGTGTGTGTGTGTGTGTGTGTGCGCGCGCGCGTGTGTGTGCGAGATGGGGCTGGGCACTGGGTCGTCTGCTGGCCACTTTGCTTCACCCCAAACGTGCCCTAAACAGGAGGATTCATTCCGAGGGACCAAAATTCACTTCGGGAGGCCTCACGGGCCATCCCTCACTCCCTACCGCCACAGCCGCTCCTGTAAAGATGAACCCCAGACGTCTCACCCGGCACTCCCCTCGGCCCCAGCTCCCCGAGGGCTCCTGCGTTCCTCCCTGCTCTGCCATGCCTGTTGACTCCAGGCCCAGAGCTTCCTCGGTGCCCCGGTGGCTGCTCCCCCCTCACTGTTTTACCTGTCAGCACATCCCTGTTTCCCGCTCTTCTTTCCAGAGATTTGTTGAAATCTCTTGTCCATTTAAAGTTCTCTTCCAGCAAACTTCTCTCCGTCTTCAGAATTCTTCAGTTTCGTGTTTTGACACTTTCGCTTCCTTAGGGATTCCGGAGAGCCAGTCAAGGCTGTCAACAATCTTGAATTAAAACCGCATCAGATTGTCCTTTGAAAAGATAACATTTGGTTTTGGGCTTTTATTTTACTCTTTTAAAAATGAGACCTATACCATACACACACAAATATAAAAGAATACATATCAGTGTATATGTATAATTAAAAGAGAAAGAATAGAGAGAACACTGGTACCTACTACGTAGCTTGAGAAATAGAACATTATATTTTTAGTTCCTTGAAACCCCCATGTTCTTTCTTGATCGTGTCTTCCTCATCCCGTCTGCCCCTGGGGTAACCATTATTTTTCACTCTTCAGTCATTCCCTTGCTTTTTATAAAAACATGAATTCGCCTTATATATATTTATCTCTAAACAATGTATTGTTCAATTTTAGCTACTTTTGCTCTTTGCATACAGCATGTATTCTTCTGAACCCTGCTATTTTGCTCAGGAATGCTTTGAGCTTCATGTTTATTCATGAGGCTGTATGCTGTTTATTTGACGGCTATAGAGCATTGTAAGAATATACCACCCTGAGTTACGTTTTCCACTGCTGATGGACATTTGTGTTTGTGTAACTTTTTGCAACCATGAGAAAGAGTGGCATGAACATAGTTCCTCTTGCACACATGCTAGAGTTTCTCTAACGTGTAAGCCCAGGAGTGGAAGCGTGGAGTCATCGAGTATACATACATACGCACGGTTTCACTAGGCGACGACAACCGTGTGCGGAGTGGGTATACCAGGATCACGCGCACAGGAGCGCGAAATTGCCTGTGGCTGAACGACCCTCGGGGTGATCAGATTCTTAAAAATTTTTGTCAGCTTGGTGGGTGTGAAATTACATCTTAGTGTATGTTTTTAAAATTGAGATGTGATTTATGTGCAGAATAATTTGCCTTATTGTGACTTCAATTTTTATTTTCCTGATTAGAAATGAGATTAAAGATACATTTCTATACAGCTATTAACCTTTGGTGCTTTCTCTTCTGTGAGTTTGCCGTATTTTTTCCAGTTTTATCTTATTGACCGGTGGGTGTTCCTTATATATCCTGGATGTATGTGTGTGTGGGTGTGTGGGTGTGTTTATAAAATATGTGACAACATTTATTTGTGTGTGGGGGGCAGTATTCAGTTTTCTGCACATATGATTATGGCACTCACCTTTTGATTGTGGTTAATCTTTGACAAAACTGGGAAGTAGGTTTTGGCACCTTAAAACTCTGGCCTCTTTTTTGTCCTGCCCTCCTCCTAATCTACCCCCATTGTGAAACAGTGCTGGGTGAAAAAGCATCCTGCCCTTCAGGAACTCGGTGTTTTCTTTGGCATGCATGCAGTTAAAGCTGGAGCATAGTGCCTGTGACCCGGATGCTGATAGACCGGTGTTGGTTCAGCCAGGCCGGGGCGGCCAGCGCTGGGCCGAGAGAGGCGGTAGGCTGCTGGGAATGCCGGTCCACATCTCTAACCGGAGAGGCCGGTGGTTTTCTTGGCTGTGGTTAACACAGCTCTGAAATTTAATGTTCCGTGAGTTGAATTTATAAAACGATAGCTTTAATTACTACCCATTCATTTCTCCACTTGACAGTGTACCCTGAAGTTGACTTAAGGGACATTTCTTTTAAGCGGCGATAGTTCTAGAAATCAAAACTTTATGAAATGGTTGAAATAGCAGGTTTTATGGTATGTATATTTCACTGCAATCATAATTTAAAAGAAACAACCCCAAAGGCTGGAAAGAAAACTTTTTGGAAGACTCAGGACTCTAATAAAAGTGCAGAGATGACACTTTGAAGTAGTGTATCTGTTTTTGAGTGCAGAGCTGCTCTTTTGAAAGTTAATTACTGATCTGTGGTAATTGGTAATACCCCTTTTCCATAAGCTGCTTATTTTTGGTCATGAATAATATTCTTTTAAGACGGTTTAACTTTTTTTGAGTTTTTGTAAATTTGGGAATGAATTTCAAGGATTATATTTTCACTTGTCTTCTGCCCTTAATCCTAGCTCTCACCTCCCCCTTTGCAGCAGCCTCGTGGGCTTTCTTCCATTCTGTCTGATGAGCATCGTTTTCCTTCCTCGGGGCCTTTGCACAGGTTGTTCTTTTCCTTCTGCCTGCTCCTATTTACCATGATATTTTTAAAAATTGTGATAAAATATACCACATGTTATGGGCTAAGTTTTAATCCCCTGATTCACATGTTGAAGCCCTAACCTTTAGTACCTCAGAGTGTGACTCTTTGGGGACAGGGTCTTTAAAGAGATAATTAAGTGAAAATGAGGTAATGTAGGTGGGGCGGGTCCTGGTTCCATATGAATGGCATCCTGATGGGAAGAGGGGATTTGGACACAGAGCGTGGCAGAGGAAGACCACGTGAAGGCACAGAAGAAGTCACCAACAGGCCGACCTGAGAGTTCCTAGAAGAAGGGGATCCTGCTGTCACCTGACCTTGATCTCCTACTTCTGGCCTCCAGCATTGTGAGAAAATAAATTTGTTGTTTACGCCATTCCATCTGTGGAACTACCATTTATTGAGATAGTCGTAGCAAACTAATGTAATGCAGAAGATAAAATTTACTATTTTAACGAGTGGCATTAAGTACATTCGCATTGTTGTACAAGTGTCCCCACCGTCTGTCCGCAGACCTGTTGTCTTGCTAGACAGACATCCCCTTCTCCCCACCCGTCTCCCCTTCGTCTCTGGAAGCCACCATTCTACTTTCTGGCTCTACAAATCTGAGTACTTGGGTACCTGCTGTGTGTGAAATCATACAGTATTTGTTCTTTTGTGATTGGCTGATTTCACTTTTCATAATGTCTCAAGTTTCATCCATGTTGTAGCGTTTCTGTCCTTTTTATGATTGCATAATATTCTATCGTATGTATATACCACATTTTACACATTTTGTTTATCATTTCATCCACTGATAGACATTTGTGTTGCTTCTACCTTTTGGGTATTATGAATGTTGCTGTGACTATGTGTTTACAGGTATCTCTTTAAAAGCCTGTTTTTATTTCTTTGGGGGATATGTCTAGAAGTGGGATTGCTGGATTATATGGTAATTCTATTATTACTACCTAACTTTTTGAGGAAGCACCATACTGTTTTCCATGTTGGCTGCATCATTTTACATTACCAAGGGTTTCAGTTTTTCCACATCCTTGTCCGCACTTGTTATTGTCTGTTTTTTTTTTATAGTAGACATGATATTACTGGGTATGAAGGCTTTCAGTGATGATGCCATGCTCTTTTGATTTTATTGGAGGTAGGCAATAAAAAATATGGCTTTTAATTGTCATTGGGAGTCAATTATCAAAGGGTTGTGAAGTGGCATTCATATGCCTCTGAATTCAGGTGTTTCACCTTGGAGCCTTGCAGGAGGCATTGAAGTTATTGGTGCGAAAGACTAGCAGACATTTTCTTTTTTACCTATTTAGGCCAGTAACTTCATTCCTATAAGTAACTTTGGGTCTGCTGTGTGCTATGCCAAATTTTAGGAATTTCTCACTACAAAGACTCAGTGAAACTGTTCTTTTTGCAGAACTGAAGAGGCTAGTAAGTTTAGCTTTTTCCTCCAGGGAAAATTTACATTTTCCTAAGTGTTGACAGCTGTGTTTGCATAAAACACTCATGCACCTAACAATTACAGTTTGGTGAAGAAAACAGAGCAGTTAGTTAGTCTATTAGGCTTCAGAAGTCTCAAGAAGAGGATTCAGTAAAACACAAGGAGCCGAGAGATGCCCAAGTGCTCGCTGAAGGGCGTTTTGGAAATCATCAAAGAGCGATATGTTTAGCCATAAATGTTGCATTACAGCTGCCTAAAGATTACAGAGTCAAAGAGGCTGAGTAAGAAATATTTATAAATAGATCCCTTAACTTCGGTTTGTGTGTGAAAACGGAAATTTTTGTTTGGGTTTATTAATCTTTTCTTTGTCCTTTGCTTGGATTTTTCTTCACTCCAGCAGCAATCCTTGATGGCTTACAGGGGGCAGCATAAGAAAAATCATTCTTTATTATGGCTTGGGACAGACAGACGCACATGGTCGCATCGGGAGGTCCTATTCCAGTCACCCCTGTACCTCCATTTTGACATTCTAAACTCCAGTTTGTATAGATGAAAATTTGACTCGGAAGCAGCTCCATTTATTAATCACAAGTATACTGTGTTACCAGTATCCAGCACAATACATTTTACATGTAAAAGTCATATTTTTCTTTGTACGATTTGTACCCACCCTGGTTTGAACATTCACAGTAAATATAATTAAAGCTGTTGAAGCCAAAGCATATGGGGATGTTCCCCCTATTATTAGCCAGTCTTCACCGGCACTGTAATAATAGAGCTTTGTCTGAGAACCCCGAAAACTCTGCCAGTGCTTCATCGGCTTTGTAAACCGAGAGAACCGTTGCTGTCGACAGGGGCAGGCCCGGCGCCCTCCAGCACAGCTGCTGTTGGCTGGTCTAATCCCTTTGGAACAGTCACGCAGGGTTAGTAATGCCACAGCTCACATCACGTGCCTTTCCACGGGCACCGTACAAGGAACAGGAGTCAACAGCGTTGCTTTCTTGAGGTGCGGCACCCCCTGCCCCACCCAGGTCCGTCCTTTTACTTTGGAAGTTCAGAGCTGACTCAGGGAGAAGCTACTTCAACATCAGTGGTCCCCATCACAGTCAGTGGGACCACACCTCAGTCTTTGTTATTCACATGAAATACAGCACTGCCTCTGAAGGCAGAAAGGCAGAAGGCAGCATTTACTTTACTGTTAATTAATTGATTGATGAGCTGTGTCCTTTATGTTTAACAAATAGATGTCAGAAAGTCTGCTGTGTGTAGAGAGTTGAGCTCGGGTCTGCAGAGGCTGTAAAACAAATGCACAGTGCAGTTTCTATTAAAGTCCTCTAGAGTTGAAGATGGAAGCAGGGGGCACAGAGAAAGGCTCCCGGCTGGCAGCAGCTTGGACTGCGTTGTGTGGTACGGAGTGTGTGTGCCACGGAACGCTGGGGAAGGGAGCTGGCCCTTAAACCCCTCAGAAGAGGAAATTAGGGCAAAGCAAATGAGGATGCCAGGTAGAGAGCTGTTGGGTTGGCCCAAAACTCCATTACATTTTTTTCCATATGATGGCTCTAGTTAGTGCTTAGTTGTCTTTAAAGTCATTTGAAACAATTTTGGTAGAGTGTATTGTGACAGCTGTCATATCAGAACACATTAAAAAAACATAAAAATTTTGTTAAACATAAAAATTGGTGAATTTTTGTGCAGCCATTTTAATATTGAAGATAGAAGAATATATGAAACATTTTTGGCATATTATGCTTTATTATTTCAAGAAAGGTAAAAACGCAACTCAAATGCAAAAAAAAGATTTGTGCAATGTATGGTGAAGGTGCTGTGACTGATCAAACATGTCAAAAGTGGTTTGCAAAGGTTCTTTGTGCTATTGACCTTTTGACCAAATAATTCTTTGCTGTGGGGCTGTCTTATGCACTGGAAGATGTGTAGCAGCACCCCTGGCCTCTACCTGCTAGAAGCCAATGGCAGGAGACAGACGACATACTCAGAATACCCAAATCAATAAAGTTATTGGTGAAAAATGAAAAAAATGTGTCTTTTATTTTATGAAAAAAAAAAAAAAAAGGTAACAGACTTTTTGGCCAACCCAATACTTTCTGCAGAATGGCTCCTGATTCCTTAAGGGCCTCAGCCCTTTAGAAAGAATATCCTGACTCTCCAATAGTGCTCGAGTTCAGTATTGTTAAAATTTAAAAACAAATATTTTGCATCTGATAATGAAAGTAATAACTTATTTATTTGTGGGATAGAAGACTTGTAAAAGACATATAGGCACAAAGAAAATAAACTGCCCGCATTTCAGTTACCTAGAAATAATTCCTGTTAAGCTTGTGGAATATACCCTTAACTCCTTTTTTTCTAAGTAAATGACTTTAATTATACTTACTTTGGATTCTCAGACCAGAGGGTGTATAGATTTCATAAAGGATAAACTTGAGTTGGATTTGTACAAGATCACTGGATTGGTTTATTGTGATGATAATTTTGACCTCGCCTATCTTTTCTTTTGGTTATTTTGAAAATTTTTTGTCACCCTTGGGGGAAAAAAGCCTATTTGTTTTCATTTTAGAGTATTTGAAAGCAAATGATTTTATTTTAAAGAGAATCTTTTTCAGTGGATAGACTTTGGGAATGATAGGAGATGGAGATTTTCTCATAAATGAAGTAGAAGTTATGATTATTTAATTTTATATCAATATCTTTACAGTCTCATAGTATTGAATTTTTGTATGTTTTATAGTGTATTTTCCCCCAGAAATGATGTATATTATTAAGAAGGTACATATATATTCCTTAATTGTTGGTTACCTCTTATTATCATTAATGGAAAATCTGTGTGGGTTAAGTTAGTAATTAAGGCAGAATATAAGATGTCAGGCAATTTAATTTTTGATATGTGCAAAGCTGTGGGTGAGTTTAAGATCCTGACCTCTGACGGGTGCATTTGGAGCAAGAAATTGCCTAGGAAATGGCCTTGTGCACTCAGGTAAGAGCCTGGCTTTTGAAGTATAGTTTCTGATCTGCCACAGTTCTGTTTGCTCCACCATTTGTGCCAGGCCGTGAAAACCGACAGTGGGACTCTGTGTTGTGGAAGAACATGATGGATTCTCTGTGTTTGGGAAGTTGTGACTGTTCACGAAACTACAAAGTAGAGTGGGTGCCCTTGGCTGATTGAGAGGTCTTAACCTTTTTGGAAATTGATGGCTCCACGCTATGGTTTTTAGAAAGGCATTGTTTTTATACAATGCCTAGCTGCCCTAGTTCTATAATGTCTATCCTAAAAAAAAATTCTGGGTAACCGAGGCTTTTTGTTTGCGTGGGAAGGGGTGTCACGAACTCAAGGCCCAGTTTAATGAGAATATACAATTCTAAGGAGCAGTGACGACTGTGGCAGCTGAGAGAATGCTTACCTCTCCAAAGGCAATGAAAAAACAAAACCCAAAACATATTGTGACAGTCAAACAGACAGTCCAAATTTGGCCTGAAGCCTACCAGTTTGTCTGTCTATGCCAGTTATCCTTATAACAGTAGTAGTAGAATAGAAGTATAATCCAGTAAAAGTAGCTGACAATTTTTGGTAGCTTACTCCATGCCAGGCACATACATTATCGCATTCTGACTCTACATTAAAGGTAAATGCTCTTATAACCCACTTAGACATAAAACTGAGGCTGAGAGAGGGTACTTGTCCACGGCACGGGGATGGGAGCAGCAACTCTGCCGCTAGGTTTGTCTGACTCTGGATCTTGAGCTCCGTGATGTGTTTTGATTTTAGGCCACAGAACTTGGAACCGCATTGGGTAGGAAGGAAATTGTCAGTCAGTGGTTAAGCTACTCATTGTTGGCACTGGCCAGCTTTGTGACCTTGGAGGAGGCAGCCAAGTCTGGGAGAAAGGGCCGTATTCTTGGTCCCAGAGGAAGAGGAAGCGGCAAGATCAGTCTGCAGTGGTGTGGACAGGCTGGAGAAAAGTCTTCACCAGGTTCCGGGGGAGACCATTCAAGAAAGAAATAGTTCCTGGGAAGTGCAGAAAGTGTGAGGGGGCCGGGAGTGTGGGGTGTGTGCAGTACAGAGAAGTGGAAAATCAGGCTAGAGGGAAGTTTAGGAGGAGCTTGTGGTGTTAGGTGTTGGCAGACGTGAGCAGTGTCTACAGGGATGTTACATGCTATGGGTTTAGCAGTGTGTGAGAGACTGACTAGGGCCGTCGAATAAAGAACTGAAATGTATGTGGGCTGAGATTTAATCTAGGGCTTCCTGTTACAGTACACATTAAAGCTAAATGAGGTTTTCATCTGGGTGGGGGGGACTGCCTTTTCTCCCCTGGCTTTTTGTTCAGTTATCTCCACAGGCTCCCTGCACTCACCTTGGGCGGATTTTCTGGGGCACCGTGGATCTGGGTCAGGATCACTGGCATTTCCCGTGGGGTTTAGTAGAAAGAGAGTCATAAAGAAAGAATGCTGAGAGACCTTCCGTTGTTGAACTAACCAGCACCCCTGAGATGTTTGCCTATTAACATAGCACCTTCACACAAACCAGCCACTAACCTGTTGCACATCGTAGCTCTCAAAGCACCTCTGTCTCAGTGAATTTAACTCAGGGAAGTGAAAAGTGAAGTCAAGCTCTTCCTACTTGGCAGCACATGAACATGAACCTTGGGAAACACAGCAGCCTCTGTGAGAGGCCTGTCTGCATAAACCTTACAGACCCTAAATTTTTTAGAATTTAGAAAAGAATTATATATACATACATACATACATACATACATACATATAAATATAAAATCAAAGGGCTCTATCTTGACTATTTCCCCTGAAAAAAATGTGAATATACTACAAAAACATGTGAGAAGTTAAGGTTGATGAATAGATTTTGCTTTCTGCAGTCTGAAGACTTAAATAGACACTGGAGGAGGAAGCAAACCCAGTTACAAGAAACCTAATACTGCTGGTGGAAGCGGGAGACGTGGGAGCAAAAATAGAGCAGGAGTTGGGTCTAGGGAAGCCCTTTTGTTGAATCGTTTCACTGGCTTTAAATGATCGCTTTCCTAGAAGCAACAAGAAAAACTGGTCCAGTTTGTTTTCAGAAGTGGAAGAAAATACTTATGTACGCTCTGCCACGTTTCCATCTGGAAAACCGGGTAGGGATTTGGCCAGATCTCAAGTGATTTGTGTGTAGTAAACAAGACTGTCTTCAGCTTGCCGTTGTGAAAGAGCAAATGGCTTGGGGTTCCGTTGCTGCTTTTCGGTCTCTTTTAATGGCTTGTTCAAGGTAACACTGCACTGGTCTCCGCTATTTGTCTGCAGTGTTTGGTGAGTGACGGCGGTTTCTGAAGCAAGAAACCAGAACAGCGGTGGAAGCTGGAAGAGCTCAGACTGTGACACCCTGGCTGAGCTGCCCAAACTCGACCTGTTCCTCAGGGTTGGGGGGTTGGTGGTGAGGGATGGCTTTCACATGAACTTGAAATTTAGCTTTTTCCATTTTTCAAATTTCAGAAAAGAGGCTTTTAATTTTATGGGCAAATGAAATAAAGGGAATTTCAAGTCAGCTCTTTTGAATGCTTACGATTTTTTCATGTTTTAAAAGTTTACTTTTTCTCCTAATATGAGAAAACATTTCTTTCTGAAATTGTGGTTATCTAGTAATAAATGACATTTCTTTTGATGTTTGAGAATACATTACTATGGGAATGTGAATACTGATCCACTGTTTTTTCAAATGTGGAGACAACATTAATGCTTTAAATTTAAATTATTTTTATAGGCCTCCTGTTAAACTCTTCTAATTATTAGGTTTAAAATATTTATGTGAGAGAGGTAAGCATTTTAGCAAAGAAATGGTAATTTTATTCTGCAAGACAAAAAGTACTAATGAAGTGTTTCAGAGCATGTAATTTAGGAAAACCGTAGAGTATGTATTTCAGATTCACTGCAGATAAAAATGGTTACATCAAGTTAGTAAGTATTCTGCTACAGTAACTCCCCCAGACACCTCTTCCTAAATCTTGAATTAAAGGTCTTTGCCTAGAATGGTCATCTCATTATTTTGAGTTTTATATCTTATACACAGTGCAGACCAAGCAAATGATAAAATGTATAGAGGTCAGTTTGTCCTTCAGATGCTATCAGCTATTTCTAATCTAATTCTTAAACTGACCACGGTAGCTTGGCAGCAAGCCATGTGCTTGTCATTTTAGCTTGTTAGAGTTAAGCCTAGTCCTTTCAAAACAGGTTTACTAGTCTTTTTTAATTGCCTCCTTAAAGTTTTTCATTTCAAGTATCAGCTGAAGAACTTAAGGAGGTAATAAACATGGTTGGAGGTCAAGTAAAAGTTCTGAGCAGATCAGGAATTCACTGAAGGAGGGAATGCAGAGAGGGATGATTTTAGGGCCCTGGTGGATGAGCAGAGGATCACTGAGGCATTTGTATTAGCACAGGGTTTAAATCGTGTAGTTGTTTGACATGTGTATGGCATTTATTTGATTCTAGTATAAACAATTTTCTTTTGTGCATTTTTTTTTTTGCGTTAAAATGTGCTACCTATTCTTCTGGGAAAGGCTAAGTATTAGAAATTTGTGGGAAAGCTGATCAAGATGAGCAGACAAAATCTGGAATCTGGAGCAGACAAAAGAGAGAGGATGTCCCATGAGCCAAGGGTGTCACCTACTCAGGGATCATGACAGTAAAACCTACAGTATGACATAGAGAGGAAAAGTGGCTAAAAAAAGAGGTGAGGTAAAGAGACATTTAGAAAGAGGCAGGAAGAGGAAGCGTTTCCGTCGAGTGGAATAATGCATGCCTGCGCCTCTGGGAACAGGAGAGGCCCCGGTCCCCGGCAGTGCTCACTTTGTGGATGTGCCTGGCAGCCTGGGGTGTGGAGTCTGTGGCACTCGTTACGACTGTGGGAGGGAATAGATATGGTGGGGGATCTGTGAGCCTCCAGGGATACGTTTTGAGCCACAGCAGCTTGTGTGTGACCTTGCAGGGGATGGAAGGCAGTGGCAGTTGGGACTAGGTAATTGATTGGGTAATCTAGTTGAGTCAAATCAGAGAAGCCTACCTGGCCCATCTCTTTCTCTGGAATCATTCCACACCTGGAGGACTTGGGGATGGGATTTCCTTTGTAAGTGTGAGGGCAGGGCGGAGCGTGAGGACCTTTGGACATGTGACATTCGAATCCCCGTCTTGCTTCCTCCACCCTCTTCCTGGGGCGCACCATGGGTACACATTGTCCCCTGGCAGGACCCAATTTGCTGAAAATTATTGCATATGCTGTATCTTTCTTGATTTTCTTTCCACTTGTGCTCTCTCTGGTGTCCCTATTCTCTCCAAGTAACTGGAACTAATTTGGTTAAAAAAAACTTTCTCTAGTTTAGAGTTAATATAAATATAACTCCATCTTTATGCTTGCATTTAAAAGAAGGGTTCACATTATGTTGACTCAAAGAAATGGGGACATTTTGGGCATGACTTTGGGTAAATAATACATTGGAAATATTACAATGGAGTCTTTATATGCATATTTTGTACTCATGGAAATTAAACTCACACGCTTGGCTAAAAGAAAAATGAAAGGATGAGAAGTAACAATTGAAACGTGATAAGCAGAGTCCCAGAGTGCACGTGAGATCGGAGATGCGGGCCTGCAGTCTGTAAGGGGAGTTCATTTCCTTTCAGAGCTGGAGCATTGGCTTTAACTGCATGACCCATAAAATGCTAGTGAGATATTTTGTTTGGTATTTACCTGAGGAGTTAATGGTCTTTCCCCAAAGGGCCAAGAAAACAGGTTATCTTAGGCTTCGTGAGAGGCAGCATAGTGTATTTTATGAAGAATTTCGGGGAATTTTCAAGGATGGTTTTAACTGCTTGTAATTGCTGCCTTGAGTTTGACTTTGGACTTGAATGTAGTTCCCTGTACCATTCATTAGACATGGCTTTACAGTGTCGGCCGGATGACGGTAGTTCTTTCAGGGCAGCTGTAAGCTCCCTTTTAGATTTGGGCCTGTGTGCTGTTCATCACAGCTAAAGGAGCTCCAACAACATTTCTGTTGAATGTTGGGGTACATTGAACATTTCTATTGAATGTACCTCCTCTGTTGAACGTACCTCCTCCTGCTACCCTCTCCACACCCCATGGTTCCTGGAACAGCTATGAGTGGGGGCATTAGGGCTGCTTTGGTTTGGAAGAGGTGGGTCTTGCTGAGTGGTTTAGATCCTCTATCTGCTGGACCTGGATTGCAAGGTCCTGACTTACTGAGGGCGTCTTTTCTTCCTGTCTCTAGCTGCTGCCCTAACCAAAGACAGTGGCCATAGGGACTGGTGGGAAGTAGGATGATGGCGTGTGCGTGAGATCCTGGTGGCTTGGAAGATGCTCCTACTATCCTTGAAATAGAAAGAAAACCCCCAACAAAATCCATATCTCCCATATCATGGTAAGGCACGTGGTCTTTGTAAGCTGTTTTAGCACCCCAAGAGTGGATGCCTCACCCCCTTGCCCTCCCACCCTCACTTAGAAGGTTCTGTTTCCTCATTTGCTCTCAAGTATGGTTTCAAATACTGGGATTGTGAGCGACTTACAAGTTAAAGCCTAATAAAAGATAGGCCATCCATCTCCGCAGACCACTGTCTCCGCCCCGCCCCTGCTCTGTTCTGCCTTTCACCTGTGGTCCAGTTCTGGGCTGTAGTAATGACCCCAGGAGCTTTATGTATCACTCACCCAGTAGCTTACAAATATGCGTCATAAAGAAAGGTTTTACCAGTTTAATAGATGGCCTTCTTGATAAGGTGTCTGCTTGACAGGGCAGGGCTGAGTGAAGAAAAGTACCACAGAAGTCTGCATGTTCTTCATATGCCATTTACAGATGTTTGCGGCCCTCAGTGAGTTTGGAAGCTCCTGTGTATGACACCCAGACCTTCATACCGGACGCAAATGTGATCTCACTGCTAACCGCTCATTCTGATGCCGTTTCCCGTGTTTTGTCCGCCCCCTGGGCCACTTTGATCTTTTTACATTTTCGATGTGCCAGCCAACCTCTGTTGTATTCAGCAGGATCATGGAAATGGAGGGGCCCGTAGAAGTAATCACATCCAGTGTTCTTGAAACTTTCCCTCAAAGGGACAGTAAAACCACTAATAAATATAATTTACGCCAATATGGAAGTCAGAGAAAAGCTGAAGTTCCAGTTCAGAGAGAGACTTAAGTGGGAGGCCCAAATGCTCTGTGTTTCTTCACGCCCTTCCCACCCCAGCCCTGGAGGTGTCTGGATATAACGTCTGGAGCTCTGCGGGGCTCCATGAAAACCACAGCTCTTGGCGTAATGGGTGTTTGCTAAGTCTTAAGTAAATCTTCCTAGCACCAATGTGCTGTTTATTGCTTCCTGAAAGTGAAACTTTAAAATGGGACGCTCCAAGTTTTCTGTCTCCTTTTCTCTGTGTCTGAGTCTCCGCAGACCCTCACCAGTCCTGAGGAAGCTTGTGTGTTGTAAACGTGCAGCTCAACCAGCGTGTGCTGACAGGTACCACGGGGAGAAGCGACTCGAGGAACAGAACGGTGCTGGGTTTTTTTCCTTCAATGACAACTATGGCCTCTGGATGGGACTGTGAACATGCTTAAAAAGTTGGGGTGTCCTCTCTGGAATAGGCTCTAGTTGTATAGATCAGTGATTCTCAAAGTGTGGTCCCCTGACCAACAGCAGCAGCAATGTCCCCTAAAACTTGTCCAAGTACAAGTTCTTGGCCTCTACCGCAGACCTGCTGAATCAGAAACTCCGAGGGTGGAGCCCCGCGATTGTATTGAACAAGCCTTCTCTGTGATTCTGCTGCACACTGAAGTCTGAGAACCACGGGTGCCAGGGAACAGGGTGGAGGTGCCCGGGGCTGGCTCCTTCCCGCCTCCCGCCCCCTTCCTCTAGCAAACTTCTTGCTTTGATGTAGAAATGTGATGTTTTCTAAATCTTATGTGACATCCTAAACAACTTCATCTTCAAAACAAATACCCTAGGTCTGCCTTTCAGTTAGATTAGCATCCCTTCCCTTTTACAGGGAGATGCGGAAGCAGCCCTGGATGTACATGAACATTATTTTTAGGTGTTAGTTGGAAGCCTGGTTGTTTAGGAAAGGAATAGATGTGCTGCTTGAGCAACCAGGGCTTTCTCTGTCTGAATACTGCTGGGGTGACTCCGAATCGCAGCCCTTTCAGCTTCCCGTCTCCAGGGACAGTGTGAGGAGGGATTTCCGAAGTGGAGCCCTCAGGTGACTGGGGTCACCTTACCCATGTCCACATATGCACCAGTTTCTCTCATCTGGTGTCTTTCTAATCAACAAGGCCATCACTCAGCAGTCTGGAGCTGGGGGTTCCTAATATACTATCCAAGAACCACCTTGATAGTATAAAAACAAATTTTGCTCCTATGTATGGGTATGATATTTTGTAGATAGAAGGTCTATAGTTTTCATCAGTTTCTGGGAAAAATCTATGCACCACCCACTCAATAAAAGCTGATTGTTGCTTTAGCTGCTTTTAGATAATGGTTTTAAGATTTGCAGCCATTAGAGATGGAAGAGCTTCCAGGGGCATTGGCAATCATCCCTCAGCCTGCTTTGGGGTCTCCTCAACTGTTCCTGTATGCATGGAGTTGAGTGAGATTGGATTTTAACCACGAGATTCTGCGTTTGTTTCTAGGGGTGGGAAGGATGCACCCTTGTGTGTGTTATATAGTAGTTTCAGGTATAGTTTTTAAAAGTCTAATCCTGTGACATATATAGATCGGGAGAATATTCTCCCTGTTTGTAGTCGATGACACTGAGGCGTAGAGAAAAGCATGAAATGATATTGCCAGTTTGCCTGTCATCTGAAAGCATTGGACCCTCCCACCAGTTCGTGCTCTGGTTGCTTCTACATACACACCTAAAAAAGTCTTAGAAGTTTATGGTGGATTGAACAGAAAAAACAGTTGTTTAACTGACCTAACATTATTATTATCTTTCTAAAGGAAATGGATGGTGTTCAAATTGTGGATTTTTTTGCTCTTTCTTATTTCAGTGATTGTAAAACAAATTTTTATAGACATAATTTCTCCACAATCAAATAAAAACTGGTTCCAGCTCCAAGCCTTTCCTTCCCGAAGATCATACGAACCCTACCTGATTATATTTTTAAGCGTGTTGGGTCAGGACAGAGCAAGTCACTGGCAGCTGGGAGCATTGCCTCATTTTCATTAGATTGTTCTTTGGGTTTCAGAGATGAGTGTCCTTGTAACTTACATTGCCCAGCCTTAAAATCGCACATAAAAGTTTGCTGTGGAAGAGTGGCAAAGGTGACATAAATTGAGAAGGTCAAGGGGAAAACTGTGCTAAGAGCTTCTCATAAATGAATTGTCATAAAAGTGCAGAGATTTCTCCAAGTGACAAATTAACTTGAGATAGTGCTTTGCATTTTTAAGTAACGTGTGATAGGGTAATACCATTTGTGTTCAAGCTGGAGGTCTATGTGTGCCTGTATATTCTATGTGTGCCATTGTCCAGTAGTGCAGAAAAGCAAGCTGTGCACGTGGAGATTGAATTGACTTTTATTTTGCAAAGGCATCGCATCTGCGATTCGGTTGGCAGCAGGATGGTGTGTGTCAGTGCAGGCTGGCGTCTGAGAGGAGGGCTTGGGGACATTTGTGCTTAGGAAACTTATGAAGGTCTTGTTCTGACATGCATTACTCTTGCTTTACTGAAGTCACTGAAAAGGACATCAAGGTATCAGTCACTTACTTAGTTTCCTGGCATTGGGTGGGTAGAAAAGGCATTAGCCAGTGGGGTGGTTATTCCTTTTGTCAACAAATCAGGGGTTTCATTACCATAACTTCGAGCAGGTGACTCCATATTTCTAGGAGGAATGTACATATTAATGTCATTTAGGCCACACTAATGTTAGAGTTTTGTACATCTCTGATTTGTTGAGCAGTAATGAGACTGAAGAGGATCTTGTCTTCATACAGTCTATCCAGGGAAACCAGTGGGGCCTGTGAGGGCTCTGTGTTCTTCAAGCCATTGATGGCAGTATTAGGAGTTTACTACTAATATCTTTGCCCTCTTTACTCTTCTACTGAAGTTTTTGTTTTCTTTCTTTGGCCTTTGGCCACATGGCAGTTTTGCTCCAGGATTTTAATTTGTGGGGTCAAGACAGTGGGCATGATGTTAGCTAATTACCTTGAATGCTGGCGATTACGGACTTGACCTTTCAAAATCGGAGCGTGATGCCAAAGATCACATTTGTACTTGAATGAGATTTTCTTGTTGCTTCCATCTCAGGGAAACCAATGGGCGCAGACACCAAGGGAGATCAAGGGAGATGAGGTGCGGAGCTCAGTCCATTCAGGAGCCCCAGGCCACGTACCTACTAATCAGTCCCTCAGCCCACGCTGGCAGTCTTTACGTTTCTGGGCCGAAGCAGAGCAGATTCATATCATTGAGTCTAGAATGGAGCCTGAGGCGAAGCAGGTCTCTGGATTTCCCTGAGGTTTTTTTCCTCCACGTCTCTTCTGGTATCTATCTATTCTTCTTTCTTTTTTAACTTGAGTGTATTGTTTTTTTTCTCATAAGAAAAAACAACAGCACTCTGAATCTATGCTTCCTCTGGTGGAACCTAATATTATAGAATCTGTTTGTGTCTAAATAAAGAAGGTAAATCAGTTTTAACAGCCAGTCAGCTGACCCAGAAACTCGATGGGTATTTTGAGGTTGTGTACTCACCTGTCTGGACCATTGAGGACTTTGGATATATGTCGGGTTAGGAAATACCTGTGTGATTATAAGGCTTATTGTTTATGAAAACAACAAGGCTAATAAAAATATTAGCCTTATGTTACAGTCCAGTGACTTAGGGTCTGACTTCAAAATAGCTTTGCCTTAATAATTTTAAAAAGCCCCTTTTTGGTATCTTTCAATTGAGATAAAATTTACATAACACAAACACTGTGAATATTTCTTTTGTGAAGAGAATTTAAGAAGGCTAATTGACTCAACACTTGGTTCTCATGTAGTTGAATTCAATGGCTGGTAGGCTAGAATGATGTAAAGCCAGGGCCTTTCCTTCAAGATCACAGACTCCTAAGGGGATACAAATGTAAACAAATATTACTAGAGACATGGACAAGGTGTCCTGGGACTGCCCAGGATGTTTGCTGCACTCTCCTTTTTAAGCCTGCCTCTGACAATAGTGGAATCTTTTCCTCTTGCTCCAGTTTTTGTAGTGACTTGTCTTCAACATGCTGCTGTTTTCCATTAAGGATTTCACATGAAAGAATGTTGTTCACTGCTTCGTGCGTCTGAACATTTCTTGCTTCTCAGATTTAGATACAAATATAAGTGGCGATGCCCAATGTTAGTCCGGTTTGTTAGAATTATAAAATGTGCTTGATATAACGATATAAAAGTTGGTATAAAACAAGGTATTTCTGAATGTTGGAGGGTAACCTGGGATTCTGTTGTCCAATAAACTCCAGGTCTGTTGCTTACTTAAACCAGCCCTATATTATATTTCTGTTTCTATCGTATCTTGTCCCCACGTCCTCCAAAATCCCAAGCCAAAAACAGAGTGTACTTCCTGTCTTCTTTGTTTTGAGTTTTCCTGAAACTTTCAGTCTCTTCTTTTTTGTTGTTAAAATTTCTTGCATGTTTGCAAATGAAAATACCAATGCCTTTTCCCTTTATACTATTGAATGAAGGATTTAATGGATAGTATTTATAAACATCTCTAGATGAAATAAAATGAAATAGTATTATGTTAGGTGAATAAGCTATTTTCTTAAATTAATTTGAGTTTTATTTAGTTGAATTTGTCTCAGTGTTGATACATGTTTAAAAAATTTTAAACATTTTAAATATAGTTAATGCTGTTTATACTTTCTTACTTCCCTATTTTAAAGCATTTCTGAACTGCCACAATTGTAATTTTATAGACTATCTTTTTTTAAAAAAGATTTTATTTATTTATTTTAGAGAGGGGAAGGGAGAGAAAAAGAGAAACATCAATGTGTGGTTGCTTCTTGCTTGCCCCCACACTGGGAACCTGGCCTATAACCCAGGCAATATGCCCTGACTGGTAATTGAACTGGTGACCCTTTGATTCACTGGCCGGCATTCAACTGCTGAGTCACACCAGCTGGGGCTATACAGTACACATTTTACTTTAAATAATTCATCTTTAATGCCTCATTTTGGTCCATGAAATGTAAAAATTGATGTCAATTGACTTTATTTTAGTAATCTATTTTATTCAAATCTTGCAACATGTTGGTCAAGTGTGAGAATGTAATTTTCATAGCTAAATTTTAAACCTTAACAGGAGTTTTATTTTCTCTCTCTGCGTGTGAATTGCTTAAAGGGCAAATGTATCTGGTTCCACTCTACGGTTTTATAGAAAGGTCCTTTCCTCCCTTCGCTATCTTGACAGCTGAGAAAATTAAGGGAACAATAAACAGACTGGTGTAAGAGAGCAGAAATTTTCCCAGTGCTCTGAGATCTGCTTCCTCCCTGGTGTGAAAGCTTGTATTTGTGGCCTACAAAGTGACGTTGTGTAAAAACGTGAAGGACAGGTGTTTACTCTGGCCTTGAGCAAGGTGAAAATTTGAAATGGAAGAGTTGGGCTCTTTTTGTGGAAGAGGTGACTTGGAACTTGCCCAGTCTGTCAGTTTTCTTGCCTACCATTGAAGCTGGAGACTAAGGAGAAATAATTTCACAACTCATAATGTAGCTCTAAAGCCATTTTTTCTTTTGGTTGATGAATTTTAAGCAGTTGCATACATTTTCCATAAAATTTACTGCCTCCCATTTGCCTTTGACTAGAAGCCAGCTAGAGAAGTATTTGGAGAGTTGTGAGCAACAATAGGACAAACTGTTAGAAAGAGGCCTTTGTGGCATTCCTCAAGTGCGTGCTGGTGGGAAAATGACTGTAATTTGGCAGCAGCGTGTTGGAAAATAATTTTATTTACTATTTAGAAATAACATAAATGAGCCTTGCCTTTTAGATTCACAGGTTCAAAACATTTAGTCATGCCTCACTAGCTCAATCTTTGCTCATTACGCTTTACATTGATGGAATTAACTGTGACACATTGCCGTGCTGGATCGGCTCCACGGCTCCGAAATGCAGGGTTTGACTGAACGCTGGAACAAAGTTAAAGATGCTGTTTAATGTCAGAAATGGAGATTTGTGAGGTTTTGTTTTTAGCCCGAAGTTGCTTCAAGAAAGTACCCTGACGATAGAATAGAAGAACATGAAGAATATCTGATTGTAAATTGCCTTTTGAAACCAAAAAAGAAACCAGGAAAGAGCAAATAATTTTCCAAAGTCAGGTCCTTGGTGTGGACACTGGTACACTGGCCATAATATGGCTAGTCTCCGGGTGGGGGGTGTGCCTCCAGTTCTGTGCCTGCTAGTGCTGGTAGTAAACACATGTTTAATGGCCATTCGGCCCGGAAGCACCCAGTTTTCTGAGTATCAAAGGACATAATGTGGATGAAGGTCAGAACTTTGTGGTACTTGCTGTGGGGTTCATGGTACTGAGAGAGCCAAGCTGCCTTCATATAATGTCCATAATTTCCCAGGGATTCTTTGGAGGTTCTCTTCCGATTATTTTGCTTACCTTGTGCAGTGACCCTCTGCACACTTTTCCTCTGACTTTTACTGGAGTCACTGGCTTGTGCATTAGTATTCATAAGGTTATACGAGCATTTTGTATGGCCTTAAATCACCTGTCATTTCTTTTTAATGGTTAAGGGTAGAGAATTGAAAGTTGGACTTGAGTTTCAGTTTCGGCTCTACCACTGTGTGATTTTAGTTACGTAATCTCTTTAAGCTTCAGTTTTGTTTTATAAAATGGCTCTTCATTCATTCACTGAACAAATGCTAAGTAGTAATATCTATGTGCCAGGCCTATTCTTTGTGCTGGGAAGTGAGCAATGAACAAAGCAGGCAAAACCCCTGCTCTTGTGGTACTTACATTCTACTCTGGGCAATGAAATATAAATTAATACAAGTTAAATATAATCTATGTTGGGCCGTGGCTGGATAGCTCCGTCAGTTAGAATGCTGTCCCAGTACGCCAAGGTTGCAGTTCGATTCCCACTCAGAGCACAAGAATCAACTGATGAGTGCGTGAATTGGTGGAACAACAAATCCATGTTTCTTACTCTTTCTCCCTTCTCTCTCTCTCCCTTACTCCTTCTCTCTCTCTGTCTCTCCAAATATATGTACTGGATGGCGACAGTTGTTACAAACAAAAATAAAACGGGGTTGGGGTGACAGGGTTGAGAGGCACTTTCTGTTTTATGCGGAATAGACCGGATAGACACAGGCCTCTCTGCTGAGGTGGCAGGTAAGCAGAGACGTAAATGGAGAGAGGCATGATATATAAGGAGACCTCGGGATAGAGGATCTCGGGGACAGCATGTCTGGAGGGCACTGCACAGTCCCCGAGAGCAGCTAGGTGTGTGTGAGGGGCAGCGAGAGGGCGCCCAGAGCACAGTGGGTGAGAGCCGGAGCAGCCGGGATGGTGTCCACCCTGCAGGGTTGCTTAGAAAGCTGGGTGAGATAAACTTACAGTATGCACTTTCACACATCAAAAGAATAATAATACACCATCACACGTGAGGATTATTTTAGGAATGAAAGAAGGGTTCAGTAGTATAAAATTTATTAATGACATACATCATCTTATTAAATAAAAGTAGGGAAGAAATCATATAATTTTTACAGAAAAGACATCTGATAAAATTTAATATCAACTACTGATTAAAAAAAAAAAGCCCTAGCTGGTATAGCTCAGTGGATTGAGCGTGGGCCTGCGAACCAAAGGATTGTGGTTCAATTCTCAGTCGGGGCACATGCCTGGGTTTCAGGCCAGTTCCCATCAGGGGACGCATAAGAGGCAACCATACATTGATATTTCTCTCCCTCTCTCCTTCTCTTCCTCTCTAAAGATAAAGAAATAAAAATTAAAGAAAAAATATATAAAAGAATTAAAAACAGCTCAAAACATACTAGGCACTGTTTCTTGGAGGATGTCTCTACGACCCCTGCAAACTAAAGCTGTCAAATACAATTGGGAAATGTTGGATTAAACAAAGCTGAGCAGGGCTCTCTACTACAGGCCTTTTTAGAGCCTTAATCTGCATGATGCACTTGTGAATATTCAAGAGGGATATTAAAATTGCTGCATTTACAAATTTATTTGAACATAGAACCTTACACAATGACTACGATTTTTTTCCTTTAAGAAACATGTTACGAGTAGTTGTCACATTGGGAAATATCACTTTAGTACTTGAGATCTGCTTTCATTTACCTTCATTATTCATTTTAATAAATCAGTACTCTTGATTTATTTTCAAGGCGCCTGTCATCTCTCTCTCTGCCTGCTTTTCCTCCTCTGTGATATGCTGCAACTCACTGGTTTCTTTCGTGGCTGAGACCCTCCCAAAGTCATAGAAATTACACTGGTGTCTTGGCTAAAGAAGATAATTCTATGTGATTAATGCAAAAACCTTAGGGACTGACTGAATGGAAATTGAAGATTGAAGGTTTATTTGACTCAACTTTTCCCAAAGCTTTTAAAAGTTTTGCTGTTCCCTGAGTGGAATTAAATCAACTTAATGGGTAGCTAGAGCATTACGTGGATTGGAGAATAAGGGCTCTACCTTTGTCTTCGCCATTTACAAGCTACTTAATTTTGAGCAGGTCACTTAGCCTCCCTCTGACTCAATTTTGTCATCTGTAAAATTCAGGAATTGGATTTAGGTTCATCCATTTTAAGATGCAGAGTTACTATTAATATACTTAATCGAATCAGTGATGATTGAGGGCTTATGTAGAATATTTTGTTCCACTCCGCAAGTTTCCACATGTGACCATAACCTTGTGTCTCAGTTCAGCTCTTTTGGAGAGTGAAATTATTCAATAAATTGGCTCATTGTCTACTCCATGTATTTGAAAACTTGTTGAGTTGTTTGAGATTTCTGTCTTCCTTGATAGATTTGTTAATTACCCTTTAGGAAAGCACTTGCTTATAACACAGGTCAATTAATTCGGCTCTATGGATAAATCCACACCTCCTGCGTTTGTTTTACTGATACAAGCAGAAATCTGCGATGTGGATGTTAATGATCTTACCCCTAGCTCCCTCATACCCCGTGTTCATTTGGTGGCTTTGCTGTGTCTTTGGTCCACTCCCATCCTGTTAGCTGATTTCTGAACTCAGCACAAGACAGTCTAAATTCACTGAATTTATGCCATCTGGAAATGAGCTTTCAGTTTTGTTCCTCTGTTAAAATTAAGGATGGGACATAGCTATTACATGGAAGGGTTGCAAGCATGGGTACGATTTGATTACGCGGAGGTTGAATGTGTTGTTAGAAGGAAAGCACTTGCCTGGGGAGAGATTTGAGTGTGCCCGAATTGTTAAGTGCCAACTTCCCCCTATTTTTTAACAGGAGACATATTTTGTTTTGAAATGAGATGACAGCCAAGTGAATTGTCAAGACCTAGTGAATTTTTAGAGGGTCCTTTTAATGTACTTGGGTTCCGTTTAACCTTGCCTTCGATGTCATTCTGTGCATTACTGTTAAAAGACTCGGCTTCCTTTGAAGTCGCTGCCAGGGACATCATGATGGTAAAATATAAGAGGGTTCCCAGCAAAGCCCTTAGCAATACACAGCGATGCCATATTACCCAAGTCAAAGCTTATGTGTGGGGGTGCCTAAAATCGCAGCATGTAAGGAGGGGTGTGTGATAATGAACACTAAGATGGGAAAGTATTTTTCATGAATTAGAGATGCCCTTTCATAATTCAAGAGTCACCGAAGGAGGAGAGGCTTGAAGTCGCCCGAAAAGCGTCTGGGAGCAATCTGTGATTCTTAAGGGGCAGCAGAAAAGCTAGTGTCGCTACGGCACATGGTGATAAAACTGCGTGTGTGGGTTTATGGAAGGAGGAGAGTTCTTTTACTGGTAAAGCCTCTGGCGGTTAAATGCCCAGAGATCTGATTGTGAATTATACTGCAAGGCCCCAGGTGCTTAATAAATGATTCATTGATTAGCGTGAAGAAGGCACATTTGAAGGTACTGAGGCAATTTTAACACGAAGAGTTTGTTTATTTGCATGTGAAATGTTACCCTTTACTTTTTTATTTAGTTTTATTTTTTCCAATCACTGTTGACACTCAATATTATTCTGTATTAGTCTCAGATCTTCAGCATAATGGTCAGATGTGACTTATGTGCGAACTGGTCCCCCGATAAGTCTAGTACCCACCTGGCACCACACATGTTATCCTTCACTGTTCACATCCCACGTTCACTCTTCCTGTGCCTGGTCACGACCACTGCTGTGCCTCGTTTTGAAGATTTAGTTCACATTGAGGTTCCCTTCCCCCCATTGTTCTCCTTCCATGAAACATTTCTTATAAGAAAAGGTATTGCATTCCAAACCTTTAAGACATGTATAGGTCAAAACACACCCATGGAAAGCCTCTTAGAAGAACCTTTCATGGAGCCATCTTTAAATATATTGGACTACTGCAGAAAAATTATTACATTAATGAGTGGGTCATGCTTTGGGGCTTGGGAAATCTTTAGACAGAAATCTTGAAAAGACATAGTTGTACTAGGCTGTGACTTGAATTGCGCTCCTGAATGCATCTAAAGAGGGGGAAGTATTTTACCTAATACTTAAAAGTACATCAGGACAAGCTGTATCTTGTTTCTTGCTTCTGTGTAGTTATGGTCATAGGTAATTACAACATGGGACCATGTCTTTTTCTTTTTTGTATGATAATTGGCATTTCCCCAGTTTATTATAAACATAAACATTTTTGATGGTTGGCGAAATTGTGGTAAAAAGGGAGGAAGCCAGTATTTGTGCTGTGAACCTCATCTTCCCAGTGAGGCCTGATGACGTGAGGTGTGTCTAAGATCAAATCAAAGTAACCTTTGTGCACAGGAAGGCAAAAACCCTGAACTTGGAACTCTCAGTGTTTAGATACGTCAAAGGTACCTGAGAATGTTGTGGGAGCAAACACATATTTCTAAAAAGTTGTTTTTGAAAGTGCTTTATGGCCCTCTCTTTGCTGTTTCATGTTTTGTTGTCATTAATGTGAAGCTGCTGATGCATGGATATGGACTTACTTAGTTTCACGTTTTTTTTTCTTTTGTGAAAGAACCGTATAATGACTTACCATCTCATAGACACGGAGGAATCCTCCTCTCTGCTCTGTTACCCAATGGGGATCTCTTATTTCTGGCTGGCATTCAGATCTCTAAATAAAGATTTTGATTTTGCTTATCTCTTTAAAATGATAAAGTAAGTGCCATCTGAGGAGAACCTATTTAGTGCACAGCAAATGGGAGGAGGAAAACTTAGTTTGGGTTTTGGTAGTTTATTCATGATTGTGGATCATTTTTTTATTCATTTCTATAGATTCTGAAAGTCTTGGAGTTCCTAGCAGTGCCAAGTGCTGGAGACGTTTTTTCTGCTCCTCCAATAGAGTGAAGTGAAAGCAAGGACAACCCAGCAGGAGGTTGAAGAACGCAGTCACAGGTAATGTCTTCTTTTCCGATTACTATTATCCGTGTTCAGTAATGTTTAATAATATACTTTGAAAAAGCCTACTTGAACCTACATATCCAAGTGAGCATTATCTTGTTCAGAACTGTCTTTTCGATAGGCCATTCTCTATCCTCTACTCAGAACATTAAACATTTTTTTCTGTATCTTGATCATCATCTGGTACCATTCTTTAAAGCATCCTGTTTTCTATGGTCGCAAATCTTAACCCCGTGAAGGGTGTATTTGGAAAGTAGTATGAACTTGTTTAGCACTAGGATGATGAATCTGGGGACCTCTGCCTTAAATGAAAAACCAGAAGGAGCAACAACGTAATGAAACCAGTTCCATTTTGTAATTTATGTATGTGTTTGAAGGCTCATATGCTGTATTGAAAGTTATTTCTAAGAAGAGGTGATTCTAAGTCTTAAACAATGGTATTGTTAAAATAAATGATTAGCCTTCATACTTTATAGAGAAGTATATATTATTTATTTGACTATGTATATGTTGGTATTCTTTCTTTTCTTTTTTTTTAATATTTTATTTTTCAAGAGAGGGGAAGGGAATAACAAAGAGTGGGAGAGAAATATCAATGTATGGTTGCCTCTCATGCATCCCCCGCTGGGAACTGGCCTGCAACCCAGGCATGTGCCCTGACTGGGAATCGAACAGTGATACTCTGGTTCACAGGCCCGCGCTCAATCCACTGAGCTATGCCAGCCAGGGCGGTATTCTTTCTTATTAAAATCAATCAGCCCCTTCTGCCAAGATGGAGGTGTAGGTGGAAACACTTTGCTTCCTCGCACAACCAAATCTAAAAACAACAAAGTTTTAACAACAATAAACGCAACCAAACCACAGAAAATCGAACAATATGGAGTCTGAATATAAGGAACCGATCAGGTAAACCCGTGAGAGGGGTGAAGCCAGCAGCGGAGCGGGTCAGGCAAAAATGATCCCCCGACCCAGGCAGCGTCCAGGCAGCCGAGGGCACGGATCCCAGGTGCGGGGTAGCTACGGGTGGTCCCAGGGAAGGGGCAGCGTGGCTGGCTCTCTGCAGTTGCACATTTGCACGCAGATAAACCAGTGAAGAGACGTGTATTGAGACAGACCGCGCAGGCCCCTGCACAGGGCGGCTGGCTCGCACATATCTGCCATTGCTCCCTCTCTGACCCTGCCCCCACATACAGCGTTACAAACTAGCGACCTGGGTGGCCCCGCCCTGGTGAACAACTAAGATTCCGCTCCTCATACGTAACAGGCACAAACAGATCAAAACATGGCTCAAGAACAACTCAAAGCCCCAGAGCCAATAAATCTAAGCAACAAAGAAATAGCCAAACTTTCAGATGCACAGTTCAAAACACTGGTGATCAGGATGTTCACAGAACTGGTGATTTTAGTCACAAATTAGAGGAACACATGAAGGCTAAACTAATTGAAATGAATGGTAATGCACAGGAAACCAGTAGTAATGGAAAGAAAACTGGGACTCAAATCAAGGGAGCAGACCAGAAGGAAGGAAAAAATGACCAAACAGAAAAGGATGGAGAAACAAGAATGCAAAAAAATGAGGAGAGGCTTAGGAACCTCCAGGACATCTTTAAATGTTCCAACATCTGAATTATAGGGGTACCAGAAGGAGAAGAAGAACAACCATGAGTGGAAAATTTATTTGAACAAATAATTAAGGAGAACTTCCCTAATCTGGCAAAGGAAATAGACTTCCAGGGAATCCAGGAAGCTCAGAGAGTCCCAAAGAAGTTGGACCCAAGAAGGAACACACCAAGACACATCATCATTATATTAGCCAAGATTAAAATGGAGGAGAGAATCCTAGAAGCAGCAAGAGATAAAGGGACAGTCACCTGCAAAGGAGTTCCCATCAGACTGTCAACTGATTTTTCAAAAGAGACCTTACAGGCAAGAAGGGGCTGGAAAGAGGTATTCCAGGTCATGAAATCCAAAGACCTACATCCAAGATTGCTCTATCCAGCAAAACTTTCATTTAGAATGGAAGGACAGATAAAGTGCTTCTCAGATAAGATCAAATTCAAGGAGTTCATCATCACCAAGCCCTTATTATATGAAATGTTAAAGGGACTTACCTAAGAAAAAGAAGATAAAAAAGATGAACAGTGAAAGGACAGCAAACTCACAGTTATTAAGAACCACACCTAAAACAAAAGCAAATTAAAATGACAGCTAGATCAGGAGCGGAGCCATAGAAATGAAGATCACCTGGAGGATTAGCAACAGGGGAGTGGGAGAAGGAGAAGGGGGGAGAAGATACAGAAAATAAGTAGCATAGACAGTAGATAGAAAATAGATAGAGGGGAGGGTAAGAATAGTATGGGAAATATAGAATCTAAAGAACTTGAGACACGTGTTCATGAACTAAAGGGGGGAATGGTGGGGGAGGGGTGTGCAGGGTAGAGGGGAATGGAGGGGGGAAATAGAACAAATGTAATGGCATAATCAAGAAAATAAAAAATATATTAAAAAATAAAGAGAAAAAAATAAAATTAATCAATGAGTATTGTAAAGGGTTCCTGTATTAGTCATGTAATAAGATGAGGTCTGCACTTCCTTATAAGGTATACCTCTAAGACTTTGTAATTCGCATCTTACTGGTGGTATGTTCTGCATTTTTCTCAAAATGTTATTAGAGTGCCTGTTAAAAATGCACAAATGAGCCCGGGCTGGTGTAGCTCAGTGAATTGAGCACAGGCCTGCAAACCAGAGGGTTGCCGGTTTGATTCCCAGTTGGGACACATACCTAGGTCGCAGGCTACATCCCCAGTAGGGGTGCGTGAGAGGCAACCACACCCTGATGTTTCTCTCCCTCTCTTTCTCATTCCCCTCCCCTCTCTCTAAAAATAAATACAATCTTTAAAAAAATGTACAAATGACTAGGCCCCAATCTAGTGTGCCAGAGTTAGAATGGTGGGAGGCAGGATTTAGAAATTGGCCTTTCACAAGTATCACCAAGGAGGATGCCCTCAATGCAGTGCAGTCTTTCCTCCAACAAGTCTTTGCGTTCTTTAATTATTTCCTTGATTTTTGCTTTAAATAAAACAATGCTAATATTCTTAGTATACTATTTTGACACAGGGTTATATACTCAAGCAGCTTATTATTAGATCAAATTGAGACTCTAATTGAATATAACTGTACTTTCAACTATAACTGTACTTTGAACTTTAATTCTAAATTAAAAATCTATATTTTTTCCTGGGTGTAAAGGGATAAATATATTTTTGAGATCTAACATACTAAATCTTGTGAAATATCTTCTCTTCAAATTTGCTAATAAGTTGTACTTCAGGTTCCTTATTCAAATCGAGGCTAAAGAGTAATGGGGTTAGAGAAGCACTGGAGGCCTCCGGGGTCTGAGCTCCACTACACGTATCATCCAGTGCGGCGTTTTTCAGCAAACATGTAATGAAGGTTTTGCTCTGCAGTTTATGGTTCAAACAGAGGAAATCCTTTCTTGCTTGTGCCCTGAGATTTGTGAGGCTCTTTGAAACCTTCAAAGGAAGTATTAACATGAAATGAAGCAGGAGGCTTTGCTATGAAGTTATTTTCGTTACCATATACATTCTTGACATTCATATAAATTTATTGATTTTGCAGAATGTAAGCTTTGTGTGTAAAGTGTGTTATAGTTTCAATCCTACAAATGATTTCTTTACTTTAAAAGATATTTACAGTGTTATAGCATTCTGTGCATATTGATATTGAGAGATAACATACTTCATGTAAAATAAACATGTGGCAATAGATTTATGAGTTAGGGCTATTAATAAGGCTATTATTTTCTTTATTAAAATAATTTGTACAAAATAATCCATTAAGTTTGTACTATAAAAATTGGGTTAAAATACACATAACACAGAATTTACCATTTTAACCATTTTTAAGTGTCCAGTTTAGTACTAAGTGTATTTACATAGTAGTGTAGTCAGTCTCCAGAAACCTTTCATCTTGTGAAGCTGAATCTTTACAATGTGACAGACCTTCTCCTTTGCTCCTCCCTCTAGCCCCTGGTAACCATTCATTCTACTTTCTGTCTCTGGGAATTTAACTATTCTAGACACCCCATGTAAGTGAAATCACAAAGTATTTGCTTTTTTTGCCACTGGCTGATTTCACTTAGAATAATGTCTTCAAGGGTCATTCCTGTTGTAGCGTATGTCAGAATTTTCTTTCTTTTTAAGGCTGAATAGTATTCCATTGCATGCACGTACCACATTTTGTTTACCCATTTGATTGATAATGGGCATTTGAGTTGCTTCTGCCTTTTGGCTATTGGGGAAAGTGCTCCTTTACACGGTGTACTCATCCGAGTCCCTGTTTTCACATTTTTGGGGCATATGTCTAGAAGTGGGACAGCTCAATCATACGGTAGCTGTATTTTGAGTTTTTTGACTAACTGCCATCCTGTTTTCCACAGTGGCCACACCATTTTATATTCCCATCCATGGTACACAGGAGTTCCAAGTTCTCCATGTCGTCACCAACATAGAGATTTTTTTTTGGTGGTAACTATCCTGATGGGTGTGAGGTTATCTCATTGTGGTTTTGATTTGTATTACTCTGATAATTAGTCATGTTAAACGTTTCTTCGTATGCTTGTTGACCTTTTTTGTCTTCTTTACAGAAGTTTCTAGTAAAGTCTCCTGCTCATTTTAAGAATCAGGTCATTTGTCTTGTTGAATTGTGGGAGTTGTTTACATATTCTGGATATTAATCCTTTATCAGATATAAAATTTGCAATATTTCCTCCCATTCTGTGGTTTGCCTTTCTGTTCTGTTGATTATGTCCTTTGCATTGAAGTTTTAAATTTTGATGTAGTTCAATTTATTTTTCACTTTTGTGGCCTGTGCTCCTCATGTCACATCCAGGGAATCATTGCCAAAGCCACTGTTGTGAAGCTTTTGTTCTACGTTTTCCTGTAAGAGATTTATAGTTTTAACTCTTATGTTTACGTCTTTGATCCATTTTGAGTTAATTTTTGTATATGATGTACTGGAAGGATCAATTTTATTCCTTGGCATGTATACATACAATTTTCTTAGCTCGATTAGCTTGAGAAAAGTTTATACTTTTAAAAGCAGTTTCGGAGAAGGAAAAGCAGACAGTCATAAATGGTTATGTTGTAGCTATGGAAGAATTTTTATAATGTTCTCTGTTTCTAATTCAGAAGATAATTTCAGAAACTAAGCATTACATGGGTTTGAAGCTCACTTTAAACTGAGATTTAGTAATTGTGGGTAGGCACAGAGGCTTTGTATATATTTTATGTTAGTTTTTCAGTGGGCAATAGCTTCATACATTTGGGATTGGATTATGGCAAACTCTGAGTTTGGTCTTCAGGTGGATGTGTGTGTGTGTGTGTACCTCCTCTTACAGGGCTTTTCCCAGTTAACTCTGTCCAATGAGAGATCGTCTAATGTTTTAGGGAGCTTTAGCTTCAAGGTTGCAAATAGAATCGACATTCTTATGGCAACGAATGCCAGTAATAAATCCTGGAAACGTCTATAGCCAGCTTGAATCAATCATGTGACTGTGTAGCAAAAGTCACTTGGAACTTGTTTTTGCCTCGTAGCTCTAAAAAGCAGAATGTATGTTGACAGAATGATATTTACACTGATTTTGAAAAGGTCAAAAACCACATTTTGTGCCCTTAGAAGTGTGGTTATTTGGGGGAAGGACAAGAGGATGTTGAGGGTAGGGTTAGGAGAATACAAAAGCAAATACGTGATGATGAACTTCTTGAATTTGACCTTATCTGAGAAGCACTTTATCTGCCCTTCCATTCTAAATGAAAGCTTTGCTGGATAGAGCAATCTTGGATGTAGGTCTTTGGATTTCATGACTTGGAATACTTCTTTCCAGCTCCTTCTTGCCTGAGGGGTCTCTTTTGAGAAATCCGCTGACAGTCTGATGGGAACTCCTTTGTAGGTGACTGTCCCCTTATCTCTTGCTGCTTCTAGAATTCTCTCCTTCATTTTAATCTTGGGTAATGTAATGATGATGTGCCTTGGTGTGTTCCTTCTTGGGTCCAACTTCTTTGGGACTCTCTGAGCTTCCTGGATTTCCTGGAAGTCTATTTTTTTTGCCAGATTGGGGAAATTCTCCTTAATTATTTGTTCAAATAAGTTTTCCACTCGTGGCTGTCCCTCTCCCCCTTCTGGTACCCCTATAATTCGGATGTTGGAACGTTTAAAGATGTCCTGGAGGTTCCTAAGCCTCCCCTCATTTTCTGAATTCTTGTTTCTTCATTCTTTTCTGTTCGGTCATTTTTTTCTTCCTTCTGGTCCACTCCCTTGATTTGAGTTCCAGTTTCCTTTCCATCACTATTGGTTTCCTGTGCATTTCCCTTCATTTCAATTACTTTAGCCTTCATGTGTTCCTCTAATTTGTGACTAAGGTCAAATTCAAGGAGTTCATCATCATCAAGCCTTTATTATATGAAATGTTAAAGGGACTTTTCTAAGAAAAAAAGGTAAAAAGTATGAACAGTGAAAGGACAGCAAACTCACAGTTATTAACAACCACACCAAAAACAAAAATAAAAAGGACAGCTAGATCAGGAGTGAACCATAGAAATGAAGATCACACGGAGGGTTAGCAACAGGGGAGTGGGAGGAGGAGAAGGGGGGAGAAGGTACAGAAAATAAGTAGCATGGATGGTGGGGAGAAAATAGACGGGGGAGGACAAGAATAGTATGGGAAATGTAGAAGCTAAAGAATTTGTGACACTTGGACATAAACTAAAAGGGGGGATGGTGGGGGAGGGGGTGCGCAGGGTGGGGGGCAGTGAGGCGGGGAATGGGACAACTGTAATGGCATAATCAATAAAATATATTAAAAAAACAAAAAACAAAACAAAAAGAAAAAAAGCAAATACATGTGACTAAGAGGAAAGCCTGGGCAAGATCCTTCGAATGTAGAGGGAGCGGCTTAGGTGAGTGTGGAAGTGACATGGGTAATGGAAGGCTCTAGCACTTAGGTGTATCACTTTCTTCAGAGGAAATCATAGCAGATTCTAAAGGTAGCGCAGCCAGGAGCACAAGTAAGAAATGGGCTTGAAAAGGGTTGAAGACAATTCGATAGAAAACGTGAATAATAGTCCTGCAGAGGTGCTGTCAGTGGGATTCATCTGTTACGGATTTTGGATGTGAGACAAATAGCAGGTAGACAGGCGATTACAGGTATTCTGAGCTGTTGAGAGCAGTATTCGAATACAGTATTTCAGGGTTAAGAGCTGTCCACGTGAGAAAAGAGTGGCTGTAAACCAGCATTAGAATGCTCTCTGTTCTAACGCACTGGCCTGCCTGCGTCACACAGGTTTGCGGTGCTGAGAGCAGCGTTTTTCTGTGGTTTCCCTGGCGTCGTGTGGGACCAGTGGGAAACCATTTCCGAAAGTGGTTTTGAATAAAAACCGAGTGTCCGGACGGGCATGGGGCTAGATTTTCTAAGTGAAAAAAAACGCACACACACACACACCCTCCCCCCCCATGACTTCTGAGGCTCAAGTAATCAAATCAGCTATGTAATGCTATCATTCTAAAATTGGTTCATTCTGCCCATATGTTTTCATAATTTTATAGATTTTAAAGTTATAATCTATCTTTACATTTTTTGTGAACTCAGTGTTTTTGTTTATTCAGTCACTTTTGTCTCTAAACATGTTTTGACATCCTTTTAATTTCATTTTAGCTCAGTTTGGATCTTCTCCACTTTAAAAAAATTATTTATTTTTAGAGAGAGGGGAAGGGAGGGAGAAAGAGAAGGAGAGAAACATCGACGTGAGAGGGAAACATCGATCAGCTGCCTCTCCAATGCACCCTGACCACGGACTGAACCCGCAACCCAGCCATGCACCCTGACCAGGAATTGAACTGGCGACTTCTTGCTTTGTGGGACAATGCCCAACCAACTGAGTCACACTGCTCGGAGCTCTTCTACAGTTCCGTATGTCTTCTAATTGACCAGAACGGCCTGAAATAAGTGTATATTGTTTATGTTTGGTTGCTTTTTCTATTTCATTTTTGACATCATTCTTGGAATACGTTGCCTGTCTTGGTCATCAAGGGCACAGGGCTGCACTGAACCGATGGACTCGGAGAACAGTTTCCAGTGACGTTCCTAGAGACCAGAGGGCCTCCAACGGTGTTCCTTGGGTGAGCAGCAAGCAGCCTCTCCTGGGAAACTGGTTAGAGATGTCAACTCTTGGATCAGAACTCTGAGGGCAGGACTCAGAAATTTATATTGAACAAGCAGTCCCTCGAAGTGCTTCTGGTGCATGTTAAAGTTTGAGAAGTGCTTTCGACACTCTCATTAGCGCCTTACTATTGTTCAAGTCCATCATTTTCAAGCTCTTGGTCTCCCAATCAAATAGAATAGGGGTTCTCAGATGTTGGTGTGCTCATGAATTGTCTGGTGAGCTTGTTTCAGAATGTTCAAGAAGCAGTTTTTCCTAACTGCCCTGAGAGTCTGATTCCATAGGCCTTGGATGACTCACTTATCTGCTTTTCAACAAGCTCCCCCAGTAGTTCTGTCTACAATCTGGACCAATGGATGGATATCTGTTCGGTTTCCTTCAAACCCCAGAGTGATGTGATTTAGAATTTTTTTTTTTTTTTTAGTTCAGTAGCTGAAAGCTTGGGTTCAGAACTTTATTTGCAAAATATAGCTTCGATTATTTTTCACTGAAGCCATTGTGTTCTGATTTATTTCCTTGAAAAGTATGATTCTTCCTTGCCTACCCAGATTACTGTCTGAGATTTTTCCAAGGCTTGTCCTCCTCAGCAAGGCACTTTGCTCACTAAAAGAGCTTTCTGATGCTTGTCAGTTTAGAGATTCATTATGTAGTTTTCCTATATAATTTATAAAAATTATTAATGAACTTTAAACACTGATCCTTAAGAAGAACTACTTTTGAGATCTTGTTTTCATGTTTATTCCCAATCTCTAAGCTTCTTCCCAGTGAATGATGTTGCTTTCATCTCACTGTCATTCACATTGTTGTTTGTTCCTTTGATTTTTATGACACAACCTAAGGAGAACTATATTTTGTGAAATTTCCTCTTGTCTCATTGGCTGCTCCTTCTCTGTCTGTTTTCATCTCTCTAACCCTTGAATGTCGGTGTTCTCTAGGGAAGGCCCAAGTTCTTTTCCTTCCTCCACGTCTCATGGACTGCTCTCCCCTCAGGGCCTTGCTTCTGCAGGGCTCTGAGGTCCTTGTTCAAGTGTCACCCCAATGCCACTCTTTACAAAGTAGCATCTGACCCTCACAGCTCTCATCTGAACTTGGGCCCCGTACAGCAAGCTGCCTACTTGTCTCATGGGCAGATCAGGTTGAGGCATCCGAAACTGAGCTTGTCATTCTCCTCCCCTGAAGGCTCTGCCTTCTTTCGTGTTCTCTGTCTCAGTGAACGGCATCTCTGCCACCCTTTACACAGGCAACATTTACCCGGCATTTCCTACTTGTCAGGTACCGTTCTGAGAACTTTCATGTAACTCCTCACAAAATCCTTTGAGATAGATTCTGTTATTCTTATTATACAGATGTAGAAACAGAAGCACATGGAGTTTAAGTAACTTTCCCAAGGTTGCAAAACCACTGATCGATGGAGATGGACTCCCAGGCATGTAGTCCTAATTATTGTGCTCCGGGGCCTTCCTCTGTCAGCAGCCCAGGCAGAAATCTGGGATCACCCCGTGCTTCATTTTCCCTCTTTCGTGCTGCATGTCTGGCCAGTCCGCCTGAGCCTACCTCCTAACTCTCTCTTAAAAGCGCACTTCCATCTTCATTTTAAGTGTTCTAATCCAGGCCTTGTGCCCCCACTCTTATAATTGGTGTCTTCTTTCCATCCCTTTTCTGCCAAAGTCTTATTCTTCCTAGTGCTAAATCTCATCCTGGCCCTTCTGCATTCTCCTCCAGCCATCAGTCATCCAGTGCTGGGCAAACCTAATACCTGCTTCACGGCTGAGCGGGCCCCGCCCATTCTGAGGAGTGGGATGGTTCTGACATTGAAAGAATCTCACCCTTTGAGTCAGATTGCTGAAAGAGTGCAGGCAGTATCTGGCTGGTACCTGACATTTTGAGGGTTAGGAAATAAAAGAGAAATGTTACCTTTTGATTAGTCTTTGCCTCTTTTGGTCTTTAATTTCTATTTACTGTAATAAAAAAAAATCAGAGTCTAGTCTGGCCCAGAGAGGGGTTGCCAAAAGAAGACTGATCTCACTTCCGTGCCAGTTCTGTGCTCCAGCCATAGTAAACTACATTGCACTCCCTGCAGTATAGCGTGTTCTCCTCTCTTCCCCTGGGCCTTTGCCGATGCTCTTCCCTCACTGCCCCATTTGCCTGGCTAACACTACCATTTTCAGGTCTCAACTTAAATTTCACAACAACTGGAAGGATTTTTCTCATCCTATTTATCTTCCAACAGTTGGGGTTGAGTGCTTTTTCGTGTGGGCTGCCATTGCAAGCCATTCCTTCCCCACCATATGTCTCATCAAACTTTGTCTTAATTGTCTCTGCAGTTGCTGCTTTTAGGCTGTAAATTGTATCTTATTTATTTCTGTGTCTCTATCACCCAGCATAGGTGTTAAAGAGGCGTTGATTGTATGGAAGATTAAATGAGTATTTAAATGAGCTAATTGATTTCTGCCAATTCTGTCTGCTTCTTGTCTTTGTACAATAAAGATCAGTCACCCATGAGTAACTACCAGGATCAATGGAATAAACAATTTAGGAGATTATTGCACACATAAAATAAGTCTGGAAGTAAGCTATCCAAGCTTAGCAGAGTCATTCCTTGAATGTGAGGGACCCGCTGTCTTTCTGCTTCGCTCTTCTGGGTGTGGTTGTTGCCCCCTGTTCTCCTGTCAGCATCATTGCCAAAGGGCTAGCCACCTGCACGTCCTCATTCCAAAACAGACGGGAAAGGTCCAAAAGCAAAGGGGGGCTTTCTCAGCAGTCTGCCTTCTACCTTCCTTCCACCCCTTTTGGGGCTTTCCTGAAAGGTCTTCCAGGATTTCTCCTCATACTCATTGACCAGATGATACCATGGCATCACTTCTGGCTGCAAAGAAGGCTAGGAGGTAGTTTTTTTACCCTTAGTTCTTTGTCGTGTGGTAAAAAATTGGGGTTCTGTTAATAAGGAAAGGAGAGAGTGGTCATTGAGTGGTAACTAGAAGTCTCTGCATAGATCAGGATGAGTTCTTCTTAAGTGATCACAGACAGCAAATTATTAGTAAACTAATTAGTAAATTATTTACTTATTAATAAATAATTTGCTGATCAGAATGTCAGCACTTTTTTAGAGAAATAAATGAAAAAATGAATTTGAAAGGAATCTTACCTTTTTTATCTGTAGTCACTTTACATAAAATTATAAACCTTTTTATATTTTAGGAGATTTAATTATAGGCATCTAAAAAGTCTAAATTATGAATCTTTATTATAGTTTTTTTGGGGGGGCGTTTAGACTTGTTGATGTAAGAGGATACCCTCTCAGAGTCTCATTGAGATGTCCCTAGAATCTGCTGGTGCGAGTGTAAATTGCTAGAACATTTGGCAGAAGTTTTGGCAAGAGTATCAAGGAAAAAAAGGAATCTTTATCTTCAATCTCCTTCTGTTTAATCTTCTGTAAATCTAAAATCTCAGTTCTATAAATTGGATTTTTTTGAGCATTTAATAACTTGGAAAAATACTCAGGACAGTATTAAATGAAAAGAGCAGGAATCAAGATTTAATCCCAAGTCATTAAATACTTTAAAATACCAATTAGTTGTTCTTCATTTCACAATGTGGATGTCTCAGAAAATTATAAATTTAAACCTCTTATTATTGAATAGTTAGCGTGTTCTAATTTTTCACTATTAGGAATATTCTTTGATGAATGACTTAGTACATTTGTACATAACTTTTGTTTGGATTTTTGGGCTTTATAATAGATTTATAGAAGAATGAACAGGAGAGATTAAAGATACAGATCTTGTATTTGTTGATATTGTTAAATCTTTTGTCAAATGTGTACACACATATTATGCTTCTGATTTTGTAAAGTTTATGAAAGATTAGAAAATATAGAAAAAGGTAGGAAAAATATTAAAGCTTTAAAAAAGTTGATCTCTTTTAATGGCATTTTGAATCAAATCTGGCCTCCTGCATATTGTTTATGCTCCACCTGATAAGCATAGTTTATGCATTTTTAAATGGTTGAAAGAAAAAAGACAAAGAAGAAAATGCATAGAGAGAACATAAACGTATCCTGCAAAGCCTGAAATATTTACCATCTGATTTTACAGAGAAAGTTTGCTAACCCTCAGTTTAAAGCTGTGGTAGAAAATTTTGCCCCCAGGGGACATTTGACTCCATCTCAAGACATTTGTGTTTGTCACAAGGCAGTGGAGGTGGGGGTGGGGATGCAGCAGCCCAGTGATGCTGGCAACCATTGGGTAGAAGCCAGAGGTGCAGCTGAACAGCTACAATGCACAGAATGGCTCCTGAAGACAAAGAATGAACTGATCCAAGATGTTGACCGAGACTCTCCCCTTGCCCAAACTCTAGGTAGACTCTTCTCAGCCTTCTTCTTGAGTAGGCCTTGACCTTGGTCTCTCTCGTGTGTTTGACCTGCCTAGCCTAGTTTTAACAAGAATTCTGTTGAGTCACTTTAGTGAAAAAGCCCCTCACTCTTCATATCCGATAACCCTTGATATCTGATCAAATTCTTTATCCCCCACCCTTCATATCTGATCATTCTGGCCTGCATTTAGCAAGAATCTTCGTAAATCGGTTTGGTAAGATCAGTTTAGTAAGAATTTCCCTACCCTTCATGTCCCATCTTCCTAATTTGCCATCTACTCATCCCCTCACTCTGCTTGTTGGTATAAATTCCCAGCTGTCTTTGTGTAACTGAGCAAACCAGGGCCCATCCACATGGTGTCTTGATGCGTGACCCAACAATTAGTGTTGAGGGAAACAGGCTTTTATTTACAGGGTTCCAACCTTGGGGTGGGGGTGAGGAGAGCACCCCTGCTCAGAGCTCTGTTTCCCACAAGACCCAGCACTTCCCTTACTCCCCACCAGACTCTAAGCCAAAGGCAAGCCCCCAAAGTCTCCATATCCTTATTTATTCTTAAGCCGAGTGTGCAAACAGTTCTCCATCCCCTCTGGAAGGTGCACTTGTGGGGTTCAGAGTAGCCACCCTCTCGCAGCAGCTCTCTCCTTCAGGATCTGGGTGTATTGTCTGCAGCTTCCATCTAGTAGTCCAGGAAACATATGCTCTGTTCTCCAGGCAGGTTCCCCAGCAGGTCTCCTCTTTGCCACTCCAGCTCTTAATACAAAACTGTGTGGCACCTCCTTATGTACCAGTGGAATCCTTCTACTTCACGGCTCCTGCCTCGTGGCCAACTCCTACATCCTCCTATACCCTTTCAAACTGCATGGCTGCTACCCTTCCTCTCTCTTAGCCGGCCCTTATCTTAAATGCTGACCAGGAGCTTCCTACATGACTCATATCTGGCCCCTCCTACAATGTGCCACTTTTGTCAGTTCACCTGTATCTTTTACCTTTTTTCAGCTGCCATCTTTAGTCAGGGCAAGCATTCCCAGTGTTGCCCGGGCCTCTGACTCTCTGCCTCTTGCACAGGCGCTGTAAAAACCACCGCCCCTGCCCCCACTGGCTACATCAGGAGTCACTGAATGCTCTTAAGAGTCACGTCCACATTTCTCCTAAGGCAGCAGCATAACTTTGACTTGCCATAGTTATGCAAAGTATCTGAAGTGCCGTATCATTCACTATCCCCACCCCCAATCATGGATGTGGGGAATATTTTTGGGGACCCCTGCTTTGTATCCCATTTACTTGATGTATTTGGAGTTCATCCTGATCTCTCCCTTATTGCAGTAGTCCTGAGTGAGCTCTTCCTTACTGGTTTAATGATGTCAGAATATTTTTCCTTTGACAACATCAGTGGTGTAGAGGTCAAGCAGCACTGGGCTAAACATTTGGTACACGTGTGAATTCAGGAACCACCTCTTAAAGTGACTCTGTAGTTCCCCACCCCCACCCTGGGGTTCCATTGTTTTGTAGGGAAGAGGGCCTGGCCACACACACACATGAACTGGGGAACAGTTGCCTTCAGGACTTGAAGAAGGTGAGTTGTAAAGATATTGGACCCCAACAACAGAGGAGGGCAGTCTGGATAGGGGTGGCCATGCCATGTTTGGCACTGGCTCTATTACTTGAGTTCCCTTAAGAATGAAATGAGGTTGACTCTGTCTGTGGGGATTTCATTATCAAGCTTTCCTCCCCAATAATTTTGGACTTGTTGGTGTTTTTATTAGAAGATGAAACATTGCTATCTTCAGTTCAAAGTAAAATGCTAAAAGGCAACTATATGAACTTATTAAAACAGGTTTAGACAGTTATTAAGCAATAAATAGGATTGATTACTGCATCTTTTCTGGTTTTCATTTAGAGATGTGGTTGAAAAGAAAAGTACAAGCAGGGTTTGAGAATGCATTTCTATATTCGGGGTAGAAGTTAGGAAGGTTGGAGATCTTCATTGGTGAGTGAGGAGCAAGAGAAAGCTAAAGGCAGAGAGTAAAGGTCAAAGCTGTAACTTCACTTTACCCTCATTGTGTACCTGAGTCCCAGCCCCCTTTTCTTCACTTGCTTCCTAAGAACTAGGGTCCTGGCATCTGTTCTATCCATGTGGCTTTGGTATTGTTTAAAGCTTCCTTCTCTTGCAGAAACCTCTGGACACTGTGTCTTTCCTACTGGTCTGGACATCTCTTTTTCACGTGAAGCCAAGCCTGCCCAGTATAGGTCCCACCTGGTCCACTGAACCACTCCAGCTGATGATTCGGATGGTTCCACAGCTCTGATTTTCTTTCACATCCTAATTCTCTTTGATCTTGTTACTTCTGACAGGGTTCTGATAAAGTAAGCCTAGTTCCAAGATGGCCCTAAAACCCTTATGCCTGCCAGTGGGAACTTATCTCTGTATTCCCCTCCGTTTTCTGCATAGATTTTAACTTTTTTCCCCTGGGAATCTTTTATTTTGATTATTGGATGTCATAGAGTAGACCTGCTACTGATTGTAGGTCTTCTATTATTGTCAGGAGAAATCTTTGCGTAGAGACTTTATGGACACTATCAGGTTGTTACTGGAGAATGTTTTAATGATTTATAATTGCCTGTCAAGGATGTCCAGAAGGACATGGAGAAACTTTAAAATTTGTGCAGAAAAAGGAGGGCAGTATATGGAGATTTCTAATTAGTAGCATAGTAGACTTTGTGGTCACTCTTCATTTTTCTAGGTCTGCAAAGGACCATTTTAATGCATTAGTAACTCAATAAAAGAAGGCAACTGTCAGTTAGTGGAACCTACTGATTTGCTATTTGTTAAGTTATTACACATACAGAGATATTTTTCTTTCCTGGATGGAATCAAGATTAGCCATTCTTTTAAAATAAAATCCTTCCATAAAAAATTAAATCTGTGAATCTGCCCTAAGAAATACTGTATAATCTAGGCAGAAGAATCTAGGCTGACTTTGGACTGGAAATATTGGGGGCAGGCACTCTGTAAAGTGTATGTCTAATCACTATGCCGTGTACCTGAAATCAGTATTGAATGTAAACTGTAATTGAAAAATAACATAAAAAAAGAATACTGACTTTAGAGACAGTTTTATGTCACGTGGGGCAGTTATTAATCTCTCTCTAGTTTTCTCAGTTGTGAAACAGGGAAAATAGTAGCATACTTACCTCATAGGCTTGTTGTGAGGACTATATTAATTTATAGGTAACGTACTTAAAACAGTGTAGGCCACATTGTAACTACCGTTGAAGACTTAGCTATTATTAGTCGTATTTATTGTCGTCTTGGAGTTAATGACCTAATTGAGCCAAATGTGTTTTTAGGCAATCGAAGGAAATATATTCAGACATTTCGAGAAAGAAAAGTCTAAGCATAATTCTTTGATAGACCTTAAATTAGACTAAGATAAATGAAATAGTGGGCAGTGTTAAATTAAATACTTTTTAAATCAGTTACTTACCGTAGACACATTAGTATATACACACTTTTCTGTTTAAGGTATTTTTAGGTGTCACATGTCGCTAAGGCACTGACAAGTGCTTCTGCAGCCTGGGCATCTATCAGGGGTGTTGGCTTAAATGGCACCTATTTAAATCAGTTTTGCTGTGCAAATACTGATTTGTTGAAGATCATAGAAATGAAACTCCCAATGGGGACTTAGTTTGGGAGAGGAGGGCAAAATACATGGAATTTGAATTTTGGTGATACCAGCAGCAATAAAAGTAATAACGAATGCCCAAATTTAGGTTAGGTAACAGAATAAATTGGCTATTTATGGAGGGGGCAGTTTTCCTTCATTATGTTCAGTAAACATGCGTTGAGATTAGACATTTTTAAACACGTATAGCTATGCTATTTAGATGTACACAAACACTTCCAAAAACTATTTGCTCTCCTAAAATGACAAAAGACATTCCTAAAGCTCTATCTTCATATTTTGTGACACTAGCCTAAATTTTTATGTGTATGATTATAATCAAGTGCACCTGTGTTAATAGGTGTGTACACATCTATGACTGAATGTAATTCTGGTAGAGATAACAAGTATAGAGGAAAGGTTATGGATTTTTTTAAAAAATAAAGATACAGCATCCTTCTCTGAAAATGGTTTTCTTGAAACACACCAGAAAATCTGAGCAGCCTTCTGCTACTTAATTATTTTTTTACAGTATGAAACAAATGCTTCATTGATTCCTGATACGGTTTATTCACGTGGCTGGTTTCTACATGAAGTGAAAAGGTTTGATTAATTACCATTAAGCGCGACATATCCCAGGGGTAATGAATTTTTTTTGTGTATCTGTTTTCTCCCTTTTTCAAATAGATTGGTAGCTACTTACTTGGTTCCAGTAAAGCAGTCTCCCAGAATGCTTAGGTAGAAGCGGTTTGTGCAAAAGACTAGGACGACAGTGTTGCCAGCACTTAGGCAGTGCCTGAGCGATGTGGTGTCCCGCTGCAGTCCGCAGGGTCTGAACCGTCCAGTCATCTGACTGGGAGTTTGTGTTGGTTCCCGGGGTGCCTGTGCATCATGGGGTGCTTGGGCTGGGAGCTGTGGCCTGTTGCCATGAATACCAGTGTGAACCTGAAGCCAATACAAGAGTAGATCTATGGCTTTGATTTTGGTAATTCCTACTCTTTCCTATAATCACTCAGGGTACCATTGTTATTCATGAAATCAGTGCTTTCTAATTTGGAGTCACAGTATAATTTCATATGCTTTGCACAATTTTTTTCTCATTTGATTCCTTTAATACTGTGTGGTAGGCAGGTGTCAATTATGATAAAGTAAGATTCAGTGACTACCCAAGGCCATTCAGTAGTATGTGCCAGAGTGGATCTCAAACCTAAACCTTCTGAGCCCAAGTTCATTGCTCTTCCTTTTGTACTACATGCGTTTTTATACATTGCTGGATTTGATTTGCCAATATTTTGTTGAGAATTTTTTACATCTATGTTCATGAGAAATGGTGGTCTATTGTTTTCCCTTCTTATAATGTCTTTGCCTGGTTTTAATATTGAGGGTAATACCGGCCTATAGAATAAGTTAGGTAGTATTTTCTGCTATTACCTTCTGGAAGAGATTGTAGAGAATTGATATAATTTTCTTTTTAAATATTTGGTAGAAATTCATCAGTGAACTCATCCGAACCTGGTGTTTCTGTTTGGGAAGGTTATTAATATTGGTTTGATGGATATAGTTCTGTTCAGATGATCTGTTTTGCCTTACCCTTCAGCACTGCCTGGTGACCACACAGTAGAGGGTTTTTAGTCGTCCCCGTGTGCTGTGAGCTGACAACAAAAATGTATGTTGTTCAAGGCCATTAATAGTAAACTGAGTGGCCAAAAGTCTTTTGAACTTCATAGCTACCTAACACCGAATAATTTGGGGTTTCTAAAAATGTAAAGCAGTTTAACAACATTCGGAGCTCAGGAACACCTACAAACCAGTATCATTTATGTAGAGCTAGATACTGAAAGAATCAGTAGTCAGACTTGAAAAAGCTTTCTTAATAAACTAGGAAATATACTGCAACCAAGGGACTGATAGCTTGCCAGGACTTGGTCAGGCTTATTTAAAGGTATTTGTCATATAGTTTTCTCAGAAAGCTAAAGAACAGGTCTCAGGTTCTCGCATATTGGCATTGATAAATCATATTTTTGAGTGAGGGCAGGCACCACCTGTATTTTGGGGATAGAATTTGAATGGGCTATAGGAAATGGGTGGAACCCGGGCCTTCTGAGCTCAAGTTCTGAGATTAAGTAGAGAGGGGGAATTTTTTTGGGACAGCATGATTAATAAAATATTTGCTGTGACTGGAAAGCTCTACCGAATTTTCTGTGATCTTTGCGAGGGAAGTATTTCCACTAAAACAAATAAACCAACATACCTTCCTAGGGTACTGAATTTCAAAACAAAAATATGGAACCAGTTATGTAATATGGGATGAGATTTAAAACTGTGGTAATTATTTCTTAAGTTTGTTCACAAACCTACTTTGTTACCTGAAACAGTGGACAAGTCTTCCCTCCTCTACAAAAGGGAAATCAAATATGGCGTTCCATTAACGCTTAAGGCAAAAATGAGACTCCTATAATCTTCAACAAGAAGTGCTTGTTTCAGTGTGGTGATTACCAGGGGGTCGGGGGGAGGTACAAGAAGGCAGAGGGGAGATAAATGATGATAGGAGACTTGACTTGGGGTGTTGAACTCCTAATACATTGTACAGATGATGTATTATATATAATTGTAAACCTGAAACCTATATAATTTTATTAACCAATGTCACCCCAATAAATTCAATACAAAGGAAGAAAAATTACTTGTTTTTAACTGAGATCCTACCTGAAGTCACAATGCTTAATTCCGCGATTTGTACCACTATCCCTACATTTGAGAGCTATGACTAATTTTTTAAGAGAAAGACAATAAGGAGTGAGGTAAAAACTAGGAAATTTAAAAAAGTCTTTAAAAGGTTAAACATGTATTATTATTATTTTTAAAGATTTTATTTATTCATTTCCAGAGAGATGGGAAGAAAGGGAAAAAAAGAGGGAGAGAAACATCAGTGTGTGGTTGCCTCTTGCGTGTCCCCACCCTGGAACCCAGCCTGCAACCCAGGCATGTGCCCTGGCTGGCAATCAGAGTGGCGACCCTTTGGGTAGCAGGCCAGTGCCCAGTCCACTGAGCCACACCAGCCAGGGTAAAACATGTATTATTTTAACCCATATTCTCCATTTATTACTTCCTTCCAGTCAGTATGCATTTATTAGTATTTGATTTGATAAGTTATCTAATGTATCTATTTTTTATATCTTTATACATTGTTTAATGGTATGGCAGATGTTCTTAATACACATCATATTTTGTAGAAAAAGCTTTCTTGGACTATTTCATGAACAAGGGGCATCTGTGACCTTTATACGATTTATATTCAAAGTTATAATGACCTACAGAAGAGCCCCCACTGCTCTGCCCTCTCTGCACATGAATTGAAACTTTGTGAGAACCAGAGTTTGGATTCTGGGAGAGACATGGAGACATTTACAGGGACGGGGGGACATTATCAGGGACATTATCAGGAGCTGGAAAGGATGGCAGAGGCTAGTGCCTACCAGAGAGATTGCGTTATATGTTATTTAGACAGTGAAGGTAAATGTTGCTGATCCTAGAAGCAGGATTGGTGCTGAAATTAGAGTCTCTTTTCCAAGACATTTCAGACTGAATGATTCAGAAGGAGAAGACAGAGAATATGAAATAAAAGTTGAAGACCACAGGAGGTGCCTTAGGAAGGCTGAGCGGGCTGCCTGGCCTTACCAGGCAGGTTTATGAAAAGGTTTGGGAGAGGCACAGGGATGAACGTAGGGAGCTAAAGTAGGGGTTATATAACAGGATTGCATAAATTTTCTTTGGCTCCATGCTTTTGTGTAACTCAATATTTATTCAATCTTAGAATATCTCAGAGAATTACAACACTTACAAATGAAAGACAACCCCTTGGGAACTTAAGATCCAGGAAAAACCAAGGCAGGCAGCATAGCTTAAGGGAGAAAGATGCTGGGGACCTCCTCTCCTGGGCAGCACGTTAAGTGCGCTGAGGTCCGACCACTGGCCAGCACTGTCTCCTTAGGCTGTTGGACCTGGAGCCGTTAGCCTGATATCTCGGGGTGGGATCCGGTCTTTCTAGAAGCTCCTCATTAGAGCACAGGAGCTAAGAATGAGGGCGTGGCTGTGTGTGGTCCCTGGCTGGAGCTATGGGTGGAAGAATGTGAGGTGAGAAGGAACAGGGTGCCTTCTACTTGCCCTCTAGGTAAGAAGCAACTTAACACTGATCCACCATCATTGGCTGAACCAAAGATTCAGCAGGATACAAATGTAGAAAAGCTCTCAGGATGAATGTGTGATTTTATTACTCTTACAAAGCATAGAATCACAGGCTAACCGAGTATTTGTCATTGGGAATTGGAACCTAGTAAGTCCTAGAACCAGGTAAGGCCAGTCTCTTGGGAATGTCTGGATCCTTGCAGAGACAAAACAGAATAAACAGGCAGCTCCAAGTTTGGAAAAGCCCATTTCCCCACCAGTCAGCGCTATGCTTCCCGCCCCACAGCGAGCCTTCCCTAAAATCTACCTGTCGCTACGAAGGGACATTCCTCCTAGAACTTATGCCCCAAGATAAATACAGGAAACCCTTAAAAACAAGTTTTCCATCCTTTTAGATTTGGATGAAATTCCTCCCTGTGGGCAGTGTTAGACATTCTTTGGGAGGAGAACAGATAGTCCCTACCTCGGAGCTATCCCTGTCCAAATGAATATTTAGGACATGTTAACTGAGGAGAGTAGATGAAATGGGAAGCAAACAGCCATTGGCAACACTGGAAGCTTTTATCAGACTCTTTACCTTTGTGGGGCGCTGAGCCAGCAATGCCAGAAAACACAGCAGCAGGTATGACTTCTGCCCTTGGGGACTGAGAGCACCATTTGTGAACTTATTCTTGTGTGAAATTTGCCTCTGTCGTCATTCTTGGTGACAACAATAGTGGTTGGAGTTAAGAAAGCACGTGGCCAGCTGCAGGTGGGCGTGGAGATGGACTGCACTGCAGGGCTGTTGGCTTCCTTGTTCGTGCCATGTTTCTTTTTCAAACGCTGGGCTCGGTGCAGTTACTCCTGATGTTTTGTGTAATACATGGAAATACACTTAAAGAGATTTCCCCCCTTTGTATTTCTCTCTTGAGTTGTTGGAGTTCTTTATCTCTTGGGGTTCCAGCCCTTTGTCAGATACATGTTTTGTGGACCTCTACTTCCCATCTGTCACTTGACTCTTCATTTTCCTAACTGTGTCTTTGAGAATTTCTAATTTTGACAGTTACATTTATTGACCTGTTTGGGAAACCTTTGCTCAGCCCTAAGTCATGATGTTAGTCTATATTACCCACTAAATCTTTATGGTTTTAGCTTTTATATTTATATTTATGTTACATCACAAATCACTTTGTATGAGTGATATGAGGTAGAGGTCAAGTTGAGTATTTTTCTGTCTCGATACCCAGTTATTCCAGCACCATTTGTTGAAAACGTTTTTTTCTACCCATTGATTGCTTTGGTGCATTTGTTGAAAATCCTGACTCTGTATGTGGGGGTCTATTTCTGGGCTCTGTATTCTGCTCCTCTGATAGACTTTGATTTCTCTTGTCTCGAACCAGTTTTAACAGTTGTATATTGTACAGATGTCCACAATCAGGTGGGATCTCTTTGTCATTGCTGGACATTATGAAGTTTATAAATTTGCTCCTAAAACAATGCTATTATGCATATTACTTCCATTGTTTAATTGTTTAATTGCTTTAAGTGGTAGAAATAATTTATAAGCAAAATTCAAGGCAAATATGTAAAAATATGTTATTATTTAGCTTTCCATAGTGTATTCTAATTTTAGTTCTGTGGCAAATGAGTGTGCTTGCAATTGGCAAGAAGGCAGAGTGAGTACTGTGACCAGCAGCTATGACGTCCTTGTCAGCTGAGAGAAGAAAAGTCACTTTGCTTCTAATGGTCATTTACGGGTTGGTTTTATGATATTGTCAACAAGCATTATTAGAGTGGGGAGGCATAAAGGGTAAAACTTTTAAAGGACTTTCTCAGAGCTTATTGTTTTCCCTGGGCCCCGTAATCTATTGTAAATACATATTTGTGTGCATGTCAAGTGGTGGGAAATGAGAGGCAGACGTTTGACCAGTCGTCGAACGGCATTCATTCAATTATGGAAACGGGACAGTGGTCGTAACTCATGTCCTGTGCACTGTCAGATGTGAGGGGACATCTGTCTTAAGCTTTTTTGTAGGATAATCAGCAAGACATTTAGTTGTGTAAATGATACCCAGGACACACATTTTTATTTTATGTGAGTATATAAATAAAACTATACCAAGGTGTGAAGTGTTTGTAAATGCTTAGTTTCTTTACTTGATAATTGATCCATTTATAGGAGGACTTTGTGGTATATAAGCCATCCTAGACATCATTTCAAGACATCACTTTTTCTCACGGAACATAGATTTTAAGGGGGAAATGGTTATTTTAGATAAACACAAATTTTTTTTACATTCGCAAAACTTTTCATAAGGACAGTGACAATTGTATGTTATAATCTTTTAAGAGGTTTTCTGGCGTTTACAATAATAAAACTTAATATATGTGATGGTGAGACTGCCGTGCTGGAAAATGACAGTTTTCATAAATCATTAAGTCATCTCTGCAGTGTTCAGAGTTTGAGAGCTGCAACTGGGTTTTAGCAAAGCAGAAAGTCAGAGGGCTGTGTCTAGAAGGGTATTATAGGAGCTCTGTGTAAGAATGGGGTCTTCAGACTTCTGTATGTGCCTTTTTTTATTTTAAAATTTTATTTATTTACTTTTAGAGAGAGGGAAAGGGAGAAAGAGAGGGAGAGAAACATCAATGTGTAGTTGCCTCTCATGCATACCCGCTACTGGGGAGCTGGCCCGCAACCCAGGCATGTACCCTGACTGGGAATTGAACCTTCGACCCTTTGGTTTGCAGCTTGGCGCTCAGTCCACTGAGCCACACCAGGCAGGGCCTATATGTGCCTTTTAATTTGCTGATAGAGATTTCCTTTCTGGGGCATGCTAGTTATTTTTGACCAAATATAAGCTTTTGTCTGTGTGAAGCTTTCATTATCAGACTCTGGCCTATTATAAATAATTAAAATCTTTCAGAGGGCCATTCTTTTTCTTTTTTCTCCTCTCTTTGAGAGGTAACCAGAAAGAGCACAAAAAAGAGAGTCAAAAAGCCAGTAACCCTCTATTCCAGCCCTGATGCTGATTCCAGTCTTCAATGTTGATCCTGGTCCTTGGTCATTCCGACAAAAGGTACAGTGACCCCTCCAACCCAGTCAGCTCCTATTTTGGTTAAACTCACCTTGGGGGGAGGGGTTAAGAGAGAAATGTTGGTTTTAGTTGAATTGGCTTTAAGATTTTCAGGTGTGTCCTCAAGTCAATTGCAGAGGTTGTGGATGGAACTCAATCTCAGTAGCTTCTTTTTTTTTTTTTAATTTTATTTATTTATCTTTAGAGGAGAAGGGAAGGAGAGAAATAATCAATGTGTGGTTGCCTCTCATGAGTCCCCTCCTGGGAACTGGCCTGCAACCAGGCATGTGCCCTGACTGGGAACTGAACCGTGATCGTGTGGTTCGCAGGCCCATGCTCAATCCACTGAGCCACACCAGCCAGGGCCTTCAGTAGCTTCTTGATGAAAGACTCTCCCCGCTTTCTCTTGGAACCATATAGCTGTTCTGTCCTCTGTTTAGGGATCTCCCCAGGGAAGTCAGTAGAGATTTAACCAGGTTGAATGGGAAGATGGTTAGAGCTGGCTGCTATACATTCCCTTCAGTATCCAATTTTCCAGTCCCCTGCCCATTCTCCTAATGAGAAATAAGCCAGAAAATAAGACTGAAGAAATCAAGTTTAATATGAATTTCATCCTTTGGCTCTCTGATCTTCTCATCTAATCATCTGGTGTTTTAGAAACTTGATAATGTCTGTTGTATCTATAAAGTCAGTTTATGTGTTTTCCTTTTTAAAAAAACGAGCTGGGAGATTTGTATGCTCTTATAATTCTAAAGTGCAAGTTTAAAATTAAGAACATTTTGTACTCCCTCCTTCCCTTTGCACAGTGATCTTTAACATCGCCTTCAAGGTGTGTGTGTTCAGTTTGTGATCAGTGTAGCCGACTGGCGACGGTGGTTTCTCAGAACCAACTCTCTTGTTAATGAACGTGATCATTTATACGGTGTCACAGTGGAATAGTCATGTTAAATAATTGATTGGGCCACGGCAGGTAGAGAACAGCAAATGGAGTCTCTTCGTTGCTATGGTAATACTTTTGGTTTAAGGGAACTGTTCATCATTTGGACCTCATGGGTCTGGTGCGTGTGACATAATTGCCTGTGGTTGAGGCAGTTGGAGGGGAAAATTGGTGTAAGAGGCGGTGGCATTTTGCAGCAAATTAATATATATTTCAGAGAGTTCTTGGGCTTACATTGTAGAGTGACTTATTCTTTTTTTTATTAAAAGGCTCCTTCTGAGCTAATGTGTCAGCATAGAGAATGAGTCAAGTGACAGATTTGTTTACTTGCTAACACGGTGGGATTTGATCATTTATTGTATAAAATGGTTATTATGTGAGGTGCACATTTGTTCCTCTGTTACCCCAGGGAGGGCTCCCTCTGAGTGAAATTGATACCACATTTAGTAGGGATCTTGGGAGGAAAGGACAACACATTCTCTTTTATTGTCTGTTTTTTTAAACCATAAGTGGTAAAGGTAGGGGCTATATTTATGTATTCTTTCAATGAACATTTATTGAGCATTCAGCTAGAGGCCGTTAGGGTTTGAGAGTCCAGTGGGAGTACAGCAGACGTGGTCCCTGTCCTCAGAGGTCAGACACTGGCGGACCAGGCCCTCTTATCTCTGGGTTCCCGCTTTTGCATTATCCTTTGCCTTATACGAGCTTTCTCACTAAGTGCTTGATAAAGTTTTAGACTAATTTCTTTCTTCTTCCTTCCCACTATAATCTCCTTATATGTGCTCCCCCCCAGTGGTTTATTAATACCATTTGTCAACAACGAACATGGAGGTGAAAGGGTATGTGGTGGGAGCATATGTCCTTCTTTTGACCCATGTTCTTCTTTCCTTCGTGGCTGAGCTCAAATTTTGCTTGTGTTGTGACGCCAGCCCAGCCAGAGCAGTCTCATTTCGGTTACTCTGCTCAGTTGATGTGACATATTTTATCTGGTTTTCTTATGTTATTACTTAATTTTTCTTGTGTTGTGACTATACCTCTTAGGTGTGTTGGGGCAGGAAAACAGCTACAAGTCAGTGGCCAAGTCCCAGTATTTTTATTTTATAGAAAAGGATCAGGCCTGTAGAAATTAGAAGATAACTGGTTATTAGAAGAATCGTGATTGGTATCCAAGTGTTTAAACTCCAGGGTCCCTCTTCTTTACTCTTCTCTTCTGAGAGGAGGCACCAGTGAATGCCATGCTTTCAACTCGGAGTGCGAGGGAGCTTGGTAGCCAGGGGAAGATGAACTTGAGGCTGGCTCCTGGACTGACTGTGAGTTTAGGTGTAATGGGTTATGACAGTGGTTAGACAATGCAGAGCTAATGGATGCAGCACTTCATCGAGTATTTTAATTTGACACATCAAGCAATTGGAAGCTTAACCTGAGCAAACTAACAGTCAAGGGAAGATGCAAGAGGTCCTTGCTGCTGTATGTCAGTATCATTGGGGACAGCAGGAAATGACCTTGGAGGAGAAGTGTTGCCCATTGGACTCATAGAAGCTTGAGGCTCTTTGATTATGAACTAAGACGGGATAATAAATACATGGCAAAAATAGGAATCAAACTCTCAAATGGCGTGTCAGCTCTGCCTCTTGATGAAAGTAAGTTTTCTGCCTCTAAATTTGATGATACTTTTATTTCCACTTCCAGGATTATTCTAGTTTTCCTTAACCCTCATGCCAGGCTTATGCTACTCTAGCCATAGCCTTGAATGAAATAGCTTGAAATTAAGAAAAACTTCTACTAGGTGAAGTAAAAAGGGAAGTGTATGGGAGGGATTCTGGTGTCTTTGGGAACTCAGGCTCAGCCTGCCCACTGTCCAGACACTGGAATGTCAACTCGGCACTCAATTCTGTTTTTTCTTTTTCTCACTAAACTGGCTTTAATTCTACATAGTTAAACTGGGGGGCTTTATACCTCCTGAGTTTATAACCCAGTTCTTGAAGTGACTAGAGAAACTCATGTAGCATTTTCTCATTCTGATTTGAATTCCTGGGGGAGACAATTTGCTGGGCTCAGCCCATATGGCAGAACCTGGACACAAAATGCCCTTGAACTACTGTTGGAGGCAGAGAAGAGGCCCTGGGCAGATAGATATGCTCAGCAAATTGATAATCCCCACTTAAAGTCACCCACGTTCCTAATATGTTATTTTCCGTTTGTTGCATAAATGTTTTGAAAATATTTCTTTGTGGCATAATGAGGAATTAAATCTATTCTGCCCGTTTATCAGTTTCATCATATAAAAATAATTCAGAACCCTAGCTTTTCCTTGAAGCTGTCTTTTGCTTCTCACCTATGACCTTTTCAAACTCTATTGGAAAACGAACCTTTTTTTTTTAAGCACATGGTGAGAAGTTAAAAGTCTGAAATGCTTTAGTATAATGTTTTGACAATTAAGATGTGAATTTTCATGCATTAAGAAATTTTGTTCGCCCTGGCTGGTGTGGCTCAGTGGATTGAGTGCTGGTCTACGAACCAAAGGGTCACTGGTTTGATTCCTAGTCAAGGCACATGCCTTGAGTTGTGGGCCAGGTCCCCAGTTGGGGGCATGCAAGAAGCAACCAATCAGTGTTTCTCTCAAACATCAATATTTCTGTCCCTCTCTTTCTCTTTCCCCTCCCCTCTTTCTAAAAATAAATAAACTCTTGAAAAATTTCGTTCATCATGAACCACATTTCTTTTGATTGTGTTCCTGTCCTTCCCAGAGAAATTTAGAAATGAATAACCTTGAGATGCTCGGCCCTCAGAAGGTTTACTAGCTTTAAAGATTCTGATTTTATTTTTCAAGGCTGCAAGAAAATACTCAGTGAAGTTTGTTTTGATTCACCACTTATCACCTTGAGCCATTGCCACTCAGTGCCCGCCAGGCATTAAATCTTGTACAATGAGCGAACGGCATAAAACCATGTAGCTCACAGCAGAAGCCCACGTAGTATTATCTCAGGTGTTTCTCATAACATGTAGCATGGACCCAGGCCGTGTCTCTAGATCTGAATTTTTCTGCTTGCTCCCTCCACTGTGAGAAGTGAATACTTCATCAAAAACAGCAGCGGCTTTGAGCCCAGTTACTCTGGTGTTGAGAGGAAAAGCTAACAGCAATCACAGTTTTTCAAGCTCAGCTGAGTAGTGGTCCGACGCAGAGGAAATCTAGATAAATTATGCTTTGGCCTGTTAGAGTGCCCCTGACTCCTTTTCCGGGTTTGATTTATGCAGAAGTGCTTGTTTGCTGCCTCTGTGAAATAATTAACAGCGAGCAAATGTTCTATATTATATGCAGATTTGAGAGAGGCATTGAAGCAGGTAGCTATGAAATGCGGGTTGATGGTGTCTGCTGAAACCCATTGTCCATTCTTTGAAATACAAAACTCATATATTTAAACCAGAAACATGAAGTGGAACAAATGGGGTTGCCAGCCAGATAATAAAATAAATGATAAATGGAAAGGGACCCCAAAGGTGCTCCCGAAAAGCTGGCATGGGATTGGAGGCCAGGCCAGGAGGAGGTGGGTGTTGAGAAAGGCTTCAGGTAATGGTCCCTGTGTGATTGATGTGGCTGGTTATTTTAAGTGTCACTTTCTAAATTAGGAGTTTGGGTGGGGGAACTGGGAGCCTTTGCTGTCCGGCTTTTTGTTGTTTTCTTTTTTGCTTTGAGGGGGCTTGGATAGTCCGGGTTGGTTTTTTTGTGCCTTAATGAGAATTTATCTCAAAGAGCAAAGTAGGCACATTTGTCTTTGTTTTAATGTTAAGAAGTGTTAGTGTTATTCTCCCGCCCGCTCAAAGGAGGCCATATCAGTGGTGGCAAAGGCATGGAGGATTTTGCACTTTACTGGGTATTTCACTTCAGGGACCTTCTTAAAGACACAAACCGCTCACATCAGGGCTGTTCCTGCACCCAGTTGTTGCCTCTGGCAGCCCGAATCTGTAAGAGGTATCCGAGCCTCTCTTTGCCGGGTGGATCGTGTCCTTTGTCTCTCCCTGTCTGTTCAGTGAGCTCCAGCAAGGCAGCCTGGTGCATGATTCTCTGCCCCTCATGTCCATTTCACAGGTGGGTGTAGGCTCCATAGATGCCTCATCTCAGGGTGCAGCGAGCAGAGATACACTCCTGTGAACTCAGGTGGTAGATGTTTATTGTTGGTGCTGGGAAGAGGGAACAGCAGGGCTTCAGGAAAGGGAGGGGCCCAGGGGCTCTGGACACCTGGAGGCTGGAATCAGAAGGCTGTTGGAATTTCCACTAGTTCCAGGAATGTCCGCTGCACATCATTCTGGAAGCCTTCCCTTACTGTTAACCCAGATACTGCCCAAGGCTAGTCCCTCTTCGGGCCCATCTGCTTTGCTGCCCTGCAGGCTAGGTTTACTTCCTAGTTCAAATATCCCTGAGATGATGATATCCCATCATCCCTGAGATTAAACCATTTCACACCTTGATGGCCAGTCTAGGGACCAGTTCTCACTGCTGGTCCTGTTTTGTTCTGTTCCATGTGACTAGCAGGTGGATGGTGTGTGTGTGAAGTGCAGGAAATCATTGTCTAAGGCTGCCGTCAAGCAAGGATGGGAATATTTCCAGCTCCGCTTAGCCAGGGCTGCGGGCAGGCACACACCACGGTGGGGTGAAGAGTCCACTCTCACATCATGCTTACAAGATACCAGTGAGAGGCTGAGGTTCGTATCCCCTGTTTATCACTGAGGAGATGCGGCCAAAAGAGGTTAAGTACTTTGCTGAAAGTTATAGATGTAGGAGGGGCCAGAGCTGGCATTCGAAGCCAGATTGATTTGACTCCATTGGGCCATGACTTTTTTCCTTCTGAATTCTTCTAAGGTGAGGCTAGGCCATGTTGATCCTTGAAGTGGTGCTGGCCCTTTCTTCTTTTTGGAGGGGTTTTTTTTTTTTTTTTCTAGTGCTTGATAACCAGGGTAGCTTCTCATTTTTCCCTCTTTGGGGAAGGATCTTCTAAGGAAGATTCTGAGTTTTTAGTTATCAAAAGGAAGAGGTACAACTTTTCGATGTCGATAGCGTTCTAACTATATGATAGGACTGGACTTGGGCTTGGGGCGGAGGGTCTCTAACTGAGAGGCCAGCATCCCTGGAGTAGATTCTATCAGTCCAGCTTGTTTCTCCTCTGCAGGTTCTGTGCATAGGTGTTCTTCCTCATTTGGGTTTTGTGATTTCTCTTCAGCACCAGGAGGCTGGAGACTATGGCCAGGGAGGTAGCTTGGCAACTGGCACACATAACACAGTAGGCATACAGTACGTGTTGGCTGGGTAACTTGTGGCTCCGTGGCCTGTCCTCAAGCAGGCACCTTCCTGGTAAGTCGCTTTTCTCCATGCAGTAGCCCAACCGTTCTCTTTTTTCAAATTTTACCAGTCCCCAGGAAGAAGGCAGGCTTTCTGACACCTATCAGGGGAATTCGTAGGAATCCTGACTGAGGTCCTCTAGTGGTTCAGCCCCTGTGATTCTAATGGTTTTTAGTCTTGTGAACTGTGCTTCAGGCAAAACATTGCAAACATTGCCAACTCCTTCTGTTTTTCACCTCCCCCTTCTCTCCTGTGACATTACGTCTTTGGTAGCAGGGTAGTAAGTAACTGTGGATTTGGGAGCCAGACCGGTCTGGGTTCGATTCCCTCCTCTGATGCGTCCTGGCTGGGTGATCTTCGGCAGGTTACTCAGTCTCTCTGAGCTTGAGGCGTATAAAAAAGTACTTAGCACAGTGCAAGGCACGTGGTAATGACTCAAGAAAAGTTGGGTGCTGCCTGATACAATGATCATGATGGTAGTTGTGTTTTCTACTCTGGACTGTTAACGCTCGTTACTCCCAAAGGGGGAGCTCTTAACATTGAGCTGCAGCAACGCGGCAATGCCTGCTCTTTTTGTTTATATTCTGTTGCCATCCTCGAGTTTGCTGAAGCATTCCAAGTGCTGCAAAGCGAATTTTGAATGAAGATAATTATCATGTTTCTAATGTAGTTGGGAGCTGAGGTATTTTAATTAATGATGTGCCAGCAACCCTTTCAATAAGGTGAAGTGTGATTTTTTAAGGCCTCCATCTACTTGGTTATAATTAGGGACATTTGGCATGCTCAGTCGTAATATATGCTGATTTGTACACTTTCATTAAGCAATCAGGATCGAATGACCCAGTGACCAGACTTTCATGGGATCAGGTTCCAATATTTGAGGAGGAGGAGCTGGTTTTGTGTTCTCTTCTCCCTGCCCGTTTTCCGTCTGTAACCTTTCTTCACATTCGGTGTTAGAACACAGGGCTGCCGTCTGGTTTTTGAGGCCTTGATTTGATAGCTTCCTGCTGCTGCACGTTCCTCCTCTTGCCTGTGAACCAGTCTGGCTAAATCCCTATGTTAGAGAATAAAATTTTCCTATGGCATTGGCTGTTTTGGGAGTGCTGAAGGTGGTTAACAGTGGAAACCAAAAAGATGAAGTCAGAGGCATACGAATCAGAAGAAAGAGGGTGAAGAGTAAAGTCAGAACCTTGAGCACTTAAAAGGGATGGTTGATTTCATGTCTAACCCTCATCATTGTAGATAGACGCTGAGCTCCAGAAGAACAGGGAACATGTTCAACTTGTTCTGTGCTGCATTCCTGGTACTTAGCACAGACGCTGGTGCAGAGTAGAATTTACTGAATAAATTGATGAGAAAAATGGAGGCCCATGGATACCTATGTAGATGACACTGATCTCTACAGGGACAGAGCCTGGGCTGCCATCTGGGTCTGTGGGGCCCAGTGTAAAGGAGGGGATGAGGTAAATAAGGCAAGAATTTTTTAACAAATCAACATAGGACTATATTAAGAAAGTTACAAAACAGAAAACGTGAATTTCATTGGCCAGTAATTCATAGGGAAGGAGCATGGTGTGTGTGGCATTGCATAATTCAGTGCTGCCATTTGATGGGTTTTCAAAAAGCAGAGGTTGGGCAGCTGTACTGTAACTTTACTACTGTTTGGTCTGTGTTTTCTTGGTATTGTCCTCTTACTGCTCAAGCTAGGATGACTTTTCAAGCTCAGACTCTCATTGTTTCCTCCCTTTTCTACCTTAGGTTTATAATTGTTCTGTTGAAGTACTGTTAATTTCAAAACTCTTTTCCTTGCTATTAATGTCAAGTATGTACTTTCTAATCCATGTAGATTTGTTAGATCCATTATACAGCAAGTAGATCAAAAGCTGGTATGACAAATGTCCTCAACAGGATTTAGAGTTTTAAGCCAGTTCCCCAAACATGCCCTTGGGCCACCTACTGTCCCTTTCCCCACCTCCCTGCCTGCTCCCTCGGCAGACACACACGCAGCGCCACAGGGGCCTTCTGGAGAAAGGTGGGTGAGTGCTCCTTCAGCACTGGGGCACTTCTGGGCAACATAATGGGGGATTCGTCTACCCTCACATTCTGAAAGTAGGTAAGAGTTCTAATTACCAAGCCAGGGCACAGAGGGACTGCTGATGGTGCAGTCCTGGGGTAGGGGTGGGGTGGGGGGACAGATATTTCCTGAGTCTGTGGAGCACAGATTGACCATCCTCCTTCCATCCTTCCCTTTACAGCTCAGGCTGTGTATTGATTGTGAGGTGTGGCGAGTGGAGGTGAGGACCACCCATCTTTAAAGCACCATCAGTGTTGTACCTTGGTGATGTCTTCTTGGGTAATTGCGATACTGTGGACTGTCAGATAATTGTAGCCTCACAGGGCTGGGGAGGGGTCAGTACTGGTTGGTGCTCACTATAGGGCTGGAGCACACATGAGAAAGAACCAGTTTTAGGGCTGTTGTGAATGACATAGATGGTCTATTTCCTTGAGCTCACTGGAACACACATTAGGACTTCCAATTACGTAGACAGCTAGAAAAATTAGTTTTGAAAATCCCTAAAGTGTGCCCATAGACCTATTTGTCAATCCATCTGTAATTGCTTATTGATCACATACCATATGGCCAGGCCTGGCCAGCCCCTGCTCAGATAGTATAGTACAGTTTGGCCCAGGGTTTTTGAACTGTCACTCTGAGATTTAAGTTGTTAGGGAAAGACCATTACCCTGAAATCAAGAGAGACAGCCCCTGGGAGTTCTGGGGGAACTTCATCTGCTTCCTCCGTCATTTTGGAGGAGGTACCACGCTTGTACTTGGAGCAGTGGATTATGCACAATCAATGGTGATGACTGCATGAGCATTTTTAATTAGTCTTCAACCTCTGTCTAATGCAATCAGAAACCCTCTATCAGAGCAGAGATTTTTAATCAATCATTCCTCATCTTCTGAGGTGGATATAAACTAAACCCATTTGCTTTTAGCCTGTAGCTTAAAATATCTGCTTTAGAGAACTATTATTTAACTAGGCAGATCTCTGTAAACCAAGTACTATATTTTGAGCATGGAGACTTAAATCTCAAATTGCAGATTGCTCTGATTAAGTGTAATTGTGTGAATTAAGTTGTCTCTTGCTTCCACTCTGCACAGAGAAAACCTACCAACAGACAAAATCATGTAAAAGGAATTGTATCAGACTGGCATTAAAAGGACCTGAGTTCTAGGCCAACCTTTGCAAATCAGTTTCCTCATCTGTAAGAATAAAAGAGGATGCAAATAGCTGTTATTTAGGTCCTCATTATGTCATGTTAAAGTTACGTTACCCAGAACACTAACAGTAAACAACATTTCTGGACTATTGCTACGTGCTGGGCTGTGGCAGTGTGCCTTGGAGCAGGCACGTGAAGCTGGTATCATGTCATTTACCCTCCCTCTCCCCATGCGATAGATACTGACAAGGCCACCTCTGTCTTAACTTAGCCTGGGAGTTCATGGTGGAAAGGCTGATCTTTGAAGGCCAAAGACCGAAAATGTCAGTTGTGCATCCGCAACAATTACCTAAATAAAGATCACTGAATTGAATGCAGTGTTCTACAGAGGTGATCTTTTGTTTGCCTTTGTGGGTCTGACAAAATTCTGCAAAGTGAAATTGACAAATCAAAATTTTAATTTAACTGACAGCCAGACAAGTCCTCCATTTTGATCTGTTAACATAACTTTTTTTTTCAAAAGTGAAGTTCTAGAGAATGCAAGAACAGGGTATCTTCCTTGTTGGTCAGCAGCGTTAGTGAGCGTGTAGAGACTGGGTCACATTCATTTCCGTGCTAGGCGTTAGCAGTGCACATGGGTGCAGCTTCCCGTGAGCCTGTGTGGATCAAAAGCCTTCATGCGTGCAAACCCTCTGAGCTGCCATTTCCTCTGCTGGGGTTTTAACTGAAGGACAAAACCAAGTATATGCTCAAATGTTTAGTTTTAAAAAGGTGTTTGTTGTCAACTGTTGATGACATTAAATGCCCAGCCATCAAAAGATTGATTAAAGAAACATATTTGATGTTAAAATATGTCCTAAAATGGCATGTATTGTTAAGCAAATAAAATTTACACAGTTTAAATAGCAGTATGTGCTGTGTGAGCTCATCTTAGTATAACCACATGAAGTAGCAAATACACACATACAGGTATTAACGTAGTATGTCTGGGGATTAAAAAAGTTATTTTTGTCTGGTTCAGTGACAGTACTATTTTTTCTTTTGCATATCTTCATTAAAAGTTTTTTTCTATAATGAATCGGCATTGTTTTTATAGTAAGAAAAAAATTAGCAAAAAGCAAACAGTACAAACCTCTTGAACTAAAAATCCCAGCTCAATCCCAGGGCTAGAAATTGCTTACAAATTTGAATTTTTTGAGAAAATGTTAATTGTTGTGAATGTGTACATTTTTTTTAATCCTGAGGCAAACCATATGGTTAACTTGTCTTTATTCACATTGATAACTGGAAATGTCTCTGATTTTTTTAATCAGGATTTAGAGAAATTTTATTATGTTTGTACTTAGATAGAAATCAAAAGAAACTAAAAAGGAAAAAAAAGAGGCACTCTCTGGTGACCAAATTCTTTTCCTCCAATAGTTAAAATTAATACCCATTTCTACTTATTAATTGTAGAAATTTAGAATATTCAAATAAGTGAAGCAAAACTAAATAAAATGCACACATACAATCTTACTATTTAGAAATAACTTCTATTAACATTATTATGGGTCATGTCTTTCCAGAATTTATATTATATATACATACAAGGGGGGGGCCAAAACCCCCCAGAATTTATTTATAAAAAATTGTGAATTTAGTCTTACATGTTTCAACTTCAGCCACCTTCAAACTGCTCTCCATTTGATGCAGTACACCTGTTAAGTTTTTCCCACTGCTCAGAACAGGTTTTGAACTCATTGACCTTGATGCCTTTTAGTGAATGCTTCTGCTGCTTTTGGTTTCACTTCTTCCCCTTTGACAAAAGTTTCCCTTTGAGGATATTTTTTTTAATCTGGGGAAACAAAAGTTGTTTGGGCCAAGATCAGATGAATAGGGAGAGTAGGGCACAGGGGTGACACCATTTTTGGTTAAAAACTGCGGAACACGCAGTGCTATGTGGGCAGGTGTGCTCAGCAGGCGCACTCATAAATCACCAATCATGAAATTCACAAATGCATTGAAAGAGTCTTCAAAAAAATTCACTGAAGCTGAATGTAGCCTCTCACAACACTACCAGCTGGTACACTGATACAGATGGGTTCCTAGAATACTCAACTAGTGGCTGAAGCCTGTACTAAAAGGAACCCATCCTGCAGAAGCTAATTCCATTTTGGGGGGTTCCCCCCATTTATATCTGTATATATGTGTAATGCTTTCTCACTTGTTTATTTACTGGGAGAGTGCAGTCCTCCAGACTGTATACTTTAATGAGGACAGGGACCATGGCTTGTGGGGTAAATCAACATTCCCAGTGCAACAGCATGACTGGCAAGTAGCAGGGTTTGAGTAAATACTCATGGGACAACTACAGATAGTTTGCTTATCTTTCCAGGTCAACTTTTATGCCCAAAGATTATTTTGATGACTGGATAGACAGAATCTCATATTGTGGATGTTCCACATTTAATTGTTTCTAGTCTTTGCCTATAAAAAAAGCCCTGCTGAAATAAATGCTTTGTAACTAGATGTTTGACACTTAGAAATTATTCAGTACAATTACTGTCCTGAAGATTGACTAGTGGGGTCAAAGGGCATGTCTGTGTTTCATTGCCCAATGTCCTCCACAAAGGGTGTGCAGTTTTGTACTGTGACAGAATGCACTGCCTGATTTCACCTATATACTTGGGATCATGGACCTTTTTCTTTGAATGACAGAATGCACTGCCTGATTTCACCTATATACTTGGGATCATGGACCTTTTTCTTTGAAATTTTTATTGAGATAAGTGCAAATTCACATGCTGTTGTAAAAAAAAATAACAGAGAAATCCCTTGTACACTTTGCCCATTTTCCCTCAATGAAAACATTTTTGCAAAGCTATAGTATAATATCATAACCAGGATATCGATGCTGATGCCATCCAGAGCTCTTCCCCAGTTTTACTTGTACTCATTTGTATGTGCCTATAGTACTATATAAAGTTCTCTACAAGTTCACCACTTGTGTAGGTTCATGTGTCTATCTCCCATAGTAGGTCTTTTCCTGGGTCATAGGGGAGTTACATGTTTAGTTTTTTAAGAAACTGCCAAACCGTTTTCCAGTTTGGCTGCACCATCCTATATTCCACTAGCCAGGTATGAGAAGCCCAGTTTCTCTGCATCCTTGTCAATATTTAGTATTGTCACTTTTTTATTCTGAAAGGTGTGCAGTGATACACCATTGTGCTTTTAATTTCTGTTTCCCTAATAGTTAATAATGTTGAACATCATCACGTGTACTTATGTGCCTTCTGTATATCCTCTTTGGTGAAATGTCTTTGCCGATGTCTGTGTCTTTTGCCAATTTATAACTGAATGATGATAATTATTATTATTTTACTGTTGAGTTTTGAGAGTCCTTTAATATTCTAGACACTAGTCCATTGTTGGGTATGTAGCTTTCAGATATTTTTTTGCCAGTTATTGTTTTCATCTTCATACAGGCTTTTATAAACCAAAAGCTTTTAAAAAATTGATGAAGTTCAGTTAATCAGTTTTTCCTTTTGTGGATCGTGATTTTGATATCAAGTCTCAGAACTTTTTGCCTAGCTGGTGTGGACTTTTGATTTGTTTCTCAGAGGCTGTCTAAAGTGGATTATAATTTTGCAACTTCATGTACCTGTGTAGTGATTGGGTTGGAATAGCCTTAACTTTATTAATAACTAGGTTTATATCTTTAATTGGGAGATTACCAGGACTCCCCTTTTATTCCATGCTCTGAGGAGCTATAAAACATTGCAATACTCAGGGACATCGGAGTTCTCATCACTTATCCTATTCACGGTGTTTTTTGCTAATTCTTCCACAGTTTCTCTCCTTATAGCATAAGGGATGGTGATGAATGTGACAGTGGGGATTCCTGGGACTCATGTAATCCTTGAAAGGGTAAAGGGATTTTACTGAGTCAGAAGCTGCGAGCAAACCTAGTTTATGTTTTACAGCTCCCTGTAGGTCAAGGTAGTAGTGTTGTAGAGTTGCCAGGTAGTTGATTGTGGCTCTTCAGCTGGATGGCCTGGTTTTTCATTCTGGCTCTTCTCCTGGCTAGCTGAGTAAGTAGAGACCTGTTTCCTAATTGCTCTGTTCTTCAATTTTGTCATTTATTAAATGGAGATAATAATAGTATCTACCTCACAGCATTGTTCCAAGGAATCAGTCATTACATGTAAAGTACTTAGTGCAGTGCCTGAGAAGCACTCATAGTTGTTTTAATGTTTTTATTATTACAACTCTTGCGTCCGTAACAGCTTGGGTGCTTGTTAAAATGCAGATCCCAGGATCTCCACTCCTGGACCTACTGAATAAACATCTGAGGGTTAAACCTTCAGGAAAATCTTGCTGCATTTCAGCAAGATTCCAGTATGGTTCTAGGAAGGCTAAAGTTTTTGAACAGCTGTTATTTAGGCTGTCAATCATTTCTATTTCCCCATGGTAAGTGAACCCTCTGGTCTTTCTTTTAGTGATGTGGTTGGGTGCTTCCGCCAAGGCAAATGCCTTTTCTCTAAGAGCGCTCCTAGTGTTGCTGGGGACTGACAAGTTCTTACACAGAATCAAGTTACAGCCGTACTGTGGATCAATGAATTTAGTGCCAGGCCCACTTGGGGGAAGCAGGTATGAGACTATAGGGAGTCGTGGAGTCTGTGGTCAACTAGAACTTGAGCACCATATTTAAAGATCTCCAAATGAAAATAATAACAATAAAAAGGAAGTCTCTAGGCTGGACTTAGTATTTTGATGGCAGTTTTACTGTTCTTGCATGGCTATGGAGCAGTGTCTTTGGGGGGACTATATGGGAGGCTATATTTCTAGATCTGTGTGAATTTCCTTGTAAATGGGCTGCTCAAGGACAACTGGCTTTCTTTAAAAATACCACAGGAGTTCTTACAACCAATCTACATGATTCACTGGATTGCCAGTTCTTCCTGCTCCCTGTGGGAAACACACTGACTCGTCCCACTCCTTGGTGAGTGTGCTGTCTGGTGGACTATTCCAGGCTCTTGAGGTCCCGACTTCTCCTCCCACTGCTGAGGTGTGTGCATTGTCACAGTGATTTATATAATTCCATTAAATAACGTGTGAACTGATGAAATAGATGAGTGAAATAAAGTTGTTCGTGTCTAAGAAATTGAGTTGTTTGGAAAGACTAAATAAAGGCAAGTTGCTCTCAGACCTTGCTGTCAAATTGGATGGGGAAGAGACACCTGTAAGAGACCGGGAGGGTGTTTACAGTGCGGAATGATTCCACACTTAGACTGATCCACACTAAGGTGTTTCTCAGCTTCAAGCAGCCAAACTGGAAGTTTTATATTGTACATTATGAGTATGGTTTATGCAAGAGGGACAACTTTGAACTTCAATCAGTATACCTGTACTTGCAGAAACAGATTTGGGCTGTGTGAAAATATTGGCAAATAAATTAGTTTTTTTTATGGTTCATGATAAAATAGGGTATTTAAAATGGGTAGTTAGGTCATTTTTTATGATTCTGTGCCTTAAATGACATTTTCTAATTATCTACTGACCATCATCTCAATTGCAGTAGGATTTTTGCGGTTGCTCTGCTGTGTGTTGGCAAAATTGAGTAGTTGACTAAGACCAGTTGGCAGCCAAGCCGGTGTGAAGGGATAGGTTCTCTTTTTTGGGGGGGAAAAGGCTCTAAAAGCAAAGTATCTATAAATACCTCATATGTCTTACTGAAATTTAAAATTTGACTCTTACTTTATACCATAGTTCTCTCTAGTTTTACAGCTATGTAAATATTAGTAATTGTACATTGGATGAGATCATTTGTTTTTTCTTCCTGTGAAAATTTTCTCGTATAAATGAAGCTCATTATTCAATATAAGGTGATGCAAAGTGATTTCATTTTTCAAGTTCAAGGATATTCAGAATGCTGTATGACAGTAAAATTGGGTATAATAAATTATCTTTACTTTTGACATAAACTGATAAATTGTTTTATATAAGCTCTTAGCGATAAAAATAGGAAATTTAGAAAATAAAAAATATTAACAGTCCGCTTATCTGGCTGACTCTCTGTTCAAGTCCGACTCTGTCCTCTGGGCATGTCCTGCCTCCCCAAGTCAGCGACTGCTGGGCGACTAAGGTCACATCCCGCCAACTCAGGGATCCAGGATCTGGTGTTTCTATGGCCTTCCGGCCCAAGGATCCTTCTAAGCAGTGATGTCGAAGGTAGAATAGGCAAGACATTTTGGAGAAACTGTCTTTTGGCTCAAGTCCATGAGAGAGATACAGTTCACTAATAACCTCCTTGAAGAGGAAAATTTGCTTTTTTAGATATATATATGTGTCTTCTAATTGTAACCAATGAGTCAGCTGCCCTTTGTGACCTGCGGACTATTAGATGAAGCTGGTGTTGCCATTCTTCTCTAGGTTGTTCTTCCTATTAAGGTTTTGTTTTTAAGCACTGGTTTTTAGACTCTCTTTTGCCTTTGCAGCAAATAACTAGATAGAGATAATCACTCATTACCTGCGCACTATGGTGCCCAAGAATGTCTGTTGAATGAATAAATGCCTTCGCCAGTCTCAACAGACATGGCTTATATTTGTTCATAACCCCGAGTGAAGACAGACATTCTCAGTCAGGTTAATAAAGCATTAAGTTGAGAGTGGGAGTGTTAATGCAAGCCGGATGTGAGAAATCGCCCGGCCTGAGCTGGGCATTGGACTTCAGCCACAGCACGTGCGTTGTTTTCAGGCTTTTATGTTCTTCCTCTTTTCCACCACGAGAGCTCATTCTTTTGATACTCATGTCTGTGTCATCGCCATCCAATAGTATTTATTAAGCTCCTACATGCCATGTAGTCCTGGGTTTTGTCTCTTTTAATAAGTGTGAACGTTTAAGTTGAAGGATTGGCTTTTATGCAACAAACAGTGCTTCGTCCTGGAAGCACTAGCCTGTGAATACACATGATTTTGGCACGCTCTTTTCCTCAGATCAGTAAGCTAATTAGATCAATCACGTATTTTTGTTGGCAAGCTCACGGTGCCTCTTTAAAACAAGGGGTAAATCAGCTTGGCTTGGTGCTGGGATATGTTATCAGACCTGAGCTCTTTGTCAGAATTAGCCATTAGTGTGTCTTTATCTTGATTCTGTGAATAGTCACTTCCTTTACACCATAGATGTTTATGCTCTATGCTTCCTTGCCAGTCACTTTTGTCACTTACTGTAGTATACCTTTTCAGTCACCGTGTATTTGCTTAGACAGAGCACAGTGCTGGGTGATGCTTTGTTTTGTGCTACTATGAGCTAGGTTTATTAAAAAATGGTTTACATGAAAGTAATTGCAGTAAACATTTCACAGAATTTATAGAAATCATAAAAGGAAACATTTCTTTTTTTCTTTTTAAGATTTTATTTATCTATCTTTAGAGGGGAAGGGAAGGAGAGAGGGAGAGAAATATCAATGTATGGTTGCCTCTCATGCGTCCCCTGCTGGGAACTGGCCTGCATGCAACCCAGGCATGTGCTCTGACTGGGAATTGAACCACAATCCTTTGGTTTGCAGGCCCGTGCTCAATCTACTGAGCTACACCAGCCAGGTGTAGCCCTCAATGAGTTGTGAAACATGACTTGTTTCTCCCTACCTTGTTTTGTTCCCAGTATTCAAAGCATTTTCTTAACTTGCCCAGCTCTGCTATCCCTTTGTCCAGCACCTGGCCAGTCCCTCATCCATGCCAGCTGCTTTGTAATCAGTCTTTCTCTTTCTTTTTTTCTCTCTCTCACAGCCTTTTTTTGCCTCATTCCAACATATACCATGTCTATCTGCCAAACCAGTTTTTTTACATTCCTCTTTTGTCCTGTGACTAGTTGGCTCAGAATTTTTTATCAGCTCCATGTTGCCTAATGAACTAGATCTTAATTCCCAGGTCTGGCTTTCATTATCAAGTCCCATGCCCTCTGTCAGTGGTAGGTCCTGTCCCCTTCGAAAGTAAGTCACCTGCCCAGAGTAAGTGTGTTCGCTTCTTCCTACAGGGTAGCGCATGGTTAAGAGCATGGGCTTTGGGGCAGATTCGCTTGGGAGCAGATGCTGATTCAGCCACATACCTTGGGCAGTTAAGCTCTTAGTTACTGTTGTTTAAATATCATGGAAAGGATAAGTAAAATTAGGCTTATATTTTTGACAAAACAACCCTCTTTCCCTTTATTTCATTTATTCATTCATTCATTTACTCAAAAAATACTTCTTATGGGTTTGCTATGTGACTTGTAGAGCACTGGGGATATAGCAGTGAACAAAAAGTTTGTAGCCCTGCTTTCGTGGAGTGTGCCGTCTCATGGGGCAAAACATCAAGTTCGTCTGGGAAGACTTGCTAGTGGTGGAGACTTGTACGCTGAATTCCTTCTCAGGAATGAGAAGAAATCTTAGTCACCCAGCACTGAAGAATATCCCTACTATGCACGGACCCGGAAATGCTACAGGAAAGTGGGGATACACATACATCATGTTAAAAAGAGGGCCCCGGACATCTTCAGGTGTAATTATGGAGTCCTCATCTCAAAAACAAACACCATTTGCTATTATTTTAGAGCCTAAACCATGTTTCTCCAGGTAGCCAGGCCTCGTTAGCTGGGGGCAATTCACAGTCTCCAGTTACAGTCACAGAAATATTCTTTCTGGTTTCCACTTCATCAGCTTCAGTAGCTCCAGTTACACTGTGCCTGGCTTCTTGTTCTTTTAGTTTGAAAACTGCCTGGTGATTCTTTCTCTAGATTGGCAGATCTGATTAGAGTAACTGGATTATTTCTGCACAGAAACCAGGACAAAATTGTGACATGCTTTTGTGCAGTGGTGCCATTGATTTTGGCTGTCTTGTCCCCTGAAAAGTTATCATAAAGGACCGTAGGCCCTCAGTTACCTCCTACATTGTGTGACAAGTGGCAGAAGTACCTGCTGATACTGTACTGGAGATGATTAGAAGGAAGTTCTCCCTGAAACAGCCAGGACTCGCTTCTCTATTTTAATGTGTAAATGACTCTAAGGGAAAGGTCGCCCTTTGGAGCAGGCCATGGACTCACAGATAGCTAAGGCTAAAAGTGCCAAGACCCCAAGTTCTTTGAACTTCCTTAGACACCTTTTTTCCCCTCCAACAAAATCTTCTATCAAAATCTAGACTATAAATCTGATAAAAGCAATGGACACCTGAGAGGGTTTTAATTTTCATTATTTTTTAAATTCCCGAAGCACTGCTTTTCCCCAGCGATCGTGGGCTCCGGCTGGCACAGGCCGATTTTCATAGTAATAGCTCATTTCTGATGGTGCCTGTGACCAGAGCGACACTGCGCTGAGCACTGACTTCAGTGTCTTGCTTAATCTCCCTGTCAGCCCTGAGGGCAGGCATCACCATGATCATGTCTCTCTTGCTGACGAAGCATTAAAGAAGTTTAACATCTTGTCCAAGGTCACATGGCTAGGAAGTGATGGGAGTTGGCCATGAACTGAGTCTCCCTGACTAACTAGCCAGTGACCTCAATGGCCAATCTAGTGGGATCTCAGCACTGGGTGCATCAGAATGTTGTCATGATCTTCCTGAGGTCACACCTGTGGTCAAAGCCAGCACCAGGGTTGGGACCCAAGAGTTCTGACCCCAGTCTGCTGTTCTTTGTATTAAAGCATAGTGATGACTGCTTTGGAAATAACAAAGTGATATTTAATAGATGAGCAAATTTCCAGAAATACATTCTCTTAAAACAAAATGTAATGTGTAGGACATAAGTCCTCCTTTGCACATAGCTTAAGAACATTTTCTTTTTAAAGGAAAATGAACATGTGTTCAAGACACGAGGGGTTAGATTCCCTCCTGCTCTTCTGCTTCCTTGCCCTCTCTTCTGTAATTAGACAACTCAAATAGTCGTTGAAAGAGGTTTATTTTTAAAAGAGAAATTTGGTAGCTGGGTGAATTTGTTTTTTCACCAGGTTGGTATTTATTTATTTTAAATTTGCTAAATCACCTATGAACCTAATATAAGGGATATGTGTTTTTTTTTAAAGGCAGTGTAATCACACAGAGAAGAAGCCACTTTTTGTGTTAATTCTTAAGATTGTTTTGGTAATTGTTTAGTAGTATAAAAGACTGAATATTGGAAAATACTGATTGACCTTATTGAAGTGGCCTTGGCATTGTGTTTGTTAGTTTACCCAGCAAAGGTGACGTACTTTCTCTGTTTTGAAGGCTCGTAACATTTGAAAGAATTTTTATTTTTATACAAGATACAGTTTATCCTAAGTGTCTTTAATAACTGAGATAAGTAGTTTCTTGTAGCTGACTGACAGCATGGTGCTTGTTGAAGGTCGTCCTGGGGCACACGCTCCGAGAGGTGGAGCTTTGCGTGCAGCAGTGTGTAAGGTGCTCTGTGAATGAATACCCGTGGGGAGAGAAGGAAGCAGAACTGGTCCACTGCCATGACATCTCAACAAAGGCCTGGGCTGACCTTCCAGAGGGCTCTGGGGTGTGGCTGCAGGGAGGGGAGGGTACACCCTCCTGCAGTCCAGACACAGCTCTGGGCTGCCTTCAAAGGCTGGGTTTAGTCCTGGGTGAAGTGGCTGTCTTCGGCAGAGGGCACTTTCTAGAGAGAGCTGTCAGCCAGCAGTGACTGTAATAGCGGGGAGAATAAATCTCTGCATTCTGGAGGGACCAGGTGGATGTCGCAGCATCCAGTACAGTGTTGTTAATTTCTGAGATTCATTAAAGAGTAGGGGAAGGTGGAGAGAAGGTGCAGAGAAGGTCATCCCAAAGTCTTTGTGTGATGAATATGGATTCACAGTAGATGCACGTGTACTTATACAAGATCTGATCTGTTGACAGTTCCTGTTTTCCTGTGTATATGTTGTGTGTGTGTGTGAGAGAAGTTTGATATATAACCCTGTAAAAATAGAACCTCTTTTTAAGATACACAATTTACCTAATTCATGATGTGATTTATCCCAGTATTAAATTCCAAATCTGGCTAAGTAATAGATCCCCAAATTGTCCACAGAAGAACGTGCTTTGTGCTCTGATTGTCCGAGGAAAAGTCTGGGACTGTGCTGTGTGGAGAAAATGGGAATGGTCCACAGAAACTTTATGAAAAAACAGGAGCCAAATTGCAGAATCTGATCCATAGGGTAGATATAATGTAAGGCTTAAAGATCTGAATTTTCAAAAAACAGCTTATTTATTTATTTTTAGAGAGGGGGGAAGGGAGACAGAAAGAGAGGGGGAGAAATATCCATGTGGTTGCTTTTCACATGTCTCCCACTGGGGACCTGGCCCGCAAGCCAGGCATGTGCCCTGACTGGGAATCCAAACGGTGACCTTTTGGTTCTCAGGCTGGCACTCAATCCACTGAGTCACACCAGCCAGGGCAAGATCTGAATTTTTATTTAAAATATTTAAAACACCTACCCTTCTCAAACTATTCCAAAAACAATTCAAGAGGATGAACGACTCCAAAGCTCATTTTATAAGGTCAAAATTATCCTAATTCCAAAACCAAATAAAGACACTTCGAGAAAAAATTATAGACCAATATCTCTTGGGAACATAGATGCTAAAATCTTCAACAAAATATTAGCATACTGGACCCAGTAATACATTGTAACGATCATACACTGTGGTCAAGTGGGATTTATTCCAGGGATGCAAGGTTGGTACATTATTCACAAATTAATAAATGTGATACACTACAGAAACAAAATAAAGGATAAAAACCACATGATTATATCAATAGATGCAGGAAAATTATTTGATAAAATCCAGCCAAATGGGAATAAAGGGAATTTACCTCAATGTAATAAAGGCCATATATGACAAATTCACAGCCAACATCATACTCAATGGACAAAACTACAAGTGTCTCCCTTAAAATTGGGAACAAGACAGAGATGGGATGTCCACTCTCACCACTCTTATTCAGTATACAACTGGCAGTCATAGCCACAGTAATCAGACAAGAAAAAGAAATAAAAGGCATCTAAATTAGAAAGGAAGAAGTAAAACTGTCATTATTTGCAGATAACATGATACTGGATTGAGACAACTCTAAAGATTCCACCAAAGAACTGCTAGAAATGATCAATGAATTCAGTAAAGTAGTGGGATACAAAATAAATATTCAGAAATCAGAACAAAGTTGGAGGAATCATGCTATCTGATATCAAACTACAATATGAGGCCATAATAATCAAAACAGCATGGTAGTTGCAAGGTAGTAGAATATAAATCAGTAGAACAAAATAGAGAAACCAGAAATAAACCCCACACCTTTATAGTCAACTAATATCTGACAAAGGAGAAAAAAACACACAGTGGGGTAAAGAGTCTATTCAATAAATTGTGTTGGGAATATTGCACATCTGTGGAATATTGCAATTATGTGGAATATTGCACATATGTGCAAAAAAACCAAAACAAAACTAGGCCACCTTCTTTCATCATACACAAAAATAAATTCAAAATGGAGTAAAGACTTCAATGTTACACTCAAAAACATAAAGATCCATCAAGAAAACATAAGAAGTAAAATATTGGACATTTCTAATAGCAGTATTTTTTTCCTGATATATCTCCTCAGGAAGAGAAACAAAAGAAAAAATTAAAAAATGGGACTACATCAACCTAAAAAGCTTTTGTGCTGCAAAGGAAACCATCAACAAAGTGAAAAGGCAACCCACTGAACGGGAGAGCATATTCACCAATGATCCGATAAGAGGCCAATATCCAAAATGTATAAAGAACTTTAAAAACTCAACACCCAAAATACAAACAATCCAATGAAAAAAATGGGTATAGGACCTGAATAGGCCCTTCTCCAAAGAGGAGATACAGATGGCCAATAGATGTATGAAAAGATGCTCAGCATTGCTAATTACAAGAGAATAGCAAATTAAAACCACAATGGGATATCACCTCAAATCAAATCAAATAACTATCAAATCAAATCACTCTCAAATCAAATAACAGTGTTGGCAAGGATGTGGAGAAAAGGGAACCCTCATGCACTGTTTGTAGCAATGCAAATTGGTACAGCCACTGTGGAAAGCAGTATGGAGCTACCTCAAAAAGTTAAAAATTCAAAATTAAAAATGGAACTGCCTTATGACCCAGAGATTCTACTTCTGGGAACACATCTGAAGAAACCCAAAATACTCATTTGAAAGAATATATGCACCTCTATGTTTCTTGTAGCACCATTTACAATACCCAAGATTTGGAAGCAGCCTAAGTGCCCATCAGTAGATTAGTAGATTAAACAGCTGTGATACATTTACAGAGTGCAATACTACTCGGCTGTAAAAAAGAAAGCTTATTTTTTTGCTATGGGATGGATAAAAAGTAAAATAAGCCAGCCAGAGAAAGACAAGCACCATATGATTTCACTTATATGTGCAAACTAATGAACAAAATTAACCAATAAAATAGAAACAGACTCCTAGATAAAACAGACTAACATCTATCAAAGGGGAGGAGAGTTGGGGGGTTGGATGAAAAACGTGAAGGGATTAAGCAAAAAAACCACCCCAAAAGTGATAAACACAGACAATGGCATGGTGATAGCCAGAGGGAAAGGGAGTGGAGGGGAGTAAAAGTGGACGTAGGGGGATAGATGGTGATGGAAGGAGACTTGACTTTGGGTGGTGAACACACAATACAATATACAGATGATGTATTATAGAATTGTATACCTGAAACCTAGATAAGTTTCTTAACCAGTGTCACCTCAATAAATTTCATACAAATAAAATATAATGAAAATAACTTAAAGAACATAGTTACATCTTAATTTGCTAATTGAAACTGTGTATAAAAATTGCAGTAGCTGAACAGCTGAATTTGTGAGCTGCTACTTGCATTACAGGTCAGTGTATGGTATACGTACAGGAAAACCGCACATGTTTTGAATCAGCATTTTGGGTGTAAATCATTTTTCAGTAGATGTTAACATATCTCCTCTCCTAGAACTATAGTGATGAATTGGTACATATTAAATGGCTAATATTTACTGCTTTAAAATAAAAACTGGTGGGGTAATCAGTTTCATTCACATTTTGAGTGTGAATTGGATTTACTAACCACTTGGATTCATTGCTCAGCTAGACTTGTGTAGATGGAAAAATGTACCAGCGTCTCCAGTGACTGAAACCCCAATTGTCTAGTCAGTTTGAGTGACACATTAGGGTGGTAACAATGACTAGCTGACTGGTGCTTCTTACAGCTCTTTACGCCAATATATTGCCTATTCTCGAACTCTTAATTTCCCTAAAAGTTGAAGTCATGACAGGTACAAGTTCCATGACCCTGGTCTGTTGAACTTATCATAAAGCAATAAACAGATGGTCCTATTCCATGAGGAACTAGAATGCAGTGAATTGCATCATATTTTTATCAACACTTTTCTCATTTGCTTAAGTGGATTGCTTCCCTGTGTCACGTCAGATACAGTCCCATGCAAACTCGGTATCGATGAAGGAGCCCCCTCCTTGGCAAAGCCATTCCTAACTTCCAGACTGCAAATTGAGTCCTCTCACCCATGCAGTCCTCCTGGTCCTCCGGGTCCTCCTGACACTGCCACGTGACCATTCCTTTTTCTCAGAGCTTCAGTTTCTTCATGTGTAAAAGGGGTATTGATAATCCCTACTTCACTGAGTAGTTGCGAGAATTAAATAGACAGTTTAATGTGGTGTCTGGTACAGAGAAGGATGGCAGCTTTTCCCGTGGGTGGTTCTTACTATTCCTTACCCAGGTGAACCTCTTCTCTCCCGCCTTCCCCTCACCTCCCCAACCGCTTATTCCTTGAGGCCCAGGACTGGGTCTCACTCACACACGCTGTACTGCATACCTTGGGCAGTGGGCGAATGCTTCACAAGTCACCCGCAAAGAACAGAAGGCGTAACCCCCTACCGTCAAAGCAGAACAGAGTCTGGTTCTGAAATAACCACAACACAAAGCAGGAATGACGTCGCCTTGGGGAGATATAATGAGACCAAGAGGTTTAGAGATGAAAGAGATTAATGGAGCAGGTTTAAGGCAGGCACCTCATAGGTATTCAGCATGTTCCTCATACCGGCAACCAAAGGCTTGGGGGTGTTGGAAATTTTTGCTAAATTACACTGACATGTTACATTTCAGCTCTGAATTCTAGCCCCCCTCAACTTTTCATGACAACTTGTTCTTTGAACTGGACATGTGACAGGGATGGACAAAGTACTTTTTTTTAGCCCAGGTGGGTGGAATGAGGTCCGAGGGCATCTGTCGGTTGCGTCCAGGTCCGTAATCACTTGCTGAGTGTGCCGGCCTGCACGCGGGGTGTCCTGTTGTGCTGAGCCTGTGCCGACTTCATTGGCTGGGTTGCAGTTAGTGTGCAGGTAATCTGAGCATTTTTGCTTTAAGAAGTTTTTATGATTATTTTGTTTAATGACTTTGAAACAGTTTCTTCCTCCAGAGAGAGAGCACCAAATTTGGAATTACTGTTTTTTAAATCAGATTTTTGGGGGGCTAGAATGTCCTGCTTTGTGGGCCTCCCCCAGTCATGTAAGCTGGGTTTAGGAGGGAAAGCACTGGGGGCTGTGCTCCGTTACCTCTTCGACTCCCCCAGAGGCACACTGGCTCTTTGATCTGCTGGTGGAGCTCTTCTGATCTTTTATTCTGAAAGGTGTTTGTGTCTCTGTATGATGGATGTTTCAGTGACCCAAGTAAATGGAAGAAAATTTCCTCCAGCCTTTAAATGTGTCGCTTTTCTTGTTCTTTCAAAAAACACACTTTTCTTGGGTCAGAACATTTAGACACGTTTCACATCAAATCAACAGAACGGTGGCCTTGAATGGGATTGGAAGCACTGAGCAGTGGTTTGATTGGGAAGGATCCATTTTTGTTTCTTTCTTCTTGTCTATACTCGTGCCACACAACAAGGAAACAACTCTCCTCCTCTTCCTCCTATTTTTTTAAACAAGAGTATCTGAGTTCATCGAATGTTGTACTTTGGCTTTTGTTGTCACTTCCCTTTGTCCCTTGAATGGGAGGAAGAACTCTCAACTGTGTGCAGAGTAAATGCAATTATGAGAAAAATAGTCTGCAGAGTTAAACAAGAGGAGCTGAGATTTTGGAACTGAATCTACGCATTGCCGTGGTGTTGTGGTTGGTCTAATCCTTGATTCAGAAACATATTAGTCATTTCGATATACCGTTGATTTGACTAATTACCCTGAAGGCTGGCTGGCAGACTAAATTGCTCTAGTCAACTAGTAATTTTGATCAAATCAATGAGTAATGATAGCTTTGTGCAGGCAACAAATATAGAATACTAATTATGTCAGATGAAAGATGTTATTGGGATAGAATCATATAAAATATTTAATTCTAGCTTTATAGCAGTCCTTTACCTTTCTCGTACTTGAAGGCTTAAATTTTCAGAACATACTGGAAGCAAAGGTTGTGGCAACTCTTTGGAGAAAATTATTTTATTTTTTCAATAAACCATATACAAACAAGTCAAAGATTCTCTGTTGTTAAGTTAAATACTTGTATTTTAAAACGTACTTTAATTATAACAAGCATGCATCTGGAAGCCCTCAGAACTAATATGGTCAGATTTAAAACTCAAAATTCTCTCTGGTTGTCTTACAGAAAGAACCTAGAAATGAACAGTTTGCCGGGCAGAGCCAGAGTTCTGGCCACAATTTGCCCTACTTGTGTATTAGATGGACACTCACAATACCACAATCAGGTCTGTCTGAAACCCAGATACTTATATTTGCTTGCTTCCCATTCTGTCATCATCCCTTTTTTCATTTTTGAGAAATCCTTCTCCAGAGTATGATGTTTATCACTGAATTTCGAATTAGCAATGTTTGTATGCTATATTTGTACAGGTAAATTTGAGATATTTTAGAAACAGAGGCATGTTTATGCAATGGAAAATCTGTTGTCTCCTGGATGGTTTACCTATATTCGGTTTCTTTTCTATGAAAGCATGAAATATAATTTCCGTGGGACTTGGTGCAGACTTGCTGTGTAGTGAGTTGCCGTTCCTTCAGGGTAGCTATTCTGAAGGAAGGTCTGGGGCTGTGCAGTGACTTCATCCACGGTTTACGTCCTTGACACCACACACACACACACACACACACACACACACACACACACAAGAAAAGAAAACAGAAAGAGAGAACGGCACTTTTTCAAGGTTCAGATGCCTTTGGGTTTACTCTTGGGGAACAGTTGGTGTGTCCCTGCTCTTCCCTTGCTCGGCCCCAATTGCTACCTGCCTCTCACGGTGGAGGATCTCACTGTGCTCAAAGTAGTTCTTGTGTTCGAAGGTAAACAGTATTTTTTGTACACGTGACCCCCAAATGCCAACTGCTTTGTTGGCTACTCAACTACTTCTCCAATTTAATGAGAAAAAGTATGTTGATTTCCAACAAGTGCCTTGCTCAGGGGTAGTCAGTAGTAACTTTTGAGTATTTGCATGCCTTGCCTTAAGCACTAACATTGGACTTTAATCTCCAGGTAAGTTGCATTTCCATTCCAATGATATTGAGCCAGATCATCAATTTTTGGTAATTCCTCAGGGCATAGAATATAGAAGTGAAGTATTATGTACATATGTGTCAGTATGTAAAATTATTCTTGCCAGAGTAGGAACTAGCCAAATTCCACTTTACTTTTCATATAACTCCTTTGATTTTAGAAGTTATTATCTCTAAAGTACAGGATATTTTTTTAAAGATTATTTATTTATTTATTGTTAGAGGGGAAGGGAAGGAGAGCAGGAGAGAAACATCAACATGTGGTTGCCTCTTGCACACCCCCCTACTGGGGACCTGGCCCGAAACCCAGGCATGTACCTCGACTGGGAATTGAACCAGCTACCCTTTGGTTCTCAGGCCAGCATGCAATCCACTGAGCCACACTAGTCAGGGCATAAAGTACAGGATATTTTTGAGGGGAACATTGGAACCCTTGTCTACTTTTTCTTGTTCATTGTTTTCTACCTGAAGCACCACCTCTAGGGAGAAATAGTGCCAAACACAAAAGTTATGTAAAACAAAACTTAATTTTAAACACTGTCTTTGATCCCCCCCCCTTTTTTCATTTTTGCCTTTTCTTTCCCCTCTGTGCAAAAGACATTGATACACACATGTTAATTTCAGGGAGAAAAATTTTAATTAAAGGAGTCTAGATAGCCTGAAACCATTCCAAGTCTGTGCCAGTCACTCTGGAGGCAAGTGGAGATGAATTGAAGCAGAATGTGGGAGAGACGTGATCTACCCAGTTGCTTGTGGAAGCTGATGGGTAAATTAATGCCTTCCTCCCCACGAGGACAGCCTCTCTGCAGGCCTGCTTAGGGGCTGGCAGCCATCCAGTCAGTAAGCCAGCCTTGCTGTGGCAGAGGAACTGCTTAATATAAGCCATTTCAGCTTTCAGTTTTATTTCTGGGAGAGGCATCACAGTAAGCCTAACTTCTGGACCCACAGGCAAAAATTAGAGCCTTCATTACCCATTGTTAATTGCAAATCACGGTTGGCTTTTCTATTGTAGAGTGTCTGAAAAGGCAACAACTAATGATTAGTATTTACAACTGGGGGCAGAGCTGGACTTCGGTGTGCGCATGCCTGTGTGTGGGTCTCCCGCAGTTGGGGGCGGGGCGAGAGAGAATGCGTGCATCTCCCACTGGGGTAAAGCACGGCTTCATTCCGAGGTAACCTGGCTCCTACCAAGCCCTGTTTAGGAATTCCGCAGAATCGTATTCGTGGCAAAACGAGGCATCTAGAGCAGTGAAATCGGCTGTTAATGAGAGCAATGTTTTAGAAACAAAGTCAGAAACTTATCTACTGGTGCAGAATGATTTTTGACTTTCAGGGCAAATGTTACTTAGAAAGAATAGGCTTTGTATAAATAGAAAAAAAAACCCTATTGAAGAAAACCAAATAATTTAAAAAATTGTGAGTAGCAGTGAAACTGCTAAAGTATAACTACAGTAAATTGCAATGCCAGAAGCCCTTTTGGATATCAGAACTCTTCTTAGTGAGCTATATTTACTTTGACTGTGTTTTTTGGAGCATTCCTAAAAAAATCTTGAGATCATCGAGGTGCCCTGGAGAGGGTCTTGGGGAACTCCAGGGTTCCTCAACCACATCTGGAGAACCACTGAGCTAGATGAAGCTACAGTAATGAAACCAGCGTGATACCGGCGCAAAAAGGCAGACACATAGATCAATGGAACTGAATAGAGAGCCCAGAAATAAACCCACGCCTATATGGCCAGTTGACCTACAACAAAAGAGGCAAGAATATACATGAGGAAAAGATAGTGTCTTTAGTAAATGGTGTTGGGAAAACTGGACCAGATACATACAAAAAATGAAACTAGACTACTTTCTTACACCATATGTTAAAATAAACTCAAAATTGATTAAGCACTAAATGTAAGACAAGAAACCACGAAGCCCCCTAGAAGAAAACACAGTCAGGAAACTCTCTGACGTTGGTCTTAGAAATAAATATCTTTTTGCATATGTCTCCCAGGCAAGGGCAACACAAGCGAAAATAAAGACAGGGATTAAATCAAACTGGGAAGCTTTTGCATAGGGAAGGAAACCATCGACAGAATGAAAGGGCAGCAACTGAATGGGAGGAGACATTTGCAAGTAATATATTGGATAAGAGGTTAATATGCAAAATATATAAAGAACCCCTACAGTTCAACATAAAAAAAAAGAAAACCAACAATCTGATTTAAAAGTGGGCAGAAGACCTGAATAGACTGAAAAATATTTTGGTAGAAAATTAATTTTCCCAATTCCTAGAGCTATGAACCTCATAAGCTGAAGGTAAATGGCATAAATTTAATCCAGTAAGTGTTATTTCACAACATTAAAATAAGCATTAAAACATGACCCTTAAAAAAAAAAACGCTCTCATTTTCTTGAATATTTTGTACTTTCCTAATGTCATTTTCATTCATATTTATTCTATTGGAAGTTAAAACTCACGTAACTAGAGGTGTTATTGCCTTTCCTTTGTGTTTTCTATCAAATATTTTCATTTTGTGATCATTGTAATTGATCCAAATAGCATATTAAGATACCTGTATGTCCCTCCTCATACCCATCAGACTATAATCATTGTGTAGGTACTTCCTTCATATTAAGACAAAGGAGAGACTTCAGGTACACTGCAATTGCTACACTCAACTCTGGACTTAAGTACTTTCTTTTTGTTTGGGAATTTTTTCTTTTATTTTGTTAAATTAAAAAGTGTTTTTGCTAAGTCGTACAAACTCGTGGCACCAAACTAAAAGAGTGAAAGAGAGTGCACAGCAAAAGCAGGTCTCCCCGCCGCCCCAGCCCCGGCCACCCAGTGGCCCTCTGCGGAGGCAGCCACCTCAGTGCTCTTGAGTATCTTCACCGGGATCATCTGTGCATCGCAAACATGCGGAGCAGCAGCACATTCCTTTCTACTCCTACACGACGGTGGCGTACTGTACTTGCTGTTCTGCACGTACGTATCCTGGCAGCCTTTCTATATCAGTACATTTCAGAGCTGTGTCCTTGTTTTCATAAAAAATTGTGACGTAGTATTCCTTCATATAGGAGTGCCCTCATTTATGTAACCAGACCGTTGCTGATGGGTATTTAGGATTTTCCCGTTGTTCTCTATGCAAGCAGCTCTACAAGGGACCTCACTCCACTTGAAGAGGTGCTGGTGGTTAAGACACTGAGTCTGGGTCCAACCCCAGGGTATCAGTGAGACCTTCAGGAGGCCAGCTCCCCTACCTCGCTGTGCCTCGGTTTCCTTACCTGTGAAGGAGGGCACTATACCTTACAGATGGAAAGAGTTAATGGTGTAGCATATTTAAACTGGGACCTGGCACAGAGAAATGCTCAGGAAGTGTCAACTCTTACTGTTCTTCCGTGTGCCGTTTTGTAACGTGAAGTGTATTTGTTGGGTGAATGCCCAGCAGTGGGTTTGATGATCAAATTTAGTTTTGTAGGGAGAATACCACTTGACGCCCTCACCTGGGGTGCATGAGATGCGCCCCTTTTTACTTCTGCGAGTCACCTGTTGGTGTGTGGAAGTCTGGACTGCGATTGTGCACTGCTGAGGCCCGAGTGTTGCTGCTCAAGAGGAAGAGATTTCAAGTTGGAATTTTCTCTCCGCCCTGGAAGTTTTCGGTGCTTTTAGAAGATCTTGCTTTTTATATTTATCCATACAGTGTCTTATCTTGATGCCAAACTGATCACAACAATAATATATATGTGAGTGGTAAATTACTTTAACCAGTAGGTTTTTACTATGTACTTCTAGAATCTTTTACCTAGTCCAGGATGAGAAAATGTAGTCTTTTAAATCATAGTACCATTTGTAAGAAGGATTATAATGTTTACATGTAAGGAAGCCTTATATTATTTTTGTTGACAGCAAATAGACGTGAAATTCGAACTTCCTAGTCTGAGGGTCCCACACCTGCAGGCAGGGTGCCTTTGTCCGTTTGCCCAAGCGCCAGTGGTTAACCGCCTTTCTGCTGTGTTTCTACAGTACACAGTAGGCACCTAAGTCTTTGTGGCCTGTTTCAGAGACTGGGGGGGGAAAGAAAGGTGTGCTAATCGACATAGGACCATGTCCTAGGAGACCAGGAGTTTGTTGACTCTTAAGCCTGCTACTACATTATAATAAATGCTAATCATTTTTTACCTCTGACAAGTCACCTTGGGTAGGAGTGGAAGTGCTCAGCCAGCCATGAAATTTGTAAGGCACTGAGGCCTGAGCTGATTATTATTCAAGGGCGTGATTACTCATAGGCTGGAATCGCCACCCCCAAGCTGCTGAAACAGAACTTTTTGTTATCAGCGAAGTCACAGAAGTCCCACAATTATCTCTTCAGTAATGCCTTTAGAATTTGAACTGGCTATTTGCCTCTGTTTGGGGACTCTTCACAGTTTTACCATGAATGCTCTGAAAAGTGGCTTTTAAACTTTTCTGAAGGGAGCAATTCACAGGCCTTTTTAGAACTGGCTAAAAACTATAGCCACCTCTTGAGAAAAATATGCACAATTTATGAGACTCAGGGATATATGTAGAGTTTTATTGTTACTTATTGTACTTCGTACGTCTGATGCCATGCATGGATGGAGGACATTTCCAAAAAGGAGACTTTTTGTGTGGTCATTTCTAAAGGTGATCACATCGTCTCAATTGCATTGCAGGTACGTAGCTAGAAATTTTCTCCTGGAGGCATTTGGGAGACTGCTGGTAGTAGACTAATTCTGATTGGTGCAGGCAGAGACAGGCATCAGAGTAAACAGCATGACTTCCCAAAGGTGCCTACTTTTCCAGAGGAAATGGCCAAGCCATGGTGGTCATGTTACTAAGATTATATTGATTGATTGGACTGTTGGGGGTAGACTTTCCCCAAGGATGACCCAGAGTTCACATTTCGATGAATCTCTCCACATGTACAAGAAACTTTTCTGTTTAGTCACTAATGGGTTGATGATTCAACACTTATATAACTTTGAAAAGCTATAATGTTTACATCCCAAAGCCTGGCTAGCAGGGACTTACTTTCTTAAATAGCATTAAAAATTAAGTCCCCAAACAAATTTCAGATATGAATTTGAATATTTTAATTTTTCTCCCCCACTTGTTCTGTTTATCAGTCAGTTGCACGGCACTTGGGTCTGACCTAGTTGGCAGCTTGTTCGAGCGAAATTAAGATGTGAAACGTGGCGGAATTATTTCAGGGCATTAATGGTTTTCCTAAATCTTGTTACTATTTTGAAGTGTGCATTTATCAAAGCCTGCAACCATTTGGGATATACATATTAAGAGACTTTTTTCTGTGCACTTGAACTTCTTGAGAATTTTTCCGTGAATGACCTGGTGACCTACAAACTTGGTGGAGCAAAACCAGATTCTGCTTCACTGAAATGATGGACAGCGAACAATGAAGGAGCCAGAGTCAAACTCTAAGGCAACTGAGGGAGGACTGGGACAAGGTCCAGGAGAGTCAGGTGCTGGCTTTCTTTTCCACGGCCCAGCGTTGCCATGTGATATGGCAGCCAGGAAGAAAAGGAAACTGGGCCGGAGGATTTGAGCACAAGGAGGATTGAGGTTTAATAGGATCTTATTGGGCTCTAAGTCGAGGTTGTCTGAGGTAGTTTGACCCAGAATGAATTCCCCTCACTGCTATTACTTATAATTGAGGGCACAAGGTCCCCCTCTTTCAGGAATTCCCAATATTTGAAGCGTCTTCACCCTTAGATGCCATTTTTCATGATAAGCACTTTTACAGTAATAGACTTTTTATGTGTTTAGTAGCAGCCAATTTGGGGCATTACAGAGTGCATTCTATAACAATGAGATTTCAAACTGGCAGTTGTTCAAGAAGCAAATTGACCAGCCATGAATTTGGTTTGTTTGTTTGTTTGTATGTTTGAGATGGTTGATTCCTGTGCTTTGGGTTCCTTAAGTAAAATATGCTTCAATAGAAAACAAAGAGCAACAGATAGAATTCCATTTACAACTAGAATTTTTACAAAGATTTTTCTACAATGGTCAACATACTTCTTTAATGATTTATCTAATCACCTCTTAGGAAGAGGTGATTAGTATCGCAGTTATAATAAAGTACATAAAATAATGACTTTTGAGCTGAGAGAGACCTAAGACATAATCATTTAATCCTAACTACTCACCTAGGTGACGTCCCAAACTGAGAGCCGCATTTTTAACTTCAGGAACCAGAGTCCTGGAGCGTTTTTTTCCCATTCAAAGCTCAAGTCTCTAAGAGAAGAGACTTTTCTGACTTCCATAGTTGGAAAACCAGGCTAAAAACTCTTAGCCTTTCTGCTTTGTCCTGCACTTTAAATCCACCTGCACTCTGTAACCATTTCCACAGGCCAACCAGAGAAATCTCAGGTGGAAGAAGAAGGAAAGGTGGAAAGGGAGCCCGCCATGTCTTCCCGTCAAGGTCAAGCCGTCCCATTTGCTCACTCACTGTGGAAAAAGTCTCGGCCCCGCTTCCCATTCCTCTCAGCCCGCTCCACCTGTGTGCTGCACTTCACATTTCTTCCCTTGGAACACCATCAAATCCTTATTTTAAAAAAAGCTTCAAACTCCCATGTTACTGCTGCCTTCCCATTAGGCCTGCAGTCCTCAACAAACTTTTTCCTCAACAAACATGTTCTCTTTGCTTTGTCTCCCCTTAAGGCGGCCGTGCAATTCTGTCCCTTAAGGAACATTTGATAATTTGTTCTTGGAGGATATTACATTGAAACAGATAAACTAATTGAAAGATGGTGTGAGATAATATAGAATTAAATGCCAAAATGTTTACATTGTAAGTTCAGTCTGACAGTGAAAGAGAGATAGTACATTAAAATACAGTCATTCAAGAAAAAATGTATTTTTGACACATTTAAGGCTAATACTTTAAGTATTGTAGTGTTTGAAAGAGACTAAAATTAGATATTTGTTTATTTGGGAGTGAGGTCAAAGGAAGCTTTACACTGGGAAGGGGTGTGATCTGGGTGATGAGAAGCTCGGCTTTTACGACCATCTGGTGTATTTTATAGTTCGGCGACGCGGAGCATATGCTTATGCTTTTCTCACAGTGAAATGAGAGCTATCACACACTTGCCAAAAAGGGCAAATAGAAGTTCACGCACTTTTTACACCAGTTATCACTGTCTCCAACAATAGAATTTTTCTTTCCTAATTGATGGAAAATGTTTTTATGTATAATAGTGTCCTGTATAAATTGACTACCAATAATATCTTTGTAAATAATATAGTCAGTTCTCTTTGTAAATAATGCAGGCAGTTCTGTCTTTTCAGTATAGAATTTGTGCTGATATAGTAGGCTATTACATATCTATTTTGATAACTCCCCCCTTGCAGCCCCCACTCCCATGCCGGAAAATTCAACAACCACACCACAAAACCACATGCAATCACTGTTGGAAAAACAGCCCTTTGGGTATCTTTTGGTGTTGGTGGTTTGTTTGTTTGAAGAAAGAAGAAAAATTACTTGTTAGGGCCCGGGTGGCTTATAGAGCTCTCTCTCTTGGGCCTGAAATTGGAGTCGAAGTGCTTGTGTGTGTTTACGGGAAGGGCAGGCTGAATATGGGCCGAGAACGGCCAACATTCCCAGCTTCAGATGCCTGAGGCTGAAGAGGGAGCAGGACAGCAGAGGGGACGTGTCCAGTAATGCCATTCTCCTGACACAGCACACGTCCTGGTGACTGTGGCGTCGTTCACTCACTCACTCACAGCTTTTTGCTTAGTTTTGTCTTTCTCTGTTCTTCACTTGGGACTGGTAGCTGTGATCTGAGAGTTAAAGAAAAAATTTGGAATTGAAAAAAGCCAGAAAAGGAAAAAGTAAAGCTTACTAACAGGCAGAAAGATAATGGAAGTCCTGGTACTTAAGGAAATGCATCCTTCGACTCCCTCATAAACGTGGGCTGTCTCTTCCTTTCAGGTTTATGTGGCCCTGGGGACATGCCTGTGCTTTAACACCCTAACTTGGGAATAAGAGGAACAGTGGAACTATTCAGCTCTCTGGTCTCTGTGTGAGCTAGGTTGTATTCGCATTTCTAGGATCTTCTGGCATAGTGTTCTGTTCTCCGATGTGGCCTGCCTGACTTGCCTGACACACCTCCTTTCTCCACCAGATTTTCTCCAGGTTATGGTGGTTTCTGTACTCATGACACATTTAGATTCTTCAGGCATCTGCCTCGAACGTCTGATCGGATAAGTATCAGCCGAGTGCGATGCACTTTTCTCAGAGACGGTTCAGAGACATTCCGGGAATACAGTCAAGGATTCCAGCCAGGAGAAAGGAGAGTATAGTTTTCTAGAAAGAACACTGGACTGGGAATCAAGAGACTTACATTCTATTTCCATCAAAATCAACTAGTAAATTCATGGCTTAAGCTAAGAAATGTATCTTGTCTGTAAAGCAGTCTCCCTGCCCAACAGGCTGCATGAAAAGTCCCTTTGAGAACTAACTTTGAGGATCTCAGAGCGCGGGTGTCTATTTTGATGTACAGGTGGTTGGCAGGCCGTGTGTTCCTGTAAAGCTTTAAAGAAGAATCTGAGAATCTTGGAGCTTGAAGGAATCTAGGAGTGTTCTACTTTTTCAACCTCTAGGGTAAACCAAAATACTCTTTTTTAAAAAATATTTATTTATTTCTTTAGAGAGGGTAGAAGGGAGGAAGAATGAGAGGGAAAGAAACATCGACTGGCTGCCTTCTGTATGTGCCCAGACCAGGGATCAAACGCACAATCTTTTGGCTTGCAGGATGATGCCCAACCAACTAATCCACACCGGCCAGGACTAAACCAAAACATTCTGATTTTCCTTGTTCATATCATTACATCATCTGAATGAAAGATGTCCATCACCTGGACATTTGTCACAGAAGTATTATTTTTAGGGCAACAAGGCAGTTGAAAACAACAACTTTGTGTTACTAGAAATTATACACTGGGGAATTTACCAGTTTAAATAGTAAAATGCAGTCACGGAAGATACAGCTGTGTCCTTCGGGCACGTCATGTGTGAGTTGTCCTCCTAACAGGCCTTCTGCTTTTTATATACTTTAGTCCCCTTTCAGTCTCCTTAAAAATGTTTCGTTCTTTGGAATAATTAATTCTTGCAAGTTTTCTGTCCATATGTCCTAACATTTTTTAAAGACCCTTTCATGGTAAATGGCTGGCCTCCCCCCTTCCCCCCAGCAGAAGCACTTGTTTGGAAAGTTCCCAAACTATTTTCCATTGTCTAGTTCCACTCCTGGCAGAGAACTTGACCCTTAAGTAGAACCTGAGTCATCACCTTGAGCTTTCTTTCTTACACTTTATTGTTTAGTTCTTTACCAGCATTCTCCTTGTAGTGCCCTTCATATCCATCCGTTGAAAATAGTCATTTTTGCTTTTCTTTTGGTGCTGCAAGGCTGGAATTTTTATCATGGATTTTGTTTTCCAGGGCTTTGATAATTACAGTGTAATTACTTTGCTCTGATTTCTCTCCAGAGTGTGCCCTAATAAAATTGTATTTTGAATGGTGCCCAGTGCGTTAATGGTAAGATAACTGCAGCCTCCTAGTTCTCTTGTCAAGAGTGAGCACCGTGTGGCTGGATCATATCCACCGTTCACTGCGTGACCTCTGTATTTTTTCTCCCTGCTGGGAGTCTTTTGTAGTCCGGCTTTCTTCATGTTTTATCCACATAGTTCATTTTTCATTTGTAAGTGTGCACTATCTTGTTTTTGATGGATCATTTCTGTTTCTGATTTGTGAGGGTTACTTGGAATTCTATTATTTTTAGAAAATCTAGAAACCTTTTCTCAGTTTGTATCCACACCATGACTGAGAATGCTTTCAGTTCCATTGTGACAGCCTTTGAATAAAAAAAAAAAAAAACAAAAAACCTCAATAATATTGGACCCAGGAGTCTGGGTGTTGTTTTATAATGACCCCAAGTTTCATCAAGTCTTTTATTTCTGTCACCATTAACTAATGATTATCCTGTTTCTGGATATTTTTAAGCTCCACAGACATTGGCATCGTAGTTTCTTGCTTGATTATAGAAACTAGATTTGAGTGATTTAGAATTATAACCTAGGGGGTTGTGGTTGGTGGTAGTGGAGAGAATAAACCTTATTTGCTTAATTTATGCATGTAGCTTTGGTAGCATTATTTGTTTATGTTTTTAGTAGCAAGGTCAGAGAAAATAGGGAAGCCTTTAGATTGAGTAGAAATGTCTATTTTGCATTTATTTTGTTGCATGTTGGATTTTGAAAATGTCTGTGCCTTGAGTTAAATATAGCAGTCAGCCTCCTATTCAATATGCGAACATAATGAGATGTGTTTTTTGTTGTCATTACAGGTTTTGGAAGGTGACGATGAAGTGCGAAGAAGTTACATTTCTAATGTGATACTTGAAAGTTAGTGACTGCTTACAAAATTTTCGTGAAAATTAAATATGACTTAAAAGCATTGATTTATGAAGTTTTATGATGTCATCGGTTGCAACTGAAAGCAAACTCCAACAGGCTGTGAGCCTGCAGGGTGTCGACCCGGAAACATGCATGATTGTATTTAAGAACCACTGGGCGCAGGTAAGGTATGAGTTCCTCCTCCTCTGCTGGCCTAGAGGCCGCCATCGCACTGAACCAGGGTCTCCTACCTCTGTGGCAGGTAACCGGGCTTCCAGAAACAGAGGGAGGAAAACCCCTTCAGATAGGAAGAAAAGCAACTCTCTTCTTGCTTTCCTAGAAAAGGTATCTGGTTAAAAACCACGATTTTCACAAAAGCAATTGGGGAACACGTATGTTCCTCAGACGTTTTTAGAAGAACAGCAGTTGGCCTTCCAGTGAATTTGACATCACTTTCAATATACTTGGCCACGTGTGCCCCCCTTTCCTCCCTGCTGAGTTTTATCCGGATCGTTCACACTCTAAAGATACTAAAGCACACAGTTATTGGCTATTTACCAAGTGCTGTGCTGATTACTTCAAATGCCAAACTTCATTTAATCTTTTCCGCAAACCCACGAGGCAGTCAATATTAGCAGCCTCGTGTTACAGATGAAGGAATGGGAGGTTGAGTAACTTGCCTGAGATTGTAGAACTAGTGAGTTTTCAAGCATGTACTTGGATCTCGGACCCTTGTAGCCTCTGAGGACCCTTGACCTCTGTAGCCTACTGTTTTCCAGGCTGCTGGGCTGGTGTAATTCAAGGAAAGCAGGTGCCAGGTGGTATCTGAAGTCATCACAAAACTGGGTATTTAGAAGTTTTTTTGATTATTCATTTTGACTTCTTTGTGACTCTTTTCTGGTCTGCTTGTACAGAGAATGAAGGGTTGAATGTTCAGAAAATTTACCAGCTCACCCCTTCACTCAGGGAGTTTATGAGTAGTAAAATAAGTAAAACTGGCATTCTTCAGTACCTGTCCAACATTACACTCCCAGGTGAGCTGGTAAGTGGCTATTTATGTGACAGTTTTTTAATGACTACCCAGTTTCTTCTTGTGGCTGGAAACAGCACGTGGGTCAAAGCACTGAGCCTGTAAATCACAGCAATTATAGGAGACACAGTTTAGATCAAAAACAAAATCAGTTCTGCTTCCGGGTCATTTACACTGTGTAGCCTCTTGTCAGTGACCAGTGTAAAGCTTCCAAAAATTTTTATGCATTTCCAATTCTCTGACTTTTTACCCCTAGAATCTTAACGGGTTTTCTCTAGATGTCAAGAGCACATCTGCTTCAGCAAAGGGGAGAAAATAATTCAGGAGTTTTTCAGGTAGCAGAGTAATTAATTATCTTTGGCTCTGTCGTTTTATAAGGACTTTAAAGTGCTAGCTCTATGTAGAGTGATAACAGCCCAGGGATGTGTCCAACAGGCTATTACATGTGGAAAGAATATTTCAGAGGGCCTATTTCTATCTTTATTTTTCAGTGTTCGTGTTTATAATGTACATAATAGATCCATGTATTAGCGTGCATGTATTTTATTAATTTAATTATTTGTCCTCATTTTCTTTAACTTCTAAGTGTGCACAGTCAGACGTTTTATACTGAGGACTGTTCCAGCCACAGTCATTGCATTGGGCTGAAGAAGTCTATCATTCTAATGTGTATTCTTTGCTCTGGGCTCCATTTTGTTTGTTTGTGTGGAAAACCTTTGACTGTAATCATTCCTGCTGGGGTATCTCTGATGTGATTTGTTTAGTATTCTGTACCCCTTTTCAAAGGCCTGGTTTATCACCAACCTCTCGATTTCATGCAGATGAATCATTTGCCCTTTCACATACTGTCCTGGGCAAGCTTTCTCCAAAGCTGTTGGAGTGCTTTTAGGATGTCTTAATTCAGGATGGTGTAAAGTCTCCCACATCGGTGGTGAAGGGGTAAATATTGCCTCCAGGATATTATCCATTTCCGTATCCAGCACGAGTGACTTCAGCATTGGCAGACACTTTGGTTATCTGAACCACAGCACCCTCTGTGTGGGGGCAGGAAAATACTGAGTTGAGGGTAAGGAGAACTTTGTCAGAGAGAATGGTATTTAGTGAGTAAACACTTGTAAAGTGGGGACACTCTTGGTCTTGTTGTTTCAGCCATTTATTTAGCTTTGGTTAAGTTTCTTACCTTTTTAGCCTTGGCTTTTCCTTTTTTAACCAACCTGAAAAATGTCCTCAGTTTCTGTGTACTCCAAAGGCTCCTGAGGGCCATTCTGTTACCTTTACTGGTTGAAGAAATCCACGTGGCTATCAGTGTGGTTATTGTTCAGATTTACTGAGTCCACACCTCAGATATGTTTCTGTGGGCCTCACAGATGGGCCACAGGAATGTGTAAGCCTTGCTCTGGGCCTTTAAAGAATGTAGGAGTCAATTTGGATGCCAGCGTGGGATACCTGACGATAAAATGAATACTAATGATCGCAGGCGTTAAATCAGGGGAAAGGACTATTATGGGTGGAAATGACCTGGGGAATGGAGGCACTTAGATTTTGCTGGCTGACTGAGGGAAAGGGAGGCACTGATGACAGAAACGTAAAGGGCATTTTAGAGAAGGGAGGTTAGAAACAAATGCTCAGCGTTGGCATTTTTTGGATGGTAAAAAAAAAAGTGAGGCAGTTGAAGCAAGGAAGAGATGTGGGACTGAGTGTGAGGTAAGAAATGAGACGGGAATAGATGCTATTTATTCACTGTTTTGGAGTTTCGCACATTAGCAGTTTTCGGAGTCCTTCAGGCAGGGGTGGATGAAGAGCAGCTGCAGGGGCCTGGAGATGAGCTCATCTGACAAAAAGTTCTCTGACTAGTGTGGCTGCAGCCCCTGGGCTCCCCTCAGGCAACCCCCGGAAAACCGGTGAGGCTGGTAAGAATATGGCTCTCATGTTATTTACAGGAGCGATCCATCAGCTGGCAAATGCAACACTTTTCATCTAGAGCGCTTCTGTTTGTTAGTACACTGCAGTACAAATTCAGCATAATTAGCATATATTTGACAGGGTCTGTTCTACTGTTTCCTAGTAGCTTCTTTTCAAGATCTTGCATTGCAAAGCACGCTTTGGTGGGGGCGGGTAGTATCTGCTTGTCCACCTACAACTTGCATTGTGTCAGGGACAACTAGTTACATAACCAACCATCTCACCCAAGGCAGGCTGTGATTCAGGGGGCTCTCCAGGGAAGAGTCCTTGAATGGCCCAGTGATGCACTTGAGTTTCCAGACTGTTCCCTGGGTTTAGGGATCTCACGACATCCCCAGATCTGTTCCACAGAGGACATTCAGGAATAGCTGCATTCGGATAGTGACTCTGGAGCATCCAGGCTGTGGGAAGTGGCCTCTAGCTTGCACTACCTCTCACCTGAGATGCCATCTTGCATCATGAGCTGACAGAGCAAGGAATGTAAAACCCAGATCTGTCTGGATCATTCCGTCAGTTGGACATTCCAGTGGCATCCTGGCTGCAGGCCAGATGGCACATGGGGTTCTTTACGTCCTGGCCTCTTTCACTTCTCATCTCTTACTTAGTCTGTGGAAATGCAAAAGGACTTGGAGTTCTCAGCCACCCCCACTCCTGGGCAGTGGCACCGTGCTGTGTCATGCCCCTCTGCCTTGGGCACTTCCTCTTCTTTCTGCCTGGACTATCCGTCCACCTAGTTAATGCCTCTCCTTCCCTAGGACTCATCTGGGGCATCGTTTCCTCCAGGGAGCCTTCCCCGCCCTCCTTTATGCTCCACTCCGCACTCTAACAGCCTCCCTCCGGAGCGTCTTTCACTGTAGAAGCACCTCAAGAGCAGAGACCATTTGTAGTTTAACCTACATCTTCAGTACAAGACTATTGTAGGCGTAGTGTAGATTTCAGTAGCTGTTGAACTGAAAGACAGACAGAATGAAATACAATTTTAGAAGAGCTAGGCCACTTAGAAAACAACTTTGAACATACACTAATATTAAAACATTGTTTGCTACCAGTAAGATCTTTGGACTTGTGTTTAATAATCAGTGATCTGGAGGAGTGTGTGTGAGTGTGTGTTTAATTTTTATAGTAGCCTATAAGAACAGTTTGTAGTCTGGTTGACACTTTTTTTAACATCTTGCCTTTGCTTCTTTGCTTCTGAATGGAAGAAAGAGCAAGAAGTAAGAAGCATTGGTCCACTAGATAATAAACTATTCAACTGTATTGCCATGTGAATCAACACCCCACCCCCACCCACTAGTTATTCTTAATGGCACAGCTGTACTTTGTGAAGCCTCCTGACTTTGCTGTACTCATTCTCTGACTCCTTTCAAGCATTGAATCAGTATTAGTTACATACTTAAAAGGTGTCTGCTCTTAGAGGTGGGAGAACTGGGATGATGGGTTATAAAGAAATCAAGCAGAAAAGCATATTTCTTTGTCTTCCTAGTTAGGTAATAGCCCAACCTTCTCCTTACCATCCTTTATCTGCAAAAATAAGCTGTTACACAATTTTTTAAGCTAAGAAAACAGAGCTCAAATAGAGTAATGGTGACAGATGAGAAAAGCTAATATGTTTATCAGCCTTTTTCCTCTTGGAAGTGGTCAGGGGAATATACAAAACAATCATCTAGATCAGTTAATTAAGTCAAACGTGTTCCTGCAATACTGGAATGAAGAACAGATAATGTGTTTTAAGTACAGTGTCTTGTGTATACAGCTTTGAGTAGCCTGACTCTACTAAAAACAGCGTGGAGAACTTACCGGCTTTGGGACGTGCATGTCCGTGTGTTCCCCGTGACGCGCAGTCTCCTGTTCTGTTCTTCTTCATTCTTTTAATTTGTACCTTGCCACAGAGTCAGTGACAGAGAGAAATTAAGTCAAGCCTTTGAGAGATGAAAAGTTGAGAAGTATTAGAGATGATTAATCATCATATCTTAGTAGAGTGATGTTTGCTAACATTTAAAGAATCTGTATCTTTTTTAGCTTTTCAAGTAGCTCTAAACTTGCCAGTAGGAAGTACCGCAGAGCAACAGCTGTACTTCTTCAGAGGGTCCAGGCGTCAGCTTGCGCTTCCGTTAGACTCTGCGGAGGTTGAGCACGTTGACATGTCAGCACCGTCCACTGTGTGCTTGGTGATGTCTGCCTTCCCTGCAGGTGAAGTCACGGTGTTCTCTGGGGTGTCTTTACATGGATCAGTAGGCTGAAGCCCTTTCCCTACTACCTAAATTGAAAAATACACAACTAACTTAGCATTAGTTTATGGTTAGTTTTACTGGCTGATGTTCCTACCATGTTTCTGTATTGTAGTAGTTACTAGACTGTCTTTGGTCTCAAGGAGGTAGCCTCTGCTTGATCCTGGTTTATCCCAGGTTTGAACAAGTCTCTGGAGTTCAGGACTGGAGCTGACATTAGCCACCCTGTGCAAGATTACATGTTTTTGTTATCATATTACAAAAAGACATGACTTAGTAAGGGTCTTCCATGGGAATAGGTGTTTGAGGAATACCCCGTACTGAAAGACGTAGCTGTTAAGTAGTGAACAAGGCCTGGGTGGGAACTTACTTTTGTTGTAGTTATTTGGTACATTAAGTGGAATTTGGCTTAAGATGGTTAAATCTTGCCTCTCTTCTGAGTGATGGAAAATGTTGCTTAGTAACTTGTTTTTTTCCACAACCCCACTTTAGCATTCCAGAGGATTTGGAACTATGGGTTGTACTCATGTGACTTTCTTGAAATAACTAGGCTCTAACCAAAGTAACATAAATAATTATCTATTGATGTATATATGTGTGTATGTGTGTGTGATTGTTCATATATATATGTATATATGTGTGTATATATATGTGTATATCATAGAACAGTGCTAATATGGAGTCAAAGCTAATCTCCTGGGAAAGAAACATTTGTGTTTATCATGAAGAATAATCATTTGTTAGCTTGAGGAGTGATTATGTGGTTTATGTAGATCTTTCATTCTGAAAAGTGTTTGAGCTTTCTCTTTCAAATTTGTATTTGAAATTCAGACCCATTTTTATTGACTGATGAAGCCATTATTACAGCTAAAGGACAGGAGTAGCTGATGTTCCTTAGTGAAAGAAACGTGCTATTGGTTCATCTAATTAGTCCCAATAATCCTCATACATAAGGTCAAAGGAGGTTAGATGATAATTTGTATACCTTCGTTCACACTGTTGCTTTTTTGTTTATTTGTTTCTTTTTAGAGTTGTAATAACTTACATGTGGATCTATCTGTGATCTGGGCTCATGATTCACACACACAGAATCTGTTAAAGACTGTAGATCAACAAACATCCAGCTGTGATCAGCCAAACATTTACAGTATAATTTCTGATCTCAGCTGTTTTCCTCACTTAATGACTGCAGGCTTTATCAGGGGTTGATTAGTTTGCAGCCTAATGAAGTGAATGTGGTTAGTAAAGGAAACACTTGCAAAGTGTATTTTGTATGCTTTTACTCCCTTCCCTTCTTGGATCCTTTCAGCCCCCTTAACTGTGCCTTTTCCCCCCTGAACTGAATCCCCAAGACTGAAAGTGTACGTGGCTAAGAAGAAGCCAGGGCTGGGAAAGCTGAGGCAAGATTGAGAGTAGGAGAGAGAGCATATAATCCAAGAGTGGACAAGGCCTGGGGATGCTGCTGTGAGCATATGGGAGTGTGGATCCATAGGATGGGAAGGTCAGAGTTGATCAACAGGCAAAACTAGGCAGCAAGCAAAAATCAGGGACACAGGAATAGTGGGGTTTGGTGGGCACTAAAGGAACAAGGAAGGAAAAGTCCAGATCACATCGGGGATCAGTCTACAGAAATGGAAAGAGCTATGGCACCATCTGGGCAGCAAACTTGGGAGATGAAAGCAGAAGTTCTTGGGCACTTCAGTGCAAGTCATGCTCTAGCCAAGGAGCTTGGAAGGCATTCCCAGTCAGAATAGGAACCAGGCCCAGAGTGTGGGCGTGCAGGGCCCACTAGTAAAAGCACATCATGGGCGTGACTGCCTGGAAAGGAAAGGGAGGTGGCCTGGGAGGGTCCTGACACCTAAGGAAAGGGGTGAAGGACATGTGGCAACACGGGTGTAATCAGCACTTTGCTGGGCATTGTGTTTTCCATGACTCATGGGCTGTGTTGCAATACACCCATCAGAATTCCAGGCAGTAAAGCCACCCCAGCCAGGGCTGGGAGTGAAGAAAGGGCTTTCAGTGGGTCTGTTCCTTTCCAGAAGGATCAGCAAACCTTATATTGTCATGGGTTTTTATAGCTCTGTTCTCATGTTTCCCTGCTCATTAACCCAAAAGGCAGTGTGGAGGAGCTACTATAAAGATGCTTTGACTTACAGTGACCAGAGGGGAGGGGTGAGGAGGATATTGGTGGAAAGAAGGGGAAGGGACTAGTCAAAGAACCTGTGTGAATGACCCATGGACATGGACAACAGTGGGGGACTGACTGTGGGAGTGGGGGTGGGGTGGGAGAGAGGCGGGGCAGGGAAGAGCAAGGGGGGGGGATTGGAATAACTAATAGAATAACAAAAAAAAATTTTTAAAGGTGATTGGACTTAAAAAAGCTGCTAAACAGTTTACATTCTGTATAAAAGTCTCAGCTCTCTTTTTAAGGTTTTTCATAGCAAAAAGAAAAAAATAGATCTGTCTGCAAAGAAACACATTGGAATAAATAATATAAATGAAGATTAATTCATGAGAAAAATGTAACTTGTGATCATGTATATAGTTTTGGTGTGTATTACACATACACATTTAGATATATAATATTTACATGCATGAATATAGTATAAATACATATACATAAATTTATATTACTTAGGAATTCTGAGGATGAGATTTCTAGTTATTAATTGTTAACTCAGTGTTTTGGTCCTTTTAAAAGACATTAGTATAAAATTATTCGGTACCTTATCTACTTTTATTTTTATATTATGAAATTAGATAAATTTACAGGAAAGAAGAGGTAATTAATCTGACACTTCTAATCATACATCTTCATAAAATATTTAATTTTTAACTTAAATTGTTTCATGTATACATTTGTAGGTAATTATATAATGCATTTAGTGGTTTTTTTGGATAGGTTTATTGTGTGGTGATATAACATTTTAATTATAATTCTTTTATTTTTAGCCATTTGGGTCAGTGATATTTTTTCATCATTAAAAATATCACTGGTGCAAACATTTTTTAACAAATCATTTTTGGGTTTTTTCCTTTAGGCCTTTTCCCCAAGGTGAGATTAACAAGCCAAAGGTCAGGGGCAATTTTTTTGTGGCTTCTGTACAAATTGCCAGATTGCTTTCCAGGAAGATTGAGCTAATTTGCTCTGCCACCATTGATACATAATGAACAGTCCCAATTTTAGACAGTTCAGACAGCATGAGCACATGTGAGAAGTTTAATTACATTTCCACCTCAGGGTCTACCTGTGCAGATAGCTCTCCTAAGGAAACTTAGTATGTGGACGCCGGCATTATAGAACTGATACAATGCATAGTTAATTTGTTCTTCAGAATGTGGAGCAAATCCACATTCAAGTTTGGGCTTTGGGGCTGGAGAACATGCTGTGTTGAGGTGGAGCCCCCTTTTGGACAAGTGTGGTAGTGCGATCTCTGTGCAGTGTCACCCAGGCCAGAGCAAAGGGAAAGGGGGACAGTTAGGTCCCAGCAGAAATGCCACTGAGGTTATCAGGCCCTTGGGGAATTGCAGATGGCTTCTTGGGATGGGCGGGGGCACTCTGGAGTCAGAAAGAGAGGGCATGTCCAGTGGGCACAGTGGGGTCACGGTCATGGAGCCGGGTACCTCCTGGGCAGCTTCAAACTGAAGGCCTTATTGGAAATGTCAGTTCAGGAGTGTTGGGGTGATTTTTCCTCTTTGTGACAGTATTACTAATTTTTTATAGGTGATTTTTAAAAATATTTTATTTACTTACCTTTAGAGGGAGAAGGGAAGGGGAGAGGGAGAGAAATATCAGTGTATGGTTGCCTCTTGTGCATCCCCTGCTGGGAACTGGCCTGCAACCCAGGCATGTGCCCGGACTGGGAATCAAACTGCGATCCTTTGGTTCGCAAGCTTGCGCTCAATCCACTGAGCTACACCAGCCAGGGCAAACGTATTATTAATTTTTGGATGGAAGCCGATAGAGATTACAGATTCTGTGCTTTCTGTTCACTCTAAAAGGATATAACTTGCCTAGGCTATACAAGTTCCTTTGTCAGAAGACAGGGAGAAAACTTAGACCTCGCCCTGAGAAGCACACTCCTATCTTGCGTTCATTCTCGCTGACGGAGCACAGTACCTTTGCCAGCTTCCCCAGTGACTTGCAAAAGTTCTGTAACCTAAATACAGAACACGTAACAGCACGTTGTAGAACTGGGGCAGGAGGGTACTGCAGAACACAACATATTTCATATAGCATGCAATTTAGAAAGGCACAAAGGAATTACTATAAATCATCAGTTTGGGACTGTTTAAAAATCATCATATGTATACCTTTTAAAGGAAGTGAATACATATTACCATAACAATTCCAAGTCATAAAGTTACATGGAAGTTGAGATAAAAAAGTTGTTTTATTTCCAGGTCCCAATACTGACTCCCAAAGAAGTCAGCATTGACAGACATTCACGGGCCAGCAGTGCTGAGGGAAACACCAGGGCAGTCACATGACCCAATTAGGGCTTTATCGATTGATTTTTTACTGTCAGTTGACTTTTTCCTTTTGGTGGCAGAATATATATGATGAGTCCTGGCTAGTGTGTCTTACTTGGTTGAAGCATCATCCCATAGGCTGAAGGGTTGTGGGTTCGATTCCCAGGGTACATACAGTTGTGGGTTCAATCCCAGGTTGGGGAATGTACAAAAGAGCAACTGATTGATGTTTCTCTCTCACAAGGACATTTGTCTCTCTTTCTCTCTCCCTCACCCTCCCGACCTCCCCTCAATCCCTTCCCCTCTCTCTCTCACTCTCTAAAAGCAATGAAAAAATATCCTTGGGTGAGGATTTAAATAAATAAATAAACAAACAAATAAATAAGTGGAGTTTGCCATCCTGACCTTTTTAAGTGTGTAATTCCATGACATTAACAATGTCATGTCACATTCACAGTGATATGCAGTCATCACCACTATTTCCCATACTCTTCCATTACCCTAAACAGAAATTCTGGATGTTAGGGATTTATTTCCTATTTATTTCCTATTATAGGGAACATTTTCTGGCCTGAAGAAGTGCAGGTACACGTCGGATGTTAGGGTTGATGCTGCTGGGCGTGTGTCTTTTGTTCACTGGTTTCCTTTCACCTTCCTGATGGCGCTGGCTCAGTTGGAAGGGTGGCCATCCGGGTGGAGGAGGGGAGGGTAATGTTCTGTCCAGGGCAGGTGAGGAGCTGCCTTCCTCTGCCGAAATCTCCAAATCAACACGGGTAGTCTTACTTATCTAATGTATTTTAAAATTGAAAAGCAGTATTCTTGCCAGTTTAAAAAAGTTTAGGAACTTACCACTTTGAACACAAAAGTAGTTCCTGGTTTTTATATTTCCTTTGAGTCTTTTTTCACATGTTTTTGACATAGTTGATAATGATGGATGTAACTAGATAAAGCAACTCATTTTTTCATCTAACATATCACTTACAAGGTTTCATGTTGCTCAGTAGTCTCCATGATAACAGGCTCATAAATGCATGTAGCTTAATTGACAAAACCATACTGCTTTCTTTGATACTGAGGAGGTCAAATAATTATAACTATTATAAGTGAACTTCTTCAAACATCATCTGTCTATAGTTGAACCCCTTCATTGTATTCTCATGAGAGAGAGATGAACACCGAGCTCACACAGACCTTGTTGTGGGCCATGGCTTCTGTGTCAACTGTAAATTTTGGTACAATCGGGTGGTTTGTTTTTGTCATGACAGACATCAGATGGATGACAACTGTTTGGTTGGGTTACAGGTTGTGAAGATCTTAGAGAAGCATGACCCCTTGAAGAACACCCAGGCAAAATATGGATCCATCCCTCCAGATGAGGCCAGCGCTGTGCAGAATTATGTAGAACACATGCTCTTCTTGCTGATTGAAGAGCAAGCCAGGGATGCCGCAATGGGGCCAATTCTGGAATTTGTGGTCTCTGAGAACATTATGGAGAAACTCTTCCTTTGGAGCTTGAGGCGGGAATTTACTGACGACACTAAAATGGAACAGCTGAAGATGTACGAGATGCTGGTCACCCAGTCGCACCAGCCGCTGCTGCACCACAAGCCCATTCTGAAGCCCCTGATGATGTTGCTGAGCTCTTGTTCGGGAACGGCCACCCCTGCTGTGGAGGAGAAGCTGGTTGTCCTGCTCAATCAGCTCTGCTCCATTCTTGCCAAAGATCCATCCATTCTGGAGCTCTTCTTCCACACGAGTGAGGACCAGGGGGCGGCCAACTTCCTCATCTTCTCCCTCCTGATTCCCTTCATTCACCGAGAGGGGGCAGTGGGTCAGCAGGCCCGGGATGCTTTGCTTTTCATCATGTCTCTCTCTGCTGAGAACAGCATGGTGGCCCGTCACATCGTGGAGAACACGTACTTTTGTCCAGTAAGTCTCCCTCATTGCCATGTTTGTGATCCACTTCTCTTTTCCTGTCTTGTGCTAATGATAAATACCTCACTGTTTCTTTCAGCAAGTTGTACTTGGCACCTTTTATGGAAAGATATTGACAGGCGACCTTTCGGAGGGACCAGGGCAATCCTAAACTGAGATGCTATTTGGCTGAGCAGCGTCAGCTGAAGATAAGCCAATAGCGGCACCTGGGTGTGTTAGGCCATTTCTGTTGGGTGAGGAACTGTTTTAGTTTTTCCTCAGAGCATTTCCTGAACAACTGCTAAGACCTGCATTTTTTATATTTTCAGCTTTTCAGGTTTAGTTTGCCCCAACAGATCCTAGCATGTGGCAAGACCCCTCACAGATGGTTTCACAAATTAATTTGTTTCTCAGCAAGATAATGAACATAACTATAGATACAAGGCACTGATTTTATTTAAAAAAATAAATACATATTTACAGTGTGAGGTAGCAAGAAATTCTCTATTTGTATAGGTTTTTTTTCTTTTTCGTTTATTTTGGGTTTTTTTTCTTTGTTTTTAAGAGAGAGGGGAAGGGAGGGAGAGAGAGAGAGAGAAACATCAGTGTGTGGTTGCTTCTCACATGACCCCAAGTGCGGACCTGGCCCACAATCCAGGCACGTGCCCGGACTGGGAATCGAAGTGGCAACCCTTTAGTTCGCAGCCTGTGCTCAATCCACTGACCTACACCAGCCAGGGCCTGTATAGGTTCTTAGTCACTGGTGTGGTGAGAGGAAAAGTGTAATGTCGTTTCCAGATGTCAGAGTGGCCCAGGTGCAGTCACAGTTCCAGAAATAAGGGGACTCTGAAGACCCTTTGGATTCTAATTGTTAGATGTCAGGTTTGTGTCTTCTGGTTTGTTAGTCACATTGGACAATAGCTATTATTCCCTGAGGGAACATTTCCAGTTCATTTCCATTGTCTGTTTCTTTGTACAGTTGTATCATTATATTTATTTGTAAACCATATTGCCCTAAATATGCCTGATTCTACTGGATTAGTATACAATAACAAAAAAATAATTTTTTTGGAACAGGCCAGGAAAATCGACGTCAGTAATTAGATTCGTTGTTAATTAACATGATGTGGGTAGTTTTTGGCCAGGGGTGAGGACATTTAGAGGGCATTTATTTTAGAAAAGGGGTATGGGGTGTGTTTGGTTGTGATAGAGACATGGGTGGCTGGGGAGGAAGGTCAACTGCCATTCAGTGTGAGGGGCCTGGGTACTTCGTGTCTGGTAGTTAGTGGGATGGGCTTGCCCAGTGAAGAATGACCTGCTCACAATGCTAATAGCAATCTTAATGAGTAACACGTGTTTTGAGGTTCAAACGCAGTAATCTTCTTTATACTACTAAATTCTTATTTTTACTAAGAAACCAGGTGTGGGGGCAACTTTCCTCGCAAGGCCCCCGTGTGCCATGGATGAGAGTACACATGACTGAGACGTGATGTGATCTGCTTGGGGAGGAGAGGCGGCCAGTTTCCCAGAGGAAAAAGGCCTTGAGCAGTGGCCAGTTTCTCAGGGGAAAAGGGTGTTGAGCCCCTTCCTCCGGGAACTTTTATTGGGTTGTAATACACAGGAATACAGGGTGGCAAGGATCAAATAGTAGATAACATTTCAGAGAAATCTGAGAGTTTAGTCTGAATCAGAGTCTGTCAGGTAGAGTTTTAGGGTTTCCTGCTTGAACCCTTAACATATGAATGAAAGCACTTTTAGAGCAGATTTCACGGGTTTATCAGGAAATCTTTGTGATGCCAGATTTTTCCCCAGGACACACTGTAGCAAGGCAAGGAGTTGCACCCCTCCCCATCAGGCTTAAGGGGATTAGAGCCAGGAAGCGCTTCTCCCAGAGGTCATGGGGATTCAGGCTATGTCAAAGCCAGGGGCGAGAGTCCATTGCTCTTTGTTGCAGCCCCCCAGACCTTCCATGATGGCCTCCCAAGTGATCATGTCTGGCTTAGGCTGCCCCCACTGTGAGGGGTCTTACCCATCAAGGACTTCTAACCGTGCTTTGGGGGCAGGGAGGAAACTGAGGCAGCATTTGCTACCAGAGACAAGCCTTGTCTCCTGCAGCTTGCATTCCAGAGGTCACTGACTCCTCCTTAGCCACAGGGGCTAGAGTTACAATTCCTAGAACCAGGCAGACAGTCCACAACAACCAGGATCACCTAATATCTGGTGAATATTTATTTCAGGGCAAACAAGTAAAATTTTATGAAACATAGAATTGCAATTAAGAAATTCAGGGCACCAGGTAGCTCTTCTTTTCTGTGTTCTGACCAATGGAGTAAGAAATTGTGCAAAGATTGATAGTCAGACGGGAAGTGAAGAACTGATTCCCTTCATCTGTGCCAGCATTAAGTTTTTCTTCCTTTGAGCTCTCTGAAAAAAGTGTTTATCTTTTACTAAGCTTCTGCCTTCACAGCACTGCTCATATCCAGCTCCTCCTTTTCATTCTCATCCCCACCACTCTTGTTTCTAGACCCTGACGTGTCTATCTACCTCCTTAGTATCCACCAAACTCACCATCTTTGTTGTCGGGTTAAATTCTAAGAAAATTCTGGTTTTGCTCTTTTATTGCTTAAATTTCTTCAAGGAAAGTTCTCCAAACTGGGTATAACAACTGTGGTGTGCAGAATAATGCCTTCCTCCTCCCCCTCCGAGTTGTCTACAAATTAATACTTGAACCCGTGAACAGGGTTAGTAAGAGATGGAGTCAGGATTTGAACCTGGGCAGCCTGACTCAATGAGCCATGTGCTTATTAACCTTGTACATAGGTAATAGGATATCAAGATTTACCATAAAACACCAGCCATAAAGAAGAGACTAGAATGAAGAACAAAAAACACAGATTGAATAAAAAAAAAACATTTGTAATGGTACAAATGAATAAGGAAATGATGAAACAATGCATTAGAAAAGTGGGCAAAGGATGTGAACAGACAATTCCCAAAAGGCACCCAAAGCCAATTAACACATGAAAACATGCTCATCTTCCCTAGCACTTGTGGGGGATGCACATCGTCCCAAGAGACACCGGACCGTGCTCGCCAGAGCAGCTGACTGTTGGCCCTCTGGTAGCACCAAGCATCGTCAGGGGCGTGGAAAGTAGGAACTCTCGAGAACGTACATTGGTGCAATAGGGCAGGAAGCATTTAACAGCGTGGAATATTTGTGTGCAGTGCGATTGCGCATCTTCTAGATACCCGCCCTAGGGCAGTCTGGCATGTGTGTGAGGGTATGTGCATGAAGACATTCAATGGAATACTGACTTGAGAAGAGAAAAATAGAAATATATTAAGGGGAAGATAAACTGGTTTGTCCTACATCAGTGGAGTACGACTCAGCATTCAAAATGACTGAATCACATATAACTATATAAATGTGAATACCTATACGTCTATTTTTAAAAAGATTTTATTTATTTATTTTTAGACAGAGGAGAAGAGGGGAGGGGGGAGGGAGAGAAACATCAGTGTGTAGTTGCCTCTTACGTGTCCCCCCACCAGGGACCTGGCCTACAACCCAGGCATGCGCCCTGACTGGGAATTAAACCAGTGACCCTTTGCTTTGCAGGCCCGTGCTCAATCCACTGAGCCACTCCAGCCAGGGCTAATACCTGTAAGTCTAAAAACATATTAAGTGAAAGAAGTAAGTAACAGAAAGTTACATAGTATATTGGTATTCACCTAAAATTTACATAAAGACAAAATCTGAGTATATGCTGTTTTTTGGATACACACACACACACACATTTCCACTGCATATATGGTGAAAGTACAAAAATGAGTATAGGAATAATAGGTACTAACTTCAAGTACCTATTGCTTTTCAGGGTGAAGGGAGGAGGAGGGAGCAGTAGGGTTTAGCTCTATTTGGTATGTTTTATTTTTTGATAAAAATAAAGAGTGCCCTGAAGAAATTATGGGCAAATATTAAAATCCTCGAAATCTTGGGATGGTTTCTATTCTGTTATGTTTTATGTGTTTGTAATATTTCATACTTAAACCCTTAAATTTATTAGGGCTGCTTACATTGGCAGCAGATTTTACTGAGGAGCTGTTGCTGTTATGAAAAGGTGTTTTCAAACACTGTACAGTTCATAAAAATTGGAGGAAAAACAGCAACCACAACTGACCTTATTTTCTGGAACAGAACACACAGCTTTGCTGTGTTAAGCTGCCCCCTCAGGATGGACCCCGTCATCTCATTTGTACCCAGTTTTCTATAATTACATCTGACAACATAATTTTTTAAAGGGGGCCTCTTTGTGTTGAATATAAAAGCATACTCTATTAACCATCCAGCTAAGGATCACAGATGACAAAGAGCTTTCTCTAATTAGTATGATTGTCAAAGTGTGTTAGCATCAGGCGTTGGGAAGAGTAATGACTCTTTCAGGAAACTAGACCACTTTTGGAAACTTCTGTCATAGTTATAGGAAGAGCTTGCTGGTTCCACTGCCTCTTATCTCAAGATGTGCTTTTCCAAGAAAAGCAAAGGAACGAGGATGCCCTAGGGAACACTTGAGTGCCAACACGTAGATGGCTGGGGACTCTGTGACCTTGTCTTCTCTCGATTCTTTTTAAAACAAATATTGATGATTAAGCCCTTGTTACTTGTTCCATTTTGGCAAAGGTAGAAAGTAGCCTATAAATTCGGAATGCAAATTGAAATAAGCAACCTTTAGGTACGCAGCCATGGGTAGAACATTATTTATCCCATATTTGAAATTTATGAGGCTTTTTATGTTGGCAAGGTGTAGCAAATGGTCCCCACCAGGTGTTCTGCTGCTAGCTTCAGACTGAAGCCATCTGCTAAAAATCTTTTTGTTTTTGCCGAAATTAACTGGGTACTTTCAGGTGTTTCGAGTTAAAGGTGGACCTTCTCTGACTTGTTCTGCGCTCTGTGCATGTGTCCTTTCTTTTCTCCACTGGGAACACTGCAACGTGTAAACCAGTGACGGTCATCTTTCTACTTGCACTACTTTCGTTAATCCTTGCTGCAACTGAGTAAAGAACCTGAACCCTAGAGGACTTCATAACTGCTGTCAGTGGCAGAGTCAAGTTGAACAACTGCTTTAGTCTGGTACTGAAATGCACTGTCTCACCAACCACCACGGTATACTGCTTCCAAGGAAGTGGTTTCTTTTTAAATTACCTGTTGTTATCCTTATAGTTTTATATGGTGATTCGTTTCTTTTAAGAAGACTCTTGAGAGCAAATAAATTTAAAATATTGGGTCAATACTTAATGTATTGGGAATAAATATGTTCTATAATTACTTTTGTAATTCATTGGTCACGATCAATGAAAGGCTGAAATAATGTATGGGCATTTTGTTCCAATGAGCTGTTGAATGCCTGTGTATTTTAAATTCAGTTTAAAATGAAATTTAAACGCAAATAGATTTTGCTATTTAACTCTTGGGAAAATCACCTGCGCGCCTGGTGCGGCCTCTCCGTTGCCCTGGTGCCATTCCTGAGGCGCCCCCCGCATCCCTTTGCGTGGCAGTCGTCTCTGTCACATGTATTAGTGTATCATCCGTCCCCTCCTTCTCGCCTGGTCTGACTTGTTTGCTTCTCTTTCTCTAGCACCTGGCCATAGTCGATGTTCTAGAAACGTATGCGGATTGGGTGAATGAATCTGACCTCTGAGCAAAGTCTTAGGAAGGGAAATATGAATATGTAGCAGTAAAGATTCAGACCCTTGTTCTTAAGACTATGGGATAGTTTATTCCGCAGAATATTTCCTTCCATGTTCCTTTGCCTGAAGACTATGGCAGAGGCCTTCTCGAGCCCCCCTCACAGCGGCAAGAGCTACGGGGCTCACCGTCCAGCGGTGACGTGTACTGTCCGGCACAGACAGGCAGGCTTCCGTTCACACCTCAGCGGTGCCTTTTCCAAGAATACGCTTTTAAAAAAGTAAATATTAGGTGTGTGTTATTTTTAATTACTGTCACTGATGTATATAATTTGAAGATTAATGTTGCTGTAATTATATTGATATACTAAGTAGTTATTCCCAGAGTTTTAGTCAGACAAATTAGGCCTGTCTTTATGAAATCATCTTCAAAGCCTCAAAGTGGTTAAGGAATCAGGAGTATGCAGAATTAAAGCCTTTTGTTCTGTGGTTAATTTAGCATGAGTTAGCAAATGTAATTGATTTTTTAAATGTGGCATCAAGGTTAGATTTCCCTTCAAGGAGAACTTTTGGTCTCCATTCTCTCTTGGTGAAGGTTTTAAATTTTGTACATGCAACCCACTGGGGTCACCTTTCACACTGGAATTAAAGTGATTTGTTTGGGTGTGTTGACAAGGAGTTAAGTACTTAAATAGGGGACATTCTCCTTTGGGACCACAGATGCTCAGATTTTGAAAAAGCGATAAATGCACTGTCTCGTTTACTGTTGTGTTTCCTGTACTTACCCTACTGCCTGGCCTGGAGGTGCTCAGTGATTCTTTTCTAAGGAACAAGGGGCTCAGTGAGTGAACAAAGGTCACTGGGAAACAACAGAGAAATGGGTAGAATCTTTTGGTTTCTCACCTAGTGAAATGGTTCCTCTGTTTCCCTCACTGCCCTTCCGACTCCACTGTGGGCTCCTCTCCACATGACCCCACCCCCTCCTTCCTGTGGCCTCACCTGGTTTTGCTGCACTTAAGGCCTGTTAGGTCCCGTTTCCCAGGCCAGGCCTGCCTGTATTCTGCTGTTGAGTTTGATGTGTCACTTGTGGGAAGTACTGCTCGCCCCCGACACTTCACATACCTGCCGGCACACGTCATCCCCCTCCGGTGTGGCCCGGACTGAACAAGTGAGACCGAGTGAGGTGAGAAGACAGCCAGTGCACCGGAAATGCAAGAATGACAGCTGCTACACGAAGGGATACAGAGGGCGCAGTGGGAAAGGGGCGAGGGGAAGGGAGAGGCAGCGACGAGTTCCTGGATGCTTTTTCCTGGTCCGCCGTGCCTGCACCCACACCTCCTGCTGACTTTCTCTTTCTGATGCCAGGCACTGCGGGTTGCTTTGTCACATCTCAGCTGTCAAAACCTCCCTTCCCTTCTCCCTCTGGTCTCTAGGGCTGGAGGTACCATCTACGCATGGACGGTTTCAGGTCTCCATCTCTAATCCAGATCTCTCTCCTATGCACCAGACTCCACGCAGCTGCCTACTGGGCTCTCCAGTGGGATGGCCCTGTGTCTCTTTATTCTGCCTGCAAAACCCCACAGGATCTGGCTCCTGCTCACCTTGCTGGGCTCTCATCACCTCTAATTCTACAGTCCAATAATACCTCACTTCTCTTAGTCCCTGGAAGGTACCATCTTTTCTTTTTCCTTTGAGCTTTTGTACACCCTCTGCTTAGCATATTCTTCCTTTCAACACTCTTTTCCTGACTATATACTATTTATTCTTCAGCAGCTTGGACATCGCTTCTGAGAACATTTCCTGCTCCCTCCCACCCCAAATCTGGATTAAGGGCCTTTATGTATATGCACAGCACCATACATTCTCTATTATGTATTCTGAACATTTGTTACACTATTTCAATTGCCAATTCATCTCTTACTAGACACAGAGATCAGTGAATACTTCGCTATTTCTTTTCTGGGCCGAAGTTAGGATTGAATGTTCTCTTGAATGCTTCCAGCCCGTTTGAGTTCCCCATAGCCTCAGGCTTTACCCTAGAGGAGTGCCTTTTACAGACAGCTTCCCGGCTTCTGTCCTGTGCTGTTCCTGCCCACCCTTTGCACGCCTGCTGGTGGGGACCTCTATGGTGCTGTTTGGCTAGCATTGCTCCTCAGCTGGGAGCAATTGCAACATTCTCAATTTCCCTCGGTCTCATACTCCCCAAGGTAAAATCAGCAGGCACACAGCACAGGTGGGCTTCTTCCCCCTACTTCTATCTCTGTTAAAGGATTTGCCATTTTCTTAATGACCGAGCTGGATAACTTGACAGTTGTGAGTTCTCGCTCACCCTCACCAAGTCCAAATGCTGTCATTTTGGGGACAGAGCACAGAGGGAGGAAGTAAACCTCATGAGCTTTGGATTAATCCTGGATCGATAGACATCGTAGCTAGCGCACCCTCACATCCACTTACATGTGAACCGCACGTTTATTTCCTCCTCCCTTTTCCTACTGCTGATGCTTCAGCTTTGATGCACTGTAGCTCTGTTTGAACTATTGCCGTCACATCTAACTGACCCATGACCCCCAGTTCGTTTTCCTTGCTATCATTTGTGAATATCAGATTAAAGTGCTTTTGAAACTGTAACTATGTATGTGTCTATCATGGCCTTTAACACATTTGCAGGAATCTTTCTCGTAACGCCCCTCAAGGTTCTTACTGGGAGACCTTCTGTCCTGGAGCGAGCGCCCTTGTCCAGGGCTTCCTCCCACAGACTGGGGTGCGTGCCTTCTCTGTATTTGCACTCAGTGCATTGTGCTATAATGCACTGCGTTGAGTTTGCTCCTCTCCTGAATATCGTGGGGGCAGGAATCGTGTTTTCTTCATCTGTGCATGCGTCTCCCTCACTCCCTACCTGCAGGCCAGCATACGCCTAGTCCATAGGAGATAAGCAACCCATGTCAACAGTGTACGTATTAACCAAATACCTTGGGTGCTGCTGTTCCCTCTATTGGAGGTGTCCGTCTGCACCTGTCGAATCCTTTCTAACCAGCGGAATACCCTCTCATTCTTCAATTCCTCGCTACTTCCAGGGCAGCCTTTGGACCAGCAGCATGGGCCTCCCCTGGGAGCTCTTAGTCGCAGGGTGAGACTTTGGAAGAGAGCTGATGACAGTTTTGTTTCTGAACACAGGTGCTTGCCACGGGGCTCAGTGGTCTCTACTCTTCCCTACCTACAAAGCTGGAAGAGAAAGGCGAGGAGTGGCACTGCCTTCTCAGAGACGACTGGCTCCTCCTCCCTTCCCTCGTGCAGTTCATGAACTCCCTGGAGTTCTGCAATGCCGTCATCCAGGTACTGAGCACAGTGCAGGGACCCTGTGTTACGGTGCCTTCGGAGTACAAGCATCACCAAGGAGTAGGTTATGAACAGTCCCCCTTTTACTTGAGTGTTTATGGACTATGGATGCTTTGCTTGAAGCACACTGAATATCCTTGGATGAGTAAAAATGTTAGTTTATGGGTTCTGGGAAGTTTTAATTGAGAAAAAATAAGTAGATTTTCTTTATCTTCCTTATATAATTGATAATTCTGTTTTGATTATCTACTTAACCATCAAAAAATAAGTTCAATGCCTGACTCATTAAATAGATATTTGTAGGCTTTTAAGCACTCCGAATCATACCACTTTTATTTCAAGGTCTTTTGGGAGTCTACAAAGGAAAACATTTTGTTTTGCTTAATGGTGCATACTACATAAAGAATGTTGTTATCCCGATTGAATTTAAAAGAACTTAAGCATCTTCTTAGTAACACAAATTAAATTTGCTTTGAAATTGGCCTGCTTGGTGCGGGGGCGGGGGGGGCACCACTGAACTCTACTATATTTGGCTTGTTGATTGGATTTTTACTTTCTGATTTCTTGTTATTGTTTTCAATAAAAATCAGATTTTATATACATTTAAGGATGTAGTAGATATTTGTCAAACAATGTTTTATTTCTGTACAGCGTAAATATCACCTTAATATTGGATTTATTAAGAAATCAAATTTTCTTTATGGTGATTGTAAGGTGAAAAATGTTAGTGATAATCTGTTTATCTACCAAATAAAGAAATAGCTTCTGGAAGAAAATGGAAATAAATTACTTTGGTTCCCATCTCATTTTTATTGCTAAGTCAAAGGAAGTTTTATTTATATATAAGTGGATTACATATTGTCATTTTTTCTTTAATATAGCAGTCTATCAACATTTTTCTGCAGAATTGTGTGGAAATAAAACAAATAGAACTATTAGTTTCTCCCCAAATGTATACACAGAGAAAGACTAGTAATTCAAAGCTATATCTTCATTTCCCTAGAAATTGCTGTTTACTTTATTTGACTATTTTTTAACAAAGAAAAATAAAGTTAATAGTCATAGTTAAGAAAAGGAAAGTGATGTATTTCATACTATATTTTGAAATTGAGGCTATGTACCATATTTTGCCATGTATAATGTGTACTTTTTTGCCCAAATTTTTGAGGGAAAGATAAGGATAAGGTATACATGGGAACAATGATTACATCCCATCCATGTAATAATGTCATGCATGATGCACACAAAAATGAGGGTGCAGATTATTTATTACATGGCAAAATATGGTAGTTGTAACATTTTGGGGGGCACTATTGAAAAGGTTACTTATAAAAGATATTAATAAGGATTATCCATGGTAAATATATTTTGGAAATCAAATATAGGAAGTTTTCTTTTTAACCTCTGATAATGTTTTCTGCCTTTGAATAGGATCTATTTTTTACAAAAAGATTTCCTAAATACCTTCCTCCACAATAAAATGAGGAGCAGAAAATACACCTTCAAAATTAGAAATTTTTTTCTGCCAGCAAAATAAATGTATTTAATTGTCCATTTTGATAGTTATACATACATACACTTGGAACTAATTTACTATATATATTATTATATATATAACATATAATTTATATATATATTAAATTAGTTCCAAGTTGAGATGAGACATAGATGAAGTTATGGGGTAAAAATTATACTATTCAGCTTGTGAATTTTATATTATGACTCCTATACATCTCAGGCTATTTATTGTCTATTTTTTAAAAACAGAAACTTAAAATTGCCACTTAAAATTTTTTTCTTAATATTTAAAAACATATTTTATTTATTTATTTTTAGAGAGAGGAGACAGGGAAGAGAAAGAGTGGGAGAGAACCATCAATGTGTGGTTGCCTTTCATGTGTCCCCTACTGGGGACCTGGTCTGCAGTCCAGGCATGTGCCCTGACTGGGAATTGAATTGAACTGGTGACCCTTTGCTTCACAGGCCTATGCTCAATCTACTGAGCTACACCAGCCAGGGCACTTTTTAAAAATTTGAAAGTCCAAGCTATTTATACTGAAACCAACCATCTGGAAAAAGTCCATGGTGGTTTAAAATCTGAATTATTCTTTAACTGTGAAATAAATGGCCAAAATTTGGATTTCTTTTTTGAATTCAGAGGGTACACAGAAATGTTTGATGTTTGAGAAGACCTAAAATTTTGATTCTTTGTGTTTTTCCTCACTACTTGTTTTCTCCCTTAGGTGGCTCATCCCTCGATTCGTAATCAGCTTGTAAGTTATATTTACAATGGGTTCCTGGTACCAGTCTTGGCTCCTGCTCTCCATAAGGTCAGTGATTGGCTGATGTAACCTTTCATTTGTTTGTGGTACAACTGATGGAAACTGAGGAAGGTGAACCTGGTGTAACTGACCTGATGGTGATGTTAGCCTGATTTCTCCCTCTATCCATATTACTTAGCCATTGTCAGACACAGGTCTTAACAGTGGCTACAACTTAAGTCTGATGGGATCCATCTGGTCTCGTAGAATATGGCATTTTGAATGGCAAGTAAGATAGTCTAAACCAGGATTGACAAATAGACTGACTCTTGTGCCTGCGTAGTTCATGGTTAGTGGCTACTTGGAACTCAAGGCCAAGTCTATCCTAGAGAGCTCAAGGTTTCCTGTGGATGTGGAGAGGGGCGCTGGTAGCACAAGTCCCTTAGATTTGCCATCTCTTAGAACATAATTTTTTTATTATAAAAATTTTGTGACAGCAAAAAATTAAAGTGAAGCCAAGTTAAGGTCCCGTCCGAGGTTGGCTGTCTCATTAGCACTGGTCTGAATCCCCTGTGACACTCTCATTCTGTGTAATAAGTCAACTGATAGCTTCTCCATTGTGAGCTGTCAGGAGACACCCATGGACCTAGAATTCTAATTTTAAGAACTTTTTTCTTCACTAAGGAAAGAGACATATATAGTACTCAAGAGGATCTTTGTCAGGTTATTGGACTTGCCAGCCTGGGTTGGGTGAGAGGCGAGGAGCGACTCATCAGTGCTTTTTGGTAGAATGCCCACCTTTCCACACCTGCCAAGAACCATTGGGCTCTCATCTTACAGAATCCGAGATTGCCTGGTTATGGCAGCTTTGAAGCCTGGCTGCACATGCTGAGGGGAGTTCTAGTTTAGATCACTGGATCTATTTTCTTTTCTTCCCCAAATTTTCAAAGTATTTTATTTTGAGGAGATGTAACCTTCGAGATAATTCCACACCACACATACCACAGTTAGTATCACAACTCTAGCCAGCCTTTGTGCATGCCTGGTCTCTTAGAGCAGCAGGTCTTGGTGGGCGATGTTCATGTCTTGCCACTTGGTGCCTTTTGAGCACAGTGACAGTGTTCTCCAAACAGGGTGCTTGCTCTGATTAGGATTTTACATTATTTCTAGGTTCAAGGGGTAATCTTGGATGTGGCTTGAACATCAAAATTTTGAAATTTCTAGGTTTAGTGGTTTATGGGCACAAAGGAACCAAGTCTTTGAAATTAAAAATATCTTTTCCTTTTTTTTTTTTAAAGATTTTATTCACCCATTTCCAAAGAGAAGGGAAGGGGAGGAAGAAAGAGAGGGAGAGAAACATCAATGAGTGGTTGTCTCTCACGTGCCCCCAACCCAGGCATGTGTCCTGACTGGGAACTGAACCCCTGATCCTTTGGTTCTGAGGCCGGCACTCAATCCACTGAGCCACACCAGTCAGGGTGTAAATTAAAAATGTCTTTTTGATATGGAACATATCTTTGGAAAATACAGACCTTGTGTTTGCTTCCAGGTTGTCTTTCTGTTCCTCTCTTGCTGTTCTGGGGTTGGGACGGGGGTTTGGAGTGAAGGTCTCAGACCGCTGCGTGGAGGAATTTCCCTCTGCGGAGCAACACAACAGCCCCGGGGAAATCCTCCGCAGGAGTTATCTGTATGTGCTCTCACACGCTTAGACTTTCTCGCACGTGTTTTCCATCCTTTTCCTCATTGACCGGTTGTTATAAAATAATTCCCCAAGTCATTGTCGTAATAGCTATAATTATAAAATTATTTTTGGTTCGGTGTTTTTATGTCCTTATAATTAGCACACCTTAAGGGTACAAATATTAATGATAACTCTTTATCTGTAATTGAGGATGAGACCCACTCAGAGAGCTGCCGTGAGGGTCTGACGGTCGCCGTGCGTCTCCTTCACAGTGCTCGCCACGAGGGGAATCAGATCATTAAGTGTGCAATGGCTTGCTTAATGTCTGTCTCCCCAGCAGTTTGCCTGCTTCTTAGGGGTAGGGTTCACCCTTGTTTTGTTCACGGGGGTATCCAGTGCCAAGCATAGTACCTTAGATCTAGAGGTTGAATAAACAGCACACAAATGGAGCGGCGTGTGTCAAAGTGCCAGGCAAAGTGCTTGCACTTGGTACATTCTCAGATGGTGGTTCATAGAGAATAATAATAGTGCTTTATGTTTAGTAACTAACAGTGTTCTCAGTAATGCCCATGATTCACGTGAGATTTTGAAAATCATGCAGTTATTTTAATGTGTGCTTACTGTGAAAAAATACAGTCAATACTGAGTATACGGAGCAAAGTGAACATTACCATATTAGATTTCCAATCCCTCATTAGGACTCCTTAACTTTTATTCATCGAGGACCATTTCTCCTAGGGCTATTGAGCAACTAGGGAGAATATTTCCTCCTTAATTGATTTTTATTCCTGCTCTTCATCTTTTTATTTTGTTTGTGTTTTGCTACTTAAAATTAAAGGCATAGGAAAGAAGTGGGGTGGGGGGAGGTGGCCAGCCTCTCCTCCAGCTCTGGGCTTCCTGAGTGGTTGATAAAGTGTATGGATGGCTGGCCAGGGGCTCAGAAACAAGAGGAAAGAAGTCCAGAATTGGGCATTTCCTGAGGCATTCCCAGTGGGGACAGTCACATCTGGAGCCTGTACCCTCTCCTCTGATGTGGAGGGAGACCTGGGAGTGTCATGTCTACTGCAGGGGCTCCCGTCCATAGTTCTCCCATGTTGGGTCCCTTGCCTCGACTGAAGACCCTCATTTAATACCCTTAGTAAATTTCCTTGGTGCGCTATCTCAGCCCCTAGTTTATGCAAAACATTCCAGTTCTGCACCATCAGCGCAGGCAGTTTGCAGAGGTGAATTTAGTCTCTCTGTCTCATAAATAACATAAATAAATTCATACTCAGTAACTCTACCACATCACAGTCAGTACTCATAAACAGTGTCTCCACAGCATTCCTTAAGTCATTACAACGGGTTGTGGGCAGTAAAAGGAGGGGAGCAGGGGGTGCCTGACAAGACAGATGGCCTCCACCTCTCCTCTTCCCACCCTGCGCGTGTTGAACGCCACACCTCCTGTGCACACTGCTCCGCTGTGTGTGTGTGGGGGGGTCATTTGTTCTCCTGTGTTAGCCCAAAGGTGTATCTGGGTTTTTCTTGTTTGGTTTGGCTTTTCTTAAAAAAAAAATAGGGCTGCATAGTTTTCTGTAGTGTGGAAATACAATCCCTTATTCACAACTCAAAAATTGAAAAACCTCCGAAAACGGAATTTTTTAAGTCATTGATATGGCAACACAACCTAACCTTTGCTGGACTCTGGTGGCATACGTGTGCCTGAACAGTCACAGGGCTGTTTTTATCTCACTTGCATTAATGTCTGTGAGCTTTATGAAGAAATATTCATGCATTGGATTGTAGAGCTCTGCTCCCGACCGCTGGGTTGTGTCAAGTATGGCAGATGTAATACTGCTTTTCTAAAGGATGAGGTTTTGAATTCCAAAATGCATGGTCTGCAGGGTTTGGGATAAGAGATCGGGAGCCTGTTTTGGTCATTTAGGGAAGGATGAATTTTTGGAGATAGGTTAAAATCATACTTTGTAAAAGCCACATTAAAGAAAATGATACCATGTTAATATAGGTCATTTAGGAATTAGATCTAGCCATAGCCATGGACATCATGTTGCGCAAAAATAGTTATTAATGACTTTAGACTAATGGGACAGCCATTAATTGTCCAGCATGAGCTAGTTCTGTTGTCTCCGTATGTTTGATTTATCAAAGCTGAATTGTCAAGGCTGCGTTTTCATTGGCATGGTTGTGGGAGTCTGAGTTCTCAGTGGCGCGGATGCAGGTTGGGATCACAAGTGCGAGGGTTTTGCCAGCGGAAGTGCTGGTGAGAGAGAAAACAGGGAGCAAGGTAGGGACAGCTGGCTGTGGCGTTGTCAGACTGCCAGGCCAGCCTGACGCAAGTGCAGCGTAGTGTGAACCTGACTGGGAGCGTCCCAGACTGTTGTGACAAGGTCCAGGTGCCCCCAAACAGGTCCGCCAGAGCTGGCTGGCTGCCTGCCCTCAGCCAGGGGCTGTGAGCCACCTGTGGGCCACGTGCTGAGGTTGCAGCATAGCCACAGGCCCCTGGGTCACTTACATCTTGGTAGATGGAGGTCAAGGAGGCAGGCATGTTTCCATGGCAACCATGTTCCCACGTGGTCGATATCTGTGGTTTTCCTGATCATAGATGTTGAAAAGATAGATATGTATATTTGCTTAATTTATAGTGCTTTCTTTTTTTGGTGCAGAATATTCAGGCGTTCCAGCGCTCCCCTTGTGGAGGGGGATGTTTTTGTCAGGGTTAGTTTGAGAAAAGAACTTCCTGTATCTGTTGCTACGATGACATAGTGACAGGCGCAAACACCACCAGCATCTCAGGGGCTGAAACAACAAGTGTTAATGTCTTTGTTCGCAGGGCTTATCTACCTGCGGAGTGGGGTGAGCGGCTTATAGGTAGCTCTTCTCCACGGCATCGTCACTCGGGGACCCAGGTCAATAGAACCGGCACAGTCTGATATCACTGGTCATGCTGTCAGAGGGGAGGAACCATGGTGGGTGGCCCACTGGTTTTGAAGCTCCAGTCTAGAGGTGACACATGTCATTTCTGTTCACATTTCATTGTCCAAAGCAAATCCAATCCCCAGGCCACATGCGACCTCGGAGGCAAGTGCAGTTTCACTTTTCCAGAAGAGAGACATCGAAGGCAGTTATCAGCCCCAATGACTGTCACATGTTTCATCAGTCAGGGCCCCAGAAGGAACAGGTGACACTCAGGTTGGCTAGTGAGGGACTTCCTTACCAGAGGATGGTGTTTCAATGATCCTATGGCTGTGTGATAAGCTGCCCCCAACCTTAAAGACTTAAAACATTCATTTATCATGAGTCTAAAGTACAATTCCCAGGTTCTGGAATTAGGGCAGCTTGCAGAGGGGATGCTCATTTCTGTCCTACGAGGTCTGGGCTCAGCTGGGATGAGTACACTGGCTGCAGTCCAAACAGCTTGGAGCTGGATGGATCTCTCTCTTTCTCTCTCTCTCTCTCTCTCTGCCTCTTGCCCTCTTTCCACAAAGCATCTCCACAGGGTAGCTTGGGCTTCCTCACAGCACGGTGGCCTCAGGTAGTTGGACTTCCCGTATGTGGGTCGAGGGCTCCAAGAGACAGGAAGTGGATCGTGCCAGTCTGGAAGGTGAAACCATGTTGTTCCTGTCCTATTTTATTGTTCATAGTAGTCACCCACTTTCCAGGCAGGAGCACATAGACCCCACCTGTTGATGACAGGAATGTCAAAGAATTTGTGGCCATAGTCTGGGTGGGGTTACCATGGGTACCACCCCAGGACCGAATGCTTAAGGATCGGGGGCCTGTGTAGAAAAGGCCATCTGACAGGAACCCTGAACTTACGTCACGGGTCAGAGCCAAACCTGAGGCAGCCCCTCAAAGAGGAAGTCAGTAGAATAAAATAAATAGCAAAACTTTACTCACCTCCCTTCCTCTGATGTCCTGCTGGATGCCTGTAGGGTGAACCCAAATGGAAACCAGGCGGTAGGGGAATCATGGGGCAAAAAGTGGTCCATGTGGGGCCACTGGGGCTCAGAGCAGGGAGACGAGAGGGAGAGGGGCACAGGGAGGGCACCCGGCACACTCACTTATTCACCAGGGTCAGCATCTTAGAGTATGGCATCACCCACCACGGACCCTTCCAGACCACCTGCAAACGGCAGCTGCCTCTCCCTGACGTAAAACTGCCCGGCCTTCCCTCACCGCATCACTCACTGCACTTAATACTTGTTTTAAAAGACTGGGATTTTAAAGAATCACTTTTTAAACAAACCGGAGGCTTCTGACTCCTTGACAAGAGCTGCCTCCCTTTCCCCTTGACATCCACACTCCAGACTCTCCTGTTCTCCTTGTCTGCTGTCCTGACCCAACTCTCTCCTGTCCTTCCCTGCCCGTGGACTTGCTCAGGGCTGGGGCATCCACCGATCAACCCCTGGGATCATCTCTAACTCTACAGAGAGCCTGCGCATCTGCTCGGCATGAATGCTTAACCGCTGGGTGGGTCTCTTTTTCCAAATGGCCCGCTGTGCCCCTCAAACGTAGACCATCAGAAGCCAAACTCACAATGTCTTTCTCCCCAGGCTACCTTAGCTCATCCTCTGCACACTTCATCTGTGTGTGTGGATAACATCATTTTCCTAGTTACCTGGCCTAGTAGCCATGATGGATTCTTCTTGAATCTTTCCTCTTACTCACCCCTCATGCTGTGCCAGGCAGACAAAAACAGAAGTAAGGCAGGCTCATTGCCTTTGTCCAGCGGTGTTATGTAGGAACAGGGGGCTGGCTGGAGACCAGCAGACAGAGGTGGCTCCAGTGGGGACAGAAAGTAGGGACCGGAGGGTGTCTGGAGGGGTACGGGTTACATAAATAGCAGCCTGGGCTCAGTCATTTTATTTCAGTTTTGTGTCCTGTGAAACAGGATGGTCCTCTTTTGTGGGTTATGTTGGCTTCTTTATTTGGAGATTGGCAACAAATTAAGCAAGAAATTTGGGGCTACCCGTAGCAGTTGAAGGCGGGGGCACTGAGGGTGTCGAAGGGATGGGCGGCGGGAGAAATAACCACACACCGTCCCTTTCTGCCGTCACCTCACAGGCATTGGCAGTAATAACTGTGACCTCAAAGAAAGCCTATCCCTTTGGCTTTTGCAAAGAGCAGCCAGCTGTGTTTCTTTCAGCAAATTATTCCGTATAGGTGTGCCTGGAAAAACAGAAGCAAAAAAAATCTTCCAGAAAAACTGATTTTCCACCATGCCTTGCATGCTGCAACCGTGCTGGAACAGGGGACACGGGTAGAATTAATGTCAGGCGCTTGTCAGACCCGCCCTCCGCGGCCTGCGTGCTGGGTTCCCGGAAGCCACAAAGGAGCCCATTTGTTTTACAATCTTGTCTTCCAAACATACACATACATATTCATGAGCAATATCCCGTGAGCTCAGTAATTCATGGCTTATTGACTTAGGTTGATGGATGGAGGGTTTTTTTGGGAGACTAGAGAAGAAAGGATGGAAATTTTGAGAGTGTGGGAGCAGCCACACATGTGAGTCACCTGCTTGCTATTAATGTGTCTGTGGGTGGGAGTGGCTGGGACCCCTTTAGAGCCCATTTGGGTATTTTTGACTTGTATGCCCCATGAAACTAGTGACTGAAAATTTTAAGAGCAATTTAATACAATCTTCAAATGATCATCATTAGTAAATGTTAGTGAGCTATAATTGGGTGTTGAGTTTACAGGCGGAGTACTTAACCCCCTAGGTCCTGCTGGTTTCAGTGTCCAGAGCAGCCTGTCACCTGCTGAGCTCCACTTCCATCCGTCTTTCCTCCTCCATCTCTAGTCTGGGAGCCGGTGGAGGGGCTTTGGGTGGCAGGAGGGTAACGGCAGCTCCCCTGCTTGCTCTTTGGACAGACTTCCTGCTGCGTTTTTGGATGCTGAGCACGATGTCACTGTGCTGTCATCTGCATCACTTCCTATGAAAAACACCTTGCAGTTTTCGGTCTGGTTTCCACGAATGCTGTTAAATGTCATTGGTCAGGTCCTTCCTTTCAGTGGGAGATTGGAAGAAAGGAGGGATCAGAGCCCTGGAGCTAGGATGCCGTCTTGGCCCTGGCACTCTGAGGTTTTATTTTCCAAATCTGGTGGTTCTTTGCTAAATCTGTTATAGTTTTTCCTGATTATGGAGGTTCTCCAGTAGACTCTGGCTCTGGGGAGGACTCTACTAAAAACTAGAGCGGGATAGTGTTTTCGTCCCTCCGTTCCACATTTCTACTTAAGCTTTTCAGCTAATTTGCTTTTTAAAACCTGTTCCCTAGATTATTGGCCCAAGGTGTTTGACTGAAGGCCCCCGAATGTTGTCCTGCTCTGTTTTTTCCTGGCTCCTGATCCTTTTCCTGCAATGCTGCTGAGCTCTCCTTGTTCATGGGGAACTTTATTACGGTGGCTGGAGTAGACAAGTCACTTAAGCAACTCTGTCCTCCACTTTGCTGAAAGCATGCCCCAGTGACCACCGGGGCCACAGGCTGCTGATCTGGCGCCAAGTGAAAGGGTCTTGAGGATGCCCTGGGGAAGTTCTGTTGTTTCTTACAGAAGCCGCTGCTGCCTGGCAGCTGGGGAGACTGCGCTCCGTGTGTGGAGCCTGGGCTCAGCAGGAGCACCAGTGCACCTGGTGCCACCTCAAGCTCACATCGTGTTGTGGTCCCCACTGGACGCTGGAGACCCAGCTGTGACCGACCGAGGAGCCGGGATGCCAATGGCCGGGCCCAAACAATCATTCTGTCTCCTCGGTTACCCCAAATGTAGACAGAAGAATGCGGTGGGAGCAGAGGGGCCAGGCAGAAGGATCACTGTAGCCTCCAGTGATGGCAGTTGAAGGAGGTAATGAAAAGGCCCAGTCCTGCCTCGGGCCTGCGGCTGTGCAATGTGGAACGGCAGTGGCACTGTTAAACTTGGTTGAAAAATCCTATCGAGCAGGCCGGCTCTAGTCAGCCTAAACTAATAACTGCTCTATCCAATGGGAGCCAGGTATTTTGTAGGCCTAGGATATTTTAGTGGTAGTTATAAGAGTCTTTGACTTGAAATACTTGATTTATTAATTGAAAACTGAAAATTAGTATGTGCCATCTAATACGTCCAGTTAATGCATTATATTTGATTAATACAATTTTGGGAAGCAGCATAATTAACATTTTAAAAAATGAAGTTTGAGGTTAGAGAGACTTAGTTTGAGTTCTGACTTTTTGCTATTTAACCAGCAATGTGACTGTGGCAAGTTCCTTCATCTGCTAGTTTTTATTGTCTATGGGCACTAACACCCATCTTACTGGGCTCTTGTGAAGAATAAATGAGATACGGCACTTACGTGCTTATTGTCTCTGGCACTTAGTGCTGAACACGTATTAACTATTGACCAGCTGAATCTCTGAGCTCAACCTCCTTTGTTTGATACCGTGTATTACTGGGCAGTGAATTTTCTACTATTCTTAGTGCTATAAATGTTTCGACTTCAGATAACCTGCTCTTTGTCCCGTAACACATCCGTGCATTATTTCATAGACAGCATGACTTTGGATTTACTCTTTCCTCATTTCTCTCAGAATGTGATGTCAACTCAGTGGTTCCTCGAGTTATTTTCCTACTTATTTTAATTCTCAATGCTGGAGGTTCTGACACCTACACGTGCAAAGACAGTTCCCTGGGCACTTGCTCCCTGAGAACTACCACCTGCCAGTGAGTCTGATCGAGGAGGCAGGGCTGAGGCCCCGGGGTCACCCCCCGACCAGCAAACCCAGGTGCTCCAAGGACCACCCTGTAGGATCACACGGATCTGCATCCTGCTGCTGGCACCTCAGCTGTTTAAATGCTGACCAAGGATTCTGAAGACAGGGGTCCTAGCTTTGTGTGTGATCTCAATGGTCTTAACCTGGTTAAGGATCTGGTGTTTTCATGTGCAGTAAGTAACCCCACGGTGCCGGCCTTCCAGGGCTGGGGAACATCAGATGCTGGGGTGGACGATGGCACTTTGGGGAGCATGGAGCCTTTCCCAAATGAGTGAGGGATTAAAACGGGGATGCAGTCTGCCCTGCTTCCCTTGGGGGCTGTCTTAGCCATCAAACAGATAACGTAGGTCAAAACACTCAGCGAAACTGAAGGACTTGGTAGCAGCGGTATTTAAGGCTGGCAGTGAAGGGAGACTGTTGGGTTCCCATCGGTTCTGAGAATGTGTTTTTGCCCCTGATGTGTGTGCAGTGTCTGATTGAGGGGAGCACCTCCCCTTGCTCAGGATGCCGGACAGGTGCCATTATTAACGATGACATCAACGTCGCTCTCCTGTGTGATGCTGTCAAGTAGGTGGACAGTGAGTGATATCGCTACCATAAAAACTCAAGCGCAAATGCTGTCAGCGCGGCAGTGGGAATCCTGGCTGCCCGCGGACATCCTGTACATCACAGCATGTTGTAAGGAGACCGCGGAAGAGCATTGTTCGACCGCGGCCCCAGTCCCACCAGAGCCGAGGTGCTGCCGGCGGGAGGGAAAACAAGTGCCCCTTGTAGCTGCAGCTCACACAGTAAACATGGCCTTGCCGGTGACTGCTACCTCATTACTTTCCATATTCCAGGATATTCAGTGGAGAGATGCTGCACACAGATGTTCAGATCCATATACACACATACTTTTTCTGTCCTCAATATATAGAAAAGCCCAAGAGAGTCCGTGGTTTGTCCAGTGCTACCACCTGTGGATCAGCTGTGGAACGTGATGAAATGTGTACCGTTCACAGTGGAAAGCCTCCGAGAGTGTGGAAATAGGTCATCGTAGAAGCTATTGGGACATTCACTTCTTTTTGTTTCCCTAAAGAAAAATCTTGTAATTAATATCTACACTCTCATGCTAAGCTTCTAGCCTACTTTAAACACTGTCTCTTTAAATTGATTTTGTAGACAGCGTGGCTCCAAATAGGGCATATAGTGTGTTTTCAGCTGAGACCAGGGCATGTTGTTACAAGGATGGAAACCTAAATCTTTGCTCCCGTTTTGCATATTCACAGAACAAACAGAGAATTAATTGGCCATAGGATCCACAATATCATCACCCGGGCCGAAAGCCAGCCTCATGGTGCCTTTGGGGCATCCCTGTTCCCCTTCCTGTACTGATGTTGAGCGCTGCTCGTTCTTACGGAACTCTGTGACCATGCCTGGAGTATCTCCAGGATGCTAGATCTAATGCTATGCCAAAGCAAACAGACAAACACACTGGCCTAAGTAAATAGACTTAAGTAAGTAGACAGAAAAGGGAAGGCTAATTTATTCATTGATATAACCCCTCAATGTTGTGGTATCCAGTACATATGTTCTTTGCCAAGGGTTTAATACAGTGTGGACTTCAGGGTCGGGCTGCCAGGGTGTCTGTCCAGCTCTGCCTCTTGCCAGCTGTGTGCCCATGGGTGGGACCTTTAACCTCACTGAGCCGCTTTCCTAATTTGTAAAGTATGGGGGGGTGATGGTGACAGTGCCTGCCTTGCAGAAGACGTGATGATGGAATGGAGTTGATACTGTAAACATGGTGCCTGGCGGAGAGTAAGTGCTGTGTGTGTGTTAACTCTGTTATTACTGGTTTTGTTCTTATTATATACCTGTTAGAAAAATCACAATTCTAGATGGCTGAGCAGTCTTTTCATTGATGTGTAATACTATACAGTACTACTCTTATTTTATCTGTAGTGATATAAACTGTGGCATACTGCCAGGAGGAAATCAGTTGAGAACTACAGACATCAAGGTATTAAGAGAAATAGAGATGTTGACTTTATAGAGATCAGTTGTTTTAACTTTTTCCTGGGTGGATCCCAAACTTTCACAGACTCACAGACCCCTCCTCTCACAGGCTCACTTCTCCAGCCACCCTGGACCATTTGCTACCCAGTGAGTGTGAACTGGCCTTCTAGTTAAATGCCTCTACTTAGGTTCTCCCTTTACGCAAGGCGCCTTTCTCTTCCAGCTCTGCTCGTCGAAATCTTCCTTATCCTTCAACGTCCAGGCCACATGCCACCTCCTTCTGAAAGTCTTCCTGATCAAGCCAGAAGTAGGCAACTACTCTTCACTTTTTCGGAGTTTGGTTGGTATCACTCATGTGACACCCAAAGGTTACTCTCTTATGATCCTTATGGGTCTGACGTGTTACTTCTCCTAGCAGGTGGAAAACAGCAGGAGAGGAGAGACCACGCTTATCTGCTCATTCATTCAGCCAGTGAACTGATATCATAGCAGCATGTGTGGCACACCCCCTTGCACATAATAGGTGTTTTTATGGTTTCTAGATAAGTGAGTGTGTGGACATAGATACGGTAACTAGGTAGGGGTGTGTGCGCATGCAGAGCACATGTGCAGGAGTGAGAGCAGAAAGCCAGGGAGAGATTAGAGAGTGTAGAGCTGTTGGGGTCCAGCCAGGTTGATGACCTGATATTTGACTGACAGCTGGCACTTGCGGGGTGGCGTGGAGCCGGGAGGAAAGGGAGCTGTTGGAGGGGAGGGGTGTTTGGCGCTGGCGAGAGATGGCTACTGCTGAAAGGGGGACAATCATTATTGTTATGTAAGTGCAGAGAAATGACTTGAGACGGATATTGCTGGAAACATAGAAAGGAAGATACAGATATTTTATAGGAAAAAGCAGAAGGGATACAAACAAAAAATTGGTGGAGGGTCAGAGATGGCTCTAAGATTCATGTTTGAAATGTGCTCTCCAAATGTAGAGATGGAATTGTGTGAAGTGGGCAAACTTTCCGCTATTGGCTTGTGTTGTCTATAAGTGGCAACACGTCATGCCATAATTATTTATCAAGACATCAAACTATGTGAATAAGTGTGTGTGATATTTATATTTGTGTTAAATACTTTACCAGAACTAGTAGAGTTAGCTGTCCGGTTTTTCCTTTGATGGTATCATGCTGTAAGAATTTAGGAGCTTGGAGTTGGAAAGCCCATTTGATTTCAATGTCATAGAGATGCTCTATGTGGAGTGAGGGTGGGGGACTTTCTCATTTGATCCTGTGTCCTTATTTCCTGACGCAGTGTTAGCCCAATGCTTAGCACCCAATAGGCACCCATAAATGTTTCCCAGTAAATGAATCAGTAGCCTCTCATTTTTTCCAGTAAATGAGTTACTAATACCTTGGTTTAAAGTTCTTCCTAAGTCTACATGGAGAGATTAAATTGGAGGCAGAAACATAGTATGCTGTGCTCCCACAGCGTTTTAGTGCTAGACATAATTTCAGAGATTGTCTAGTCCCAGCTCCTCCTCATTTTTCAGAGAAAGACATCGAGGACCACAGAGGTTAAGTGACTTGCCCAGGCTCACACAACTGGTACCAGCTGAGCTTGGACCAAAAACCCAAATCCCCAAGTCTTGAGGCCTTAGTCTCATCACTTTTCATGATCCTGCTCTGAAGTAAATCTTAGTTCCATGATTCCTTCTATGGCATAACTTAACTCCTGAGCTTCCAATGCAGAATTCTGGAGAAAAATATTCTCCTTATGCTTTTGTTAATTGAAAATGGAAAGATTTCTTAGGGAGCAAATCCCCTTCCTTTCAAGGCTCCTCTGCAATGCATGGGCTGCTTGGGGGAGCCCATAGGAAGTTTCCGCTGCCCTGCTCCAGCCTCTCCAGCTCCGGAGGCTCCAAAAGGGGAGCTTGCACCATCTAGTGGATCCAGGAGGCTCTGGGGTCTGATTTTTTGGCGGCTCTACTTGAAAAAGAAGAAAGGAAGAGTATTTTCATGTCATTAATCTGTAGATTCGCACATGCACTCCTTTCTTCATATCACAAGAGTGGGGTCGACAGCCCAGAACGGTGGTGGGGTTACTTCGTGCCTGAACGTGCTGAAAACAAGGACCTAGCGACTCCCTCCTCTTGTCCTCCTCCTTCCCTTTTAGTGGTAGAAGGAGGGCAAGGAAATGGGCAATATCTCTACCTTGATTTTTCAACCAGTGCTTGGATTCTTTTGGTCGTTAATTCAAACATAAACTGCTCTGTAATGGGGCCCTCCCATTATAGATGAGAATGAGTCAAATCCTGCTATTATTCCTGGGAAATCCCACAGTACTCATTTGGGCAATGAATGTACTATTCAATAATAAACAGTACCTACTACCCAACTGGATAAAGGAAGTTTTTGGAAGTTTCCAAATTACCACTTTGTTTTCCTTCCATAGAGTCTTTAAATCTCTTCATAAACTCTGCAACATACTCATCTCACGCATCCGGTGGCAGAAGGTGGCCCCCAGGAAGTGGGGTAACTGATGACTGAGCCATCTCTCCACTGACTTGGCCCTGTGCTCTGGAATGCTCACTCACCTTCCGGGCCCGAGTTTTCTTTGGGAAGAATGTTATTGGTCAGCTTTTAATCTACAGAGTACTGGTCAACCTGGTGGCTTTTGTTTTTTTAAACTTTTGTCAGTCTATCAGCTGAAATATTTTTAATGGCACCTTAGCCCTCATGTAGGAGGATCATCCTTTGTGGTAGTAGGCCCTTGTGATAGAATCAGTTAGGGAATCCTGGCCCTGCTTGTGAAGATTTCAATTTCCCTGGATCCAAGTGGGTCGTGAGCACGGGTCTCTTTAAAAGCTGCCCCAGTGATTCCAAGGTGCAGCCAGGGTTGAGAACCACAATTGCACATCCTTCCAAGTGCCATGCACCAGTGGATTCCAAATCAGGTCTGACCATTGGAGATGCATATTTGGAAACCTGTGTTCTCCTTGGGGACAGAAGTTGCGTTGTTTTATGATTGAAGTAATGAAAGTTATCAGTGCACCTAAGTGATTCCATGCTTACATCTCTGGTTGGAGCTGGTGGAGTCAGTCTGTTGCATGCTCAGTCCCAGGAGGGGGATTCTTCCGGGACAGCCAGGAGCAGTGAGTGAGGGCCAGAAGTCAGTGCTTCTGTGTGTGGCAGTTTAATGTATTGTTGCAGTTGTGCTCATCCGAGAGCATTGATTCTGTGTTGTTGGCACTTGTCCCCTGATGGTAGGAGAGTCAGCGTCTCACATTACATCTTTTTTTTCCCATGCTGGTTTTAAGAGCATTTTTTTCTTTCGTTGGCTTACAATGAATTTCACTTCTTGCTGTGGTTTCCAGGAGGAAGGTGTGCAGGGAGTTGTTTGGAGAAGCTGTTCTCTGGAGTAACATCCTGATCTGTCGCTGAGAGCAGCTTGCACCGATGAAATGTAGCTGGATTGGCTGGAGGAGGGATGGGGTGGGCAAGGGCAGATATGGGCATAAATACCTCAAAAGCTATAATTTTAACTCTCACAGCGGAAGACAGTGTCCTTGACCTTAATCAGTCCACATGGTTGATACAATTATTTAGTTTTGAGGTATTTCTGCTCTATTTTCAGAGGGCCGGGGATGAGAGTGTGAAGGAATTGTTAGAATTCTTGTGTTGAAATGGCAGGAAGGACACGGAATTTGGTTTCAGGTGGACCTGGACTCTGATGACTCTGGGCCCTGCTGCTTCCTGTGTACTTACGGCGGGAGTTTTTGAGGGTCAGTTTCATCTGTCAGATGAGAACTCTAACGCCTGTCTTAGCAGGCCACGGGGAGTTAACCCAGGTAATGTATGTGAGGCACCTAACCCAGCGCCTGACACAGAACTGGGACTCCATAAATGGCAGCTCTTTCTAGAACTATTATTAATAGCAGTAATAATTAGTGATGATAATAGTTTACTTCTTTTCCTCCTTTGGAAAGGTGCCTGAGGTGTAAGTAGTCTCCTGGCCTGTGTGTCCGCCTGTCCTTCTGGGGGGTTGAGAATGGGCATGGGATGTTGACAGAGGTCCCAGCTGGGAAAGGTGGACTCAGTGTTCATCTTCATTCAAGCAGCATCTCACTGAGTCTCATCACATATTAACCACCTAAAATGCAATAGTTGTTCCCTAGAAGAGCCCATCTTACTGATCATTCATCTTGTGTGTATCCTGCTTACTCACCTTAGAAGGCAAAGAATATGAATTTTTATTTAAAGTGTGGAAGGGGGTTAGTAGGGAAGAGGGAAGATGTGGTTAAGGGTGGTGGGGAGGGGCCCGCCTGGCAGGTGGTGAGGACCCAGCTGCAGCGGCCATCAGTGCTGATCGCCGTGCCGCGTCACCTGGTGGGGCTGCCTGTGTGCCGCCCTGCTGGCCTCGTGCTGAAGTCAGCCTGTGTCTGGAGCACAGTGAGCACCATGTCCCAAAGCCCTGGGCTGGGAGGGTAAAGCCTTTGTATGATTCAGAGCAAACCGAATATGCAAAGCTGAGGGGCCTGCACTGCAGTTTCGGAAAAGCCCGGTGTGTTTTCATTGAGGTACGAAGTGGAGTTCTGACAGGATATGGATTATGAGAAAAGAGCGAGACAGACAGAGGCCTGAAAGAGTCCCTTTGTTACCGATTAAACTGATGCTGGAGCTTAGGGTTTATATCCGTGGGCAAGATTTCCCAACAGTGTAGCCCCGAATTAGACTAACCTGCCCAGGTACACCACCGAGCCAGTGGGGGGAGGGGCAGAGAAGAATGTGTACTTCCTGCTGGCAGCCTGGCTCCCTGCAAAAAAGAGAGAGAGGAGGGGACAGGCTAATCGAAATGACAAGTCCCGCCCACTGCTCCCCACAGGGTGAGTTACTGAGGGAGGTGGAGAGAGGTCAGAGCTCTGGCGGGGGGGGGGGCTGCAAGTGGGAGGAAACACTCCAATTCTCTATCAGATGTACAAAAATCCTACCTTTCTAAATTCTAGCAAATTTGGAAGTAGTTATTCGTTTCTTAAAAATAAATAGGGGTAGTTTAATCATCATTTCCATGCTCAAGAACCTATAACAGGTCCCTATTATTTGCAGAAGAGAATCCAGTCTCCTTCAGTGGTTTTTGAAAATTGCTCCTAATGGGACCCTGTTCTGCCATCAACCTCCCTTCTCCGTGATTTTCAAATGCCACCGGAAGTCAGGGCAAGATCCTCATTGTCCTCCAGTCTTATTACCATGTTCCTGCTGGATTATTCTTTCTACTTCGTGCCTGTCTGCCCAAAACATATTCATCTGTTAAGTCCCAGGAGAGCCCCCACGGTGGACTGAAGGGCTTGCAGTTAAGTACACCCTGATTTCTCTCTTTCGCCACTGAGCTGTCACTGGGACCGTGGAGGGTACTTCTGTTGTATATGTTCAGCTGCTAGTATATTGTACACAGGAGAATCACTCAGTTATGCAGTTGGTTAAATAAATGTATTGAAAGACGGTGGCCAGCACCCTCATTACTACATTAGATTAGAGTTCTGTGTTGCTTATGCTGGGAGATAAACTTAACAAGGCGAAGAACTGAAATTAGCTTTTGTTTGACGTCATTGACATGGAATCAGAGAATCTCAGATTTTTGGAGCCGAGAGCTTAGGTCAACGCCATCATTCTACAGGTGAGAACAGGAAGACTCACGATTAGAACAGAAATATTCAGAGTCTGTCAGTACAGTAACAGGAAGGTCTCGAGGATGTGACGTAGGGGATGGTTTAGTTCTTTCACGTTGCTTTATCCACAGCAGGTTTACATGGCAGCCTTACATTTACATCAGGACGTCCTCTCAGTGTCCCAGAGTGTTCTTCTGTTACCTCGCAGGGCCTCACTTCTTTGTGTTCTCACCACAGTCCGAGGAGGAAGGCACTTTGACAGAAGCTGTGCCCTAATCTCATCGTGAACCTTCTTCACACGTGTGAGCTTCCCGTGCCAGACTGCATGGCGCGCCAGACACCAGGCTTGTTTCACGGCTGTGGCAGTTGAGATCTGAAAAGAGCGCTTGCCCAAGGTCACCAGATACTAAGGATTAAAGCACAAGTATTTTATACAGATTCACTGCAGTCCATTTTCCACTGGCCTGTGATGGCTTTTTCTCTCTTAAATTTTTATCTGTACACTCGGAGAATTCCAGCTTAGAAAAGGAAGCTCATTTGCTTTCCCTTATCAGCAAAGAGAAGGAACAGCTAATGTAAGTACTGACCTCTCCAGGGTAGAAAGCGAGGAGCCAGACTTGGAGGGAGGACAACCTGGTCCTGCCGCGTGCGGACCTGTGCCAGGTGCCGCGAGAGCAGGAGCTGAGACGGGAGGAGAAGGGCCGGCCAGCCCTCGGCTCCTCGGTGTCCCAGGCAGGTTTTCCCGGGCAGAGGCAGTATTTGTTTCATGCCGTGGAGGCCTCTGAGACACAGGTGATCATATGCCACTGTTATGTAAGAATGGGCAACACGACAAGCACAGTGTTTTGGTCCTTTCTACCACGGTTTCTTTCCATTAAATTTTAAATATTTTAGGTTTTCAGTGAAATAATTTAGCTTTAGTATTGACCTGTGTTTATTAACAGAAAAGTTAACAGATAAGTAAGTTAATGATACATATTATACATATACATACATATAATATACATATACACACACACATATATATTATATTTAAAGTAGTTTTCAAACACTGAATCTTGTCACATTAATGAATCAAAAAGTCAGTTTGGTAGGTGCCAGTTAGCACTTAAAAACAGGATACAGAATATCAGAAAGTCCACTGTATTGTACTTAACAATGGTAAATATTGTGTATTATTGTGCAATTCTTACAGTGGGTCACGATTTTTTAAAGTTTGAAAATATTGTGTATTATTGTGTAATTCTTACAATGGGTCACGATTTTTAAAAGTTTGAAAGACACTGTTCTCATGCTTCGGAGGATTATTTGGACAGTGGGTTGTGAGATTAGTCTTGACATGACATTTCTGCTTTATTGTAATGGCCTGCAAATGTTATTTGTTCTTCTCTTGATGGGAAACACTCATTTGTTGATTCAATTCACTCAACAAGTAAATGCCGAGCGCCCAGTATATGCCACGCACTGTTCTGTTCCCTGGGGGTGAGATCTCTACAGCAACTTACTGACAAAGCAAATCATCCTTATTTTCAGAGAAAAACACTGGATCAGTTTGCCTAAGGGTTACTCTGGATAACAGAAAACTCCTTCATGGAAAAGGAAACGCACTTTAACGATCCTTCCCTGTTTCATACACCAATTGTGCTAACGTTTCACTGGCTAGGATATATAAGGCCACATCTAGACGCAAAGGAAGTAGGGATATGTTGTTTTTAGCTATAAAGTTGGGTTTATTCCCAAGGACGACATTCTGTTTCTAATGGTGGGAAGCTAGACGTTTCTGTGACTGTAATTACTGGAGAAACACCGGCTGGACAGGTCCTGGGTTGTCCGGGTTGTGCACTGCACAGGTGCCCTGCCAAGGGGGCGGTGGGAGAGACGAGGTTCCCCTTCTGTTCACCAGACTGTGTGCCGGGCACAGTCTGAGTCCACCCACAGCAAGGGCACCCTTAGCTAGTTGGCAGAAGGTACTTTCTGCTCTGGCCAAGCCATCTACTTACCAGCTTATGGTCCTGGGCAGCTACTCTGCCCTGGGAGGGACCCTTTTACAAATTTGCAGGGATGCCCTGTGTGCGCTGGTTTTGGGCTCATAGGCTGGATCCCAGGAAGCCTAGCAGTGGCCTTGACCATTTGACCCTAGACCTGACTAGTCTGTCTCCTCCTGGCAGAGCTCTTCTCGCCAAGTTTTTACTACTTTAAAAATAATAGAAGTTAGGAGACAAAACTGGATTCATTTTCTTAACACACGCACAGTGCATTTTAGAGTCCAAACCAGCTCAGGTACCGGAAGCCTCCTCGTTGCTGACCTCTCTTCGTACTTCACGGCACTTCTCTCCCACTGTGGGGGAGAGACATTAGCGTTATAGATTAGGCTTACCTCGTCTTTTGATTTGAAATGGAAAACTAGATTTCTTTCTTTTCAATTTTAACAAGTGTGTGCAGAAAATAATGCCGTACCAAAGACTTGGTTCTTCAGCATCAGAATTATGAAAAGATGGGAGGGATGCCACCCTCAGTACACAGAAAAACACAGAACTCAGGGAGATTCCCAGAGAACTCCCACGAGCCCTGCCTGACCTAAGGTGGCCAGGTGCTGTTCTCCTTGGAAATGAGTGTACAGAGGGGAGGGGGAATCTGGTCTGAGGGTTGATTTGAATCTTTTCTGCTTTCCCGCTACCCTCCTAAGAGAACTTGAACAATTTACCAGCAACCAATGCCCTGCAAGTTTTTCTGTAAGTAGTCAAAAGAAAACAAAAAAGCAAGGAAAACAGCAAGGAAGTTAACAGTCCACTTATTTTACCTTCTTAGTGTGGTTCTCTTTTGCCCACACTGACTTTCTTCAAGGGCCTGCCTCCCCATGTTGTTGGTGTCTGACTTGCCCGCCAGGTGAGACAGAGAAAGAACGACCCCAGCAGGATACTGCTCCGTGTGCCTCGCCCTGTGAGCATCTGGTGCCAGAGGATGAGTGGGTTTGGGGTGACAGAGGAAAAGGAGCAGAAAGACTGGGATTATTGAATTAGTCGGGGTAGGCATCTCTGGGCCTTCTCAGTCTTCCATTGTCCTGCGGTTCTTCTGTCTCCCACGGACAATAAGCCAGGAGTGAAATCTGTCTTTTATCATCAGAACTCGCCTTCATTATAGGTCTGTGTATAAAATTCCACCCCCCCCCAAGTGATCCATTTAACCCAGAAGGCAGATTGAGTTGGGGGCGAGGGTGGCAGGCGTGAGATGCCACCTTCTGATAATGGTCCTCAGGCATCTCACTCTAGAGGGGCTGCTGGTTGAGACTCTGGCCCATAAATCATTTCCCCTCTACTGTTGGGTTGAAGGTCAGTCTCATCAGAACTCAGTAGTGTTGTCTTATTAATCAAGAAGAGAAATTAGGGGGAAGCCTGAGGGAGCATCCCACCCCGCACAAAAGATCTGTTGACTGGGTTGCCTTCATTCAAGAGCGTCACATCAGTTAGGCTCGCTATTTTCAATGAAATGTTGTTCACTGTAAAGAAAAATTTCCTCTTGCTGTTCATGTACTGTCAAATTAATCTACCTTGCTAATGAAGGCATCCCAACATGGGTTGTGTTTTTATTAGTTACAGGGCTGCTGATTTCCTTCTTGACACATTTATTGATTACTCTCTGAGTACCTACCGGTGCACCAGGTGCTTTGAGAATTCACACTGTAGGTCAGACAGTCGTTTCGGCGGTAACTTTGCAATCTTAAAGGAGGGAGAAATGCATTAAGAAAACTGAAAAAGGGAGTGGACGTCGTCTGGGAAGGAAAGAGCTGACAGGCTACGTGAGCATTTCAGAGTAGGGAAGAAAATTGAGTTTTGAGAAGACAACCTTTCTCCACCACTTCAAATGTGAGGGCAGGCTAACTTACTTTTGTTTTTACTAATGACTAAAATTTACTGGATTTTAGAATAGAGTGCTCCAAACAGAGTGCTATATTCCTTACATAGATTATTCAATTTGTAGGTTGAAGTGTTTTTTTTCCCAGTGACAGTTTACATTCAGGTTAACTTCAAATTGCAGCTGGCTGCTTCTTATTTTTTTACAATGAGGAATGCTTTCTGACAGCAGAGACTGTGCTGTCTTGCCAGAGGGAGCCATGTGATCCTGCCTGAGGCTCAAAGAAGGGATGGTGGGTATTCGTGTCTTGGCTGCCTGGCATCGGACCCCCCTGCCCTTCCGAGCCTGCTCCTTCCGCCTTCTGGTGATCTGGGTGTTTAACCCAGTGTCCTCACAATGAGTGTATGTTCTGCTGAGGCTGGGTCAGTCCTCACAAGACTGTGCGGACCCGAAGAGCTGGAACGATATGCTGAGGATAGTCTTTAATTGCACAGTAGGAGCTTAAAACTGGTCAGTGGTGTCCGTGTTGTTTTCATGGTTCACACTGCAGCTAAGAGCCACCCCCCCCACCCCAGGCCCCACCTCTGCCTTCTGGGGAAGTGGTGAGGTTTCTCACCATTCAGGGTCTGGAAGAAGCCTGAAAAGCCGTTTGTTTACTCCTTCCCCTTTCCCTCAGTAAGTATGAGTTAATGATATTTAATGAATCCATTAATTTCTATTTAATTGATTTAATTATTGTATTTAATGCATTGCAGATGCATTGAAGAAATGCTGGGGAAGAAAGGCAGAGACTGGCTTTCTTTTTAGTATCTTTAATATTTCCTTAGTATACGTTGCCGAAGTCATTGTAGCCATCATATTAATTTCCTCCTTCCTCCATATTTTGGGGGTAAATGGTGGAACTCACCAGCTGTGGATGTTACCTCCAGTGGCCTCCCCAGCCTCCCTCAGGTGGTGGCGTCTGTGAAATGTGGTCCAGGAGCAGGAGAGAGGGGGATGTGAGGGGCCCAGGAGGGAGAGAGTTTGAGTTACCAACTGCAGACTCTTTTTAGGCTTGGAATAAATGAACGTTCTGCCCTCAGTTTTCAGCTGAAACCGTGGGGCTGCTTACTGTGAACCAGGGTTTCTGTCTTCCCTTCTGTACTTGAATGTTCTTCGAGCGCTGTGTCCTTGGAGGGAAGAAGATGGCTGTGAAGAGCCCATTCAGCTGGTGCCCTTGGCTGTACCTGTGAGCACTTGCCTCGTGCCTGTCTGTTAGCTTGTCCGTCTCTGGCAGTAGCGAGCAGGGGCCACCTGTGTTCCCTGTAAAGACCTTGTCGTCCCTATTTCATGCAATCCAGCCGCACCATTCCCGTCCCCACTGCTGGTTTCAGTGGGCCATGTTCACCTGGGTCTCCTTCCCTAACTTTCTAGCTGGGACTGCTGGGACTGAGGGCTCACAGACGATTCAGCTGAATCTTGGTTTGCTAGTTTTCTCCTCTTAATCAAAGGAAAATCCAAGGAAGTGTGGCTTCTAACTTGGAGAGGGTGAAACAGTCACCTGACCCTACTGCCTGCCACCTGCCTGCGTGACAGAAGGTAGGATCCATCTGTCCCAATGTGAGTGGTTCACACCCATGCATGCACACACACACACTGTTAGTAGGTGGGAAACTTATTTTTCAGGACACATATAATCCTGCCATTACAGGGAGGATTCTGGTGCTAATTTAGATGCAAATGGAATTTTCCAACTAGAGCAGATTACAGAAAGGTCAGAATGTCTATACGCTCAATTTCACTCCTACGCTGTGCATTAAGTTAATGCGCTGCCATAGTCGTGGGCATGACGGCTGGGCCAGGCTCTGGCCTCGGCTTTTGAGACAGTTTATGGAGTGGAGTGTGACTCACTGTGTTAGCGCCTCCCTTCCCACTCACCGCCTTTTTAAAAGAAAGCAAACTCTTTATATTATCCATTTCTGAGAAGCTTGAAATTTTAATTTAGAAAAATGTACTGTTGGAGCTCTTAGGCTGAAACAAAAAGAAGATTTTCTGTAAACTCAGCTGCCATCCTGTTCAGAGAACTGATCTCAGTTACACGTGTACATCTTCCAGACCAGGCCTGGCCGGGTCACGGCCTGGAATGTCGGAAATTGGTGGGGGGAAACTGGTGGGTGACAGACAGGGTGGCAGGAAGGACTGTGAATTGGCTTGGTATTTGCAGGGCTACTTCAGTGTTTTCCAGACGTTTCTGACTGTGATGTACCGCCAGAAATGTTTTATACATTTGCGCGTGTGTGTGTGTTACTCAATATATAAGATACACACACACACACACACACACACACATATATAAATATAATATTATATCCCCTGAATAGAATATGTGTACAAAAGTATGACAGCTCAGTACGTACTTACTACATGGGGTGTACGCTAATATTTTCTATTTGGACCTGGTCCATGAGTGAACCAATAAATTGATTTCACTACCCACTTTTGGGTCTCAAAGTATAGTTTGGAAAGCACCAGTTTAAGGGATGGTGAAGAGGGCTTGGCATGAGGGAGGTATTAGGTAAGGGCTCGTGGAGGGTGGACAGGTAGGTGAGGAAAGAGACTTATTTCAAAGGATGTCCTGAACTGGACTTAAGAGCAGTGAAGTTAAGTGCCTGAATCAGGGCTCTGTGCTACAGCCGAGGCTGAAAAGCAAGCACACTAGAGTGCCTAGGCTACTGTAGATAATGCTGCAATGAACACGGGGTGGCCACACCTTCTCACACGAGTATTCTCTTGTTTCCTTTGTATAAGTGCCCGGAAGTGGAGTTGCTGGGTCATGCGGTAGCTCTATTTCTGATTTCCTGAAGAACCTCCACGCCGTTTTCCACAGTGGCTGTGCCGATTTCCATCCCCACCAACGGCGCCTGGGGGGTCCCTGCTCTTCACATCCTCTTCAACACGGATTTCTTGTCTTTCTGATAATAGCCCTTCTCATAGGCGTGAGGTCATATCTCATTTTGGCTTTTTGATTTTTCTTTCCCTGATAATTAGTCATGTTGAGCACCTTTGGATGTGCCCGTTGGCCATCTGCACATATTCTTCGGGAAAATGTCTATTTAGACCCTTTGCCTATTTTTAACTTTTTGTTGTTGTTGTTGTTGTTCAGTTGTTTGAGTTCTTTTTTTAAAAAAAATAAATAAATGCTTTTTTAAGACTTTATTTATTTATTTAGAGGGGAAAGGAAGGAGAGAGAGAGAGGGAAAGAAACATCAGTGGACTCTCACAGGCCCCCAGCCAGGGACCTGGCCTGCAACCCAGGCATGTGCCCTTGACCAGGAATTGAACTAGAGACCTTTTGGTTCACAGGGTGGAGCCTAGTCCACTGAGCCACACCAGCCGGGGCTTGAGTTCTTCATATGTTTTGGACATTATTCCTTTATCAGATACATGATTTGTAAATATTTCTCCCACTTGGTAGGTTACCTTTTTATTTTGTTGATGGTTTGCTTTGCTCTGCAGAAGCTTTTAGTTTGATGCAGTCTCACTTGTTTGATTTTGCTTTTGTCGTCTTTACCTTTAGAGTCAGATCCAAAAACTCACTCCTGAGACTATGGGAAGGGGCTTGCTGCCTGTGTTTCCTTCTGGGAACTTCATGATTTCAGGCCTTACATTCAAGTCTTTAATTCATTTTGAGTTAATTTTTGTGTACGGTGTAAAGTAGTTGTCTCATCTCATTCTTTTGCTTGCATCTGTCCAGTTTTCCCACCACCATTTATTGAAGAGACAGTCCTTTCCCCATCATATATTCCTGGCTTCTTTGTTATAAATTCATTGACTATATGTGTGTGGGTTTATTTTGGGGCTCTCTGTTCTGTTCTGTTTTTATGCAATAATATACTGTTAGATTACTATAACTTTGTAGTACACTTTGAAATCAAGAGTGTGAAAACCTTTGACTTTGCTCTTCTTTCTCAAGACTGCTTTGGGTGTTCAGGGTCTTTGTGGCTCCCTACAAATTTTAGAACAGTCTGGTTCTATGAAGGACGCCATTGAAATACTGATAGAGATTGCTTTGGGTAGTGTAAACATTATTTACAGTAACCCAGATATGGAAACAACCTAAGAGTCCATTGATAGATGAATGGATAAAGAAAATGTGGTATATACACATGTATACGTTGGAATGTTAGCCATGAAAAGGAAAGAAATCCCGTCATTTGCAACAAGGTGGATAGACCTTGAGGGTATTATGACAAGTGAACTAAGTCAGACAGATTGACCAATACCCATAGGATTTCACTGACATGTATAATCTAAAAACCAGACACAGGAGCAAACAAAGCAACAAAACTCACAGATACCGAGAGCAGACTGGTGATTGTCCAAGGGGAGGGGGCTTAGGAGGGGGCGAGATGGGTGAAGGGGGTCAATTGTGTGGTGATGGATGCTAACGACTTCTGGTGGTAATCACTGCACTGATACAGAGATCAAATTATTATGTCGTAGATCTCAAACTAACATGATGTTATATACTAATTTTGCCTTAACTAAAAAAAAAAGAGTGCCTAAGCAGACACACTGTTTTGATTCACAGTTGTACTTACCTTGTCAGGGATCATTATTTGTCTGTAGAAGTGAGTTTTCCTTAGATTATTGTAGTCACTCTGTTCTCCCTTTAATAAAGAACAGCATTCCTAAGCTTCGTTATCGTTTATCATCGTGTATTATGTGGTGATAAAGTAGAACCTTATTTACTATTTCTCCTAGGATTTCTATATAAATTTTCAAAAGATCTTCTATGAACAACTGATGTCGGACTGTGTTTATAATGGGACCGTGAGGTGGCAGCTGCTTTCCTACCTGGCTGCTGTCTCCCCCACCCCGCCCTGTGGGGCATCAGTGGAGCCTCAGTCCGCCCTTTGCACAGCAGAGCCGCTTTCCTCGGTCTGCCTGTCCTTGGCTTTCAAGTGATCACACTTAGGCTCCAGCTCATCCTGGTGAAGGAGTTTGCCTACTGGGGGATTAGAAGAAGACTGAGAAGTAACGTAATGGGCAGGAGAAGATTTTCTTGGATAAAGGGCTGCTAAGGACGCTGACAATATGGGGGAGGGAAGAGATGGAAAGAGAGGGAACCAGGTTTTCCTGGGGTTGAGTATTAGCTTAGCTGACCTCGATTTATAAAGAGTGTGCAACTTGATGCTTAATAGAATTGGGTCTTTAATATTTATAGTATGTTATGTAAATGCTGCCCCTCCAAGTACTCTCTTAAATCCTCTTAGTTTATAAATGACAGCTTTGATTTCTTTAAAAAAAAATCTTTCATTTATCCAGCCTAAAAGTAGTAAATAATAAATGCTTATGCCCTCTTTTTATGCCAGCCCTCAAAGACTGAGACTTGCATTCCGAAGAGTTGATCGCTGTGCTTTTGAGCTCATTAAGGTCACATGCAACTTAATGGGTGGGGTGAGCTGCTGCTGCACTGTTGGTGCTGAGGCAGCTCCTGGAAGTCTGCACGACAGGTCCTCTCAGTGGTGCTCAGTAGGTGAGACGAAAATACGGTCTTGCAGAAACTACACACGTGGCCCATTTGGAGTGATTAGTGCTACTTCTAGTGATCAAGACTGTTAGGGAATTAGACTCCCGCCTAAGTGAGTTTGGATTAAATTTCTGCTGAAGGGCCCTAAGATCACAGGAGTGGAACAGGTAGAGGCTAATGAAACTACCTGTTAGGTGCTGTGAGTCATTTCCCCCACAGCTACTTGGTGACATCAGTTACTTTATGTCTTTATTAAGAATGTTCCCACTCTCTGGGGCCTTCAGAACACTTGCAGAGAAGAGGGAAGAATTAAAAGTTAAGCTTGACTCTGGCCAGTACGAATCACCGGGTCCTTGGGGATGTCGTTTATTCAGGAAATGTTTATGAAGTGCGGCCCCTATGCTAGACCCGTACGCTGCACTGCAGTAATAAAGACAAGGACGCCGTGCGTGTCCCAGAGCAGGACTGGGAGTGCGATGAGTGTGTAACTGGGGGACACTGGAAAACGCAGGGAGGGGAGCAGTTCGTTTCAGAAGCTGGGGAAGCCCCTGAGAAGCACTCTCCTCAGGGCTATTTCTCAGCCAAGAGGTTGGCACCTGTTTCCTTTGCTGTGTTTGGGCCACAGGGAGCCCTTTGACATTGGTCAGGTGACAGAGCGGTATGTATAGCATTTGAGGACCCTCCAGCATTGGTGCTGCACTGGTGGGGGCGGGCGTGTGCAAGCTGACACAGTGCTCACACCACCCAGGGCCCTGCGGGGAGCGTTGTCAGTGGGTCCTGAGAGTGTGGGGGGAAATGCAGAGTGAGGCGTGCCTCGCCAGAACAAAGAAAACAGACAAGACTGGCTTGGTAATCACTTACCCACCTGGACTCATCTGTCTAGGACGTACCTGAGAACCAAGAAATCTGTAGAAGCAGTTGAAGCCTTTATGTGCAGATGCATCCACGCCAGGCCTGTCTACACTTCTACAAGCAGACTTGGAGATCTAGTTTCTGAACTGCTCTGGGTTTTGAAAGTAGAAAATTGCAAGGGGAAGAGAAATGTGTATAAAAGGGACACCCCGGTAACAGTATGTTAAAGTAACAGTTAGCATTTCAAAGGGAGAAATAAAGAAGATGGAGAACTAAAGGAGAGAAGCTGCAATCATGCTAAGAGTGAGCCACCAAGCATGTCACACTCCTGGTGTGGGGCCAGGGGAGCCCAGCCGTGGCTGGGGTAGAGGCTGGAATGTGCAGTTTTGAACTGTCTCCCCAGGGAGTTCCACGAGGCCTCACTTTTGAGTACTTCTATACCACACACAGCAAGGCAACGGATGACCTCTGTTCATCAAGAGATGTTGCATTCTGCCTTTTGGAAGACAAATATATGCTAGCTCTTAACATATCCCCACCCACAATGTTAAAATTAATTTGTTGATGCTTTGAGCGTCAAATCCTCAGCTCTTTGAAAAACATGGGTCTTCAGGGTGTTCTGTTTCCGAGAGATTGACATTTTACTGCATGGGGAAATCACATCACATAGAAAATACTAATTTTTTGTTATAAAAAAGTCACAGTTACTTTATAACACTCGTATAGCACTTTACAAATAATACTTTATGTTATTCGGTTATAAAACATGATTTACAACTTTTCAGAAACATATCTGAACATCTGTATCACTTTTTTTTATCTCACACTTGCCATTCGTTATTATATTATTGTGTTTGCTAGATCGTATATATAACCCATCTTCCTGGACAAAATAAATACGTTCTTAATGTTTCTGGCTCCTTATCCATAGCAGGTCTCAACAAATGCTCACTGAATGACTAATAATGAAACAAGCTATGCTGAGCTGTCTAATTCATCCTTTATGGACCCTGTAAAAACTTTCCAGTACCTCCCCCTGCTGTCCATGATCACACTTTAGAATCTTTGTGGTGTATGAACTGCATTTGGTGATGGGAGTTGCCTGAACACTTGAACTGTGTCTTTGTGCCGTTGCCGTTTGAATTCAAGGGCGGGAGCCTCATCAGGCATCTGGCATATGAAGCGGCCACAGGCTTCAGATGCAGCTCTGAAGTGTGTTCTCGCGGTGGGTGTGTTCTTGCCCTGACGGGGTCAAGGTGGTGAGGTGGGGGGCTGCGGGGGAGGCATGTATTGCAGTATCGGGAGGAAGCTCAGCTGTGCTTGCTCTGTCGTTGGCTGCAGGTGACTGTGGAGGAAGTCATGACCACGACTGCGTATTTGGACCTCTTTCTGCGCAGCATCTCCGAGCCGGCGCTGCTTGAGATCTTCCTCCGCTTTATCCTGCTGCACCAGCACGAGAACGTCCACATCCTGGACACTCTCACCAGTCGGATCAACACCCCCTTTCGAGTAAGACTTCGGTAGTTTGTTTCTGGGATAAAATCATGAACATTCTCTTTTCTATGCCCCTTCCCTTATTTTTTTGCAGCCATTGCCTTTTCTGTTTTGCAATCAGATAATGCATTTTGTTTGGGGCCCCTTTGTCAGACACTCACTGCCTTTCACAGGACCTTTCCCTCCACGTGCCTGGGCTGGCACTTTCTTCTGTGGAGCCAGCCCACTGCGCTTCCGAGGAGGCCTGATGCAGGGGCCAGGAGGCCCCAGTGCTGGCAACGCAGGACAGGAGTGGGTCTGGTCTGGGTGTCGGAGGTTCTGGTCTGCCCTCCAGGGCTTTGACATGGGGGTCTGGGCAGTTGCGAATCGAGGAAGCCATTCTTTAGTTTGAAATTCTGATCAACTTCGAAAATCCTCTTTTTATTATTAGTGCCCCGCCCCGCCAGGGGCTATCTCTATCTAACAATAGTTATTGTTTTAAAAGTAAAAGAATAATAATTTCACAATGTATTATTGAGCTTGTGACATACAGCTGTAATATGTGTAACAATAAAGCACAAAAGGAGGTTAGAAGGGAGGGAGCTATCTCTGCTTCACTGGAACTGATTTAGTATAAGGTCTGACGTGAAGTCTGATGAGTTAAGATGTATGTAGTAAGGCCTAGAGCAAACTGCTAATAAAATAACTAATATGTAGTGAAACAGTCATTAAAGGAATGAAAATGTCGTACTAGGGAAAATACTCAGTGCAAAACAAGACAGTCAAAGAGGAATAGGAGAACCAGAATCATGAGGCATATAGAAAACAAAAAGTTAAACAGCAGGCATATTCAATGATAAAAATAATATAAATGTGAATAGGTTAAAAACTTCATCGGAAGGTAGAGATGATCAGACTGGAGAGGAAAGGAAGAGCCAGCTGTACGCTGCTACAGGAGGAATTTAGTAAACTCCTAAACCTGAACTGAACCGAATAATTGACAACACACATAGAATAACCCTTAGAAATTACAAGGTAAGCTTATGAGACAACAACACACTTACTGTAAAGAGTTTATCTTTTTACTCTAAAGACAAAAGCTTAAATAGCTAGTATGGTTTATAAAGCTGCAGTGTTGATCAGAGAGTATAAGCTGCCAGTTATAAGATGAATCTGGGGCTCTAACATGGTGACTATAGTTAACACGACTGTATACAATATGTTACATCCA